>NC_089274.1:0-665000 GCF_963678975.1 Dysidea avara | reverse complement strand
TTTAGGAACAGCTGACGAAGGGGCGTGCCCGTAGTGACATCGCCGTTATCTTTGATCGCAAACACATCATCGTGAACTAACCCCGCCTGTAACGAGTTGAGGTAACAACCAATTGCTGTTAGCGCTACGATCGTGTATGCTGTCCATTCGGACACGATCGCCTGCAACATTTTATCATAGTGCTCTATTTAATGCGCAGGAATTTAACAGATGCGCATTACGCAGAATAACAGGTGCACGTGGTATTTTCATGTACGGATGATCTACAGTCGATGGGAACAGCGCGCGAGTGGTACCTCTGGCGTAATCGTCGCGTTTAGCTGTCTGTACAGGTCGAGAATAAGTTATTGTGCAAGAATAACATCACCTTATTGACGCGTACTAGGTTCATCGGCTCCCTCGTGTTCCATCCTCGTCGGACGTTCTACGAGTACCTTGGGATTAGGATGAACAGGCGATTAGGTGCAGTGGCCGTAGTTACTGGCTTTCTCCTTGGCTGGTTCCTGTTACCGCGCTTCTTAGGAGAGAGAAGCTACGAGGCCAGTTTTGGACCGCTGGGTGTGGTAAGGACGTCTAAAGAAGACTTCCTGATTAAAGGCGAGCACATGACGATTCTGAGTGGTGCTATCCACTACTTCAGAGTAGTACCAGATTATTGGTATGACAGATTGATCAAGTTAAAAGCCATGGGACTGAATACTGTGGAAACGTTAGTTCCAGCTATGTCACATGTGTAACCATTTCACTGTTTCCATAGTTACATCCCGTGGAACATGCATGAACCAATTCCTGGAGAATATGACTTCAGTGGTATATTAGATGTGAGGTGAGTGTTTTGTATACGGCCTAAGTGATTACCAGCTGTGGTGTGGGGCAGGAGGTTCATCAGGACAGCACAAAAGTTAGGACTACACGTCATAATTCGTCCTGGACCTTACATCTGTGCTGAGTGGGAACTTGGTGGCCTGCCAGGGTGAGTGCTCACGTGTTACTTGATAAGCTCTGGGCCCTAAATGAAGGCCGGGGTTGCTAAACATGGAACTAATTAACCCTTTAAGGACCAAAAATTGTGTGCATAGTATACCCTGAAAGCCCACACGTTTTATGATTATTGTGCATTTAGTGTTTTTAAAAAATATAAGTTTGTAGCATTGACAAAGCCCCTGCAAGTGCTCGATTGTATAACAAATTATACTAAAAGACTCGCCTGACAATAATAAACAACATTATCTAACTTACCAAAGTGTAGAACCAATGTCTTAAAAGCACTAAGGTGAGTTTCAAACACCTACACGCGATTGATTTCTTCGTGACACAATCAATAAAAACAGTCTGCCATTTTAGTTTTTTAAAACCGCATCACGTGATCTTGTATATCAAATTATTCGCCTCTAAATAGTGAGCACTCTGAGCTTTATTTGAAGTTAATACGATGAGCACAGCCGAAGTTATGGAGCGATTTCTACAAGGTTAGTTGTATTGTTGTGTAAATATTAAATGTTTGTACTTTGTTAGGAATTTTACACAGGCTTAGTTTTGCGTGATAAGTTGGCCTTATATATCAAAAGAATCGCCTATGAATGGCGAATACAATGGCCCCTGTTTCGATCTAATAGCTTCATTTGTTGCGGAGTTATAGCTCTTTGTTTACTGCCAACAATCTTGGACGTAATATTACGGCGCTGGTCTTTCGAGCAATACCTACTTTGGACGTAATATTACGGCAGCGGTCCTTAAAGGGTTAAGCTTGTGACAAACCTAAAGTGTGTAGTGCACAAAAGAATTGCCAACACTTTATCGAGGGGGGGTTAAGACTTTAGAGTGATTCCTAACCTTTTCGACAAGTTTCTATGAAATTTCAAAAAATATAAATGAATTTTGTTATGTTTTGTGTGGAAGTGTCACCTACTCACAATGTATTAAAGTAAATACTCTTCTACATTAATCCCTAAAAGTACTGTGAAAAGCTCCCACTAGGGTTTGCTCATACCACTGACCATTAGGATCAGTTTATAGTAAGCACCATATATGGTCCCCTGCAATAAATCACATGTTGTTGTACGATGATGATCGGACACTTTGGGTCGCTCTGATCCACCGTGATCAAAATTTTGTGTCCATCACATTGATCCTGAGTACATAGTCAACATGTGATCAAAGGATGAGGTTGATATAATCATAGTGGTTAAGATGTGATCATGGTATGATCAATACTTGTAGGTGGCTACTTCATGATCCGAATATGAAACTCCGATCAACACATCCACCATTCCTAGCAGCTGTTGAGAGATATTTTGACCACTTGTTCCCGATCATAGCCCCACTTCAGGTATAATCACTTGCTGTACAGCTGAGCTGCTGCCAATTTTGTTCTCTATTGGAATGTTATTTGTTACGTTATGAAAATGTACAATTAATAGGCAAGTGACCTTCTGGTCTGTTCATATCCACCAACATTGGTCTAGGTGGTTCTCACAAACTACAGTTATAAATAACAACACATACTGTATAATGTGTGTGAAAATAACGCCATGTTATGCTTGGTCTCGTGAAGTGACGATCTTGCCGCGTTTAAATTCTTTGTACAAATTTATTACTTGTTCACCTACAAGATGTATAGTATCAAAGAGATGTATTTTCTTGAGTCCACACAGTTGGTCTGGGTGGTATTTTGGTATTAGCTATTTGGCCCCTGAAAAATGTTTTTGGTTTGTATTTTGAGTTTCTTAGATAGAATTGATCCTCATTCGTTGGTAAACCTCTTTAAAACTGTCACCCTCGTCCGGACACCTGAGCACTGCCAGCAGTCCACCATGACAATTTTTGAATAGACGATATGCGTGGTCTTATTATCAGATGAAAAAATTACGATATTTTGTGATTTTGATATTTCTAGAAATCCTGACGGTGAACGCTTGTGAGAAGGAAGTTGATATCGCCCTACTAACGCTCTACTAAGGCAACATGTCGAGGCGCCAGTGTTGTGTTTGGGGTTGTCACAATAGGAAGGGAAGGTGTGCTGAAGATATAGATGAAAATCGGCTCTGTGAGTGCCCTACCCTTCAACACAAGAATTGCCCAAAGCAGGATATTTTGTCGTTACACACTATTGCCTGCATGCCACAGCGTGTAAAGCAAGCAGTAGTCCAGAAGATCAATCTCACGAGGCAAGGACCTAGGGGAACTAAGTGGCAGCCTACTAAGGGGAGTGTAATTTGCAATGTACATTATCCAGACTTTAAAGGACCAACCAAGGATAACAAAGATGTTTTTCCAATCAATTTCAAGAGGCCAGGGCACTACCCTTCAAGTGCTCCAGCACCAAAAAGGAGGAAGGTGACCCATAGCCATAAGCCAGTTGCTCCTTTACCATCTTGTGATATTGATGTTGCCGCCCTACATACTGAAACAGGTATTGAGTGTGAGGAACAGCAACAATCCAATGTAGAGGAAGGCTCTGTTCTTCCATGTGATTTGTCCAGGGATGACCTGGTTGACATTCGACCTGCCCATGAGGAGTTATCCCCTGATGACCAAGGCCATGGTCCATTTATCCCTCAAGGTGATTCATCCAATGGAGAACAAGACACGGATGGTGGTAGTGTACAAATGTTAGATACTGATGTCACAGTTGTGACAAATGAAGGATTTACCAAAGATGCTGAGATTATTAAACTACAACAAGAGAATTACAAGTTACGTCAAGAAAATATGAGACTAAAAGAAACAATAGAAACTTTTAACACTTCTGTCCAGCGACTAAGTTTAAGAATTCTAAGTGACTTCCAAGTACAAATGTATACTGGAATATCAAGGAAGACATTTGATTGTCTAATTGACTGGTTGGAGCCTGTATCGAGAAAGAAGGGAACAGTTATTGAACTTTCACCCTCACAGAAGTTGTTGTTAATATTGATGCGGCTCCGACATAATCTCACTCAAAATGACCTGGCGTACAGATTTAGTATAGAACAAAGCTCAGTGTCTCGACTATTGAACAACTGGGTACCGTTATTAAGTGCTCAGTTAAAGGGACTTATTAAATGGCCGCAAACCACATTAGGTCCGACAGATCCACCTTACAATGTTTTGCCAAATTCCGTTGGCATCATTGATGGCACAGAAATTTTTATTCAGCGTCCCAGTAACCTGACCACTCAGAAATCCTCGTACAGTGACTATAAGAGTCACACTACTGTGAAATACTTGGTAGCCATAGACACATTTACTGGTGTTTTCATCTTTGTTTCTCCTGGCTTTTCTGGTAGCAGCAGTGATAGGTTCACCATTCAGCATAGTGGTATACTTGATGAATTGAAACCAGGACAAAGAATTTTGGCCGATAAAGGCTATAATGCCCGAGACTTGTTTGCCCATAAGAGATGCTTCCTTACCATTCCAAGTTTTTTAAGTGATGGCGGCAGACTTTCAACAGAAGATGCAATGCAGTCTCGCACAATTGCCAGTGTAAGGATTAGGGTAGAGAACGCTATAAAAAAAATGAAGGAATACAAAGTATTCACTGAGACACTGTGCAATCGTACCAATAAACAAATTATAGATGACATGATTGTAATTGTGTGTGCACTGTGTAATCTTAAGCAAAAGCTTATAAGATAACTTAGAAATTCACCAAATTTTTCCCTGCCATGTTTTTCCACTATTGAACATTGCAGAGCAGCATAGAGTAGTTGCCAAGATCCTGCAATTGTTGGTGGAGGTACTATGCATGCCAGACATTAATCTATTATGGACAAACAGTGATATAATAAATGTATGTAAGGAAGAAATAATTCACAATAGTTTTTAACAGAAGATGGTTTTAATAAAAATTACATGTTACAAAGCCTATCTAATATTTCTATACCTAAAGAAGTATAATAAAAGTGATTTAGTTTTCCAACCATTTCTGTCCACAACTCATTGTCCAGAAAGATTCTTTCGACATGTATTTCGAGATTGGTCCATACAACAAGATCACAAAATTGTGCTCCAGTTAATGCAAGCTGGCCAGTTATTTGATAATAATAATCGTGTGTCCGCTTAAGCTGATGCAGACCACTTTCATATAAACAAAATGCTGCATCCTCACACGAATCTGCAATGCTGTGGTCACGATGCTTATAGGGACACTTGACTTCTATGACAGCAAACTCGACTTCTATGACAGCAAACTCTTCATTTGTGAGACGAATAACGCCATCTGGAGATGTGGCTAGATGTGGATATTCCTCACTAAGGAAGACTCCACAATCGTCAACGTGAATTCCAGTCAAATTCATATAGAGTTGAATTGCTTCTGACTCGTGGTCACATCCCCACTGTAATGCAGCTGTATTAAAAGCTCCATAATCCCCTAGAATGGATTTAATAAGAGAGATTGGATACAGCTGCTTAAAACTTCTATTGCAGACTTTGCCAAAGTTGCTTGAAGTAACATGCCACTGCCTTGCATCCATCCAAATAGGATTATTGCGTTGACCTATGCTCATGCTTTGTATCAACTCCACGTCTTCTTTTGTTGGCCTTAATGCTTCCACTAGGTCTTGCACAGTAACATCTCGTGAAGCGGATATCTCACACAATTTGTCTAGTGGATCGATCAATACAGGGTTGGCACTAGACGGAGGATGTGTATGCTGGCCTCTCTCTCTTTCTTGGTCAAAGTACTGCTTCACTCCTGAATCACAACCAGCATCATCTAGCTTCTGCAGGAGGTCATCCACTGGTAAAACTGGTCCATCATAAGCAAAATATCCACTTGATGATGACCTCCCAAAATCCAGAGTTGCAGCCAAGCATGCTTTCCCTCCTTGTGCAGGCCTAGACCAAGCACATCTCATACTTGTACATGCCTGAGGAGTAACCTCTGAGAGTGTTATAAGCAGTGCAGCAACATGTACACAGCTCTGTGACTCCCCAGCAGGACATTCACAGTTACCACCAATAAGTGTGCCACTACTACTGTCTAGCTTTATAAACAACGAGTAAAATTGTGGCACTTTACGCATTGTGGGTCTACACTTAGCCTTTACATAGTTAAAGTTGCCAGAACTTGCCATTTCTAGGCTGAAAACATGGCCACATTGACACAAACGGATGCCAGTTCTAAAATTCTTGGTGTATCCCTGTTTCGCCTTCAGATAGCTTGTTACTCGGCTCTCTGTGACTAGTGGAAAGTCATCTTCGATCCAGCTTTCATTTGGTAGCTCAGTGAACCCGGGAGGAGCAGGAAAATCGACACGTTGGAATGATACAGCTTCGAGTTCAGCTTCCAAACTGTCCGTTTGAACAATGTCATGCACTTTTTCAACCAGTTCTTCTTTGTTTCCGGTTAAAGGAATCCGTCGGTGGCGTAGAAAATCCTTTAGCTGTTCCACTGTCCACGTACGATACACTTCAACACCTTCCGCCATTGAAAGTCTCAATACTCATTCACCGTCATGACGTCACGGATATCACGAGAGTATTAGAAAAATACGGCAGTGCATATCGTCTATTTTACACAGTTGAAAAAAAGCATCCATAACTTTGTAGCAGATGAAGCTAATAAAAAAACTATATCGGGCGGGTGGGTGGGTGGGTAGACGAAAATTTTAGTTTAGGTGATTTTCAAAAAATCTATATCCGACTGCCTGTAAGTGTTTTCTTGCTTTTAACACTGTATTTGATGTTAGATGGACTAATATTATTCCGTAAAGGTGATTTTTGTCTCATAAGTTTCTAGGATGATTTTTAAAGGCAGAATTTAAGGCAACGCACATCACTTTTGGTGTGATCCCTACTTCAACAGTACTACTGTGGTGAAAATATTGTGATATTTTCCAATACAATTTTTACTGGAGCACTAAAATACCACCTAGCCCTATCCACAACAAAAGGGTGAGAAACTTGTCAACTGTTTTGCTATTCAACCAGTGATGTTCAGCTAATATAAAAGGCAAGACTGGTTTGTTAGCTAATATTCCCACTATAGAGAGATCATTCTGTACTCATGTTCTGACAAGAGTATGTGCTACAAACCTCATGTTAGACAAACTGAAGTGCATTTTACAGTGAGATTAAAATCGTTACAATAAAACCTGCTATATTACAGGTATCGTATGGTGGACCAGTGATAGGATTCCAAGTGGAGAACGAGTACACGTATTATGGCAATGATTCTAACTATATGAGAGCTGTGCATGATGTAGGTGAGTGGAGCTAGGGGTGGACGGGGGAATAATTGGTGTTTATTATTTAGATGATGCGTAAGAGAGGAGTGGTTGAGCTGCTGTTCACTTCAGATGGTGTTAAGGGACTGAAAAATGCCATGACCTTCCTTCCCCCTGAAGGTGTGCTTTAATTAATGGTGAAATTTTTAGGGTTAACTCATTGCAATAGCTTCAATAGATGTAACCAATAGTTTAATGGTCCTTCATATACAGAACATTGTATATTTAACTTCTCTATAAAGAGCAGTTTCTGAAGTACCTATAGACCTCTATCAATCTAATTTTACCTCATTAAATTTTGTCAAAACCAGTTGGTCCCACAGTGTCTGTTATGTAGAAGTTCCATGCATGTGCTGTGAACTATGCTGAGGATTGCAATACAAGTAGGTGTTTGTGAAATACTTCCTTGAACAAATACTAATATATACTAGAACTTCTCTTGAACAACTCCCCGAATTAAGGACACAATAGAAAATAAGGACAAAAATTTTGGTTCCAACTGGTCTGGTTAAACCTCTTTATTACAGCAAAAATTTGGGTCCCAAAATGTCCATTATATAGAGGTTCCACTGTATTGATGTCCTGGATACTCCATATGATGAGCACCAAACACAGACCTGTACTGAATGTTGCCATGACGACTGTGTTTACTCTGATGTCTCCAGGACATGCCTTGTAATAACTACTGGTTACCGTGGTTACTTGTCATGACTACTGGTTACCATAACAACTTGTTTACACAGTTATACTGATGATCAATTTCCAGTCAAATCCTGACAAGTCTCTAGCTGCTCTGCAGAAATTCCAGGTGGGTGTGGCTAGTGCTATGCAGTGATCATGTTAAGCACACAGCCTGGTAGACCAATGATGGTGATGGAATACTGGACTGGATGGTTTAGACATTGGAATGAGCCACGACCAGAGAGGTCTCTATCACCACAAGAAGCTGCTGATGGACTGAAGACTATTCTATCAATGAAATCATCAGTCAACTTGTATATGTTTCATGGTATGGAATTTGTGGTATTGAAGATATATCTAGGTTGTAGTATGGATATGTCTAATGTTGTAGTATGGATATATCTAGTGTTGTAGTATGGATATATCTAGTGTTGTAGTATGGATATGTCTAGGGTTCAAATAGTGGCAGATCTAGGGTTTTTAAAAGGAGGTTTCTGAAAGTTGGTATAGCTGAATAAGGCATCTGATGACATTTCTCTGGAAATTTTTGAGATTTTAGAACTCTGAAGTTGGATTTTAGGCTACTTTTAGTTGGCAATTATAAATCCAATGCTGTAAATACTATAGTTAACATGGGCATGGGCAAAGATGGTGACTACAAGCTGTACTCTATTAGAGTAGTTACTTGACTGCTCTATTAGAGTATCTCGATCGTCTTAATGCAGTGGGGGATGAAAAGTGAAGTGTTGCTGAGGGTTTAATAGCTTTAAACAGGGGTGGATCCAGGAGCTGGCAAGGGGAGGGGCACAAACGGGCTAAGTTGTAGGTGGTTGGGGAGAGCAGATTCTCTTGTTAGTTACTGTATTTTTGAAGTAGCAATAATCACTCCTTAGTAGGTTGATTTCTGTCATTACGTCCTTTGCAGATGTTGTGAAGTCTTAAAAGCTGGTAAAAGGATGTGTAAGTCTTAACACCAGCCACACAGTAATTGTTTTTAAAGGTGTTTAGTACACATGTTTTAACTTTAGTTTCAGGTGGCTTTGCAATAATTGGTGATAATATGCAGTTTTAATTTTGGTCTGACAACTATGACAAGGTGTATATAGACCATTTCTATATCAAAAGAAGCATGACTCTTCCACTTACAGAAGGGGGGAGGGGAATTTGCCCCAAATTTCCCATCCTGGATCCGCCATTGGTAAATGGTGTCATTAAGTGCAGCTGCATGCATGCTATACTGAAATACACTGCACGGTATATAGTTGTTTGGTATGACAAATTGTCAGTACAACAATGTTTATGTATTTAGAATTCCACTGAGCTAAATTTAAAAGGGGGTTTCTGTCGAAATCCCAGAAACCCATCTAGATCCGCCACTGTGTATTTATAGTTGTTAGTATATAAACAGTATTTCCATATATGGCTCACAAAGTGATTTCAGAAGGCTCAGCTTTACAAATCTAATATTTATTCAAAGACTAACTCATTGTTTACATCTCACCCAAAGATGAAGTTGAAGACAGCATGCTACACCCTTGGGCCTGAGAAATAGTCTTTACCAGGTAACTTGAGAGACTTCCACAGCCAGCAGGCTATAGTACAAGATGCAACTGGCTTGTGTGGCTTCACAAAAGTATTATCCTTAGGTCTTAAGCCAGCTGGTGAAGTGTCATATTTGTTGGAGTAGTTCCACTGTGCACAAATTGGTATTATGTGGCAAAATAATTTCCCAAAAGACTGTTCTGCTATAGGGAAGAATTCTACCCCCTTCTGGTTTGTAACAGCATCTAGTATAGCGGCGTAGCCCCACAATATTGTGCACTTTTTCATAAAACCATGAAACTTTCCACATAAATGGTACTTCTCAATACATGTAATTTTAGATATAGTGCCATTGCTGAGTTGACCCTTGGTGACCTTTACTGCCATTTTTGTACAGAAAATTGATCATTCTGGTCTTTAACCAGGGGGGGTAGGACATGACGTCACAATAATTGCGTGACGTATATGTACTGTACATTTTGCCATAGGGTTGAGTTCTAGTAAACCGTGAAGATTAGCGTTGTATTTATAGTCAAAAATAGTAATTCAATAGTGAAGAAATCGTTTTATCTACTAAGCCCCGCTAAGCCCCAGCGATATTATGGTGAATTTTGTAATAGAGCATTATTTAGAATAAATTCTGATCTTAGTTTCAGGTACCTGTGTATATGTTCGCTGTATTCTTAGTTGTTAGTAGTAAATGCAATCGACTTCGGCGTCTACAATGATGCAACTAGCTGACAGATTAAGTTTTTCATCTCGTAATTATCATTGGAATTCAATTAAATTATGCAAAATTGTACGTGTTATGACATCATGTCCTACCCCCCCTAGTCTTTAACTCCCTGAGGCAGTAATTAACTTGTTAAAACATTGTACCAAAATAAAGATCTTGCTGATAGAAACAATTTGTTTTTATTTGAAGTCAATAGGTGATTTCATTACAAAATTATGATCATTTTTATTAGCTGCAAAATTTGATAAATTTACCTACCCTCGATGTGTGAATTACCTGTAGGCAGATAATTATACATAAATTTATCAAATTTTGCAGCTAATAAAAATACTCATAACTTAAGAATGAAATCACTTATTGACTTCAAATAAAAACCAAGTTGTTTATATCAACAAGATCTTTTGTTTGGTACCATGTTATAACAAGTTAATTACTGCCTCAGGGAATTAAAGGCAAAAATGATCAATTTTCTGTACAAAAATGGCTGTAAAGGTCACCAAAGGTCAAATCAGTGATGGCACTATCTGAAAATACATGTATTGAGGACTACTATTTATGTGGCAAGTTTCATGACTTTATGAAAAAGTGCACAATTTTTTGGTTGTGCCGCTATACTAATCTATAATGTTATCAATAAACCAATTTGCTGAACTGCTTGTATAGTCAGCCTGTGAATACGAGACAAGGGCCCAACTCAACAGATACTGCAACAGCATTTCCTACACTTCATGTGGTGGTGTATCTTGTGTGCATGGAAAGTTTCAAGAGCCCGGGATGTTTGCCCACCTTCACTCCATCTACTGGTCATTGACTGAAGAAATGACTGAAGAAATGACTGATCTGAAGTAATCGAGGGGGCAGGATTTATAACCCTCAGGTGAACAGGCCACATCAGCTATAGGCCAGATAAGGGATCACGACACCACCAGGCTCATCTGTTGAACAAGGAGTCACAGGTCTTTGAGGACTTAAATGCCAAAATGAGGTAGCCTATGTTGGAAGAATTTCTCTTGTAGACAGGTCAAACAACCTTGTTCACTAGTCATCCCTCCAGGCATCATAGAGGGCTGGTGTAAATCCTTCAACCAGCTTCAGTCATGTTGGTAGCCGTTCATTGCTTCTGCCTGAGGGTCAGTCTTTTCAGCTGGTGAAGAGTCAACTGTAGATCAACCCCCCCAGAGGGCCCACACAGTCTGAGTGATTTTCTGAAGCATACAGCAGACATGGATGCCACTACAAATTCAGGTCTCGACACTTTAAGATACGCTATTTTTGGTGTGTTAATCTTAACTTTCAATTTAACATGACTGCTCTATTAGAATATTTCAATCTGAACCTTTGAAGTGCCTTTGCAAATCATTTGTCCTGAATACTCTCAACCAGTTTCTGGAAACCTCTCCTCAGAAACTCCCCTGGATCTGCTCCCGAGCTCAACAGCTGTCAACATTCTGGGACGGGGATAGGCATTCCCAATCCTCCAGGTCACTTTGGCTCTAGAGAGGGACATAATGCTCTCATCAGCCTAGCACATTCCCAGAGTGATGAAATTGTCAGTCTATAGTGGAGAGGGTTGGATGATGTCCGATGAAGTGTTTCAAACTTCACATACAGTAACTCCCTTTAGCCTGTCCCTGATACTGTGTCAGCACAAGCAGCCTTTATCATTCAATTCCTGGCATAATAATTATGTCTAAAATGACAGCTTTAAAGAATTTTTGCTGAATCAGATTCTCAGAATACATCATTTTCAAATTACCTGGGGGAGCATGCTCCCACACTACTCGGTGATCTCTGTGAATGATATTGGTGAAGTAGACATCCTTCAAGAAGTCACCACCAAGTGTACAGATCTACCAGGGTCTGGATACCCTCTATTTTGAAGTATGGAGTTTCTACCTTTCAACTGTTTCAGATTGATCACTGGCCTCAGGGCAAGAAAATATTGATCCCTTCTGTAGCAGGAAGTCTCCTGTATCTATGAGATTATCTTCTTGAGGTTGACAAGGTCTTTTTACAAAAGGTAATAGGCATTCAGCGTTCTGGTCAACATCTTTCAGGTGCCTACAAAGGAAACCACTTTTCCTTCAAAGGGCCTTTGCCAGGGGAACCCCGAACCCCATTATATTTCTGTTGCGTTCTTCAACGAGAATAGGTTAACTACTTTAGGTTTATTATTATTTTTATGTTTACATTTGAACCGTTCCAGTAATGGGTTCACAGTTATTATCATTAGCCATTCCTGCTGAGTGATCTCTATGTGTTGCTTGTTGCCATTTCATTGGTGGGTAGTACAGTGTTTGTATACAATACCAGTAGTGGAATTGTCCTGACGATCTGGATGGCTGGCCTCTCAGAAAAACTGATGAGGATGAGGAAGTGTATCTGTGCTGTCACCTGTTCCAGGTGAGTAGTACCATCTTTGGGAAACTACAGCCCAAATAGCAGTAATTAGTAAACCCATTATATGAATACTGTTGTCCTCGGATATATGCAAGACTTATTCCCCAGGAGGGTCACAGCTGCCTCGACGGCTTTCCCTCTGAGAGTATAGTGGAACAGTTCCAGGATGTCAGCTGAGATGTTACAGCACCCAGAGTTGGGGCTCTAATCCTGGAGAGGATCCATCTTCATTTACTTTCAAGTACTGTGTAAACACCTTTGTCACATGATAAGTTGTTCCGTAGGTTGATCTAATTGTTGTTCTTGAGAGATGCAATTCAACTGTTGTTGTAGTAACTTTCACAATGAACATAACACGAGGTTCTTTACTCTCGCACACTCTCATAGAGGTCACCCTCTCTGTAGGGATACTGTATCTCAATCAGTTGACTCCCTGGATGTGGGGTGGGTTGGGGGGAGGTGTTCCAGTGGGGAGAAATATGTTGTCATTGTTCAGTCTCATTGTGGTGTAAATCATTTGTTGCTGAAATTCAAGGCTGATGGTGTCAGAATACAAAAGCACCGATAGACTGTTGTAAGTCATAGTGTAGCAGATGAAACAGTGGTGAGCTAGAAAATTGCCAAATCATTTTGGGTATTTATAAGCATGTATTAGTAACTACCAGATTGATTAATTTATCAAAGCTCTTGACACAGCCATTCTTCCCTATCAGAGTTATTACCAACAGCTGGTAAACTACGTGAGGCTGAGCTTTCTGAAATATAATTAGCTAGTAATTAGGCCACTGTACACTGACTATTGAAAATACACTATTTGATACAAAGTATGGTGCAAGGTACAGTATAGTGTGTGTAGTGTAACATGTGTAGTTCCATTATCGTGTATAGCGCAAAACTTTAATGAGAGAAGTTTCGACAAATTTGACAATTCGCATAGCAATTCATCAAAATTTTGCATTTAGTGTGTTCTCATACAATATTGAAAGTAGTTTGTCAAAATTTTACTCATCGAAATGTTTGATTGTCCAATTCTTCCGAATTATCCTTGACAAACATTTTTGCTATACAGCTTAATATGTGTACACTCATGTCATCACAATCATTTGTGTCCAGGTGGCACCAATTTTGGTTTTATGAATGGAGCAAATGAAGGAGATTATAGTAGTTACCAGCCAACAGTAACAAGTTATGGTGAGTACTTCCTTAGTGTGTGTAATAGAGCTGGTCATCACATCACATGATCTCATAGTCAACCCCAACACATCAATACCAAGTGTTCGTTCTTATGTGTAAAATGGTAGTGTATTCATGTGTCCCAGAACCCTCACAAACCTTTCAGCCACCCCAACACAATACATCACTTTACTAGCTAAGAAGCAAGTACTACATTATCCATACTTGTTGTGAATGGGACAGAACAAATTTTAAAATGTCCGTACCAATTCCAGACACCATGCTGACTCGCATGCATTAGGCGTGACTTATGATATAGTGATCTCATGCCTAACCCTCTGTATCTCACTCTTCCAGCTTAGTTCTCACATCTTAGCCATATGCTTAAAATTGGACAAACCCTATGTGGAAAGAAAGTGGTATTGTATAGGTCCTTAACTTATGTATGTGTCAGAAGTGAACCTGTAACTGAGTGGTACTGGTGGCTATAAATTTTCATTAGAGTGGCCATTGAGGGCACAACCCTGTGTAGGCCTGCACTGATTATGCCAGCATAATTTGGGGCATAATAGGTAGCCAAAAGCATTGAACATAATGCCAGCATAACTTTTGTGTATTGGTTATCAGACAAGCTGAAACTCTGCCTATTTTGCATGATGCAGAATGAGGTAGTGTGCAAACATGGTAAAATCATTTTTACAGTTATGTTGTGAAGAAAAGATTAGTTGGAAGATCGATATACTCTAATAGAACAGTCACTGCATGTTGAAATATGTGACTGGATCTGCGAATGCTGACATAATGGTGCATTTTTCAAATTCTTTATTATTGAATATTTATAATCTACTTAGCCGAGTGTATGCTGGCCAAGTTTCAGCCTTGTATGCCAGCAACTTCTGGAGTTACAGCCCTACAAAGTAGCAGCAACTGAAAGATCAATTTGTACAGCAAATATTGGGAAAATAAATTAAAAGTGCTTACAAAAATGGCTATAACTTACAAATGCAATGCACTACAGAGTTGCAACTTGCACCATCATGTTCGCCATGAATAGGAGGTCCACTACGTGGTATATAGGTTTTTTCTCCTACCACCTTTCTTCACTACATACAGAGATGAAATCAGTGAAGAAAAATTGATCACGTACGACTGCTTTGACATGACGTAAACAAACGCCCATAACTCACTTATCCTTTAGACTACTGCTACGAAACAAAGATTTTTAACTTCCCTTGAGTAGGCGAATAAGACGGTATCCATGTTTTTATCATTACACCCTTGCTTCGCAAAGAACAAAGCGTTAAAAATTTTTACAATTTTTTATTTCATATATGTAAATATTTTACCCATTGCAATTAATAGCCTATACTGAAAATTTAGGCTTGCACCATTATGTCAGGTTTTCACAGATCCAGTCACATTCTAATAGAACGTTCACAGATACATTAGATACTCTAATAGAGCAGTCAAGGCACAATTTAATACGAGTATATTTGGAGGACACAATTAGGCATAATTGGAGCATATCAGGGAGAAATTTTGGAGCATTGCTCAAAAGCATAATAGGCTCAGGCCTAACCCTGTCTGTGTGATGCTACAAATCAATTATTAATGACATAGGGATCCAAGCAATAAAAAGTAGTGAAATAAGATGAATGATGATATTACAGCATAGCTCAGTGGGAAAATCCCTACTTTGGTATTGAACAATGACCTTTCCATTTCCCACTGAGCTATGCTGTAATATCATCATTCATCTTACTTTTTATTGCTTGGATCCCTACTTCAATTTCAAATTAATAATTTTTAATATACTATTATAGCATACAGCTATACACTTGTGACTGTTCTATTAGGGTGACTGCTGTATTAGAGTATCTACCTAACAGGGGTGTGTCACTTTCATATTATCTTTGTGCTAGCATTATGAATACAGGTGATCGTGATCAAGTAAATAGATCCTTAAGAGGTGCGGTCTTGGTGCTCAATCATTACGATTAATCAACCAAGATCGCGTTAATAGGTGTGGTATTGAACCTATCCTGAAATTACAGGTATCTACAGAGTATTAGTGTTTAAATATGTTTGAATATGCTGCTCAAGGAAAGTGGTGATAAGAAAATTAATGCCTCAATATGGTTTCATTATATGAAGAAGGACGAAGACCAGCCTCATTGAAGATAAAAGGAAAGACAAGGTGCAGAGGGCACACACTCGTTGGAACCCCAAAAGGCACATCCCATTGGTGAGTTTGTTATTGTGGCGTAAAATAATGGCCATGTGCTGTGTTGTTTTGCCTCCAGCCTTGCAATTGTGGTCAGGCAGGCTGACAGGCAGACAGACAAAAATTCAAATTTTGGTGATTTAAAAAATTCTATATCTGAAGTGTTTTCTTGTTTTTGATGTTGTGTTTGATATTAGGTGGACTAACATCAGAGCCCAGAGGAGGTTGGACACGATACAAGAGCTTCTGAAATTTATTACTGTTAATTACATATTTCTAATATGTGACGAGGAGTAAGTGATAGAATAAATGTTTAGCAATATCCACACCACGTTATCTTGTGCTTCTTAAGATGAACAGCAAATTCTTATTGCAAGGCGGGTGTGCGATTATCTAATTCTTTTCGGTTCTCTGTAAGACCAAGCTAGCGGCTTCCGCTCTTCTTTTTCATTACCCTGGGAGGCTTTGTTAGCATGCACAATGCTTTCTTCGACAATTATTGTGTTAAAATACACGTATATAAGGCGTCCCTATAGTATTGCACATGGATTCCACCCAGCAAACGCTTACACACGTGATCCCTGTAGATTTCAAGAGTGATTTATGTGCCTGGAGTAGTGGGGTTGAATGGGGTTGACCGACTGAATAGACTAAACTTGAAGTGCACTCTCAAATGGTATTTGTGAAAACTTTTGTGAACGCTTGGTTAAACTTTCAATCCAAAATGTATGTGCTCATGTGTGCATGTCCAACCTTCTCTGATCAGAGCCTGAAATTATGGTCAGACATCTGCCATTTTCTGACCATATTTCTGAACATTAATAGAAAGTTTTTGTACAGTACTATTGAGTATGTCCGACCACATAACAGGATTTGTCAGATCATTTCCAAAACATAATTTCAGGCCCTGTAATATTATTCCCAATATCCATAAAGGCGATTTTCACTGTGCAAGATGTTTCTAGGACGATTTTTAAAGGCAGCATTTTAGGCGGCGCACGTCATTTTTGGAGGGATCTCTATTTGATACGTGTTTGAAAATACATATCATACAGTATTGTCAGTGTTGGGAGTAACGTGTTACTTATGTAACGTGTTACGTAATATTATTACTTTTGTGGTACCTAAGTAATATAACGAAATACGCTATAAAAACAGGTAATATAACTCAAGTTATTTTACTTACAAATGTAACGTGCTACCTAAGTAATATAGTTACTGTAACGAGTCTAATATTACGTAATATTATTACTACAAGTAACGAAGTTCTAATCTCGTTAGTTATCCTCTGAGTAACGCCTAGCCACAACAAAGTAATGAAGCCTACTGAATGAAGCTTATTCACCAGCTTCTTACATGTAACCAAGATTTACACATTGTCCAACAACGCAATCATGTCATGTGATGAGGTCATATGTATAGCTTAAGGCTGTGGACACAAAGTAATATAATACGTAATATTATTACAGTTACTTTATTTTATGGTTAATATGTAACTGTAACTAAATAGTTCAACTGCAAGTAATATGTAATATGTAACTAGTTACTTTTAAAAAGTAACTTACCCAACACTGAGTATTGTATAGCAGGGATGACAAAGGTGTAGGCATGGCCCACAAAAAACATCACCCAAAAACCAGCCTCAAAGTATTGGTGTGGTAAAACTAAGCCCAAACAAGCTTTCACATCAACCCAAAATGCTTTTAACAAGGAATTTATGCTAAAAAAATTATTTTACGGAATTTTCTACTGACTGACTGACTGATGCCTTCATACAAGTGCAACTCGATAACTACGGTCTTGATCCTTTCACTGTTCGACATTGCTTCGGTCTGAGAGGTGCCTTTTGACATACCTCAGTATGTACAATGCATTCTTCATGGACTTACCAGTATTCTTCTTTCTGTCCCATTTGTCTTGGCTGACAGCGAAAGGTGTCAATTTGGCGGTAGCACACAATGGCTTCCCTTCGTAACAGAATCGTCCATATTGTTCATAGTGACTACTTTGATTGCAGAGGTGCTTTTCAAACAGTTCTTGATTCATAATGCTGTGTAATGGGTTGAACATAGCTGACAATGAAGCGTAATGGATACGAGATGATAATTGGTTGCTGGGGCACGTGGTGCCGTATCTTTCTTTTGATGTGATATGTGTGGGTTCAAGCACACAAAAAATTGGAATTTTCAACACATTGATAAAAAGTACTGAAACAAGCTGGAGTAGTACACGATAGTAAGTAACAGTAAAACAATAAGAAGTGTTATATCCCCACTGTGCTCAAGATACCATAAGCAGAGCACAGTAGGAATATAACACTTGTGGTTGTTTTACTGTGAATTCATGCACTATTAACTGTTATTGTGAAGAATTTGAGCTACAAGGAGAAGGCTACTGTAACAGGTTTACTTGTCATGAAGTGATGAAGAGCAGCAACTGCTTTTATTGCAACACCACTTTCCATGCCCCGTCTGCCATCTTAATTGATGTTTGAGTCATGTGAGCTGTATACGGCTTTACTCACAACTGAATGGCAAACAGCCAACGGTTTTCTGGAGTAAATGGGATAAACTGGCAAAGAGTTATGGGTCATTTTCTGAATGTATAGGATTGTCATGCTTACAAACTCTTCAGATGATTTGTTGTGTAACTAAATGCTCCAGTGACTGTACTATTAGGTACTTGATTTCCTCTTTCCCGTACACCTCCCACATGTGTTTTTTTGTCAAGCCGTTATTCTGTAAACTGGCATACCGTATAGAGAGAAACTTTGGCCGGGGGAGAATTTAGGCAAATTTGGGGACTTGCTACAAATTCGCCAAAGTTTAACCCGTCAATTACTTGTAGCAACTGAGATTAGCTTCTTTATAGCTAAATATTTACCTTCAATTTGCCAAATGCAATTTAGCTGGCTATTCACCAAAGTTTCCCTCTATATGGTATTGTAAGTATTTTAGTCCGGATTCTTAATTAGACACAGGCAAAATGTGCTTGCTACACATGAACACATGTTTTATACATGTCTATTACACAGCTACAAGGTGGATAGTCCATGTTAACTACCTCTTTGGCAACACCTGCAGCATTTAACTCTTTCAATCATGTAATACATGAATGGTTACTTTAGTGTATGTACGTGTTATCCTCAAACTGAGGCTGCATATTATTTAAATTGCTTTATATCCTTGGCTGTGTCCTTGTCATTAACTTTTAACTAAGAACAGTCTTCCTGCAGCATTATCATAGCCTAATGGAACTTGCCACCTACCTGCATGGCAAAGTTTGATTGGCCAGGACAGGAAACAGGGGGTGGTCTTGAGTATCTCATAACACACATACTTGCTTAGTTTTCACATTATAACTTGATTTTATCTGATTGTTCTATACCACTGAAATACCTTTCTATGATAATTAATCACGTAACAATTCTAGAATATTTGAATAACATGATTACATGAATATTTCTGACACAAGTGTTGCTGATGTTGCAGATTATGATGCTCCACTCAGTGAAGCTGGTGACATTACTGAGAAGTACAAAATGATGAGAGAAGTTATTTTAAGTAATGCACCACCATCATCTTGTAAGTTCTGACCATAAATGACCATGAAGTACTGACCACACCCTCTTGTAGTGCCACACCCCTTACCTGACATACCCGTTGATTTGCCAAAGGCTAGATATGGTAAGTGTGTTGTGTTAGGGTAGTGTTCTAGTTGAATTGTTTTATTTCTATTTCATGCCAAACAGGAGAATTACAATTCACACTCTACATTCCAATTGTGGACACACTAAATTACTTCCCTGTAAGCCAGTTCTTATTAAAGTGCATTACTTAAGTTGTTACCATAGGAACCAGTCAATATAAAGTACCCAGTTTCCATGGAGATGCTGTCGGTCAATAAAGGCAGCGGGCAGTCCTATGGTTTCATCCTATATCGTACAGTGATCGACGCCGGAGCTAGGAAGGTGACTATTAGCAAGTTAAGAGATCATGGGGTGGCCATGGTAAACAGTGTCCCTGTGAAAAAGTTGACATGGTTTGCAGAACAAACCTTCTTGTTACCTGAAGATGTTAGTAGTGAGTAGTCAGGGGAGGTTGATCACAACATACAAAATAGTTCATTCCCAATACTTTAATGCATGAATCATACATCCATCTGTCATGTCTACCCCAAAACCTTTCTTCGGATACTAATAAAATAATGTTGTGGTGTGACCAACCTGCTCTGAAATGAATAGATGGTGAGCTTCTTATAGAATACAGGTGGTCAGAAAGTTCTTGACATTCTGGTAGAGAACTGTGGAAGAACAAACTTTGCTAAACAGTTGGAGTTCCGTAAAGGTGGGGGTGTTGACAATCATGGGTAATGATTACATGTTACATAAAGGTATCCTTGGTGATGTATTGGTTGATGGTGTGAAGCACTCGTCATGGAAAGCATATTCTCTGGAGTTCAAATATTCCTTCACAACGAGGTGTGTGTGTTGTTTGTGTTATGTGTTGTTATGGTAACCGTGTAGTATTGAGGGTGGGGGGTTGTGGAAGCGTACCCCACCCTCAGGAAGCCCTGGCCCTGCCCTCTACAAGGCATCATTCAATATCAAGTCACAGCCTCTGGACACCTTTGCTGATATGAGCGTAAGTACTACATTGTACATGTTACCATGGTGACAATGTTATCATAGGGATGGAGTAAAGGAGTGGTGTTTATCAATGGAGTGAACATCGGTAGATATTGGAGTGTTGGTCCACAGTATTCCCTCTATATACCTGCTCCTTTACTCAGGAGAGGTCCCAATACAGTAAGATAGTAAGTATATTATAAAGCACTATATAATTGTTGTTACCCCCTCAGATTATGGTGTTTGAACAACACTTACCCAAATCACCTCAGACTATTACACTAAAAGACTCCCCCAGTAATTCATGAAATTGTATCACTTAATATTTTGTATCTGCAGTCATCTTGTTGGTGCAAATGGTGTGAATGTGTCACGTGCAAACTGAAGCACATCTTCAGGTTTATGAATTAACAGTGACTGAACAAAGTCAGCCAGAATGGCCCTTAGTTCGGGATGTTCTGACATGTACTGTTTGTGATTAACTTCCAGTTCCTCCTAATAATAATATGACAATTTATAGGCGACTAGAGTAGCTCACCTTCCTGTCAAGATATTGTGACACCATCTGGAGGTCTTGTTCCCATGGTAAGAACCCCGATAACTTTTCTTCCTCGTTCGTCATTTTATTTAATGCCCGCCCAATAATCGTTATGGCAACGTTGTGTAATATTTGCTCCTGTCATGTGACCTTTCAAAGCGAAATGTCCAGCAAGCTAGTTTGTGTGTGCCTGCTCGTGTGCGTATCGTTAGTGAACAGTTATCCTCTGCACGCGTCGTGTAAGATCACTTGGTGAGCTTTGTTCAATTCATAGATCCTTACAGGATCTATGATCAATTGCAATGATAGTGACAGTATCTATATTGTAGGAACTTCACTCAAGCGAACTGCACGTTTATCGGCTCCAGTTTGGTGGATGCCTTCAAAACATTGAGTGGTACGGACTGTGGTACTGGAGAGAAATGTCGCTACAAAGTATTATTAAAGCGGTGTTAATTATTGTTGTGTTGTAAAGATCATGAATTACAGCTCCTTAGCCAGAGTGCAACTGAAATCAAAGGAACTCACACCACCCCAGTTCACCTTTATGTTGATGATCTTTCCTTTAAGCTCTCTTCATCAACTACACTCTGTACAGTAGATGTAAGAGCTATGTAATAGTATAATATTGTGTATTATTATTATTGTTAGGCGTTCTCCACTTCTGAGATATGGTATGCCTACCTAGACTATGGAACCAACTATTGTAACCTGCGTAACCTTGCTGACGGTGCTGGGATCACTACTGCTACATATGGTTTCACTGAACATACAAGTGATGATGTGTGTACACAGTACTCTTCTCATAACTGTGAGAAGTATTGATTGTGTTCTGAACTATTTTGTTAAATTGAACTAATTGCTGCAATTGCAATGCAAAAGTATACAAATATGTGAAATTGTCCCAATATTGGTAATTCATTGAAATACTGCAAAATTGTAGCTAAATAGTTTCCTAATGCTGGTTGTTTACAAGGCACTTCAATTTTTATCACCTCTCTGATTACAGTAGTTGTGGGAGCAGGCTCTGGTTGAACATCAGTGATTACAGTGTTACTAGCTGGCTGGTAAGATCTCCTAAATTGTTCCACAAGAAATGGAACTGGTAGAAACAAGTGATATAGTCGTAGTGATGTCACTGCATGAGTCCTTACTGCAACACGAGCATGTTTCAATGGCGACAGAGCAGATCCTTGAAGAGATGCACACTTTCTACAATGAGGGTAGAACCTTAATAATTCTCCTGGTCCAGACAATTTTATCGGAGGTTGATGGTCAGCAATAAACCTTCCTTGTCTTGTTCCACAAGAGTGACAACCATGTTTGGCACCAAACTGCTGCATAAAATGTCTCTCATAATGAGCAGCATATTGTTCCCATCTAGCTGGTATCCACTGGTGAGCGAATGCACCTGGTTTATAAAGGTTACTTGGTAGCACAACATTAAACCTTCCCCCCAACATCTTGAACACCGCCATTCCTAGCACACCAGACACGCAGAGCTCCTCTTTACTAAAGGTCATCTCGCTACCATTAAGATAAGCATAACTGGCGGCGGTAGCTAGGGAGGCAGTACTAGCTGATACGAAGACCGCAGCTGATCCGACCACTGGAGCAAACAATTTCATTGAGGATGTCACGCGAAGAGGAGCACAGATGTACTTTTGTATCAGTCCCAAACATGTCGGAAAAGTAACACAACCTACTAAACTAGCTGAGATCGCGTTGAAGTTGAAATAGTCGGACACCGTGCTCACTTCAATCATGACCAAACTAATGTATTAGAATATTTCAACAAGGCGCGCTCAGTTAACAGGGACTGTCCCTCAATTAGTTGCTAATGACTAGGGTTTACCCATGGATATGAACCAGTCTGTCGCTGAGACAGTGACGGAGCAGTTGTGTAAGTTGATATAGACGTTGTTTGAATATATTAAAATGCTTTTAAACTGTCAAGGTCGTTCTTCTGTTGCTGTTCACGTGATGCTGTTAGTCTCCAGTGCTGCTATAATTGCACTGCTCAAGACGGCCAGTAAAATAAGTGAGCCACCATGTAATAAGGGAGGAGTGATTCCATGGCTTGCAGGTAGAAAGCCCAGTTGGAACCTTCTAGCTGAAGTAAGTCATCTCACTAATGTTGCTTCCATCACTCAATGCTGAGTTGTTGAACCCATAGTATTAATCATTTAATCACAAAACACTTCCCACAGAATATTGCAGAACACAAGAAGAGGTTAGAGTTGACTGATTCAGACACAGGACTTACATGGCTACTGGTAATATCACCATGGTTTGTTATTGCTACCTCATAACTGACCACTCCTTGTAGAAGGCTTGTCTGAGTGGTAGGACTGACATGGTAAAGCTACTACTAGCTAATGGTTAGGATGATATGCCATGCACTAACTACTAGCACTATTATTAGGGGCTAACCCTCAGGCACTCAGTAGAGATAAGGATAGTACACTGATACTGGCAACATTTGCTAGTTGTCATCAGAAATGTTCCAATAATGAAATAATTGAAATGTTAGCTAACACAGGTGGGTGTTTGTGTAGTGTGTGTGTGTGTGCATGTGCGATATACCCATTCCACACCCCTTATCACGTTTTTCTGTTAATAGGTGTCAACATGAACCATGTAAACAAGAAAGGTTATTCTGCCTTATCCATTGCAGCAGCTAATGGTAACATGCCACTGGTGACCACCTTGATGCACTATGGTCAGTGAGACATTTAGTAGACTAGTTGTAACTGGTCACAACACAGGTGGGGACCCTTCAATACCTGATAATAATGGTACATTGCCTGCTAATCTTGCTAGCAGCTTTGGTAAGTACAGCTTGTGGCCACATGATGGAGGTGTTTACCATGTTCGTACTAGGACACTATGATGTGGCAGAACTATTGCATCAATGATTAATCGTCTGTTACTATTTTCAATGTATTGCAACATCATTACGTTACTAAATTTATGTCATCTCAATCTATTTTTAGGCAATGCTCTTATATGGTTAATTCTTTTGGATATAAGATTCCATTTATGCGCTAAATACAGGTCATTATAGTCATAATTCAAGGCGGCAAACCCGAGGGCTAACTCGTTGCAACATGTTAAAGTATAGTGGCGAGCCCGACATCAAGCCTCACTCCATACACAACGAATACGATATCAGATGGAGTCACAAACTTGGAGCTGGAGTCAGTGGTCCTGTGCGGCTCTGCATCCACAGGGAAACCGGACAGGAATTTGCATTAAAAATTCTTCTGGACAAGGAGAAATCCCGCAAAGAAGTTAGCTTACACTGGAGGTGCAGCGGCAGCAACTTTATTGTAAGAATAGTCGATGTGTACGCTAATAGCGTCAAGTTACCCAACGAGTCGATCCCCAAGGCGAGGCTGTTAGTTGTGATGGAGATTATGAAGGGAGGTGAACTGTTTGAGTACATCACTCGCAATCAACGCTTTACAGAGCGGGAAGCTAGTAACCTCACTTATCAGATAGCACGTGCCATTAAACATTGCCACTCATTTAACATTGCACACAGGGACTTGAAGCCAGAGAACTTGCTGCTAGCTGAGAGTACCAGTGACCCCGAAAGAGTACAGCTCAAACTTGGTGACTTTGGTTTTGCTAAGGTGGACAATGGAGACCTTCGTACACCCCAGTTCACTCCATACTATGTTGCTCCACAAGTGTTGGAGGCTCAACGGAGACAACGTGAGCAGCGACAGTCGGGACGTGTACCCCCAGGTAGTCCCTATCATTATGACAAGAGTTGTGACATGTGGAGCCTGGGGGTGATCATCTATATAATGTTGTGTGGTTATCCACCTTTCTACTCAGAGATACCACACAAGCCACTATCACAAAATATGACCACTAAGATCATGGCTGGACAATACGAGTTTCCTCCCAGTGAGTGGTCAGCCATTTCACAAGAGGCTAAGAATTTGATCAAAGCCCTATTACATGTTGACCCTGCAGAGAGGATGAGTATTGAAGAACTGTTGGAACACAAATGGCTACAAACATCTCTCGTATCAGATGTTGTCCTACCCTCTCCACAGATCATGCTGAGCAGTGGCCTTGAAGAAACTAAGATGGCTCATTCTAGCATAGTATCTGCCATGCGCCGTAAGGAGTCAGGGTTCCAGTTGAAACCGATGACTGCAGCCTCTAACAACTTGTTGAACAAAAGAAAAGTACAGTTACCTGAACTTAAGAATGACATGCAGAAAACTGTTAAACCAGTGGTTGCTATACAAACTGATGGTGGAGAGGTAGGGGCCCATTTGCAGCAGCTAATAGATTTGTGTATGATGCCACCCCCCACGCCTTCACCAGAGCAAACTGTATTAATAGATGCTCCTTACATGACCCTCGTGAGGAACACCCTGGAGGCTTGCTATAATAAGCCATTTTATCCATCACTGTTAAAGGCTTTGGAACAAGAGTCTTGGAATGGTAGTCATTTTACAAGGAAAGTTGATTGGCATCGTTTAGGGGACAATGTTAAAAATGTCTTATAACTGTTTTGTAATATATTTATTTAATGAAATGTATATTTTTTAATACATATTATGACATGGGGTTTCAGTATTCAATAATCACGCGGCTTTATTTCAAGGAGCGCCTACGGAAACAGCGCCTAAATAACATCCGGTGTAGGGCTTTAGGGAGTCACGTGTGCCACCAAAGTTTTCACCACTTATAAAGGTGGGCAGGTTTATTTACGGTTAATAAATACGAGCGTATGTAGGAGCGACCTGATTGCAAAGTGATCGTACTTGTGATCGGGTATTGTATTTTATATGTTAATAGAGCTTCGCACGAGGTACACACACGCTTGCAAAGGTGAGTACTGCCTTAAGTACTGTTGTATTTGTGTACTTGTAGTTGTATTTGTATACCTGTAGTTGTATTGGGTCAGACTGCAGCGATGCATGTAATTGTTCAACATTTAAACTGTTCCCTTTTATGAAATATCGCTCATGATGTTCAGGGGGTACAGCGATGGATCGATACTACGGTGTTCTGTTTATGTAAGCAGTACACTTGTTTGGGGGTAAACATAGTGGTCGTGTGTTGTTCAGCTACAAGCAGCTTGTTTATCTATCACAAACATTGCCCGTGGCGGCTCGTGTTGAAGCGATAATTTTATTCACACCTAGGCTATAACAAGTGTGACCTATATCAGGTTATTGTCGCCTGTATCACTTCCAACTTGGAGGTAAGTTTGCGGCTACGGGGGTGTTGTCAGCCGCAGTCCCCAGTTCTTGACCCGATGAATGTTGCGTGTAGCCATCATAGGTGGGCAGTGTTCTATCATCGTGAAGGCTTCGCTTCACAATAAGAGTTCCCATAGGAATTAACCATCAACTGATTGTGTTTAATTTCTGCTATTTTAACATGTGGTGTTAAGTTGGCTCATTATTGCAGGATATGCCAGGTCTACGCTTCAAGAAGCGAGCTGCACGCCGGCACACTGTTGATAACTTAGAACAAAATGCTAAAGATATTGAAGCAGCTGCTGTTGAACAAGCGCAAAAGAAAAAGGAGAAAGAGAAATTTTTGGAGTTGTTTAAGTCGAAATATCCTGATCATGCAAAGGATGTCAACCTTAGTATTGATGACTCAAGAGACTCAGGAATAAATAGTGGACAACATGTAAGTTGTGATGTTGTATGATGTCCTGGAATGTTAGTTCAGTTCTATGTCAGCTTCTGATGCTGTCTTATGTCAAAATGTTGACATTGTTATTATACTGCCTGTAACACTGTACATGTGTTAGTTGACTAGATTATCAGTGTTATGAGGTACACATTGTGCTAACATGTAGCTGGGTTGGCATCTGTTATTGACAAAACATTGCTGACCTTATTTGTTTCAGTACATGTGTTCTAGTCTTATTAAGTTGCCAACATATTTTATTCTCACACACAACAGACCAATGGGAACTTGTCATCTGGAGAAGAACAAGATGATGATGGGCGTATGCCATCCAGTAATCGTGTGCTCAGCCCTGGTGTCACCAGCGTTAAGAGAGCCAATTCCTTATCTAAGAAATCTAATGGTGAGTTTTATGTTCTTGTGTGGGGGTCTTGTTAACATATGCTGTGTCTTGTTAGACCACTTGTTCCTTCGTTACCATGGTGAGATGAAGAGAAAACCAATGCCAAAAGTCCTAACTATGGCTGGGCTCAAAAAATTATTTGTGGATGCTTTTCATCTTGACCCAGCAGTAGCCAGCTGGCCAGATAATGTTCTATACACACAAGACAGACACACTGACCAGTGGAGTGAACTACAGGAGCCAAAGTGAGTAAATGACCAGGTATTGTCAGTGATGATTACTGGCATTGGTGGAATGATGAATTCACTTATAGTGACACTTTATGGACATACTTATTGAATGACATGTTTCCTGTGACTTTGTATGGCTTAGTCAATCCTTATAGGTTTATTGTAGTAATGAGTGTGGTATGTGTTTCACTTGCTAGTCTTCTGTTCTATACATATCAGTGATCAATACACCTAGTATTGTTCCCACCAGTTATCTCATTGTAATATTGGTGTTCATTGCAGCCATGCTGGTGATACTGGGATATTGTTACTGCGAGATCTCAATCAAACTAATCTGCCATTACTTCAGCAACCAACACACAATTCAGTGGACACTGACAGCACGGATGCTAGTACAACACAGTCACCAATCACTCGTCGTGACAAAGTTGGACATACCAAAAAGGCTCACATGTACGAGTCAATTGATGACTTTGGTAATCACAGTAGGGCTCATCGTGAAGGTAGCAGTAGTTGTCCATCCCGAGATGCCACTCCCCCAATATCTAGTCTCCCCCGACAACCAGTGACATCATCAACTCGTCTACCTCACAGGAGGATGAGGTGAGCATGCTGTGATGACATCGGATGACACAATATGACATGTTATCATTATATAGTACTAGCAGTGTGCAGGCTGAGCAGAAGATTAATGAACTTCAGACCCACATTGTGTCTGGTGGCAAGCATCTCACACATTCAATGAGCAGCCTAGCCAGTGGTGAGCTAATACTTGTGACAGCTGGCCCAACCCTAAACTGTTAACATGTGGTCTTCACTCATTAATGTGGGCCATAGTGTGGTTAGCTGTGCCATCTATTTTGCTTAATTGTCCATTTGTTGTATTGCATTCTTTGGTAGGTGGAACTCCTGATCACCTTGTACGTTCTGTGAAGGAGGCACGTCGCTCAGTACGACAAGTACGATCGGAATTTCAGCTGCTAAGGGCCCAGCACTCTCGTCAGTTGCAGACATTTGAACATTTCATGAAATACTCTTGTGGCCAAATCATGTCTCGGATCAGAAGTGCCGTCCTCAAC
Source organism: Dysidea avara (assembly GCF_963678975.1). Lineage (NCBI taxonomy): Eukaryota > Metazoa > Porifera > Demospongiae > Dictyoceratida > Dysideidae > Dysidea > Dysidea avara. Next base: position 636,480 of record NC_089274.1, on the reverse strand, counting down.
ACTTGTAAGTCTTTACTGCTCTATATGATGTTCATCAGTGAATGATCGTACACACAGATCATCCCGGTTCATCACTACGGTTACAGAGGATGGAACTAGAGCCCGAGGAGGAAGCCTACCATGTGCAATCTGAAGAAACATTCAATGAGTTCCGGTGAGTAGTTATATGCGGACAGAGAACCACCCGTGATATCTATGATATTAGAGCTAGCAAATAATCCACTAAATGTGTATTCATAGTGAAACTATGGTCCCGGCAAAACATTTTCTTATACAATGTGGCACTGTAGTCTAGACTACAAGTATTGCGGTGATCAAGTCATACAGTATATTTGTCTACTCCCTGGTATATAGTGATTATTGTATATGGATCAGGAATCCTTATAAGGAGCCTAAGGGATATATGATATGTCCATGTTGAAATGGAGCCATTACTGAAACAAATATCACCTTCATAGCAAAGTGCCCAATTTGGTAAAGTCACATGAACAAGGAACCCTTATAACTTAATGTAGTTAATGAAGTGGTGTCCACAATTTTAGGTTACTAGAGGCGGCAGTGGATGAGATTGCGGTGGATGTGATGCAGCGACAGTGCAGAGTCCAAGGTGTTGAGATTGAGAGGCTTGCGTCAGCTGTGGCATCCAGTGCTAGGGGCTTGATCGAGTTACAGAGTGAGTACTATTACTGCTAACTATTGAAGTTTTGGTCCATATTGCTACAATAGAGGGTTTTTTAGCAGACACACATATATGGTAGTGGTACAAATCAAATACCGTATGGCTGGAAAGTTTGGAAAATTTGACGAGTGAATGATGTTTCGCCAAACTAAGATCCGCCAAATTGTTTGTCCAATACAAATCTGTATTATATCTACAAATTCGCCAAACTTTGTTCTCGCCAAAATCCTATTGTGGCAAATTCACCAAACTTTCCGGCTATATGGTATATTTGTAAGTTATATATGTTACTATTATTGCTATCAAGCCTTATTTGGAGAGTTTGTAAGAGAAAGTGTCCATTCTAGCTATGTTTTGAGGATTTTTAGCACTGTTACAAAGTAAGGCAAAGTGGAGTGCTGTATTAGTTTCACTTGTACAACCAAGTGATGTTACATTGTATCTCAAACTGTATCAGATAATTCACCAAGTGAATCTGTTGAATAAACAGCTTACGCATGTGAACTCCATTTTGTTTGTTTGTTTGTTTGTTTGTAAATAAATAAATTTAAGATAAGGTATCTTACAACAACATTTTGATCCTCTAACTACTCTATATTCCTATTAAATTGCTGTAATTGTACCTGTTTGGTTTCCATTGAACTGCTTAACTGCTAAATTAACAAGTTTTGGTTAAATTGTAATGGAAGGGAACCAGAAACATATAGTTAACTTTTCATGTCCTAAGACAACATGTTTTTCTTCTAAAGATACACTTGCTTACTGTTGTGTACATGTCTTACATCATTACATACAGTGGAGCCAGTGATATGCTCTACTGGCCAGTGTATATATACACTTCTCATAAGGACACAATAGAAAAGTCTCCATACAAAAGGATTTGGTCTCAACAAGTCAACACTACTTAATTGATTGACTATGATTGAGTTTGGGAATTAATGTTCAAAACTAAACTATGACAATTTTGTCTTCAATTGCCAAATATTTGCTGTGAATTTGTGTGGACTGTCTACTTGAAAGAATTGTGATGTGGTACCAGATCCTTGTAACAATACCTTCCACCTGTGTATTGCTCCTCCTTGGTCAGGGTCTATATAGTAAACTCAACGTAGTCATAAATAATTTATATTGTAGTGATCTCATTACAACAGGTTGTTAACAACAGGTGATGAACTGCACTTGTTAACTTTTTGATGTCAAACAATTGGCAATATCTACTAGTTGTTAGTATGTGTCACTGTTTACTGTACAAGATCACCAGATCTGATAAACATTACTGTGACATTAGGACCAGCTTTCCATTTGTAAAGGTCAAAATGGCAAAAGTCAACAGTGAGATACATACTACTAAGAGGTGATTATTTGCTGCTTCAAAAATCAAGAGAAATTGCTCTTCCCAACCATGTACAAGTTAGCCTGTTTGTGCCTCTTCCCTCCTGTATCTGCCCCTGGAAGTAGCTATGTACCTGAGAGGTATGAGTGCTCTCTTACCACTGAACATAAACTAATTTGTCACAAACTAGTACAAATCAGGACCACGATGCCTTCTGGTTTAGTGTATTAATTGTGTACATATCTGGGTGGGAGTGTGGGCACACATACTTCATACTCACATCACTCATCAATTACGATGCTGTTATTCTCAACACTATTTCAACCACTCATTACACTAGCTAACAACCTATGCCCCATGAGTAGTTTACTTAGTAGGAAAATGTAGCTTGGAATTTAAGTGATTCTTATAAAACTCTCTGAGTAAACTCTGTAATAAGAAGAAATAATTTGGTCCCAAACATCCCATTTCATCGCTGAAAAAGAGAAGTCTCTTGTAATGTGTTATGATAAAATGTTTTATAATCACCTCATTATCACAATGACCCTTACACATCATAAGGTATGGTAGTACTGTTACCGTACTGTATATTAGGGATCATGGAGGTTTAGGCTTTCTTGCCCAAAAAATATCACCCAAAAATTAAACCAGTCTCACTTTTCCTTCATGACAGCTTGGCAGTAACAGGGTTAGGCATGACCAAGCCCAAAAAATGTCTTCAGACCAACCCTAAACCCCAATTTAGCTGACTTTTCTACTGATGACTGCCTGCCTGACTGATGCCTCCAACCAAGCATAACTCAACAATGGATTTGACTACTGGCTTGGTTTCTTCACTGTTCAATGTCGTTTTGTCCCAAGACATACCTTTTTGCCGAATGCAGTATGTACAATACACGTATCATGGATTTTCGAATTCCTTTTGCTGACAATGCTAGGTGCCAATTTGCAATAGCACAATATGTCTTCCCTGTGGCTATGCTGACTATCAGACTAAACACTGTTCCATAGCGAGTGAATTAATTGCAGAGACACTTCTTGTATGTTCTTTGTTTGTAACGCTGTGGGACATAACTGAAAATGTAGCGTAATGGCTACTTAACTTTTCAGTAATTGATTGTATGGATGAGCATTCAGATACAAAGTGGTACACTACTGGTACACTACTGGTACACTACTGGAGTAATAAAGTTGTGACAAGAATTTTTGTGTGATCTTCTAGCTAGCTATTTTTCTATGGTTGGTAGCTAGGTAACAAGTGAAAAATTAGAGATAATTTTCTTCTCTTCTCTGAACTCCTATATTGTATAGTTATAAATTTTATGATCTAATTTAACTTGCGGGTTCATCCCATATTTCATTTTCCTATCCCATTGTTTAATCATAATTTTAGCACATGTCTAGTGGCTCACCTGGTGGTTCTTTTATTCAACAGATCGATACTTACCGCTGGAGGACTCCATTAAGAATGTGATGGAACGAGAACTAGAAGTGATTGTATTAGAAGAAAGGTGAGTACTCCAAGTAATGCCTACTACAATGACATCATCACTTGTAGAATGATCAAAGAAGAGGGGCAGAATCTTGAGGAAGCCATTGTGAAGTGTAAAGACATGACTGAGACTCTGTTGTCATTGAGAAAGTGTGTTCATTCTATTAATAGTGACTGCTCATGTGATCCAGTAATGGTCATGTTTTAGGTTGATATCATCTCAGTCTAATAGAAGTTTTAGTATACCAGTTATCTGTCCTGCTATTGTAAGTGGTCTTTATGGCTTCTTCTGAACAACATGTTATTACCATAGGAACCAGACAGGCAAGCACTCCTGGATAACATACAGGCTATTACACCAAACCATGAGGCCAGGATGAACAGCATAGCAGTGAGTGTGTGTGTGTGTAGACCTGAAGGACACCTTAGGTATTCGTATATACTAAGGGTACTTTGGGACCTTACCTAAGTGTCTGGATTATAATAAGTGGTCTACATTAAACGTCCAATGCATTTGGAAACTCATTTTATTATTGTAGATTGCTGAGGAGGCTCACAGAAAGAAAAAGGAATTATTATTTGTTGATGAAGTGAAAGTGTTAGCTAGAGAGCTGCGTAATGGCAAGCTACTGCTGAAGACTGTTATACCAATCATTGAACTGGAGAGAAGACAGCAATCCAAACTGAAGAAACTTTATCTTGATGAGAAATCTGAGAAAGACCAGCAACAAATAACTGACAAAGAATTAGCACAACGAGCACTTGCTAGAAGAAGAGAATTGGAGAAGCAGAGAGAAGAAGAGCAAAGAAGGGAAGATCAACGTAGAGCGGTAGAAAAGAAGAAATTAGAAAATGCTAAGAAGTTGGAAGAATGGCGTAAGGAACAACAGCAGCAAATGGCGGAAGAGAAGCAAAGAAGAACTGACTCCACATTTAGTAGTAGAACTCCTTTAAGAAGTGGTGCACCTGGTAACAGAAGGAGTGTGGCCCTGGATGGCTTACCGTCATCACTTACACCTCATAGAGTCCCCATGAACCAACGATACAATTCTTCAGGTGTCCCCAATAGAAACTCAGTTCATGTTCCCTCCAATGTGCCTGCAGAGCAGCAGTGGAGGGGAGGAGCTCAGCCACGCCCCAAATCTATGGACATGCTCAACCCATCAACACCTCATCGTAGTTCACATCATCAGAGGGAGGGTCCCGTGGGGGGATACCCTTCCCCACCTAACCATCAAGCACCACAAATATCACATTCATCACGACAACAGACAAGTCAGTTTACTGCACTAGATAATGTTAGAAAGGCACACACAATGGGATACCGAGCATCAGCAGTGGTACACCCCACACCACCTACACAGGTGCACCATAATAAATTATTAGATGATCCACACCTTCAAGATCAACAACAAACTCCTCGTAGCAGCAACAAGAATACAGCAGCAGCAGCAGCCATGTTGAATAACTACCCAAGCAGACCTCCCCCACAGAGACAGCAACCTTACACTACAAAGTACAAAGCAACTGAGCATGGACACACACTCTACTCAATGGTATAACAATAATTTTCTGCAGCCTATAAATAGCACAATTTGTTTTTTTTTTTTACTATAAATAGTATCATATGTTATACACTGTACATCATGAATTCACTGAATTTTAACTTTCATGTGGTAATTTTTTAAAAGAAAGACCAAATTTGTCAGTAGTTTCTATTAGTTTAGAAGTGATCCCCAGTTCTGTGGATGAGTGGCCAGCCAATAAGACCATGTGTAGTTCTGCCTCAGGCCATAACTAACAAAACAAACAGTGTTTAAAGTATTACACAACCACACAAACCTGTGTCTAACCTTGTGTAATTGCCAAGCTGTTTGTGAAGGACAGACCATATCATAACGACCCTGAACTATCACTCCTGGAATATGACGGATCTTGTCAATTCTTCTAAAGATGTGATCATCCGTCTCAAGCCAGCCTCCATGTACAAAATAATGACTGAAGGAAACAAAATGATTAATAGATGACATAAAATGACATCAGAGGATGGTCAGGTCCATCTGGATATCCCATAACCTACAGGTCATGTGGTGACAGTAGTTGTGTGTGTATCAAGCTAGGTCTTGTTACAGTACATCAGATAATGCACTGCATATACCATCAATTGACCAGCCTCCTCTGTATGCATTACCATTCAATCTTGGCAAATGCCAGAGGCCATTTTGACTGCTCATTGAACACCCGTGCAGATACCATGGCAAGATCTGGGACCATCTTCAGTAAACGGCACTCCCAGCAGCTCCAAGCACGAGCACACTTCATCTGCACCTGCAAACACAGCCACACCCCATGCTGCAGTGGCTGATCAACAGCCACACCTACCTCTTCATTATCACCAGTGAGACGTCGGTAGTATGCCTCCACCAGATTGTGTCTCTCCACCTGTGATGAATGGGTGTGGCTCAACTAATACAGCCACACCCACTTACTTCAGGGATCGGGCCAATGAACTCCTCCCAGTAGTCAGGAAAGATGTGGGAGGCACCTGATTGGTACAACCACTCCACCTCAGACCTGGTGATCACCGACACATCCACTTGGATCACAGGTGGGTGTGGCGACCTCACCTTCTAATAGCAAACACACCCCTGATAATCAGGGCTAGCACATGGTCCGGATGAGTCTGAGCATAGAGCAAGGATAGGGTAGCACCCCAACTACCGCCAAACAACATCCACTGGTCAATATCTGCACACAAAGAGGCGATGACTATCAGTGAGGGGGCAGGCATATTATGCAGTTAATCATGTCAGGAAAAAATCATGCTAGTCTCCTTTTTATTCAGTTGATCTTTTATCTTTGTTTCATTAATTTTTATGTTTTTGCCTTTAAAATGGTCAAGCAAAACTTTTCAAATAGATACCATCTCTCAGATGTTCAACTACTCACTGACTGAGAAAAGGTAGTCTTTTTTTCTGACCTGTGCAACAACAAAGAAAGTGGCTAGCTACAAGGGACATACTTAAATGTTTCCTGAGAGTCTCCATATCTTCAATGAGATGCCATGTTGTGTTCTCCTGTAACAAGTCAATACTAACACTCACACATTACCTAATGTACCACATTGTGTCATTCTTCTGAATACTATTTGGTGGTAAAATACAAGATGATTTCTTCCAAACAAGATACTCTAATAGAGCAGTCAATCACCTTAGTCACTCAACCTGTTACAAATTGTAGTTAGTTGGCTGGGAATTCTCATGGCTTCACATGCAAAATGATAACATCCACTCTTGTTCATGAATATTAATTGTTGTGAACATGTTGCATCCTATTATCTTGTGTACCCATGAAGCCATCTAACTTCAAAGGTACTATCATCCATCACTATTGTATTGTAGTGAAAAGTTGTCATTGCATAAATTCTCAGTGTTCACTATCAACTATTTTTTTTAATGTGCTTGTCAATGGTGTTAACTACAATACTCACTTTGATTTCAGCCTGTGGTCTTGATCGGCCAGCTCCCCTTTGATCATACAGTATGATCCGGTACAAATTAGGATCAAAATATTGCCGGTCAGTCATTGAGCATCCACCACCTGGCCCACCATGTCTGTAATAAGTCAAACAGAAATTGAGTTAAAGTACACACCATTATTGCTATAAGATAAATACCATTATATTGCATAGCCTATATTTTGAAGGGCAAATTTTTTAAAGTTGTGCTATGTTACCTAATAAAATATTTTTTTGTGGATTTACAAACACTTCCAAAATGTATATTTCAAGGATAAAATTCTCGCTGGTAACCCCCCAAACCGCAAAAAATTTTCCCCTCAAAATATTTACGTATGCTATTTATAGAGTGGGGGAGGATGGATTGGCAGCTATATATCTGTGAAATTTTCCCGATTAAAATTCAATCATTGTTTAATGAAATTTGAATGGCGGCACTTTGTGAAAATCTTTCTCACAACAAAAAAAAATCTACTATCAAGTGATCAAACGATCTACTCAAATGATCTAGCTAGGAAGGGAGTACTATATAGTACCTGGCAGGCTTGTAATAAAATTCCCTCCTCTTGTTTTTGTACATAAACCTCACTCAGTTTTATTCTTTGATGTCACTTCCCAACTAGTTACACTTTAGGTTGTGGTCAGACAGACAGACAGACAGACACTGACCATATTTTCCCACTACAGAACACACTGAACTCCCAAGGTAAACCAGTAGAATCTACAATCATGCCACCCCTCAATACATGCGTACTCGTGATACTGTTCGAAATTATACGAATACACTCACAGAACCACCACCGGGACGCCGTTAGGGTTGCCACATTGCTCGTAGTAGATCGTATGTAGCTGGGACACGTTCAGCCACGAGAACTGATAGGGTTCGATGGGCGGGTAGCGTTCCCGTAACTTGTCCTGATTCGTTGTAGGGGTGGCCATTATTTAGAATAATTAAATTGTAAGCGGGAATTGTTTAAAAATGGAGAAGACAACCACTGGACTACAAGCGGATCAGGACAGTAACCTTTCTCGCCTACAAGACTTTGAAATTAAGGTGAAGTTTAATAGGTTTCGGAGGGTGGACTGGAGGGACCAACCATAGATATTAGAGTACTCTAATATCTATGGACCAACACTTCGATTTTTCAGCAGTTCAGGTTATTACGTAGGCCTACACTCGTGCTTAAGGCAACGTTTATCAATACGTTGTTTCCTGTCCCCTAGACGCTTCTGAACTGGTAAGGGTACGTGGGAGGTATAATAATAATTATCAATTTCTGTCAAAAGACAAGGGTTAAATTAGATTATCGATTTTTGTCAAAAGACAAGGGTCACACAAAAGGCAAAGCCTGCAAACGTGCTCCCCTTACAAAGACATACATACATACATACAGTTACAAGTACAAAATAAAACATACAGCAAAAACATGACACACGACAACTACACACCTATACAAAAAGAAAACAAAGAGAAAATTACAAAATCAGGTTAGCTGAGCAGAAATCGACGAAGTGCCATCCGAAAAGGAATTGCTTTGGAAATTTGTAAAATTTCTACAGGTACTGAGTTCCAAAGAAATGGAGAATTTATAAAAAAGAAAAACGGTATGCGTTAATGGTAGATGATGATGTGGTAAGTGAAAGTGAATGGGATCTAGTATTGGTGCTTGAAAACTTGAAATGTGAGTTGAATGGGGATAGAAACTCTGTCATGTAAAATATCGTGTACTTGAGTTATAGTAAAATAGGACTGACGAGTATGGAGCGCAGGCCATCTTAGGTCCTGCAAACAAGAAGTAGAAGATTTGGACCAGTTATGTGAATGAGGATTCCATCTGCTACCACACACCCAGCGTGCAGCTCGTCTCTGAATTGCTTCTAGTCTATCAATGTCTCTGGCAGTGTGTAAATACCATACAGGTGAGGCATATTCTAGTAATGGTCTAACAAGGCAATTGTAGGCAGCAGATTTAACAGTAGATGGACTTGCAAAAAGAGTGTGTCTTAAATAGTTGAGTGAACGGGAGGCTTTAGCTGTTATATATTTGACATGATCACTCCATTTAAGATGAGAATTGATGTACATCCCCAAGTAACGAACTACTAATTTAGATGGAATAGGTTGGTCATGGTTGCACAAAAGGCTGAGCCTGCAAACGTGCTCCCACAAAAACAAACAAGCAATACAGTGACTATACACTATTACAAAAGCAATACAAAATAAAACAACATGTAAGTACAAGTCAATGGAATCACAAGAGAAAGTGTCTGAGGGCTACACGGAAGGGGTTTGTGTTGGTAATCTGAAGGATATTGGTAGATACTTAGACGCTGTCTCAGGTAACACAGTAGGTATGGGTGTGTGAAAAATAGTTGAGATATTGTCCACGCCAATTAATGTTGTTAGTGTAATGTGTGTTAGGCGCTCGGTGTTAGGTGCATGAGTGCTTTGCCTGGTATATACACACAAGCCCGAGAGTGAGTGCGTATATACAGGCAAAGCACGAGTGCCCGTGGTATAACTGATATATTCTACTTTAGTATGCAGACTCGCCTAGCAGTAACTTAGGCATTGTTATTAATTTACACCAAGAGTTCACAATATAATTATACTCATATACCCCTGTAGAAGGGTGTATTGTGAAGTTATGATGTATCATTTTTGAGTTCGTCCATTTCTCTTTGTCTAATTAATGATGTGTCATTAAGTGAACATGATATCGATTGAACTCGTGCCTAACAACGTTGCTAGCAACCAGCGTTTGTCACTGAACTACAAGTGTACTTTCATAGATTTAGACAACTGCATAGTAGTGATACCATGATAATGATTATCATGATCATTGTGATAGTAACATTTCATGATAATCATGATAGAGAAAATGCCATATTGTGATATATAAAAAACACAAATTATTTAGTGAAAAGTGACTTGATATTTGCAAAATATGAGGATATTTTTCTCTGACAACATGTGGTGATGCTTAATAATAGATAGACTGAATAAAACTTGTCCTGTGAAAATATTCACAAATTCAATTCATTTAATATCATGATTATCGTAATATAAGTGCCATGATATCATGATATGAAAAATTTCATATCATAGCACCACTACTGCGTAGGCATTTCTTGCTTGGCCATTCATGAATATGGCTTTCCTGAACGTCGCGAGTGTAGCAAAACACTAACAATTCTTGCACTTTTACGGCTGCTCATGCATCACAAACCACAACACCCTATCATTAAATCGTAGCTTCATGTTCTACAGAGAAATATGAGAGTAGGATACTCTCCTATGAACTCTTGTTTACACATCATAGTCTCGCATGCCAGGAAGTTTGTGTGGGGACGGCAAATAAATCATCTGATCACTGTTGCACACTTTAGATTACATCGCAATATTGTTTTGTGCCAAGGATGATGTAATAACTATGCCAGTCAGCGAAAATTGTACTGGTAATGTCTTGATAATGTCTTGATAATGTATTTGAAACATTGCTAAAGATCTTCCTTAATACCGTATTTGACTGGTTAATAGTAGCAGCTTGTATAATAGCCACCCCCGGGTAGTAACTGTTCCATAGCCTAGAATTATTGTCATAAGAGCTGCCCTCGGATAAGAGCCGCGGTTTGTATCTGAATGTACTGTTGCAAGTGTTGACTAGACACATCTGAAGCAGAAACCAGGTAAAGGAGTTGTTTTAAGCCAGGAAATAGCATTTTTGAGAGAAGTTAAAATGAATGACAGTATTGACAGATAATTAAACAAGGTCAGTCACTCGTGAATCCATATAAACACCACGGGCTGCTGCCACACAAGCTCATAGTAGCCACTCTCAGATAGTAGCCGCAGGGTTTTGCTTGTTGAACGTTATAGTAGCCGCGGCTATTAACCAGTCAAATACGGTAATTCCACCATTTCACAAATGGCGAAGGAGATGTTGAATGGTGGATTTAATACTCATTTCTTCATGGCGGCCAATTGTTGCTATTGTTCGTCTGGAGGCTTCTTCATCTTTCTAGTCTCATGTGATCCCTGACTAGGACGCATGCCACTACAGTCTTTGTGAAGTAGTATTGATGACTTCTTGTGTGTTTATTCATACTATTTTCTCAAGTGGGGACAGGGGGTCGTTGTCATATACTTGTCATATTTCATCAATGACGATATCCTCAATAGAATTATATATCATCTAAAATTGTTTTGGTATATTAAATGTTTTGTTAGCACATAGCTATGATATACAGGCTGTGACTGTGACTATTAGAGTGTCTTGTGGCTGTGACTGTGACTATTAGAGTGTCTTAATCTCAATGCTTGTCTAGAGTGAGCTTCACAACAAATTAAGGGGCGTGGTTTGTCATGTCTAGTTTTTGCTGCAAAACCACAGTTGATGACAGCTAGATCATTTAGGGGTGCGGTCACTGATTATTGAGGACGTGGCAGTATGTTCAGACCATGTAATCATCTTATAAGTACAGCCATAGATAATATTGACATGTCAGTAGGTATATCATCTATGGTACAGCTTATCTGCTCCTTAAATAATTAGCTTTGTGTCATCTATACATGCTCCTCTAAGGAAAGTGTTGATTTGAAAAATTAATGACTTAGTATGTTTCCTTAGTAACTTAGTATGGTTACCTCTAGCCTTGCAACTGTGGTCAGGTTGGTAGGCAGATTTTTTTTTCGAACATAAATCCAGCATCTGTCACACCAACTTGCTTGTAATATACTACTTCATGAAACTTGAAGAAATTGATAAGAACTCAATGAAAGTGTTAACAAGTATATGTCATGTCCTACTGGTGATGCCAAAGGATTAATAAAAAGGACGACCACGCCAGAATATATTTACTAATCAAGTGATTTCAAACTACAAGCATGCGCATAAGTGCAGGCATACATTACATAATATTACAACATTAATTATCACAATACACTACACTCCTCCCCAAAGCATAAGTGCAATACTGTAAAACAAAAAAGTTAATTACTTACATCAGTACGGTAACGTTTGGGTAGTCTATGTTCTCTACATGGATATCTACGAGTAGCTGTAGAATGGTCATTGGTCCTCTCATTTGTACTTGGGGAGCAGCAGTTGAGTTTGCATCAACAGTTAGCTGATCCTGTGTTAGTGGTTGATTTTGACTCTCAACAGGTTGGTTCTGGCTATCAGCAACTAGCTCTCATTCTGTTGAAATAATTGTGGTAAAATTGTATCTTCCACAGGATTAGTCTGGTTACTAATCAACTGGCTCTTCCATTGGTATATCACCAACTTCATGCAACATGTCCACATGGCGTTTCCACACTTGTCCTCCTCTACTCTCACTTGGACCAGATATGGTACTGTGATGTTCAATCACAGTACCAGGGATCCAGTTTGGTCCTGGTAGCAAATTATGTGCCATCACTCTCTGTCCAACAAAAAATCATCTCTCCCGACTACCACTATCATGGCTTACCTTGTGTTTAGCTTGTTGATCTACCACTCTTCCTTCAACATCAGGATGAAGTAAATCTAATCTAGTACATAATGGATGATTCATAAGGAACATACAAGGTGTAGCATTAGTAGTAGGTGGACAGTGGTGTTGTACTGTAACAAATGTGTTGCTAATCTCTGCTCAAATGGGAATGGTTGTGAGTGAATCACTTGACAGCATGGCTCTCTTAAGGCTCTGCACAAAACGTTCATTAGTCAAAGGGTGGTATGGAGCAGACTTAATGTATTTCACACCATTGCTCTTGAGGAATTGAGCAACCTCTGATGAGACAAACTGAGGTCCGTTATCGGAAACCGATTGTTCAGGTAGTCTGAAAGTAGAAAATAGTTTTCTAAGTTCTTGAATAGTTGTGGCGGCAGTGGTGGTCTTCATTTTCACAACCTCAGGCCACTTTGAGTGAGCATCCACCACGATGAGGAATGTATGTCCACGGAAGGGACCAGCAAAGTCCACATGAAGTCTCTGCTAGGGTTTGGGTGGCCACAGCCAATGATTAAGAGGTGCTACAGCTGGTGCATTCTTAACTGCTTGCAACTCTTAACCAACCCTTCAATCTCTTGGTCTAGGCCTGGCCATCACATGTAGCTTCGAGCTAAAGCCTTTACGTGTACTACTCCAGTGACTCTGGTGAAGTTCTTGTAAGACTGATTTCCTCCACTTGTGCGGAACGATGACACGGATACCCCACATCAAGCACTCATCTTCGAGACTTATCTCCAACCGTCGCTTCCAGTATGATTTCAAAATTTCTGGAACTACCACTGGCCAACCACTCTTGTTGTACAATAGTACCTTACTCAACACAGGGTCATGGTGTGTGGCAGCTTTGAGTTGTTGTGATGTAATTGGTAGCGATTTAATCTGACAAATGTTGAAGATACTGAATCTGTAGATTCTTCAGATAAGGGTAAGCGTGACAATCCGTCTGCATTGACATGAGCCTTGGTAGGTACTATCTTGTAAGTGTATGCTGATAACAGCAGTGCCCATCTTTATAATCTGGCCGCAGATAAAGGAGGAATTCCTTTCTTTGGGCTCAAAATATAGTGGTCAAGGGTTTATGATCCGTGTACAGTGTAAACTCATGGCCATACAGAAATGAATGAAATTTCTGATTACCAAGAACTAGTGACAGTGTTTCTTTTTCTAGTTTGGCATAGTTTTTCTCACTACTGGATAATGTTCGTGAAGCATATGCTATAGGCCTCTCGGTAGCATATGCTATAGGCCTCTCGGTAGCATATGCTATAGGCCTCTCGGTAGCATATGCTATAGGCCTCTCGGTAGCATATGCTATAGGCCTCTCGGTAGCATATGCTATAGGCCTCTCGGTAGCATATGCTATAGGCCTCTCGGTACCATCTGGGTAAGCATGGGAGATCACTACCCCAATTCTGTATGCTGAAACATCAGCAGCTAGTTGCAGTGGCAAAGATGGATTGTAATGGGCTAATACTTTGGCAGGAGTTAACTGGTTCTTTGCCACCTAAAAAGTTTTCTCACACTCAGATGACCATTTCCATGAACTATTGGACTTTAGTAATTGGTTCAATGGATGTAGCAGTGTAGCTAAGTTGGGGATGAACTTCCCATAATAATGTAATAAACCAAGTTGGGAATGACCTTAATTCTTGTTGATTTTTGGGGGGTGGTGAGTCCCTATCCCTGGTGAAATAGTTCCTTGTACTTTCCTTTCAGTGCCTCTACTTGTGTGAGACCTGAATCTAGTGTAGACAAACCAATTGTTTTCCAGTCCAAGGAAACTTGTCCCAACCAATCACAACCAAACAAGCTTGGGCCGTCACCTTCTACCACAACAAGTGAAAGCACACATCTCTGTAAACCATATTTCACCTCTACTTCTACTACTGGCAGCTCACCAGGTTCTTAGCCTTAAGGTAGAACTACATTGGAAAACAGTTTCTTGTAAGTGTAATGAATGTCACTTGGTAGCTTGTGCCAACTCGCTGATGATTAGACTTGGTTTATTGAGATCACATGCACATGGGCAAATACCACAATCAATAATGTGTATGCAACAATTGTTATCATATCTCCCCTCTAACAAAAAAAAAAAATGTGACAGATAAAAACGACATGCAGCTACATAATGATTTTCTACAACAACAAAAAAATTGTAGTTAATCAAAAAAAATTTATTACTACAAGCAAGAGTAAATAATGGAAGGGGGGAAGTTTTTATTTTTGCTTAGCTAGGTATGTAGTCAGCCATCCAAGTTGGCTTTCTAGTAGTTTGCTCTGACCTTCTTGGCATCATGGTGTTATCCTCAGGCATTGTGTTGCTTGCTGAATTGTTATCCCTACTGCTGGGTGTATCAGGATACTCTGGACTATGGTCCATAGTATTGGATGGACTGACATTTTCTGGTTGACGTATAGGTTGTGGGACCTCCTCTGCCTGATATGGTAACCATCTTTGTTGTTTTGTCTTCAAAAGAATCAGCTGTTGTCGATTTCTCCTGTATGTAGTGTTTCCCACATTGACCTCATAACTTTTAGGACCTTCTAGGGCACACTCCCACTGTCCATCTCACTTGCCCTGGTAAACGTAAGTCACCTGGATGAATCAGTGGTAGATCTTTCACAAGAGGCCCTCTATCAATTCATGCATTTTGCGCTGGAACACTTCTGGGGCTGAGCATATGCCAAATGACATTCGTGTCCATTGATATCGTCCAAATGGTGTGTGGAAAGTGGTTAGTAGTGAGGACTGCTCATCCAGAGAGACATGCCAGAACCCATTGTGGACATCAAGGATGGTAAACAGTTTGGCTCTGTGTAATCGAGTTGCAAGATCTTCAATGGTAGGCAATTGGTAATGCTCACGTTGGATTGCACAGTTTAGGTCTTTTGGATCTAAACAGATATGTAGGTTGCCATTCTTCTTTTTCACAGCCACAGTATCATTGAGCTAATCCAAACTGTAGGCTCCGTCACTGGTTTCAATACACCTTGCCGTGTTAGTTGAGTCTCCTTCAGTTGGTCTCGAATTGCAACAGGAATTCACCTAGGTGCTTGCTGAGTTGGGTGACACTGTTCATTGATGCGGATGTGGTACTCACCAGGCAACATACCAATACTGGGTCCAGACACTGTTGGATACTGCTTGATCAATTCTTCTTTGCTTATAGCACTGTTAACTTCAATTGTGTATACTGGTGAGCTAGTCTACGTAATTCATCATTGTCTTAATATGAGGTGATGTTCATTTTCAAACAAGCCTTTCTTCCGAGCAATGGATGTATGTTCCTGCAGTTCACCAACTTGCAGTGCAGCTTGTACCTCTTACCACCTCTTGCCACTAGCAATGCTACTGTTCCAACCACTGGTAATATGGTCCCACCATATGCAGTAAAGTTTGACTCAGTTGCTGAGATTTTTTCTAGTCTGGTATCCATTACTGCTTTTTTGTACAATGCCACTGGCACCACGTTGCACTGAGCTCCAATGTACACTTGAAAACGAAAATAGTTTCCTGATTCCAGTTGCACTGTCACCAACTGAGAGTCGTCAATGCCGACTGCTTGCCATTGGTAGCCTTGCCCCTGATTGATTAATAGGATTGGCTACTCTTCAACAACTGAGTGTCCCTCGCTGCAGCTTCCTTACCTTGTGCTATTTCAACAACCTTGTTGAAGCCTAGATCCTTCTCGGCTATTCGTCTTTGAATTGACTCACTTCTAGCCTCCCTCTTCTTCTATTATTATGCACTCTTGCTTCTAGGGTGGGCGATACCAGAAAATTTTGCTTTGATATGATTCCAAGTACTTTTGTCATGGTATTGATGAGTATCGATACCGATATTGAGTACTTGTGATTGGTAGCCAATTAGTGAACCTCACAGTGTTAAAAATTTCTCAGTGATGACTGGTGGGTTGAATAAAGCTTGCATTACATATAGTACAGTAACGGCTGAAACATATCTTGAAAGTGCTATCCTTTGGCAATGTAGGAGACACTAAAATTACGTAAAAGAGAATACATTTTCTGTCCAATCACACTCAGGAATACTGCTACTTTCTAGTCTCACATAGTCAGACCACTACTTTTCTTTTGTGTGTCTGGCTATGTGAGACTAGCTACTTTCTTCTCATCTGCGACAGCATTGGCTTGAAGAAATAGTTCCACTTGCTCTAAGTAAGCAGCTATTGTTTCACTGTCTGTATCGAAAGTTTCTAAATTACCAAATGCTGGTTTACTGTCCGCCATCCTCATCTTCAGTTGTCATGTCTTCATGCCTAAGAATTAAAAAGGACGACCACGCTGGAATATATTTACAGAGGTTTTGAGGTTGCTTGATACACGAATACGTCGCACATGTGCAGTAACTAGCCAATGAAATCTACACAGCATATTTGAATTTCACAAAGAGTAATTTCATTGGCTATATCTGTTGCACATGCGTAATATGATCGTGCCAATATTACAACCTCAAAGCCTCTGTACAAGGGTTTGCAAAGTCCGTAATTTCGTAATTCAAATATTCGCACATGTGTGTCACTATTCCTCATTTATCTTGAGATTTATCGCTTTAAACACGAGTGTCATCTACTAGAACTGCCTACTCATATCTACTGGTAGATATTCAAACACGATATGTAGTGTAGACGTACGTAGACACGGCTTTGTACGTAATTCAAACTTTTGCACATGCGCATACAATGCAGTTTAAATTCCTAGGCACAAAAGTGAATAAGACCATGTCAACGTGAACTACTGTAGCTACCGTATCATATTTGAACACTATCATTATGTACAGTTGTAGTAGACGACATTCGTCTCGAGATAAATGAAAGAACAATAATGCGCATGTGCGAACGTTTGAATTACGGAACTTGCAAAAACTTCGTAAACCCCTGTACTAATCACGTGATTTCAAAACTACAAGCATGCGCATAAGTGCAGGGCAGGCATACATTACATAATATTACAACATTAATTATCCTATACACTACAGTATACAATGGATTATTGGTCTCATCACATTAGTGGTATTCTTCTTTACTTCCATCTTTTTACTTCTCCTTCTGTGTTGAAACCCTGGTCTGGAGCAGCCACCCCTTCGATTAGAGATGAAGGGTCTGGTCACTGGTCACTCTAGCATTACGGAGATGTAACAATGGAATATAATTAAACAATGATGTCAT
The DNA here is from genome assembly GCF_963678975.1 of Dysidea avara. NCBI lineage: Eukaryota > Metazoa > Porifera > Demospongiae > Dictyoceratida > Dysideidae > Dysidea > Dysidea avara. The sequence continues at coordinate 618,774 of NC_089274.1, read as the reverse complement.
AATAATGGCAGCAAGAATGGCACATCTAACAGCCACACAAGATTAGTAAAAGGCTGCTAACATACTGATTAGGAGTACATCAATGGAAGTGGCTATATTTACAGGCCCGTAATGTAGGATTTTTTTTGCTATATTTACAACATTCCTAAGTGCACATTTGCAAGCATCTCATGACTTAGTCGGTCATGGTGTACCTGTTGTTTATAAATGCCATTAGGTACTGTATGTTAGTCGTTTTCTTAGCCAAATCCAAGTCATGCATACTAATCACGTGAGTATTAATTGATCCCCACAATCGATTTTGACCTTAATGTCTATATAATTGCATTCAGATATAGCTGTAACAACTTTAAACAGGATGTAGGACCAGGAGTCCTACAGACCTTCAGCACTTGTGCTGTAAAGTCTTAATAAACAAATAAAGTATAAAAGTAGCCCGGACAGAGTCACAAACTGGACTACAATGTGAATGTAGCTCAGGGTGGCTCCTTTGTTCTGAGGTGTAATAGTGATAGATAAGGATTTACAGGCTTTACCAAGTCAGTGTGAATTTGTCAACTTTTGACTTGTCAATGTTCTTATACGTATGGTAGGTAGGGTCAGGGAGAGGTATCAGTGACCTTATTAGAGCAGGTGATATTTTCCTCAGGAACTAGTTGATGGTCTCACTAGAGAGGTGGAACAGCTGACAACACAACTCAACAACCTTCAACAACAGTTACCATCTCTACAGGAACAATATACCAACAAGTGGGTTAGCTGGATCACATGATCCTAAAATGACATCATGTGTAGGCAGACTACACTTAATGACCTCATGTCTCATTGTTGCCATGACAACCAGTCTCATTGTTATCATGATGAGGTTAGTGTGACTTCTTTGTTGTTGGTTGCTATCGGTTACACAGGTGGGCGTGTTGGTGGATGAAAGCAGGAAAATGAGTGATCAGATTATGGAGAGAAGAAAACAAGTGGCCACACTAGAGACACAACTAGAACAGTGAGCATCTCCTGAACATGGTGGGACCAATTCATTGTCTCATGATTTAGACCGACCAAAAGGGGAGGAGGGGGTTAGCATGTCATGTATTGCCACATATGATTGCACATACAAACATGTCTCTTGAAATTGAATGTTACATTTATTTGAACATTCTTTAATTTGAATGTTGTTACACCCACTCAGTTTATCAACAATAATGATGCTTTTGCATTGCTAACATGAAGGATAGGTCATGTACTACATCAAGGATAGGTTTGCATACATTGTGAAACTTTTTTCCTCAATAAAACTGAATTAACTGATGTTAACATTTTAAAAGTAAAAACCATTTACAACCATAATAAATGAGCATTGGTGAGATAACGAATGTTCGAATGTTAATATTTACATTTGAATGTTAAGCCCAACAGTTCAGGTTAGGCAATGTTTCAATAAATCGTCAAATCAGGTATTTAGCCTTAGCAATATTATCACATAGGCAATATTTACCACATTTTAAAATAATTATTGCACTCATTGTCTAATTTGTGTCTTCTGGGCCTCGTATTTGATACAGTTTGTGCATACTATCACTAGCCGTGTCAATTGGTTAACTTTTTAGTTAAAAAATAAATTTAAAAAGAATCCACAGTGAAAACAGACATTACAGACTTTATCACAAATTAAATATCACCCAACCCTAGTTACAATTCACATCAATACTGAGTTATTAGGGGTTGAACTTTCTTTGAGACCATATGAGATGTTGATGAAGTGTGACCAACCTTCTCTGGGAGTAGTCTAACTTCAGACTAGTTTGTGGTGATAACCCCTCACTAATAAGTACACCTCACAAATAAGGACACTATCACAAGTACACTCTCATCACTTACTGTCAATAACAGGTTGAGAAGTGTGGTGACATCAAATTTGTCATCCGAGGTTGTAGGTAAGTAATCTATCTTGTCATCAGCATATCATTACCATGGTGACAGCCCTTAGGAGCCAGTTGACAGATAAAAAGGAGTTAGTACAGCAACTAGAACACCAGATATCATCAGGTTAGACTTGTACACAATCTGGTCACACATTTCATATCAATAATAGTGATATTACAGCTGGATGGACCGCACAACTCTGGTGCCCAAATCAGACAATATTACTACCAACAGTTAGCCAGTTTTGTTGACAGTAAATTACTTACTTTGTAAATCATTGAATAATTCAATCATATTGCCAAATAAGGCGATAAAACTTGCCGTTTAATAATAGTACAGTACGTATGGGTAATTAATATTTGACGCCTGCGCACTGTAATACGCGCGGACAGATTCAGGCAGAAGATGCAGGGATAAGTGTTGATTGGCGAGTACAATAAGAGGAACACCTGGAGTGCTAACAAGCTGAGTTTTGAAAGTGATGCGGTGCGCGACACCGTGAAGTATCTGTAGTGCTCACTTGCTGGTGATATTAATTGCTTTGTGTGCTGATTTGTACAGAACTAGTTGAGATTGTTTGAAGTGGTGGCGCGCTAATTTGTTCTCTGCTTGTAATCTAGCGTGCTTCGTGTAACGTAACTATGTTACCAACTCCCAGCTCCTATCCAGTAACGGTTAGTGATAGATGCTCGTTGATCTCCTATTATGCGTCCTCTGCCAACCAGGAGCCGTCCATGGTCTACTCTCCCCTTCCTCAAGGTGTGGAAATCCCTAATCGTGTATTTGTGGGTGGACTGGCCTACAATGTAAGCTAGTAGCTAGCAAATTGTTGTGATCACGTGTAGCTGCTTGTTTAGACTACTGAACTGGAGTTGAAAAATTTCTTTAATCAATTTGGACACGTAAAAGACAGCAAGATTATAACTGATAGGCAGGGAGTGTCAAGAGGGTATGTCTGTGTGTAACGAGTGTCTCAATGTAGGGTACATGTCATGTTCATTACTCACACAGGTACGGGTTTGTGACATTTAGTACTGTTGAAGAAGCTGTCAAAGTACAAGAACAGGTTAGCACATAACAATTAACACTGCCAGGTGTTGATTGGTTATCTAACACATCTTGATTGGTTGTATTTACCACTAGTACTTGTTGATTGGTTGAATAGCAGATGTTAATAGCCACACCTATTATGTTATGCAACTGTGAACACTAAAATTCTTTTTTGAAGGAATGCTTTAAGTAAACCACAAAATAAACTAGTCCCCCTCTACTTCCTCTGACCCCTTGTACTGGTCTTGTGTTGTCCACTGTAGGGTTACCTTTATTACAATGAGAAGAAGCTCAATGTATCCAAGGCGATAAGAAAACAGGTTTGTGTGAGTGTGTTGTATGACCCCTGAGGGTGTGACGTCATGGGTGACCTCAATGATCTATGGATTCATAGAGACAGTGTAATCCAATCAGTTGGAATGTACCCTGGATGTGGTCTAGCTAATTATTATTTCAACTGATGTAATATCAAAACAATACACACTTGTCAGTTTATTTAACCAATACCATCATTCCTTTAGGGTGGTCAGTATTCCAGCCTTAACCAAGGTGAGGTGCAAAGTTTGTTACCATGGTGATGGTGATATCCTACTAGTAGAGTATATTAATGGTCAAAGCCATTGGTTCAATGATACATTGATGTCTGATCAAGAAGGGGCATGGCTTGTGGAACAACAATCAAACAAGGTGTGTGTTCTAGCCATATGTATGCCTTAACTCTTATGTGTCATTGTTGCCCAAAGCAACCATTTGCACCAGTCATGTTCTCCATGTACCAGCCCTCCACTTCACATACCGGATACCATGGCAATGTAAGTTAATACTTTGAAATAAACTGATGAAGTCTGTGACAATATCTAGCATTATTTGGCCACTAAGACTAAGATTACACAAAGCTTGTATGTCGTATGTGACCGTCTTGGCAAAATCCTACTTTACACAGCTTTCGAAATTTTCTCACTATAATCTACAGTGTCCAAGGAATGGTGACCAAAATTTTGCCTTTTTGTGGTGAGTAGTTTTGGAATTGTAGTACTAGGCTAGAAGGAAATCGATTTGTACAGCAAATGAACAAAACAACTACAAGTGCTTACATTTACAACCATAAGTTCTAGATCTGTTTGTGTTAGTGTACATTGTTTGAATTTGGCTTAAAATGTTTGCCGTGGATTATCAAGATATGGTTCTGTAGTTGCTTGCACTTATACATATGAAGGCAGTTGTATTGAAGAAATGATGACGATCTTTTTTATGTGTAAACAAAGACTTTGAGCTGTCCATGAGCAGGCAAATAAGATGGTGTATAGTTTTAATCAATTTGTGTCTTCATTCTCTGCTTGATTAAATTATGTGACCAGATCTGTGAATACCTGACAATCTCGCAAGTCTAAGTTAACAGTGTAAAGCATTGAATACAATGGGTGAAATACTTGCGTATTATTGGGAAAAAATCTGTAAATTTGTAGAACGCCTCTTTCTTAGTGAAGGAAGGGACTAACAATAAAACCCTGGATATCATCTTATTCGCTTGCTCAAGAGGAGTTGGAAATCTTTGTTTCATTGCAGTAGACCTAAGGATACACAAGTTATGAGCATTTGTTTATGTTACGTCGAAGCAATCGTACGCGATTGATTTTTCTTCACGGATTTCACCTTTGTATACAGTGAAGAAAGGTAAATTTCAGCTCTGTACCTCAATCTGTTGGTAAGTAACAGCCGCTTTTTGTAAGTGCCTGTAATTTATTTTCCCTATACTTGCTGTACAAATCAATTTTTCTGTTGCTACTTTGTAGGGCTGTAACTCTGAAAGTTATTGGCATATGAGGCTGAAACTTTGCCAGAGGATACACTCGGCTAAGTAGATTATTATATAGTTATACAATGGCCACGAGTGCTCTGCCTGATATAAACACACGAGCCCGAGGGCCGTCAGGCCCGAAGGCAAGTGCGTTTATACAGGCAGAGCACGAGTGCACGTTGTATAACTGTTATGTACCACTCACCTAATAGGTGGGGAGAGTCTCACAAGACAGCTGTAACACTTATAAAGGCCAGGTTTCTAACATCGATTGTGGGTAACCAAGCCGGACGTTGCGATGACGTTCCCCCTGCAGTACTGCAGCCACCTGAGATATTGAAAGCTAGTACGCTATGGGTTATATCACTAACCTGCATTCGCTGTTCGACTCTCATCATGTAGTGCTCAGCATGCCAGTGTGCCATATAGACTAAGCACCAGACTAATCGCCATAGTGATTCTCTCGAGCGAAAAAAAGCAGCTAAATAGACGGTTTAAGTAAACAATACCTAACTATTAAACGATACTAGTCTAATTCTTACTATTCACACTGGCTAAACTCAAATCTGGTGGCATGACAAAACTGGTTACCACAATTGAATGTAAAGGTTAGTATTGTTTAGAATATATTTGTTTTATTGAGTCATTGTCAAAGTGGACTACAGTTTAATCTGGGCTAAGATGGCACCAGACTAGTAAGGTGTATAAGTACGTTTGTATATATGTAGACTAGAGTTGTGGCCACCCGCGTTGGCTTTTTTGATCGCCATTGGCTGCTTGTAAACATTATACGTATTGGTGACGTTATGGCACACAATCGACTTTTACATGTCAGGCTATAAAAGAATTCGAGTGATCTGTGAAGTGTCTTTCCACCTATTAGGTGAGGTGTCGTAGTGGTCTTCGCCACCGGCACTTGTGCTATGCTGCACAAAACCGCAGCCAGTGCAATATCTGTATATTGCACTGCGGTCGGTGCATTATAACTTATAATGCACTCGTTGTGGTCTACAAAACCGCAACCAGTGCGTTATAAGTTATAATGCACTCGCTGCGGTCTGCAGCAGTGCAATATACAAATTATAGCACTGGCGGTGCCTTTGAACTGCCCACGCAGAGTGGTACATACATTATTAATAGAAATTCGAAAAATGTGCAATTGTGTCAGGTTTTTGCAGATCCAGTCACATAATATGTATAGTTTTTCTTTGTAGCATGTGTAATTTTAATTTACATTTTTTAAGATGTTTTTTCTCAAAGTGCATGCTTGTGTGAAGGTTGGTTTTTGCTGAGATGATTGACTCCCAAGACCCTCACAAACCTTCTTTCCTAACACCTTAAGGACTGCTGTAATGACTCCACATTAATAAGGGTGTGGTCCATTCTTCAAGTATAGTTATGCGTCATAACTCTTTGATAATAACCAAACATGTTTGCTACCCAAATTACAAAATCCTTTTGTTACATTTATGGACAATGTAGCAGTAGTCTGTTATATTGTTTTCTCCCTACAGCCACCGCTCTTCTCCCCTGCTCATTATTACCATATTCCTCCGATATTCAATGGATTCTACCCCTCCTACCTACAGCATAACTACCGATCATCGTCACATCAACCAACTAAGGTATTGCATGATGTTACCATAGTTACCAGAGAGAGTGTCATCGTCTGTAATATAAATGTAACTGTTGTGTAAGATATGAGGAGTGCTGAGTGATGTTATAACACTCACCATCACAACAGATATTAAAGTAGTATTCACAATGTAACACTTTGATCAGCACCTTCACACATTGATTACTTCTTGATTGATTTTCTTGTAATTAATTAATTGATTGTGTGGGTGACCAATATAATTCTACAATTTTTGATGTTATAGCCTGTCAACCGAGCTTTTTATGAAAGCTAAGTTAGCTTCTCAAGCAGCATTTGGACCCTTCACGAAGTGATTGACTATTTCTTTGGGCACATATACACACAGCTTGTTATAGCCTACGACCAAACATTTAGTGGAAAAGGAAGTCTAAAGAGTTACAATAAATTTGGTAGCAACGTTTTTAGTAATCCTGCAGCAATCTCCTGGTAATTATCATATTGTGATAATGATCGTAATCATTGAACTATCGATATTATTGCTTAGCACTTAGTCAACTTGAAGATGGTACCACCAACAAATTGTAGTTCACAGATAGTATGCTAACAGCCTTCCTGTGTGTGACTGGTCCTAACGTGGTAGTTTCTCATTATCACTATAGTTACAGTTAAATTATAAGCAGCTGTAATGATTTCAATTATTAGTAACTCTTACAAGAAAATATACTTCCATGGATTACTGAAATGAGATAACATGTTGATGACACACCAGCTGATGGTGTTAATCCTATGATTCAACAGTGTAAGTTGCATTTCTATGCCATATAATTAAAGCATTGAATACAATGGGTGATAATACGTGACATGAACAAACGGCCATAACTTCTTTATCCTTAAGTTTACTGCAATAAAACAAAGATTTTAAATTCCTCTTGAGTAGACCAATCAAGGTTTTTATTGTTAGGCCCTTTCTTCACTACGAACAAAACATTTTTAAAAATTATTTTTATGTCGGAACAATAGTACACAATTGATCTTTCTTTACTAGTTTTGCCTTTGTATGTAGTGAAGAAAGACAGCACAAGGTTGATGATGCCTCTCTGCTTATAAGTTACAACCATTTTAGTATGTGCCTGTAACTGTTCAACTTGATCTTTCTACTTTGTAGGACTGTAACTCCCAAGGGTTATTGGCATATGATAAGAGACTTTGCCAGAACATGCATTTGGCTATACTGCTAATTTAGCTTGCACGTTGTGTAGGGTTTTCGCAGATCCAGTCACATATACATTGTGTCTGACTTTGCATACACTCTGAGCAGTATGATGGACAACTAGCCTAGGTTGCATCTTCATATTAGTAAAATATAAAGTTACCCAGGGAAGCATGTTCCCAGACCTTATACTAGTACCAAACAACAATACAGATATTTCTTGTTTATGTGAAATGTAATTTGAAATGCATCAAGACAATTGGGCCTGTGTTCACAAGTTTTTCGTGTTATTTGTTGTGCAAAGAAAGTATAGCAAGGACACAAGATAACTCCAGCTTGTTCTTTAAAACATTGACACAAATGAGTGTGTTGCCTTACCTTCGAGATGTGCTTGGCAGTGTCAGAACATTGGTCATTTTACTTCAGTATTATCACATTTTCACTGGTTTAGTGGCCAAATTGGTCTAAATACAGCAACCATTAATAGCAACATAATGACCAGTCTGTGTTACTCTCCATAATCATTAATCATGGGGTACTGATTGATACTCTGTTACTATTATATACTCCTGATAATAAGCTGAGTGTGCTTTACACAAGTTGCTTCTTGTTGCTATGTGTTACCAAGCTATGCTTTGTCACCCTAGCTTGCTACTTCCAGCAATTCCTCTCACACATTTCATCTCATTTCAAACTGAAATGATTGTGACATTTTGCAATCGTTTGAAAAATGATTGCAAAATGTTCACTGTTTAGCAGGCTGAACATGTTCCCTGTATAGCAGGCTGAACATGTTCCCTGTTTAGCAGGCTGAACATGTTCCCTGTATAGCAGGCTGAACATGTTCCCTGTATAGCAGGCTGAACATGTTCCCTGTATAGCAGGCTGAACATGTTCACTGTATAGCAGGCTGAACAGCTGAAATTGATAGTTGGGACACGTGTTTGAACAAAAACATTAAGTCTGCTTTTTTTGATGTGGTATGCACAGGTTCACCAGTTTTTATTACAAAAAGTAAACAATCTAGTATACAGTACAGGCTAGGACGCACTGTTAGAGGGGGACGAGAAGTTTTAGATGTTTATAATAGGAGAATGGAACTCTAGCACGCAAGTTATATTATCTTTGTTTAGTACAGCTGGATGAATGAAGGACATACACTTTCTAAGACTCTAGTTGGATATCTTTTTTTTATAAATCTCCTAAGGTAGAGTATTTTTTGTAAATATTTAGCTAACATAGTATTCTTTGCAAGGGATATATAAATTAGTTTGCTTGTCTGAGATAAAACCTGTTCGATGGGGTAAAGTGTACTAAATCAAAACAAGATAGTACGTATTGTAATCTGTACAAAAAAATTAGAATTGTGACTGCTCTATTAGAGTTTCTCGATCTTAGCACAAAAATTCAAACTTTTTCCCTCACTTTCTTCACAGTATAGAATAAAGTACGTTTATAACTGTTGTCTTCCGTTTGCCCATTGGCTCTGAATATAGTGCGAATGCATGATTCCAGTATCTGGTGTCAATATAGTTCTGTAAGTCCAAAGAGAAGGGCCAAGAGGGGCAAAACTTCCCTTGGCCCCCTCAGATCCGCCTATGTGTATAGGTGTTAGTCTATCAAGCTTGTTACCATGGTGATATGATTACAGGATCACTTCAGCGAGTCACTCACATCGGGGGAAGACAGTGAAGAACAAGACAATGACATCGCTGAGCTGGAGGCTCAAACACAACAACTCAGTCTGAGGGAAGACTTGGACAATGACAAACAAGATCATGTGATGGTGAAGAGAAGTAGACGACTACCAAGATTACGCAAGCCACCCCACTTCTTCCAACCTAATACTCCATTCCATCCAACAGGCCACCAAGTCATGGGCGGTCCGGGGGGTTATGCCCCTCTATTACCTACACCGCATCACATGATCCAGCCCCTCCCACCAAGATACTTGCAACAACATGGCATAGTTACTGCTAAGCTGACTTAATTAAATACCACCAAATTTTTATAATGTTTATATAATGAGTGAACCATAATAAGATGTGTCTGTGTGTGTGTATTGTGTCTATTCCATGTGCTCCATAGTCTGGTTGTGGTGTGCACTGACAAAGTTCAATATGAATTTTACCATAACCTTAGAAGACCATTACCTATTAAATATATGGCTTGCAGTAAACAGGTAGTAATGGAGTCATGCTATTGATGACATGGAATTAATCAAATTTGTAAATTCAAACTGCTACCAGTTCCATTTTAATCAATCAGAAGTCTAGCACCTAGTCTTTTAAGGCCAGACCGCTTTTTTCCCTTTTGTGTGTGGGTGGGGGGAAAGGACCTTGCTGCCCTTGGACTTTCCCCCACTCGCACACAGAAAACGGTCTGAGACCGTTGGTATACTGTATCTATGGTATACGTTGCATTGTCCCTTTTGCGAAGGGAGTGGCCACATCAGACATTCTATCACATGATGAGTAGAGACCAGTATGTTTATGGTGCAAACATAGATAATAGACACCCTTATGGGGTGTCTTATCTATGAACGCACATATAATAGATGAATTTCATAATAAGAAATTTTAAACTGTTGACCCTAGCAACCTAAATTTTGCATTATTTTGTAGGTGTGAATGTCAAAAGTAACATCTCCAATTTTTAAAAAGATACCATATATAGGTCATGAGATGTGACATTTTAAAGTTTGCAGTTTTCCCATACATTATCTATGGGAGGGGGTAACAGTTGCCCCTTCTGGGAAATCACATAGATAATGTATGGGAAAATGACAAACTTTAAAATGTTATATCTCATGACCTTTTTATGTTATCTTTATAAAAATTTGGAGATGTTACTAGACATTTATCCCTACAAATATTGTAAAATTCAGGTTGCTAGGGGCAACTATAGTTATGAAATTCATCCAGGTGGCGCTGAAGTAATTATGTGAAGCCGTACAATGCCCATTTGTCACGATTAATATTAGCCCACGCGCTTAATTAGCTATTTTAGGGTGGTGGAGAACTCCGCTTGTGAACCATGTAGTCTACGTTTAAAGGGTTCTTATGATAGCCTGTAATGTTGTAGCTTAGCATGCCAAGTTCCGTGAAATCACCCGCTTTAATGTCGTGGCTATCAAACTCTGAACTTACGAGCCTATTTTAAAAATAACTCATCCCAGAAACAACCTAGCACTAAGCCGCCTTGGCTCTTATGGTTTCTCACCTTGTAGAACAACTCTATGGAATCCTTTTTAACAGTACAACGTGGAAACTGGTTAAAATGCAAACCCGCATTTTTCAACAAGTGATATCACGCCCGTCAACAGCGAATCGCGAAAAATCTTTCCATAGCCCTGTAAAGAAACGCTTCACCAGTGCCTCTGCCATATTTTGAGGATCTATGGTACATAAAAATGGAGTTATTTCACGAATTGTAAGACAGTGTAACTGGCCAGGGCGCGCTCCGTAAAGCAGTAATCACGCGATGACAGCTGGTGTTGTTCACCGTTAAGTTACCAGAGTTTTGACAAGGTGATGAAGTTAGTACGTGAATATCGTTACTTGCATCAGCAATAGTAGCCTGACAGTCTAATAGAGTTGGTTCTTTCAATATTTCGAAGCGCTTTGCTTTGTTCTACTAGTTTTCCGTGTTTTTTCGCGCATGGCCACAAACATGATGTCCTATTAGCCTTGTAAGGCTTCATTTGATTACTTCAGCGCCACCTTAAGCGCCTCTATTTTCTGGTGGTTCATGCGTCTTTAACTGAGCAGGGAAAGTTATGTCTCTTAGGCCTAAACAGATTGACTTCGAGGAGACCTGGCAACGTATACGAGTGACGGTGAACAATGTAGTATCTGTACAACCGGTTACCAACAAAGATTGGAACGATTGTTTCTCGTATCCTTTAAGGGAAGGGCTGGACCCCTCAGACAACTTGCCCTCAGAGACCCTTGTGTTTGTATTAACAATGTAGACCATATAATATTTAGCTACACAACTGACCATATGTTAACTGTAGACTTGTCTTTCAAGTCAACATGAAGGAATACATCCACCAGGGAGAACTTCTTCACTTGTAAACCAGTTAGTGTTGAAGATTGTGGGTACCAGTTTTTGAGGTATAAAATTTTTGTAGATGAGCAACTGGCCGGATTGGGAGGAAAAATTTCATAGCTAGGTAGTTACCATAGTTGTACATATGTTCCCCCCTTGTAATTTTCCCCCCTGGGCATAATCAGTAAACACTGCCTGCCCAGTAATAATAAATAAATAAAATAGTTGCTAATTATTTGCATAATGGCTGGATTCAGTGGAAAAGTTTTGTGGCTGAAAGGAGCTGTGAGTTATACTGTTCACGTTGAACTGATCATGAGCTTATCACCTGGGATAACAATACATTTCTTCATCTTTAGATAAATGGTGATGATTGTATGTGAAGAGCAGACTTCTTTGTTTGGTTTTATTATCAACTTGAAAGATGGCCAAGGACATAGCAACAAAAATATGTGAAGAAGAAGAAAGGTGGTGAATTGGTTGATGCAAAGTTACACAGTGTGTTAGGCCACACCCTACTTGAAAAGTTGTTCGACCCAACTGACTCAACATTTATGCAAATTTTAATTAAAATAGAAAAAATATATATGACTTGTAGAATTTAATTTCTATAATCATTGCGATGACACTAATAAAACAGTTAGTTGCTCTAATTTTGATCTCATAACGCTAAAATTTGAGGCTTCTCAGCACATTATATAATCCTATTTATCACCACCCTCCTAGCGAAGGAAATCAATGCTATGCCAAAACTTTTAGTGTGCTATGAATGTATTTACTTTATACCCCTCGTGTATGGCTTGTAATTTAACATGCCTGCTGTATGAAATGTTTTTTTTTCTTCGTTTTATTACCCGACTAACCTGTTCTTGTAATAAGATCGAAGCAACGACTTTTCAAATAGGTGAATAGTTGGCATGTATATCTAGGGGGTATTCCTCCACATGATAATTAGCCTTTTGAAATTGAATTTGGAAATAAATTAGAGTAACTGACTGCTCTATTAGAATATCTGGCCTTAGAAGAGAATGGGGCTAAGAGCCTCCCGTAAAACAAAAGTGGAGGTGTATACACATATGAATATGGTCATTGTTACTTACAAGTTTCCTGCATGGCTAAACTGTCAATATCTTAAATATTACTAAGTACAGTTAATACAAGTGGACCAAATTTTGATTTATTAATTATTCCAGAGGTATAGAGCACAACTTTTAAAACAGATGTCACACTTTACTCCACTTGAACGTAACTTGTTATAGGCAGGATTTACAGCTAGTTAGATATAAATTATTGGAAACAAGTATTTTTGCCACACAACATATTTTAGTGTGTTAAGTTGTTCATTTATTTAGTTGGAACACTACTTGAACACTTCAGCCATCATTGTTCTAGTATGAAACATAATTTGTTTGTGTGTAAACTAGACACATAACACTCATTTGGTGAGTCTATTGTTGATTGGTCCTATTGTGGGATTCAATTTGTAAGGTGCACCATCAGTGGCCATATTGCCAAATTTGGTCTGAGGGGAACCAAACATCATCAAAATTGGTCACGTTAGGGTTAGGGTTACCCTATTTAGGAGAAGAGAGTGACATGACAAAGTGTTTTAGAATACTTATGTGATCGATTCCGTACACCAAAATCCTTACTGAATTATTGGTGAGGAAATATAGAAGCATACTGCTTACCAGTCTGTCGGGAAATTTTGACTAAGGAAACTGACCTGGACACCTTGATAATCAGGACACCTCAGTTTATTAAGTTAGGTAATCCTAAGGCTGCAGCACATGTTGCTGTCAGACCTTCAGTGCTGGTCACTGTAAAGCACTAATAACAATAACGTTCATGCATTCATCTAGGAAATGCCTCAGGGGGTTATATTCACAGCTACTGTACATGTCATAATACACTCATTCCAGTTGTTGTTGGTGAATAAATTTGTGGGGGGAGAGTAGCCCTGTCCAGAACAGTGGTCCCATCACGAGGTCCCCCTATTATGCTGCTAGAGTTTCTTGACCTGTTCAGAGATATTTATTCATTGTGTGTCTCCTACCCTGACTGTCATCTCGAGAGGCTCTACCACAATACATGTGATCTGTTGACTGATCACGTGAGGAGTTTGAGGACGGTATGGTAATTCCAATTGTATAACATTTGTGTTGTTATGTGTACCCCAGACATGGGTCCAATTACATGAGCTAAGTAGTACAGTTTGTACTTTACATGTACTTGTACTTTAGAGTACTTTATAAGTATTTCAATTATTGTATAGTTTGGACGTACATAACAAAAGAACAATTTCATGAGCATATATACCACATTTGTTGCTGGGGTATAACTCATTCAACAACTAATTATTTTCTTGTTAGAGTTGAACAAGCAGCTTGTGGTTCTGTGAATTGTTAATAGGTAGACTTGAGTATTCAACTAGAGTGGATATGTAACTTAATAATACTTGTATTGAAGTTACTTGGACCCATATCCACTATTGGGTGGGGATTGTGTCACTTGTGTGGCCTCTCCTCTCTGTGGGAAGGGATTGTTGTTACTTGCTGTGTCCTGTAGCAGATACTGCAGTGTGAGGGACAGTCCCTATTACATCACTATGGCAACCTGTGGGACAATTATGACATTGGAGCATTGTACCTAAACTTCTTGTACAGGTAGTCATGGTGATAGTATTACTATAGCAACTCACTCCCCTATAGTTATTACAATAGAGAGTCACACAATCACGAACACTTGTTGTTGCCAGTAGCAACTGAACTAATCCAGCCAGTGGAGCTAAATGATGGTGTGCACCTAATGGAAATAAACCAGGTGATGATGTCGTATGACATCACGTGATGACTTTATCATTACAGTTAGCAATGAAGGTGTGGAGGGATGAGATGGTGGATCATGTGATCTCCAGTGTGGTACAGGCCGCTCTGCATGAGGTGAAAAAGTGAGTAACTAGTTGTAGTGTTACTATCTATCTATATAGTTATGACATCAAAGGTGTCAGCCAAGAATTGGCTGCAATGATAATGTCCATTCTATCCCATTGAAGCCCTACATCAAAGTAGGAGGATATACTAGTTAAACCCCTGGGATCCTTAAATATGAAGGACAAGTTGATTTACACATTCATTAGGAACGCGAAGCCATCTCATAAAACTGCAAGCACAGCAAAATTGAAACCATACACTACTGTAGTTCTTATGAAGTCAAGTGCTTCAAAATGTGGGATAGAAGCCAGTTAAACCACACCTGCGCTCATAGGATATCTGTTATCAACACCTCAGCCTTGATTGATAACTATGTATTATCCTACTCATGGTGGGGTTTAATATAACTTTAATTTGTAATGAATTAATTGGCAGTATAATTTTAATTGACAGTATAATTGTAGCCATTTCTTGGCCGCCACCTGTAGCTGCACTTATAAACTGGTCACATGACATGACCCCTCCCTTAAACAAAATCAGAACACGCTGCCACATCCATAACAATCAAAGGAAGGCTTCTACTTAGTGAAATCAGTTATAATTTTTGCTGCTATAGAGAACAAATCTATCATACAGTACTGGCTTATTGTTGGAAGGCTGCACCCTTTTTACAGCTGGGCTGTTTTGGATTAGATATTAGCTTTGCTGGCTTTTGTCTACCTTTTTTACAGGAACTGGATTTTAAAGACTATTTTGGAATTTTGTATTATTATAGTGGCGGAACTTCACATGTACATACATGTATGGTACTGTAATTATTAATTTGATGATAATTAAACAGATTTCCACTGAACTTGACAGTTACCAAGAAATTCAACTAGCCATAAGTAGTTTACCTGGTAGGCATGACAACAAGACGCAGTGAGGACGACTGTTCTATTAGAGTATCTCAATCGCATGACTCTTATGTACATATGCTTGGTAAGCCTGACTATTTATTAAAATTTTTGTAGTAGTAGTGGTAGTAGTAGTAGTAGCAGTGGTAGTAGGTCACGTGATCAGACGATTTTTCGCTCCGTGATTTTGGCTTGTTCGCCGCTTGATTTAAGATGCTATTGTTTTGTGAAAGCTCCTACTCGCTGATCTCGTTGTGGTTGGGCCACCTAGCCTAGTTTTCGAGGTAGTGTTCTCCAATTGATGCCCACTTGGATTGAAACTCTGCTTATTGTCGGATGTCTAGCGCGAAAGACAACGCAGGTTTGCTACCCCTTCCCTGTGGAAGCCCTTCCATCAAACTGTTGGACGCTGAACGTTCTTCTGCCACTATGGTTCGTGGGAGGCGCAGTTGGTCTCGTGAGGAGAACCTAGAGTTGATGAAATGCTACTACTCAGCTAAGGCTGCTAGAAAAAGCTACCAGAAACGTTTAAAGAATCTGTGGGATTCGAGAAACCCTGACAAAACTTTTCGATCTAGCAATAACTTAAGTTGTCAGGCTCGTGCTATACTTCATTCAAAGTTATTATCTGAATTTGAGTTGTGTGAAGCTCAGCCATGTACTTCAATAAGTGTGGATGCAGCGCCATATAACTGTGATGGAAATAGTGGTACAACATCCAGTACTGGTCGTTCTGACTTTTTTACAAAACATTGATACAGGATTGTATAACAATAACACCTCCTGTTATACAAGATGATGTAGCAATAACACCTACATGATGATGTAGCAATAATACCTCCTTTGGTACATGATGATGTGACTGTTGATGATATACATGATACTGATGATTCACTGCAAGTTACCATTTCAGGAGACATATTCATCTGATATATTGGAATGACTTGGAATTCAGAAGTGTGCTAAATTGACTATCAAGAGAGGCAAACCTGTGTCTACAGGCCCTGTAGTGACTGACTTTGAGTGATGAAATTCATGAGTTGTCTTATGGGGAAACATACAAGTACCTAGGATTTCAAGAATGTGGTGGTGGACAAGCTAAGACATCTCTTACTGAAGAATTTAGTAGACGTCTCAAGATTGTGTGGAAATCATTGTTGTATGGAAGATTTAAAGTGCAAGCTACCAATAGTTTCTGTATACCTCTACTCTCGTATGGATTTGGAGTGGTTGGCTGGACTAAATTTGAAGTTTTACAGTTTGACCGGTTGGTACGTCAGGTGATAACAAATGCTAACTGTCATCACCCTCGTTCATCTGTGGAGCGATTGTTCCTCCCTCGTAAGTTGGGTGGAAAAGGTTTACTGTGTGTTGAAAATTTATGTCTAATTATGCTCTCCCACCATCTAAATACATCTGGAGATGTACTAGTGAAGATGTGTTGTACTCTTGATACTCAATTGCCATCTCGTGTCTCTAGCATGTCCAGAGCTGCATTGCTTGTCTCCAGCCTGGGCCTGGATGATATGTTGAGTTACTCCTGTGGGCAACTGAAAGCTGCCATATTTGCTGCTCAGCAGAAGAAACTGTTGGATTGTTTGTCTGCTAAACCATTACATGGAAAGTTTTTTAATTGGATCCGCTCTGTGGATATGAATATTGATTGGAGTTTTAGATGGCTGAACAGATCTTTGCACAGTGAGTTGGAAAGTACAATATTCGCTATTCAAGATCAAGTGATTAGTACTCGTGTTTACCAAGCTAGAATAATAAGGTCTCACATACCATCTGTGTTGTGTCGCTTCTGTGGTGACCAAGAGGAAACAATTCAGCATGTCTTAGCTGGATGTTCAATACTGGCCCCTACTTGCTATCTTAACTAACACAATTTGGTGGCCAAGGTGCTTCACTTTCATTTATGTAAGTCATTTCACTTCCCTGTATTAAGTAATAGCTCGTTTACACACCATCCACTTCCTGTGGTCGAAAATAATAAGATCAAGATCTTGTGGGATTTTGATATGGTGACTGATGTTAAAGTATCCTGTAACTGACCTGATTTTGTGGTATTTCTTAAGCAGGATCAGCATATCCTGCTCCTGGAAGTTTCATGTCCAGCAGATGTTAATGTTGTGGAGAAAGAGAGAGAGAAGATAAGAAAGTACCAGGCTCTGGTTAGAGAACTGAACTGTTGTTATGAACAACCAGTTGATATTGTTCCAATTGTTTTCGGCCACACAGGTGTCATTTCAAAACATCAATGGCAGCATTTGAAGAAGATCCCATTCTTTAATTACTTGGGTTTTGATAATCTTCAGAAGGCAGCATTATTGGGAACTATTGCTGTAATGAGATATATTAATTTTTCTTGTGTAACTTAGGTATTTTTACCTGTTATACAATTTGTGTCTGTACAAATGTACATGTGTAATTCTTAAATGAAACCAAAGTAGTAGTAGTGGTAGTGGTAGCTAGTGGTAGTGGTAGTGGTAGTACTCTAATAAGAGTGCACATTTTCTGAGCACTTCTAGTACAGTGCACGTAGAATACTCTAGAACAACCCACTAGAATTTCCATGGATAGATCTATGAAATTACATTCTGGTGAACTAAACTAGAACTTCCATTTTTATAAGGTAAAAATTAAGTGAGATGAACAACTAACAACAGTGGCAGAGTGGTAAAGGGTTTGGGTGTGGCAGTCTCTTGTGTGAACCCTGAACAACTTTTAAGAATTTTTTTGACGTTTTTCATGCATGGTGGTTTTTTTAACTTCTCAGTGACTATTCTATTAGAGTAACTTGGTTTCACGTGTTTGATTATATATATATATATATCCTTTTCAGTGTTGGGAGTAACACATTACGTTACTTTTGTGGTAACTAAGTAATATAACGAAATACACTATAAAAACAGGTAATATAACTCAAGTTACTTTACTTACAAATGTAACTCGTTACCTAAGTAATATAGTTACTGTAAGGTGAATCTAATATTATGTAATATTATTACTACAAGTAACGAAGTTACTAATCCCGTTAATAATCCACTGAGTAACGCCTAACCGCAACAAAGTAATGAAGCCTACTGAATGAAGCTTATTCACCAGCTTCATACTTATAACCAAGATTTGCACATTGTCCAACAACGCAATCATGTCACGTGATAAAGTGGTAGTTTCACACATGACAACTTAAGGCTGTGGACACAAAGTAATATAATATGTAATATTATTATAGTTACTTTATTTTATGGGTAATATGTAACTGTAACTAAATAGTTCAGTTGCAAGTAATATGTCACTGGTTACTTTAAAAAGTAACTTGCCCAACATTGCCCCTTTCAAACCATGCACCAAAGGTCCTATCTGCACACTGATGTTTCTATCTGTAGTTTACCCTGCAGGCGTAACAAAAAAATCGCAATTTTGGAAATCACTCACAACTTTGCTCCACTTCTACCAATTTGTACACAAATGTGCTATATTATGTTGTTTATATGCTGTTTATGCTCTCCAAATTTGAATGAGTTATGTCAATTTTTATAAGTAGTGTGAAAAGAAAATTAACAGCAGATGAAGACAATTAATAAGATGAACTTTGTATCTCATTGTTCACTGGATCGATGTAGCTCAATTTAGGAACCAGAAGATATCCCACCCTGAGAGATTTTTCACAGAAAATTTTTTGTTTAGCCACTACTGAGGTACAAAGGTGTGAAAATAGCATTAATTGTTTCCTGTAAAATACACACTTGTCTGTCACACACCTGAACACTTGGCCACATCGCACACTATTGATTGGTTAACTGGACCCTCATCTGCAGTCAAAACTTTTCTTGGTCCCAAGGCCTGGCCTGAATGGCCTCTGTGTCTTTTTTGTAACAATTACTGGTTATCTGAATAGACCCACTACAACTTGTAGTGAGAATGTTGTGTCTGAAGAGCTATATAGCCTGGGAATTAATCCAGGAATATTGCTACATTTATCCTATTGTAAAACATCATGACTTCATTGGACAATATGTTTCAGTTGATCAAGGGTAGAAAATAATTTGATGTATCCTCCACCCCCTGACAGACAATGGAGCAACAACGAACATGACAGTAGCCTGCATCTGGTGATGAAACTACAGAATTCATTAGGTATAAATATGATTGGCTGTTGCTATAACTCTCACAAATTCCATACCATAGTTAAGATGGAAGAAGCACAAAAGCAGTCATCACCATTACAGGTATATTCTAATATATTAGAACATATTATAACAAATAGGTGTAGCTCTATCAAGACAACATGGAAGTTCCATTACTACATCTAATTAGTGCCCACTGTCAACAATATGCTGCAAATCTTCTTGCACAAGATAATTACTCTAGCTATTTACTGAAGGTAATTCCTCTCTTGTGTCATCACCATAGTGATAGTGTGGCCCACTAGGCTGCCATCAAGCTCAATGAGATGACGGAGCGATACAATCATGTGTTCCATTCATCAACAAGAACTAAACTAGCTGCCATGTGTGAGCAACGACTGGTAGCTGATCAACTTGAGTACCTACACTCCGGCATTAATAACATTGTGTGTAATGAAATGAGCAGTGGTGAGCTACCCTCTGTGTGTGTGTGTGTTGTTGTGTGTGTGTGTGTGTTGTAGTGTGTTGTTGTGTGTGTGTGTGTGTGTGTTGTAGTGTGTGTGTGTGTGTGTGTGTGTGTGTGTGTGTGTGTGTGTGTGTGTGTGTGTGTGTGTGTGTGTGTGTGTGTGTGTGTGTGTGTAGTGTGTGTAGTGTGTGTAGTGTGTGTGTGTAGTGTGTGTGGTGTGTGTAGTGTGTGAGTGTGAGTGCGTGCGTGCCTGTGTGCGTGTGCAGAGGAAGTTGACAGCGATTTACTTTAAATACATATTTTGGCTTGAAATTTCACAGGAGCATTAATAGTTGCAGTGCAAAAACTAGCAAACGGTGGGGGTGACAGGGGGTTGTTCGATATGTGGATTGCGCTTTGTATAAGCACTAAGGTAATGTAGTTTGTTTTGTAAAAGATCCTAGATTTTGAGGTGAAAATTATATAACTCTATTTGACATGTCTCTTCTAGCACTAACCGGGTATATTCTTGTGAACAGCACAATGATACCACACTTCGTTACATATTCCACACATTTTATTTCATCCCAAAATATTGACTTTTGCGTAATTAATTTCTAAAGGTGCTTAATCGCTGCCGACCTCCTCTGGTGTGTGTAGTGTAGTGTGTGTAGTGTAGTGTGTGTGAGCGTACGTGTGTGTGAGGCAGCATAGCCAAGTCGCTACCTGGTAATCAAAAAGTTCCAGGATTGATGCTTGGTTATGCAAAATTGGTGTTGTTATTGTTTCCTTGAGTAAGAAACTTTACTCACATTGCTTCGAGACCTTGTGTCAACTGGGGAAGCAGCCCGCTCAGCTGTAACATCAACTTCATCAATGGGTGCCTGGTGGTTATTAAGCAAAGGCCTCTACAAAGGCCCAACATTACTTGTTTTGCTTAGCAGCATTGGAGTCATCTCGCACTCACATATGCACACACACACACACACACACACTTGAACTTGAAGCCAGCCATCCTGAGAAGATGCAGTCTAAAGGATGTAATCACTCTTTATACTGTCATTAGCAAGGACAGGTGGTAGTGGTGCACATACATGCACACACAGCCTCCAGCAGCCAAGCAAAAACAGCTACTGCCACCCAGTGAACCAGCACTGGGATGCTAGTCAAGTCCTCCTGGAGCAGGAGCAGTGACTGCAGGAGGACTGTCCAAAGTTGTGTGTGTGTGTGTGGGGGGGGGGGGGGGGGGGGGAAGGACCCAAGAAAAGAAGCTACAAGGAGTCAGAATATTTGCACAAATTATGTAGCACTTGTCTGGAATATAATTCAGTTAGTCACCACCGGCCACTTATTTATTTATTTTTAATTGCACTACATAATTAAACTAAGATTAAGGAATCTGGTAGCATGTACCAGCTCTGAGATTAACAATTATAATGTGTGAAATAAATCAAGCAAACTGTAGGACAACAGCTTTGACTGCTCTATTAGAGTATCTCTGAAAGGTAAAGTGTTGCTGAGGGTTGGTAGTTACATGCAGTTTGCATACTGCTGACATTTATTGCTATGATCAACATGTTACTACAACATGTTACTACATCCAGCCACTAGTAGTGTTTGTTGGTGTGGTAAGAGGTATGGTAGGAGGATGAAATAATTAATTAATTTACAAGGTAATTGTGTTTCAACCAAAATCTCTGGGAAAAATTTTGAATTAAAAACAAAAAAAATTGTTCCACTTTTCTAGATTCACAAAAAAATATTATTCTGTAAATTAGCAATGTTCATGTAATTTTAATGTATCCTATAAACATATTGGAATTATAGAACAATTTGCATTAAGATTGTAAAAATGATATCTCTGTTATAAAATGTCCATGATGACAGTTTGGTAATTATTAGCTGTATTTACCAAAACGTTTATCCATTTAATCTCATTATAAACTATATTACTATATATGGTATTAGGGTATGTTATGCTAGCAGACCTCACCAACCTTATGTTATGCTAACAGACCTCACCAACCTGTATCAACTGTTACATCATGATCAGAGAGCTCTTGATCCTCTCGTGACTGCATTTGAAGAACATGTGAAAAGCAAAGGTATGGTGTGTATGTATTAGAGTTATCAGCATGTTTAATACTTGTTCCGTACACACCTCTGACAACTAGTAGCAGTAGATCATCATGACCCTATACATATTCCTTGTAGTCTGCCTTACCCTGCATGCCAACTCAAAAGTTCACAATTTAAATTTGTTCTATTACCAGTTGTTTGTCTCCTTCCACACCTTATTTAGTGCACTTTTTTCTTTAGGCATAGCGGCTGTGATCAGTTGTCTAGACAACAAGGTAACAAGTTCCTGATAATGCTCACCATGGACACACCTCCCTACACAGTCACAAGATGTCAGTGCTAACTTTGTGTCCAGTGTTCTCACCATACACAGTCATTATCTTGTTATGGTGAATAAGGAGTTTGGGGGACATTGCTTCTTCCAAACAGCTCTTGATCGGGTGGGTGTGGCTGATAATTGGCAACTTTTCATTGGTTGTAATTTTTCTCTAGGCATGTCGAGCGTTTGTCAACTTAAGGTTATCTCCCACTCAACCACCTCGAGCTCCCTTCATTGTGAGTGTTATATCACTTGTGTTTCATGGTCCTAGCAGGTTTAGAACCATCACATGATCCATTAACTGTTAATCTAGTGGTATTTATTGTAGTAGTGCAGGAGCAGGTGAAGGGTAGGCTACAGTGAAAGAGTATAGGTTACATTGAAGGGGTACACTGTAGGTTACGTTGAAGGGGTACACTGTAGGTTACATTGAAGGGGTACACTGTAGGTTACATTGAAGGGGTACA
This sequence comes from Dysidea avara, assembly GCF_963678975.1. NCBI lineage: Eukaryota > Metazoa > Porifera > Demospongiae > Dictyoceratida > Dysideidae > Dysidea > Dysidea avara. Next base: position 595,874 of record NC_089274.1, on the reverse strand, counting down.
CTGTAGGTTACATTGAAGGGGTACACTGTAGGTTACATTGAAGGGGTACACTGTAGGTTACAGTGAAGGGGTACACTGTAGGTTACAGTGAAGGGGTACACTGTACGTTACAGTGAAGGGGTAGACCAATAGTGCAGTCACACAATAAACGATTAAGTCATTGTTGTCTGACCTGCCACTACTTAAGGTATAATCACGGTATAGTCTGAAATCTAATTCTTGTGAATTGTACAACTTACATATACCATATTATACTCATACAACATTTCAAGTAGAGAGTTAGGGTTAGATGCATATCCCGGCCCTGAATGAAAGTTGTAATTGGTGTTTTCATGGGTAATGAAGTAATGTATGCACCCATGATATACCTGTGATGTCACATCTATCAAACCTGTGATGTCACATCTATCAAACCTGTGATGTCACATCAACCTGTGTGAATTATATACCAAGTTGTGACCTCACAAGTTTTTCATGCTTGCAAACTCATGAAAAGTTACTGGTTCATGTGACATTACTCCATGTATATCATATAATTATACCCATGAAACACACTAATTGCAACTTTCATGGGTACGTTCAAGGAGATCATAGGGATGCCGTGATAACAGCATGATTTCCAGTAGTGAAAACAGTACAGTAGTACTAGGGATTGTCCATAAAACAAATGTTTAAAAATCATCTTAGAAACATCTTGCACGATGAAATCACCTTTATGGAATAATATTACATCTTAAACAAGAAAACACCTGGATATAGAATGTAAAAAAATTGCCCAAACTAACAATCTTGGTTGATTAACAACAATTGACCTCACCTCTTATCAGTTTATTTACTCGAACATGATGACCACACCCCTTTAAGGAATAGTGTCTTGAACTTGGTGGGCTTTATATAGAGGCTGACTTGATACTCTAATACAGCAGTCACCCTAATAGAACAAACTAGTATATTTAAAGATTATTAATTTAAGGGATCTGAGTGATAAAAAGTAGTGAAACAAGCAATGAATGATGGTATTACAGCATGGCTTGGTGGGAAAACCTTACTGGAAATAATTGTTACACCAGTAACATGCCAATGTAAGGATTTCCCCACGGAGCTATGCTGTAATACCATCATTCAACTTTTCATCACTTGAATTCTTCCTGCTTCAGTTGTTAAATTAATACTTTAAAAAAATACAATTTCTTGCCATCAATTCCATCATCTTGAATACGTGACTTAACTAAATCCATTGGGAATATAACTATCCATGATGCAATACCAGCAATTCCCTTCAGTTCTCAGTCACCACACCATTAGTAAGTGTCCATACAATTTATTTCTAGTACCAGAAATATGAATAGGATTAATGGGGGTGGGGTTACTGAAGTAAGTGTAATCAAATCATTGCCATGGCTCAATAGCTGTTTAGAAGTGTGATCCTTTAAAGAAAATTTATTCCTCAAACACTGCTGTAATCCGTACTAGCTTGGTTTTCTTCTCTCTACAGTGTTATTTATTACTAAGGGGCCCTAAATGTATTCACAAATCATGGCCAATGTACATTTTTGAAAAGTAAATTAGAAAAAAATCATAATTTATAACTCACAAATTTTCTGCAGTAGGTTATATAACTGATCCACAACTAAATGACTTGACATTGTCTCATGATTGTATGTTATTGTGTGACTGCTCATTAGTGTTTTCTAGTATACTAGAATTAGAACTAAAGTAGTTTTAGTACAGCCTTTTCTTTTTAGTTCTAGGAACTAGAACTAAACTATAATTCCATTACAATCTATTTTAAAAACTCGAACTATACTAGATAAGTATTGTTTTAAGGTTTTGAACAAGAACTAAACTAAAATTAGTAGCTTTATAGTACCAATACTAAGACCTAAACTAATACTTTTAGTACTGCAACTGTTGTGTGAGATTTAGCAGGAGCCTGATTATTGAGCTTGCTATCTGGCATATTAAAGCCTGACTTTGAGATGCATGATATAACCTTTTGTTAAGAACAAACAAGTTTCCAATACTATCTCGAGTGGCTTGTGACATTGTAGCAACCACTACTCTGGTGTAAACAATAATTTCTTCTAGTGGAGAGGTGACAAGGGAGAGGTGACAAGGGAGAGGTGACAAGGGAGAAACAAAATTGTGCAACAGACAAAACTTTGAAAAAGAAATCTTCTTATGTAGAAATAAGAGATATATTGTTTAGGTAGGATGTTTTTTAAATCTTTGATTAAGTTCTACTTCTCAAAGTGGTTTAGGATGATAATTCATTACACCTATTTAGCTAGTGATCAATTTTTTTGTAAAAGCAATAATTTATGACAAAGTATATATTCTTAGCATCAGTACTGTACTATAACTAACACTAGCTACTATAAAATTGTTTCAGCCATGAATACTAGAACTAATACAAACTTGAAATATTTCTGGCAACTAAACTAGAACTGTACTAGAACATTGTACCTGTACTAGAAAAACACTACTGCCCATGTGATCCACTTAATGTAGTTATCGAGGTATTGTGACCACGCCTTCAGAAAGGGTGTACGGAGCTCACATGATCCAGATGGGAATTGGCTGAATGATGCTGTTAGTAATAAAGGTTTCCATAGTAACAACAGTCATTAATTTTCTGTTTCTAGATTTTTGTATTTAAATTTATTGATGATAAGGATATGTTTCAAAAGGTAATCACTGTGGCTAGCATTCAGGTAGTTCTTAGTTTCTTTTGCAGTGTTACAGTAAAGCCCTAGCTAAACGACTTGTCTATGGCTTGTCTCATTCCAATGAAGCTGAAGAAAACATGATCCAACGATTAAGGGTGTGGCTATATTATTACTTCCTGTGTGACATCACTTCCTACTTCCTGTAGTCAGTGTGTGGGTGTCAGTATATTTGCAGACTACAGCGGATGATACTGGATATAAGCCTCAGTGCTGATATTATGGAGAAATTTAATACACATCTTAAGAGCACCGACTCTAAACTAGACATTGCATTTTCAGCATTAGTACTTCAAGTAAGAGTGATAATAATTACTAGAGGCTCTGACAGTTGATCACTTATAGTCAGGCTCATGGCCACTAACATCAGCTAATCAACCCATCCCTATGGCAACCGAGTTGACCATGCCACTACAGATTGTAAGTCGTATAGTGTCTTTAAGATGTTAGTATGTCTGTGTGTGTGTGTCGTCTAGTTTGAGAAGTTCTACGAGGGACAGTTTAGTGGTAAGAGTCTCACATGGGTCATGGGAGTGTCATCAGGTAAGCAATCCATGACCAAATAAGGCACGTTGTTTGCTATCCTTTGTAGTACAGTATTAATAGCAAACTAGAAGAATACTATAACAATCTCTTGTATCATCAGTGAGTACTGGATATCAACACTTAGCAGGTATAGTTACCTCTCCAATGATTGTTGATGATACAAGAGATTGTTGCACCCAACCTCATCATAAGGAAATAACCAACCTATCAGTTACCCACACATCTGACACAGAGTGATAGCTGGTGTGTGTTGTATTAGAGTAATTGATCAGACCAGTTGCTTCATTAGTTTTGCCAAACTTGAGTATAAAGTAAACACAGCTTCTAATGAAGATTTCCTACCTTTCTGTGTTCCCTTATCTCCTCATGTGATAGTGATCCACCACCAAATCCTGTATCCCTCACTATCAGTCCGGTGGTGGAGCAGGCCAAAGAGTGAGGGGGCCAGGCCAGCTGTAAGTTGAAGACCAAAAAAAAAAGGTAACAGCCTGCTGACAATAGCTACCCTCCACCAATTATATCTCCTTATTTATAACTACACATACGTAGCTAAGTAGCTTGCTACACTGCTTCTCTGAGTACTGTGACTGCTCTATTAGAGTATCTAGAATTGATTGTTCTATTAGATCTTTTCTTGCAAACATTGTCCCATAAAAGTGGGGGGCCACCACCACCTATGCTATCAATGATATACTAGCTGTACTAATGGTCTATCTGCAAGCAGATCTTAAAGAGGCATAAATGAAGTGTCCCTGATTTACATCAATTGCTGACATCAAGAGTAAATAATTATTTACTCTTGCTGACATTGATACTGTACAATGTGCAGGGCAGTGGAGAGGAGGCTATAGCCCCTGCCAAAATATATATCCTCTAGCTGTCACTGACTATATTACATCTAATAGCACTTTGCAGCTACCTATATAATTTCAGTGAATCAATCAATATACCCTGTTATATATGAGTGTAATGTGACATCATGTTATGTAATGTGACATCATGTTATGTAATGTGACATAATGGCATCAGGTGAGCTGAGGATAACATATCTAGAGAAACCATACACGTTGTGTGTATCAGCTCATCACATGTCCATCCTATTGGCATTCAACACCTCCACCTGTCATTCTATAAGGTGCCCACCGTATGTCATTATAAAGTGTTGTTAGCCACACCTACTAGTTTCCTAATGGAGCACACCAACCTTGAAGAGGCGGAGCTGATCAGAATAGTCCAGTTATTGGTTGATAACAAACTGTTGAGTCTGATTGACGGAGAGGTGTGTGTCTGTGTATATAGCATTTAGTATGCACAGTTAAACCTAACAACTCTTCACTTGACACAATAGAGGAAACCTCCATATAGGGTTTGACTTTGTCAACCTCTGACAGAGGAAAACCTCATTATTGACGAGTTGGTCAGAGAGGTGTCCATGTATCATGTTGTATGTTAACTTGGTGTTCCCTCAGTCATTGTCCTCCTCTTCACAACTCAACCTCAACATGAACTACTCCAACAAGAGGACAAAATTCAAGATCACAACTTTTGATAGTCATGAAACCTGCCAGGTAAGGAGGTGTGGCTCCATTCTGTAATATCACATATGAACACTGAGGTAGACCCCCACACTAAGGCACACACCCCCACACTAAGGCACACCCCACACTTATAAGCACTGCTCTATAAGAGGCATACAACTGGCTGACTGCAAACTAGCCATTTTTACAAGTTGGTCTGTTGACAGATATAGCAAAAGAAGGGGCTGATGTCACTGCTGGCAACACTTCATATATCAGAAAGTATAATAATAATAATGATGATGTCATTGCTGTAACTGGCTTCATTATCAAGACATATGGTAGTGTGTTATGCAGCCCAAGAAGCCAGGAAGAAAGCACATTTTTCACACATGTAGCCCGTTGATCCCTTAATCAATTATTTGCATACAATAAGATCTGTCACGCTTACAGGGTATAATACTTTAAGGAATTAGTTGAAATTTGGTTTGTAGTTAGGGTAACTATCGTAGAAGTACCTTTTGTTGTTTGAAAGAAATCACGATTAAGACCACGAAGATACAATACAAAAACCAACAGTGTGTAACAATCATGAGATAGAGTTTTGTTAGTAGAAAGTTGCCATGCCTACTAGGCAAACTGCTTATAGAAATGAACTGAAAATCAGTGAATAGAGAATAACCTTTCGGTACGTGGTTTAGAAGAAGATTTTGTAAGATATAGAAACCAACTAACAAATGATCAAGCTAGTTCAATAGTGCAGTCACCCTATTAGAACATTCAGTATGTAGAAAATCATCGTGTAGAGAGTTTGGCCACAAGTAAGTTTCCCTGTAAAGAATTCAACTACAAAACAAGATACCCTGTAAAGAGTTTAGCTTCAAATAAATCATCCGTAAAGAGTTCAGTTACATTACAAGTTGTAGACAGTTGAATAATAGCATGTACATAATTATATACATACAAAACACTGTTTAAATATATGCACATAGTCAAATGTACATCTTTATTTTCTTCCTGTAGTAAAGAAAAAGATAATTAAAGCTGGCCTTTCAGCTTTGGTATATGCAATTACAAAAAAAGTGATTATCTAACCAGAACAGCCAAGCTGTGAAAAAAGGTGTACCCCAAAAAGCCAGGGTGAAAAGGGTGAAATGCCTGCAATGATATTAATACCAATTGTGATTATTAAAAATGATTGGCATTAACATCATTGCAGGCTACCACCTTTGATTTCACATCTCTCTCCCTAGCTTAGACTTTGCCTTTTAGACCATCTGCAGGTCTTGCTATACTGACCTCATCATCTTCCTTCCTTGTCAAGATGGCTAACAAGTGGCCTGGGACCACATACATGTCAATATTGTCACTACCTGCAGCTATACTGGGCCTAATGGGTCCATATAGTGGGATGTAGTTAACTGACTTTTTATCCAGCAAGTCAGTGTGTGAGTGTTCTATTAGGAACCCCTTCTCAGTGGGTGTGGCTGTACAGTAATGATGTCATATTGTATTAGGAGTTGGAGCAGACACAGAATATTGTGGATGCAGACAGGAAGTTGTTCTTGCAGGTAGCCCCTCCCACTGTTAGACCTGCTATGATTGGTTATTTTGCAGGCATCAATTGTCCGAGTGATGAAAGCTAGGAAAGTACTACAACACAATCTTCTAGTCCAGGAGGTGTGTCCTCAGCCACACCCATTTATGACATCATAGCTGCTGCATGATTTCATAGGTTATAAAAATGACTGCACTGCACTTTAGTCCTAGTATTGCTATGATCAAGGTTAGATGTGTTTTATGAAGCATTTTAATCTGTTCAATCCACTCCAACAGAGTGTAATAGAAGCTCTAATTGACAAGCAATACATCAGCCGAAGTGACGGAACACTTAATGAGTATCATTACCTTGCCTGATTGTATCTATTGGATTATTGAACTATCAGTTGTGTATCAATTGTTGACTGTACCAAATCTTCAGTGTATAAGTGTGTTACCACCCTACCCTACTGTTATTGTAATGGTATAATACTCTGATAGAACAGTCACAGTGTTGTCCATCTAAAGTTGATCATAACACCCACCATGATGTTGATGACCATACCATACAATTATAATCATCTCGGCTACTGCCGATTAACTACCTCAGCACATCAACTTATCATCATGATCAATATTGGTTTTCATGATAGGCCAGGCAAACTTGATTACTTGTTTCTCATCCACAAAAATTTGGATTTCCATGCAGGCAGGAGTCATTATTCATTATTAAAGACAATACTCCAAGCAAGCCTGTCTGTTACTATTAAGGCAGTGAGTTCAACAGTCAAACAGTGTAGAACTTGGTTATGGCGATATGTGAAGCGACCCTGTTTCAAGGAACTAGGACAGCCACCCAAAACATGAGCAGTGATTAATAATTCAAACACTGGAATATACTGAATTAAAAACCGGAATTAGTGTAAAGGCCTAGGTTGCTCCCTAAGAAATTTTGAAAAATTAGCTAACATTCTGAGATTGAATTTGGTGGCAATTTTGACTACTAAATTTGTAAATGCTTATGAAAATTCAATGCTGGAAGCTACTGAGCTGTTAGTAGCTATAAAGTCTATAAAGAAATTTTGAAAAATTGACTTTTTGAGAATGATTTCGGTGCTAATTTTGGCTGAAATTAAGTTGAAATTTTAGAATTAGCATGAGGTCCCCTGCACAAGCATCACTAAAACTTTAAGGATATAGATAATCCTGGCATTTGATGTGCAGCTGCATCTCCAGAGAATTTCTAAATATAGTCACTAGTGTGTGGATAGAGTCATTAACTCAACTTAGAACAGGTTTTTATTTGTTCAAAATGATAAACAGTGTTTTATAAATATATTACTCTTGACTGTTTTATTAGAGTATCTCATTAATGTATAGTACGTTCGCGTTGAGCTGAATCCTCAAAAACATTTAATAACTCATGGATGCAATTACACACAATCTTGAAATTTGGCTCATTTGTAGTACTACTTGACCCACTAAAAATATTTCAAAATCTTGTTGTTCAAATGTTTGACATAATACTTACGGCCAATCAAAATTTTCACAATACATTTCCTATGGAGAAGCCATATAAGTACAGTGTCCATTAGAGCCCTTTCCTGAACTTGTAATGGAGCCAAACTGTACATGTCTGTTGTTGACACCTTTGCTGTTACCAATAATCATCTGGTTGGCAAAAATGTTAACTCTGTTGAGAAAAAATCCACTTTTAATTTTTAGCTGTTTTTCAGGGTTCAGCTCAACGTGAACATACTATAGATGGTGCTCTATCCCACCTAGTTCCCTTGTGCTATGTCAATATGGGTAATAATTCGCTACAGACACATTTATTATGTTACACAGTCATAAAAAATGTTTGAAATATGTCTAAAGTGCCTAGCTATGTCAATGAGCAACACTACAGCGGCTCTAAGAGACCTTGCGCAACAACAAAAACAAGCGAAATCACGTGCATAGGATTTCGACCAATCAAATCAATTTATTTTTGAACTTCAAACTATAATTACCACACGTGACTTCCGCTTTAAATTTGTCGATGCGCAAGAACTATTAGAACCTGTGTATTAAAAAATCTGAAGGGGGGGCACAGCCCCCCCCTTCCTGGATCCACCCCTGATGTTTCTGGATGGGGAGAGCAGAGAGCCAGGGAAAGGCACCTTTTCCACGAGCTATGTCTGCATATTTCTTCAAGGAGGTATAGTCAATTATTTATAAGTATCATCAAATTTACATTATGTACATCCGCCAACATGTCATCACGAGCTTCCAAAACTGAGACTGAAGATTTACAAGTCAAGATGGACACCAAAGGGGTAGTAATTTTAACAGAATTTAAATGATGATAGTCAGCAACCCAAGCCTCCTTCTCGAGTGAGTAATTGCCGGAGCACATTGTTAGAAGGTATCTGTTGAGGTATCTGTCGAGGTATCTGTTCATTTGACTGAATCACTATAGTGATTAGCTTGTATGTGTAATTAAAAGCAGATCTCTCAACTTCAAAAAAAAAAAATTAAATAAAACACAACAGAGATTAGATACATGGCATCACGTGATCGAGCATGATATTTATATTTATTGATATTTATATGTAATGATAGTAATTCAATAATTCCACAATGTGACGTTAGCAAAAAGGCAGAGCGATGAGCACAGTTGTGACAAGCAGTAAAGAGCGTCAACCAGCCGGGATTTACCAGGATGTGAAAAGACATTACGAAGATGCGTACAAGTAACTCCTCGTTGTGTTATTGTTTCGTCATCACTGACTATACCAGACCAGGGATCTGGGATTATTGCATTCAGCGAAGCGTTTAGTTTTAGTTCTAAGTAACTACAGGCCTGACCTACCTATTAAATGGGATAGCACTTTATAATAATAATAACCATCCTCAGGCCTTTATGACATGGTGATAAGAAACATCATTTTATCCTCTTTCATGATGAGACTGGAGAGACGTCTTATTTTGTTAAGACAACATACAACATAAGTAGTTACAGGGGTCTAGACTCAGGGGTACCATGTACTGATACCCACAGGGTGCCCTGGCAATGCTTATACACTTATTTATCCCCAACCTCCCCCCTCCCAGGCAAGGGATTTGACTTTTTCAAAACTCAAATTCCTGACCCGTGGGGACACGATGAGCATCAAATCCCCACCCAGTGTCTCTCCCAGTGTACCTAGGGAAACAGGTTATTCTTGCAGCAGGTTAAAGTCGAGCAAGCAGCAAAAAAATTTGGATGATCAAATTCCCCACTAGTGGGGCAATTTTAACATCAATTCCCCCTCTATTACGCCTGGGAGAGGGGGCTTAATATTGATAGGTGTTAAATTACAATACAAAAATAATAATTATAGCATGCAGAAGAGTTCGGTTTAGGCAAACCAATAGATCCCAGTCCGGGGAGGCTCTGGAACTGAAAGCAATGCAAGCAGCCTGCTCAAACAGGAGGTCCTCCATAGGGCTAAATTCAAGGGGATGACACATTGCCACAGCTATGGGTTGATCTGTGACTGGTCAATGGCAAAATATCTGTTAAATTGATGTAAAATCAAAGCACACGATCAATGTTTTGTTGTAACTTGCAAGTCAAACAGTTGGAAGACTTTAGTCACAGCATGGTCACAGGTCATGTGTCATCACATCATCTTTGTTGAGTAGTTTGTACTGCTGAGTGTATAATGTCTCTCTCTGTCTTGCGACCATTACCTTGATAATCAGGACACCTTGATAATCAGGACACCTTGATAATCAGGACACCTTGATAATCAGGACACCTTGATAATCAGGACACCTTGATAATCAGGACACTATTGGTTGGTTGAAGGTGTCCTGATGTTCCAGGTCAGTTTATGTACTAAGGGATACTTTGGGACCTCAACTAGTGTCTGGATTATGTAGTTGTCCACATTAACATAACTATGGTATCAGGTTTTACCCCCTCCCCCAGACTAATCAATGAAGCACTGACTACCGACGAATGTGGTGACAAGCAAACAGCAATTCTGACCTATCGGAAGGCACTCCAGAAATTATCCAATGGGATTTCAGCCAGCAAGGGGAGTGAGCCACGGGTAAAGGAAATGAAACAAAAGATGGAGAGGTGCGTCCCTTCCCCATCAGTGGGATCACCAGACATCATGTGATACACAGGTCTCACACTCAGATCTCAGACCGACTCAAGGAACTCACTTCAGTGACCACCACCTCTTCTGTGAGACCGCCACCTGTGAGACCACCTCAGCCAACCAGCAAGGTGGTTGTCAAGGATGCAACTACTGAACAGAGTAACAAACAAGTGGTTGATACTAAGGCAGAACTGTTGTATCAGATCAGTGAAGGTGTGTAGTGTGTGTGTGTGTGTGTCCTGAAGGTCTGTTGTAAAGTTGTTATATAAAGTATACTAGTTCTTCTAATGCTAGAGATACCATTATTGAGCTCCAACTGCTAGTACTGCGGAACTATAGTGATGGACAATATTGATATTTTGCTATGTGATTATTGTCATAAGCAAATATCATGATTATTGTCCACTCAACTCTTGTAATGAATCGTCAATTAAATGGTCTAATTTACATTGAAAAATTTACAAATATTTCTCTAGCTATCATGATAATTGCTCAATATATATATAATTGCTGATTTCGATTATCGCTAGTCAATGAAAAGCACATGATGTCGATTACTGGCAATAAAATGATCACTTATCATGAAAATTTGAATAATTGCCCATCCCTAGTTACAATAGCTTCTCACTACTAATACGTACAATTGCATGTGTAATGCTCTAATGATAATGAATGCAACCTTTGTGACTTGTAAGGAACAGGAGTACCAGCAGTTGTTGCTCAATATTAGTGCCCCAAGCCTTGCAAGAGCTGGTGGATTTTTGTTAAGAGCCTGTTTGCAACTCAGTCCATGAGTCCAGTCCATGAAATACATTATGCCAGATTTTAGTACTTCGATAGTAAAAGTACTCATCAGGATCTATTTATCAGCTCACACGATGCATTTGTCATCAAGAAATGATACTGTGTAGTTTGATTTGTGTTATAGCATTACTGAATAGTTGTAAACTGCTTATGGTTTACGGGAAGGCTAATATTTGTGGTAATGGACTGAGTATAAAGGAAGGTTCTTCTAAATCTGTACTACACTTAAGTTTCCATTAGTATAGTAGAGATGAATGATGGTATTACAGCATAGCTCTGTGAGAAAATCCCTACTTTGGCATGTTACTACTTTGTTCAATGCCAAAGTAAGGATTTTTTCACTGAGGTATGCTGTAATACCATCGTCACTACTTCTTATCACTTGCATATAGCTATACACGTGTGACTGTTCTATTAGAGTGACTGCTGTATTAGAGTATCTTGAGTCAGCCAAGGGGCGTGGTCACTATTCCTTGTTGTCACCATATGCTATCATTATAGATATATCATATTATATCTAGACCAATAATAAGGGGTGTAAATAGATTGCTGGAGGTGTGGTCTCCACACTCAATAGTTATTAGTCAACCTAGATCATTAATGGGCGTGGTCTACCAATAAATGATTTTGTGTCATCATGGTACACTCCTCAAGGAAGTGTTAATACAGAAAATTAATGCTTTGATTTGGTTTCGTTGCATGAAGAAGATGACAACCAGCCTGATTGAAGATAAAAGTAAAGACAATACGCAGAGGGCACACACTCGTCGGAACCCCCACAAGGCACATGCCACTGGTGAGTTTGTTATTGTGGAATAAAATGGTGGCTGTGTGCTGCTTCGTTTGATCTCCAGTCTTGTGACTGTGGCCAGGCAGGGTGGCAGACCAAAGTTGATTTTTTAAAAACTCTATATCCAGTCATCTGTAATGTTTTGTTGTTTTTAATGCTGTATTTGATATGAGATGGTATTATTCGGTAAAGATGATTTTCATCATGTAAGATGTCTCTAGATGGTTTTTGAAGGTGGCATCCATCACTTTTGAGGTGTCCCTGCTTAACAGTAATATTGACTGGACAACTAAAAATACAAGTACAGTTTGTCTGTTGGTGTGTATGTCTAATATCATGTCAAATGACATTACTTCACCTGACTGGTTACATGTCTACTGCAAGCTAAGCAGTTGTGGGGTGAATAAGGAGCATTAATGATCGAGTACTAGCTAATTGTTCATTTCATTGTTCAGGGGTAATGTTGTGTTTTGTTGTAGGCGTCGGATTGTTCCGAGTCAATAGTCGTGGTAATGTAGTGAAGTTTGAAGATGTGGATGGATTAAATGTGTTCTGCTTTAAAGAGAGAGTGAAAGGTGTTCAACATGTTTGTATTGGTGTAGTTGTTATGTCCTTATTAGGCAACCCCCCTGCATTTCTGCAATGTGGAAAGTGGATATTTCCCCTGCTACCAGGGAAATCCCCAGTGCTGAAAGCAAGTGACTGCACTTACATGTTTCCAGAACTACAGGAGGATGGTGAGCTAACACATGTTCAACATGTACCCATAGATAATAGACACTCCTACCTGGATTGGAAGCACATGTATAGTGCCCATACAAAACTACTTGACTATCTGTGTTTCGCACCTGAAGTGTATTGGAACACTCTTTTCATTTGAAGATTCTGTTTTACTGCCTGGATACAGCTCAATTGCTTTAGACAGTAAGTTTAGTAGATTGTCTCTTGGTTGGCAATGGACATGTTTGTGAAAATGGCAGGGTGAACTTCAGTCTAATGTAAGGTTGATGCTTACTAACACTACATGTACTGGTATGTGTTTCATGGTATATTCGCTCAGTTTAGTCAAGTTCACAATTCCCGCCTCTCATATCAACCTTTCGCGCTTGTCAAACTTCTAGCTAACACACATCAGTACAACCACTATTGATAGACCAAACCTTATATTCCATTGTCTACTACTCACCAGTAAACAGAACATGTGATTATAAAATATACTCCCAGTACTGTGTACAGTATAAGGGGCGCAAAGCACAGATAGATTAGGTGGCGCTTAGAAGTTTCCAATCCAGTATGGGGTGTCTATTATCTATGATGTACCCATCACTATACACTGATTGTGTCACGTGTCCTGTTCTCCCCAGACGGTTGTTCAGTAGGTCTCATGCTTGAAGGAGCTACCGAAGAGGCAATCAGAAAACTTGACATGGTGTGTGTGGGGGGGATTGTTGCACAGATGGTGAGGGGTCATGGTAACATTGTACACAGATACTGACTTCACTGGCACTACTCAAAGACAGTAATGAAGTAGTAGCAACTGTTACCGAGGAGGAGAGAATGGAAGTGGGTGTGGTCACTCCTGAGGAGACCACATCCTCTGTGAAGGAGACCACATCCTCTGTGAAGGAGACCACACCCACTACAACCACTGTTGCTAAGAGAGATGAGCTCCCTAGTAATTGGGGTACAACAGTAGCAGCTGGTATTACTACTGGTGTGGAAGTGGTTAGTCGTACAGTGGAGAAAGGGGCAGTGCTCGCTAACAAGGCCATTGTAATGGTGAGTATGTACATGTGACATGTATACCAGTGTGTTGCCATGACTACAGGGAGCCAGTAAATTACGAGAGAGAATGAAGCCATCAGAACAACCGGCCGAGATCCCGTTGTCTGTCCAAAAGGGGGTCGTGGTAGCAGATCATGTAACAGGCAAGTTACTAGATAGATCATTATGTAGGTCAGCTATGCAATCTAGTTGTATTGAGGGGCCTCTGGTATTAACTTTTTGTGGCTGGTAGAATAAGTAATTTTATGTAGCTGTGGTCATTTCTATGTATCATTTAGGGCCAAGTTTTAAAAAATGTTTAAAAGTACTTCAAAGCAGCTTTGTGTCAAGCAGTTGAGTAATAAGGTTGTGTGTATGTTGCACATGGGCAACTATGTAAATATGGGATATCCCTCACACTAAATAACGATATAGTGCAGATATTGCTAAAAATAGCATATCGTACAGGAAGTGAAACTACTGCTGTTCCCATGTTTTATATTTTATTTATTTATTTATTTATTAAGGCTTTACAGCACAAGTGCTGAAGGTCTGTAGGCTGTAGGACACCTGGTCCTACATCCTGTTTAAAGTTGTTACAGAAAATGTGTTTGAAAAGGTAGAGAAAGGAGAAAAAATCCATGACTGGACCTAGGCAGCCTCGAACCTGCAGCCATCTGATTAATGCTCAAACGCTTACAGGAGTCTGCCAGGTGGTCAGGATGTTTTCTCCTTGTCAATTTCATGTTAAGGGAAATTACTTCCAGAGTAAGAAACTGCTTCCTGTTATCATGACATCACTTCCTGTAGGAGTTGTGGTCAATGTCAGTGAGCTACTATTGATGTCATTGGCTAAAATGACAGTACAAGTTGGCAAAACCATTGGACAAGCAGTCGGTGACTCTAAGGTACGTCATGTAACAATCAGAGTCCATCCCAAAGATTGGTTGAGGCCAGTCAATTAATTGTCTTAACATCTGTGATTGTATAATTCATGTAATTAGTACTGATAATTGGTGTATGAATAATTGCTTCTTAGCTAGGAAAGCCATGTATTGTGTTGAGGTGGCTGAAAGGTTCGTGAGGGTTCTGGGACACATATGATATGTACAGTAAGCCAGGAAGACCAACAATGTTGGAGAAAACTTGTTAGATCAGTCCTTAACTTAGCTGCAACTATTTTGTAGCGCTGATTCAGGGCGATTTCAATGCACAATCAATCACACTGGTTGGGCCTCAAAGCAGGTTACATTTAAGCACTTGTTGGCCGTCAACTACGAGAACTAAGCAAGCACAAGTGTTGCACTTGAAAGAAATTACTCAAGACTTGGCTATAGCAAAGGTTTTGGTATAGAACTAGTTTCTCAAGCAAAATCACACTACACTACTTCAAATGTAAACTGTGTTGTCTGCATACCCTGGTGTATCTTCAACACAAATATTAATGATGGTTTACAAGTTATAGCCAGTGAAATTCATGAAGTTACCTCCATTATTACCTTACTATTCCCTAATTGTACAGATGGTGGACACAACTCATGTCAACCCTGACCTCAAGGAGGCATGGAAAGTGACAAAGGCTAGTGTGACAGGTGCACAAGTGATCACATGATGTCACATGATGCTCAAGCCCCACTCCGTAGGGTTAGCAAGGGTATTCTCAGTCCTACAACACAATGCTACAACACTATTAAAGACTTCTGCTGACCAAACCTCACACACTGTAGCACACAAGTGAGGCATTATATAGAATAGTGTATGATATCTTAATGGATGACAGGTATGGGGATCAAGCTGGAGAGGTGACTGATAAATCATTACGTACTGCTGGAAATGTAACCGGATTAGTCCTGGTGAGTGAGCTCTGCCCAACTTTTATCTCTGCATTGATTGGATACTATTTACAGACTTATGCAAATTGGAAAAAACTTGGTATAAGGTAATCTGTATATCACGTGTTCTCTTTTAATGCCCACCTTATCCACAGTTTTCTTAGCAGAGTGGGTACTGTACTTAACAAGCAAACTGATAAACAGCAAACTGAAGACAAAACAACAGACGATAAATGATTAAAATTCTCTAGATTGTTTATTAATATCCGTATGTAACCGTACTTCCGGCATATTTGCATGACGTCATTTATATGGTTCAAATAAGATGTTCTCCGATTAGAATTAGTTCTCCCTGGATCAGGTAATATTACGAGTCTTCCCCGGTCAGTTCTAGTACGAAGAGACCAGTACGTGTTGTTACACCATCACAACCATTAAGTGATGTATACCGGCCGATAAATAGTTCAGGATAGTGGCGATATCATGGGTTTGTTGTTTACTAAGTTCTGGAGCTTGTTGTTCAGTAAAGCTGGTAAGATTACTCCATATGGTCACGTGGTCATAAATATCTACTCGCAGAATATAAAGTGATTATAGTTGGACTAGACAATGCTGGAAAGACCACAATATTGTATCAATTGTGAGTGGGTCAACGTGTAGTGTGATTATAATGATCTTGTCTTGTTAATAGTTTAATGAATGAAGTTGTACACACCTCACCAACTATTGGCAGTAATGTAGAAGAGGTCAGTACATGATAAATACTTGTGACTACTGTCAGGTTGAGTCATGCTATAGTTGGCTTGTGTCGACAGCATAACTTCACCAGGTGTTTTATTATTACTTGTGAATGGTTTGAACTGTCAGATCAGACACCTCTCACACTGTCTAATCAATAGCAGTATGTATAATAGGGTTGTCACAAAATGGAGCCAGCTGGGTAAGAGTTTGTAATGATTAGCTGGTCCAATAGTGTGGTTATTATTAGGTTTGGTGTTAATAGGATTCCTTACACATCCTATAATTGATAGAATTCATCATTCTCATTGGCTCAATAGTTTGTTTACATGCTCACAAGATTACTTAGTAGAAGCCATAATATTGTGTTAGTGCCTCCCTAAAATAGCCTGAAATCATTATTATTATTAGGTGCAATGGAGAAACTTTAGATTTCTCATGTGGGATATTGGTGGGCAAGAGTCACTGAGATCTGTGTGGAACACTTACTATGCCAGCACTGAGTTTCTTATTGTTGTTGTGGATAGTACAGACAGAGAGAGATTATCTATAACTAAAGAAGAATTATATCGCATGCTAGATCATGAGGTAATATGTGTGTGTGCGTGTGTATGCACAGTTGTATATATGTGGTTGCTTATATTTATAAAGTTATCTTCAATACTTCTGCAGGATTTAAAGCAGGCAGGAGTACTAGTATTTGCTAACAAACAAGACTTGAAGGGTTCAATGTCATCAGCAGAGATATCACAACAATTAAACTTGACATCTATTAAGGACCATGGCTGGCACATACAAGGATGCTGTGCATTAACTGGAGAAGGGTAAGTGTTACTAAACAACTAGCAGCTGGTATAACACATACACTGTATGGCTTGTTACTGTTCGACCTGGTCAAAGATCTCTATCAAGCACTTGTGCATAGGGACACTTTTGCTTGCAAAATAATATCACAAGAAGAATCAGATCATGTGATGCTTTGGTGATTTCACTGACATTTACACTGTGGAGACAATATCTCTACTTCCCCAGGGAAGCAGCTGGATTTCAAACAGAAAATCAGCCCTACGCTGATGCAAAACAAATTTGTGCAACTTCCGTTTCAACCAAGTGGTCCTAGATACCAACATTGTTATAGTAAAAATACCGCGATTACATTGGGCATACCAATTTCGGTGATAGGGGCACAAGCGCTTTATCAGACCCTTTTTTTAGGGGAGGTTATAGGCACCTTAAAGAGGGTTGGCTGTGCCAGGCTATGTTAAGCCATGAAAGAGGTTTATTAAATTAACGTAATATTGTTCACTGGAGGAACTATGAGCACTACTGATATACCGTATTTCTATAATTATAAACCGTTAAAAATATTTCATTGAAGGTAGCATCCGACGAAAATTAATTACGCGAAAAAATTTTTACCAACGTAATATTCAAGAAGTTGAATGAATTCGGTAAACTACTTTCTGGCCACCTGGATCGAGGCTTGGCCATTGGCGTGTCAAGCATATGTCTTTGCTGCAGTCTTTTAAAAACAAGTTCTCCCTGATCCTAGGAGAGAAGGGTTCGTCTCGCTTCGTCTATTTCGCTGCACATTGGTAATGATGCCATTCCGTGATAGACAGCTACTACAGGACACATTAAATAAAGTATATATGTGCAAGTTGCATGGAATGAGCTTCTACCACTCCAGTCCATTGCTTGGTTTGTGACGGACAACTTCTAAATCTGGGGCGCAGCCTCCATGGAACGGAGATGCCTTCGCTGCTTGTCGTTCTGGTTCTCAAAAAATGGCCGTATAGAATTATGTACATGTAATTCATTGTTAAAAAATTTTCATCGCTTGAGGACACCAGTGAAAATTTTTTAACACGAAAATTTATCTCGTGAAAATTTCTTGCAGCTTATATTTATAGAAATACGGTATGAGGTTCACTGGATCATGCTTCATACTTCATACATACCATAAGTATATGTTTGCCTCATGCATTATTAGCATCTCTGCCACATGCCTCATGCTTTATTTTTTATATAGCATTCGTAGCAAAGCTTTAAATGATTTATGGAACTTTCTAGTTGTGTAGCTTCACCATACACTAGGACTCATAATTAACACGCGTTGCACGGATTATTATCAGCCTGAATGCACACAAACTAGTTTAACAAAGTAACTCGTGCGTAGTTTGGCACAGTAGACGTTCATTGCATATTTTGGCAGGTTTTTGTCACAACCCAGAATCGATTCTATTGTGACACATGATTAAGTATTTCCGTGATATCTCCAGGACTTGTCTGCTTACATTAACCCTTAAACCCGCAGCTGTTTTATAAAATGCAAGCACTGAAAATGCATAATCCAGTAAACTGGATTGCATGCTTCCCTTGTAACACTAAATTCCGTAACACAGAAACTGTTAAAGCTATCTAAAAACAACAAACACCATCTTATTCATCGTTAAATTTTGGTTTAAATGGTCGCATACTTCGTCGTGTTCATCCAGCCCATAGCTTTCTGCTTCACTTTGAAAGAGCAAATGAACAATCCCTCTGTGTCTTCCTTCTTCACATAGCGATGTACAAATGGTCATAACCCAGTTGTACTTCATCGTATTGACTTGTTGGTGGTGTCATATTGGTCCTTACATGATGGCAATTCAGTTGATATATAGTTACCACATGATTAAGTCATTGTCGGACGAGCACAATGGCGATACGAAGACAAAAGGACACAATGATTCAACACGTCATAGTGGGTGAGTTCTTTGTTGAAAGTTTATACACAGTTAGATAGCTTACTCTTTGCCAATTATTAAAATCTGTGTTTCTCTAAGCAATGCTTCATGATAATATTATATGCCTGTTTGTAACCACCTAAGTAAATTGGCAAAAATATTGTGCATTTTCAATTTGTTTTTTATTAAATCCAGTTTTCTGGATTATGCGGGTTTAAGGATTAACAAATGTAACAGCAACGTTACCTTCTCTCATCCATCATCAAAGTATTTAGGCATGTCTATAAAAGCAATCCATTGGTAGAACTTGTATTGGCTGATTTGACCATTCAGTGCGCCAAGGGCTATCGTCTTCATGATTAGTAGTACTGGCATGAGTGCTGCAGCGGCTCATTAGCCTGCACTAAAGCAAGCACATGGGCAACTGTACTTTATTGACCACAAAGAGTGTTTTATAGCACTCTTTGTGGTCAATAAAGCACAGTTTGTCCTAAAGTGTACTTTATGTGCACTTTTCCTTTGATCTCACCCACGCAAAGTTCTATAAACCTTTGAACATAGTACGAAGTGTCTTTACAGATATTCTTGAACATTTAATTGTGCTTTATTGTACTTTGGGTGAAAAGATCAAAGTGAAAAGTGTACTTTTATTTCCATATTGTGCACTTGGCTGCACACTTCAAAGCTGGCAGGGTGCTGTATTTATTTCAACTGTGCTGTATTTGCCCAAGTGTGCTGTATTTTCCCTTTGATCCCAATACAGCACTGTTGAAACAGTAAACAAGTTGACCAATGCCAGACACATTATCGCATTCTTTTCACCAAACCACTGCAATGTTATGAAGCCATTCAACAATTATGACGTATCATAAACACATAGAACAATGCCATGACCTAAACACAAGTGGGCGAATTACCCTGAAATCCATTCTTAGCAAAAAGGAACAGAGCACATGGTGTTATCAACACTACAAAATGACTCCTGTCCACGTTGTAACACGATAAGTTAATTCGCTCCAGTTGCCTTCGTGGTATCGTTCCCAGTGCCACACCATGGCTTCTATAAATGCACTCACCCACCAAACACAATAGCAAGCCTCTCTATAACAAAGTCACAGACTTACTCATGGGCTTTAAGCCAGGCCTCAACCGAGAAAGAAGCAGTTGACCACTTACTGTCGCTCTCGGCAGCTCAAATCAATTAAAACTACGTAGCTAGCTAGCTTCATCACGCTGGTGCTCTGACGCTGGAGGCAGTATGAACGAGTATGAATCACTGCAGTGAATACACACGATCTCGAGCTTACGCGGATAGGCACTCACCTCCTGCTACTTGGCGTCACCCCCACTCTTCGCAGCCACTACTTTAGTACAATAAACCAGTTAAAGCACCGCCATTGCTCGTGCAATATGGAAAAAATAGCACTCGGGCATGGTCTCGAACCTAATACAGCACTCGGCGGTGCTTTAACTAGTATATAAAAATAATCTGTCTACAAAAAATTGTTCATAAAACTCAGTAGTGTCCAATATTGAGCAATGGGTGATATTTAGAAGGTGACTGACTATCCACACTGAACCTGTTAATGTGGACACTTGAGGACACCTACATAATCCAGACACTTAGTTTAGGTCCCAAAAAGTACATAAACTGACCTGGAAAACCAGGAACCTTGATACCTTGATATAATCAGGACACCTTGATAAACAGGACACCTTGATAATCAGGACACTATTGGTTGGACCATATTACACTGGAAACTGTTATAATGTGACCACTTGAGGATATAGATGCAGTTAATGGTCCACTGAAATGGTAAAATACACTTCAGTCCTACTAGTGGGATAGACATGCGGTTTAGTGTAATATGATACATTATTAGGATATAGTGGTTGTGGTTAGTCATTAAATTATGTCATAATGCATCACACCAAGAAACTGCGATACACAAAAGTGTCCATGTTCAACCAACATCAATTTTGAGTCATTACTTGAAATACAAACTTGTACTGTGGCTAATTACAAACCTATGGAAGAGAGTTAGTTGATGTAGGCTGGTGTGTGTGATGATGAAGAATGCTCGAGAATACTTGTAAAAGGGACTATACATCAATGGTACAGTGTTAATATTGAGCCATAGTTTGTTCCTTGGTTATTATTAATTTTATGGGAACATTCTTCCTGGTAGAGAAGTGATTGCTACTGATGGCACTACTCTCACACGATTTTCGGCCGGATATTAGTAGTGAATCAGATACATCTAACAATTGTTGTATCCTGCACTGCTAACTCAGAGAATGGTCTACAATACTTATTATCAACTGTTGTTTATTAAGGGCGTGGCAGCTACAGGATAAGTACAGGCCCTACTACAATGTTCAGAAGTTGTAGAGTGTTTATAAAGTGTAGATTCTGTCGAATGGCATTTACAACAGTGAGATCTCAATTAGTAAGGTGTTCTGATTTCATAGGATCTTTTTTGAGCAGTTTACACTTGTGTGGGTAAATGCAGCTCTTGAGGCTAAATGTATGTGTGACTGGATCTGCGAAAACCTGACACAATAGCACAAGCCTAAATTTGCAGTATAAAGCTTTGAATACAATGGGTGAAATATTTTGCGTATTATTGAAAAATTCTGTAAATATTTGAACACCTTTTTCTTAGCGAAAGAACATCATCTTATTTGCCTACTCAAGAGGAGTTGGAAAGTCTTCGTTTTGTTGCAGTAGACCCAAGGACACGCAAGTTATGGGAATTTGTTTGTGTCATATCGAAGCAATCGTACACAATCAATCTTCCTTCACAAATTTTGCCTTTGTATGCAGTGAAGAAAGATAGCACAAGGAAAAACTTACCCAGTAATCGATTCCCCTATTCATGACAAACACGATGGTGCAAATTTCAACTCTATATATTATAATTTACAACCAGTTCCTGTAATTTATTTTCCCTATGCTTGCTGTACAAATCGATCTTTTTGTTGGTGCTACTTTATAGGACTGTAACTCCAAAAGGTATTGGCAAATGAAGTGAAACTTGTCAGAGGGTACACTTGGATAAGTAGTAGGTTATAAATATTTAATTAACTGAATTTGAAAAATGTGTGATTGTGCCGGGTTTTTACAGATCCGGTCACATATGTTAACAAATACATTCTGATATTATATTGCTTATAAGCAATGAAATGAGGCATGTGTTGAGTTACGTTTTTATAGTATCCAGTATCCAAATTTGTCTGTGTAACCAAACCTAATATGGCATGGTACACACTACACACACACACACACACACACACACACACACACACACACACACACACACCACACGCACACACACCACACGCACACACACCACACGCACACACACCACACACACTACACACACACACTACACACACCACACACACACACACACACACTTAAGTGCCCTGGATTATTTGATCCGGTCCCCCACCCTCCATGCGAGACACCCATCCACCTAGCCAAGGGACACACACACACACACACTACATACACTACACACACCACACACACACACACACCACACACACACACACACCACACACACACACACACCACACGCACACACACACTGCACACACACACACACACACTGCACACACACACACTTAAGTGCCCTGGATTATTTGATTCGGTTCCCCACCCTCCATGCGAGACATCCACCCACCTAGCCAAGATACGCTGGGTAACTTAAATTTTACAGCTGAGCAATAGTACAACTATCATAATCATGATAGTGATAGTACCACGATAGTTAGTAGCAGTTATTAAAGACACTCAACTTCACGTAAACAACACATGAATACTCCAATTACGCACACACACACACCACACATATGCTTTCTAACATTCCACTAAAAGTTGTTATGTGTCAGTATTACAGTTGTTATCTTTGTTGTCCATCCTCAAGCTACTGGTCTTTTACAGTTTTCTGAACTTCAACACTATCATGTTTGCTTTTGTTATCCTACTTTTGATTAAGCACAGATATGGATAAGTAATCATGATAGTATACTATCAAGTTCATGATTGTTAATAGCTATCACAATAATAGATTGATCGCTACTATCGCTCAGCTCTAAACTTAATTACAAGTGATTTATTTGGGCCAGAATGATTAAATGGACTTTCAAGAAGGATTGGTGGGTCAGCAGAGCCAGAGCCCACGGTCCGGCCGGTCTGACATTGGCCGGACCACTTTTTAGCTAGTTGAATTTGCTAATTGAGATACTCTAATAGAGCAGTCATTGCAATAGAACGGTCATCGTGATACTATATAGTATTGAATATAGCCACCGTTCTACTTATACTCCTTAGTCTAAGCTATTGCATCTATGTTACATGGCTATGGATTGGGCTAATTGATCATGCATGCCATGAATTAGCATTATTACAATCAAAATTGCTTCTGCATTTCAAAGAACATTTTTGTATCATGAAAGTAAAATCATCAAGCTAGACTACTAGCTGGATGTAAGAGTATATACTGGGGAAGGAGAGTGTTGAACTACACTATAGGATGTGAAAAATGAGCCCGTAAAGTAACCAACATACCTTCGTTTCTTTTCCACTTGATTGCTCAGATTTAGCACCTTAAACATTTTGACTGGGTGGTTGACATGGAATCGCAATGGCTGACATTCCACCTACACATGTCACTTTTGCGTGATGAAACCTCGATGTTTGTTTTTCAGGTTAGCTGCTTGTGTCTTTCTCTTTATACGGCGAGTCCCTCTGTGTGATGTGCTATACTTTTCTTGAGTACACTGTTCTTTCAGTGAGAAGTCATGTACACAAAGGGTGCCCTGTGTGCTTATAATTAGTCACCAATGAACACAAATCACTGAGTCATTTGAACGATGCTATAGGACTTTACGAGCTCATTTTTCATAGCGTATAGTGCAGTTTGACACTCTCCCTACACCGTTATATACTCTTGCTCTAATACACAAAGTTATCAGGATATATCTTTGATACAAAAGGCAGAAAGAGACTTTGTAGGCTCTCGGGACTCCCTTAGCTTGGCATGCTGTGCTGCATGAGTGTAGCACATGCAATTAAGTGTCACATGAATGCAGATATAATTTAGATATCACATCAGATCATTAAAAAGTAGTATGCATGACAGCAGGAACCTGAGTCCCTTCTCAGTCTACCCTAGATGCAAGGTATGAACTGTGTGCATGATGGTAACCTGTTGTTATCATGGACTCATGGTGTTAATCTTGCTGTTGGCTTGTAAGACCAGCTCAAGGGCACCCTCACCTCCACCACGTTATTACACGATCAGGGTTGCTACCATTAGCCACACCACCAGAGTGGCATGTTACCAGGCCTGGTTGGTAGCATGGGCATACACACACACACACACACACACACACACACACACACACACACACACACACACACACACACACACACACACACACACACACACACACACACACACACACACACACACACAGAATCATACTTATCAATTTCTTCCCATAGTTTATATCAAGGACTAGAATGGATAGGAACACAGATTAGAACTAGAAGATGACCCTCCTCCCACCTTTATCACAAGAGCATCATTCACTTGTACAGAGTTTTTAATTCTCCTCTTGTATCACCTCAATTATTATGTTTTTAAAAATGTAATTTAAAAATGTTAATTATATTGTAGTTATGTGTTATATCTAGTTAATTTGTAAATAGATAAAGTTATTGCTGATGAGGTAACTATACTAATATCTTGATTGGGGTGAGCTTGAGCAAGTCCCACACTACGAGTACAATAATATTCCTGTACGGCTGACTATAACGAGTACAAATAAATACGAACCATCAAACATCACGTTGAAATTATTAACATGTAATTTATAATCACAAATGTGTTCTACACCTAATAAAAATGTCTGCAATATAGCTATTAAATATTGTCTCAGTAAACATTTTCAGTACATGCACTCACTGTGACACTTGAAATCACTTGTGATCTTTGATAGGACCAGTAGAGTCATCAATCCATGTCTGTAGAAGTAACAATATAGAATTGCAATGCTATACTCAAGCTCACCCTATGATGTCGTTGGCATCTGTCTATCTACTGTACACAGGCCATGCACTGATCAAAGGATGGTACAGGGGGTGTAATAACTAGAGGTAGACCTTGTAATTTCTATTGTAAATATATTAGACAGTAACATCATAGGGTGAGCTGTAGCTGCAGAGATATGCAGTGGTGTCGAATAGTGCACATACACATGGCCTAGTTGTATTAGTAAATGGATTATGATGTGCAGTGTTGCCAGTAGCTCATTTCCAACATTGATATGTTCTTCATGAACATTTTGTGAGTTTGTGTAATTTATCTCTGTCTCGTAACGCTGCTAACTCAACAACTTAAACACGTATTGACACGACACTTTGAAATCAAGTGCACATCATCTAACATCTCCAAGTTTGTTGTTGCAAATTGCTACGTTCTCTATTGTGCTGTAAAGACAGGAGTGTCAAGCCAAAGCTCAGTGAAATTCTTTTTGTAAACCTCATACATGGCCGCAAGTAAACACCTATATATGTCATTCAACTTGCCCACGATATAGAAACTCACAGCATCCGATACCCTCAACAATGTGCATCTATTTTCAAAAGTATAATGATCACCATATAAGGTACCATTCACGGAAACATTGAAGCACGTAAACATCATCGCTGATGCTGCTGCCCATTTCATTAAAACTCTTGAATGTGCAGTAAGGGGAATCATTATATTATTATGATGTAGACTTTGGTAGGATTGCCAGGAGAAACTGTAGGACCTGCAGAGCAGGTATCAATGCTAGTTAGTATATGCTAAAGCCTGTGAACATTGAGTGGTACATGAGACAGTACTTTATTCTGGAATTTGTTATATTTAGAGAAAAGTTAATGCCTACTGCTACTGGTAACCAGCACTGGTCATGCAGTTAATCAACAGTTAGGCCACATGACTTAATTACTAGTTTCTCATCCCTGCCTGCATGGTTGTTTTCTCATCAAGGATATTTTACACCACTGGTAGCTGTGAGTGCAGCTATTCAGCACCTTCTAAAGATGGTGCCTTGCTAGAGCAGTCTCAATATCTAGTCAGTAAGAAAATAAAATAAAAATCCACCCTCCTGTACTGCTATTATGCACTATACAGGAGGACTATGATGAGAAACTAATGATTAAGTTTATGTGGTCTCAGTTATAGACTTGATGTTATAAGCTATAATATGTAGAAGAAAGTCCCAGCCAGGACTGGATGTGGGAAAAAAAGATTTAGGGGGTGTCTGGGATTTCCAGAAATTCCTTTGGGGCTGGACTTACTTCAGAACAGCTGTCCAGCCCTTAGGCAATTAGTATTATACTGATTCTTCCTTAACTATAACTCATAGGACATAACACACGAATCATACTCACCAATGCCCATCTGCTAAATGAACACTTTCACCATAAGTATTGTTGCAGTAAAACTCAAGGATTACAAGTATTTTTGAGAACATAAGATCGAGATACTCTAACAGAACAGTCATCTACTCTAATAGAATGTTCAGTTGAAACATTAAACAATATGCTAGTTACATGTTTTTAGGATGCAATTTATCCAAACCTATCTGCAATTAGAGATGTATCTTTACAAATTTATGTGTGTAGTTCAAAGGCCTTTCATCTACTTGTAATGACAGTCATGAGGAATACTGTATTCATGTACATACGCATCATTGAAATTGTTTTCAAATTCAACCTTCAAAATTTTCCTGTGAGACATATATGCCCTAATATTGTGATTTATACACTGAAGTGCAGTTAATGATTCTTAGATATTTCCTGAATGTTAGCCACATCATCATATCATATGATGCAGCAAAGTCATATCATATTAGCCACATCATATGATTTCAGAAGGGGGGGCAGCATGGACATTTATATAATTATATCTGTAGCGAGATAGTTGATACAACTAGTGTGAGAAGCACACTCAGCATGCAGAGCATGCTCTATCTAGGGGGTCTGGGGGCATACCCCCACAGGAAATATTTCAAATTTGGCCTACTGAGATTGAATTTGGTAGTGATTTTGAGTGAAAAATGATGTCACTTTGTTTATGTGATACCATTAGAGTTTGTCAATATTACTAAGGATGCAGCCATGTAGCTAAATTCAATCTTAAAGAACTAGTAGTGGAAACATATGGTATCAGCAGCTGCACATGATCAAATTTAGTGTTTTGAAGAATAGCATAATTTACAGTCTCATGGCTCAAACTACACTAGCTGTCCAAACAGTAGAGAGGGTAAGTGGGATTGGACAGGGCAAGTAGACTGACTCACTATTGTATGGAGTGCATGTGCACTCAGCTGTATATAATTCTCCAGCTAGAGGGGCTCTAGATCTGGTGGCATATATACTCCCAGACCTCCTGGAAATTTTTGGAAAATGGCTATCACAAGATTGAATCTAGAAGCTATTTTTAACCAAATGTGGGTACAAGATGAATGAGTTCAGTTGGAAGTAATTTTAATTAAAAAACGGAACTATACACTGTTTCTTGTTATTGGATTTGAAAATGTATAATAATTAGTGGCTTGTCAAAGAGAATAAAGAGTGTATAGACAGTAAAGTTAATTGAATGTAAGGTCAAGGAGAATATTTAAAACACAGGATTGGATCTATATAATTCATATGTAGCCACTGTTCTGAAGTGTAGTTGCTATTTCAATCTAACATTTAAAATGATGGATCCATCCATCATCATAATTGTTTTACAACTATAGTCTACAAATACAACTAGTTTTTGGCCACAACTAACCGCTTTTTAGCGCACAACGATCATGACAACTGCAGTATTATTTAAGCTTAAAGTTGAGCTTCAAGGGATTTGATAGTGCAAACTCCAAAGCTGCTAGATTTATACAAATGTAGGATGGGATTTGATCAAGCAAGGGAAACAAGAATGAACAGTTCTCAGATCTCAGTTCTCTTGTGAACTTTATAAAAGCTAAGAAATTCACTATTATATAAGACTACTGTTTCACTTGCAAGAGAAGCATTTCAACCCAAGAATCAAGTTTGTAGCAGAGCCTAAAAAACTTAAAATATTTGACAGAAAAGGTTATTTTCAGATTAATGACAATTTAGTATGTTAAAGGTATAAATCTTTTACCTGAAGTGATTGGTATATGGCAGGATGTTTGGTACAATGGTGAGGGTAGCAGTGCACAAGTCTAGAAGAATAGGTTTAATTTCAGCTTACAATCTGGTAACTTCTTGAAAATTATAGTTTTAATGTTGGATGTTTTATTAGAGTAGTTGACTGTTCTATTAGAGTATTTCGGATTTAGCAACTTCTAAGGTAAGACTTACTCCAATAGTATAATTTTGAACCCCTTTTAGTAATTCTTGGATAAGATTAGCTATTCCCCTTGCTTTTTCCATCTTTTCATTGCCCATACATGTGTATAAAATGCAGCTGCACCTGTAGTACAGCTTCTAAAAGCTTCCTAGCTTGCTCATTGTAAAATTTTGGAGGGGGGGCGCTTCAGCACCCCAAGCACCCCCCTAAATCCGACCTTGCTCCCTCCCCCAAACTTAGCTAGAGTACTGTTCTGTTAAGGTAGACCACTCCTGTTATTGACATAGCAGTAAACCTTCCAAGACTACAGAGTAAACAGGAGAGGATATAGGTGATGGTAATAGCAAGAGTCCATAATAATTATGGACTCTTGGTAATAGTGATAATGAAACAGATATGCCAAGTAGCTATGAAGAAGCACAGAGTTGATCATGACTTAGGGTTAAGGTTAGAAAGCTAGCTGAAGGTAATCATAAAGATTCAGTAGACCACCTACTTCTGAGAGTTTCATTCTGATCTACTTAGGATTTAAAATATGTCATGTTTTCACCAATAGTTATGTAGTGAGTTATAATAGATTGGTTATAAACAGTAAGTTTCATTCACATAGTAAAATTAAACCTTGTGACATTTACTGTGCTGTAAAATGATACCAGCCTTTTTAGCATCAAAATATGTGTGCTCATGATTGATAACAGCAATAATGAAATATGATCATTAGAGGCGGTGGGGTTAAAAGGGATGCGGGAGGGGATGAGAAACAATTAATCAAGTGTTCCTGGCTCGACTTTAATAGGGTACATGTCTAGTAGGTTGCCCCAAGCATTCAACTTTAGGGAACATGTCTAATAGGTTGCCCAGAGCATTCAACTTTAGGGGATGTGAAAAGTAGTTTAGGGTAGGGTTCAGCTTTGGTTTCTTCTTCACTTTTGTCTTCTTCAATATAATAGAAGTTTCTCCACTTGGAGACACGTAAGGTAGAAACTAAGGCAGTTGCAAGGGTAGCTGGAAGCCACATAGCACAATCGCTAAGACTCTGGACTTACATACTGGAGGTCCCGGGTTCAATTCCCAATCAAGACTTTTGTGCTTTTTTTTCCATTTGGGGACCCTTTTTTGTTGCTGCTTTCTGCTACAGCCCAGTCGAAGTTCTCTTGCAGCAAGCTGTCACTACTGGAGAATAAATTTATATCATTACCATAATGAAACCCTAGATACACATATTAAATACACAGATATAAGAGTCTTCAACCCACTTGCCCCTTCAAACAGTGAATCCAGCATCCAATCCTGCTACAGGAAACACGAGGCTATTAAGAAGAAGGCTTATTAGTCACGCATCCGTGAAGTGGACCACAGTACCTTCACCCCATTAGTGTTCTCTGCAACCAGAGGTATGAGTAATGAGGCCATGATATTTTACAAGAGATTGGCTAGTCTGTTGTCTGAAAAATGGAAGGAGCCTTACACTTCAGTGTTGGGATGGTTAGGTGTTGTTTATTGTTTTGCTTGCTTCAATCAGCTATACAATGTATCAGAGGGGCCTGGTCTTCTCAAGGCCATTACATCAAGTGAGCTCTGGTGGACCTGATCCAATCAGAAACTCAATTCTTAATCTAATTTTGTAATCTGTTTGCTTTGCACCTTGGGGGGGGGGGGTGTTTGTGCTGTTATTACAATTTTTGTTTCTGTGAAAAAAGAAGTAATTTTAAAATTAGTAAATTCATAGAAGTTTTTTTTGTTTGTTTTTTCATGACAACAAATGCTACAATTAGAATCTACAAAACAAACTGTATAATCACAATGAATAAAATACAACTAAAGGGAAAGTGGAAAGTCATCATCACTACCTTGCAGAGCCCAATACCTTAAAATCATTCGAGCATTATTCACCCATAAAGAAACAGAGAGTTGTTGAGGCAGATTTCTTCTGGACACTTTAGGTGAAATGCCACTATGGGTGGTGGTACAATCAGCAACAGAATTAAGAACTGACAAAGCAAAATGTGTCCATACCCCAAAACTTTCCACAACTAGTGGAATGAAATCACCTCCTGCCTTCTCCACAATAACAAGGTGCTTCGTGTCCTTAGCCACCTCTCCAGCTGCAGCAGCCACCCCAGCACAGGAAGCGGAGGAAGAAATATGAGCAGGCTGAGTAGTGCTGCGGACAGAGACATCAAATAGGCAGGACGACCAAGCTGATAGTCAGGATGGAAAATGTCTCCTGGACGTGAACTGTCATCAAAAGAGGCACGTTGCTCTTTAAGAACTCTTGGATGGTCTTGTAATAAGGCATGGTGAACAATGTTAACTAAGGCATCATGGCGGCAGATCATTTTCCTTGTTCTCATAGGACCATGGGAACAGCCTAACAGATGGTCACCAAAGCAATCTATGGAAGAGAGGCATGTACACAATGGGGAAATGGGAAACAGAGAAACTCCAAGCCATAGATGCAAACCAACAATAAACTCTGGACCTGGGATAGCTAAACCTGCTTAAATTGTCAAAGCTATAGCACATTGGTACTGTGCCAGAAGAGTGAGAAAGGGCAGTCAACCGAGCATGGTCCCGAATACTGCAAGAAGCAAAATGACGATTGAACTGATGCTGATCTAAAAAGGCTTGCAGATTATTATTATTATTTATTACATAAGCCGGCTAAACAGCCTGTTACACCTGATCAACAGGTAAAAAAGTACAAGTAGATTAAATACATACATAGTGTTAGATGAATACTGGTCAATCAATTTCTTACCATGCTGCAAAGCTGAAGAAATGGGAATGTTAGAGAACATTGCAGCAACAGCATCTTCATCAGGGAAATGAAGCTGATCGAAGCAATAAACTAGGGTTTTCACTCAAAAAAGGAAGATGTTTCATTTTGTTGTTTCTGGAGATTTTCACACAGATTCACCTTTAAGCCGGATACAGCAAACAAGTGCTTATTTGTTATTAGAATGTTTGCAGTAGTTGCTATCAGCACCATTTTAACATATGTAAATATCCAAAAAGTGGTCACGTGACCAAAAACCCCTTCAAATAGGATTTCCACTACAAAATAAGATGATGCCTCAGCCTTTTTCATTGTTTCAGATGATTTTCATGCAGGCTGATCTTAAGATAAAACAAACAAGTGCTAATATTATTGAACTGTTTATTACTTTCAATATCAGTGCAGTTTTAACTGTAAATACCCAAAAAGTGGTCACATGGCCCACAATCCCATTACAGCTATAAAGTATGTGCTATAACACTACAAGATGTAGAGTCTTCATTGTAAGGCAAGAAAATACATTGTCACTTCGGCCAGCCTATAATATAGTGATTTTCTAATAAGCTGCCCAATTCAACTATTATGATATTTCTGGTCACGTGACCACTTCTGTAAGTTTTTGTGATAAACTTATGTTGATACCCAATACTACAAGCAATCGAATAATAAATTAGCACTTGTTTGCCGCTTTATCTTAAAGGTCAGTCTGTGTGAAAACCACTAGAAACAACAAAAGGAAGCACTGGCCTTCCCATTTTGAGTTGGAAACCCTAAAAAAACCAGAAATTTAGAAGCTAAATCACGCAAGAACCTATAAAAGCAGCTGCAGGTACAGCAATTCATAAAAGTTAAATTCCGTAAATTTTCGTTGCATCTTTTCGATCGTCAAATTTCATCTGTCGAACTACACAAACTTCAGGCAATAATAGTTTTCCCCCTGTAGCTAGCTGTAGTTTATGTAGTTGTACTAGTGTGTTTGATACTCGAGTTACGGGTGACACTCCCATATTTCATCTTTCAGAAACAATTTCAGAAGTAAATTTCAGATCGTTACCTACCCCTCGGAATGGCCGGTATGAATATGAATTTATTCTCCAGCAGTGTGTAGCCACAGCTACTGTTACTCTCTGCTGCCTGAGTGGCCTGCACTTAGTACCATGTATGTTTATTTCCATGATGGACGGTAGTAAAATTTAATAATAAAAATTATTATTCAGTCTCTTACCCACCCGGGCTCGCGCTAATGCGCAAAGGTGCTAAAAGATGAGCCGTACGCTAATTATTTCATGCAACAAAAGCCCAACTGAAATGAGTACCGATACAGGCAAGATAATCACAGGTAAGATAGATAGTAATGGTTCTACTATAATGGCCAGATCATTCCTTATAGTTAAGGGAGCCATTGATCCCGCTCAGTTGGGAATTACCCTAACGCACGAACACTTGCTTGTACATTTTGAAGCAGCACTACAGCCAACTCGCTACCTGGACCGTGATGTAACTGATGTGCAGCTCAAGCTAGAAAATCAGGGAGTCATCCGGCAATACCCGTGAGTTTATAAGGAGGACTTGATAATAATAATAATAATAAACTTTGCAGTGTACATATACCTACATACATACAAGTTGCAGATGTTGGTATGATACAATTGGGACATATGGCAGCACACTGATGGTCCACTGACATCCTGTGTCAGTGGCCGGAAGCTAAATTGTAGCAGTGATTAGCTACAAAGTTTACTTACTAGTCTAAGATTACTTAAAAGGGGGGGAAGTTAACAGTTAAAGGGAGTTGAAGTTAGGTTGGTGAGGGATCTTTGAACACTTTGAGCATGGACATAGAAATGAAAAAGAGCAGGTGTTGTTGGAGGTGAAATTGGCAGTGAAATGATTCCACAGATAATCTAAAAGTTTGGCCTTTATCTTGAGTGATGAATGGTCTTACTGCTCGTACTAGTCTCGCGGCGCCCGACCCTAAAAAGAGGGTCTGGTAAAACCAGGAGCTCATCGAGCTCCTGGTAAAACTGTGTACAAAAAGTTTGGCGCTGCCGGAATGTTGGAAGCTCCAATCAGATCACTCCATTTCAAATTGATTATGTAACGCGTACATTTCAAAAGATTCGCGGCTTACGGTTAATTACATCCGGTGACTCTGCCGCATAAACTCATCGAGAAAACAGCCATACAATTCTGTTGGGTTCGTTTTAATGTTGAATAAATAAAGTAGCACTATTAGGCCAACGAAACTTGATTAGTAGTTTCGCGTCATCGCCCGCATACTGTTTATTTACCCGCATGGAATTTCATTATTGGTAATTTTGATCGAAATACTCTAATAGAGCAGTCACTTTACTTTAATAGAGCAATCAGCTCTAATGGGAAAATCACTTGTTTAGATAGCTGAATATTCTTATATGGATTAGTAACGTACTTTAGCAATTTAATGCAATGTAGATCTCCCTGTTTTTTTGGCAGAAATCTTCATGTTTGGGGTGGGTGTTGTGCTTTTAGAAAATAATGAATAATGAATAATAACCGCCCGCCCGCATCAATTTTTCAAAAATCTGAGCGAGAAACTGGTAATCAAGTTTCATTGGCCTTAGTTTGGTGATGCTGTAAGCGGATCTGGTTGAATGGATGTTGTGACGTAAACAGTGTACTTACGTAACATGTAAAACGTCATCCAATAAACATTCCAGAGCTCAAACTTTTTGTACAGAGTTTCACCAGACCCTCTTTTTAGGGTCGGGCGCCGCGAGACTATGCTCGTACTGTACTGTGCTGTATAGTCTCGCGTGGCCAGACCGCTTTTTCTCCATCACGGCGCTTATCGACTAGAGATTATAAGCGCCGTGACGAAAAAAAAGGGTCTGGCCATGCGAGACTACTGTACACGTGTAAGACTAAATATTTGCCGTTGTAACTCGTGAGTGCATGTTTGTATCACAACCACCATACTTCAGTTGCAATATCATGATACCTCAGTCATGCTGGTATAATAATGAAGTTTGTACAAATTGTACTGAGGCATAGATAATGTACTATATTATCTATGACTGAGGTCACCAGAGTAAAAAAGTATATACAAATCATTCAATAATTGGTCTCAGTAATAGGTACTGGTGTTTTGCTAATTAGTAAATTACGGTGTGCAGAAATCTGATCATGTAATGAAAAGTAAGAGGAATTATATGTTCAAAGTTACGTGAAAATATTCTACAAGGAAGGTACCTGAAGACTGAGGTTGATGTGACTTTCCTGGTAATGTTTATGAAATAAAGTATAAAATTCATTCAGTAATAGATTGTTTAGTTAACCTAGTAGTACCACAGATAGCACGATAAATAGTATCATAGATCCTTTAAGAGAGCGGATTTAGGGGTCCAGGGAAACTTTAAAATGTGGGGGCCCTATTTTCAATAAGGAAAAAGTGCATTATAAGAACAATAGCTACTAGACTATTACTAAAAGCAAACTAAGGCCAACATTTGTAAATACTATGTTTCCTGTCACCCACCAGCATCCAATTTTGTCACCTGCATTGGTAATTATTATTGTAATTGGCATTTATAAATAATTAGAAATATGGAAATTATTTGTAAAATACAGCATTTCAAGAAAAATTATTCAGTCATAATTTGTGTGTCTCCAGCGTTTGTCTATGAAGTCTTAGCACACAAATAATATGATTGTTTATTACTCCCTACAGATATGGTTCATTTCTCTTCACTGAGGCAGCCAGCTGACTATCTGATGCTTGTTTTTGCAGTATTTTGATGATTTCAAAAATAATGAAATTTTAGTTAATAATAATAACCACCCACCTGCACTAGTTGAATGTTCTTTTGGGGCAGGAAGACAAGGAATAGATAAATTTCATAATAAGAAATTTTAAACCGTTGCCCCTAGCAACCTGAATTTTACATTATTTTGCAGGTGTGAATGTCAAAAGAAAAGTATCCAATTTTTTAAAAGGATAGCATATATAGGTGATGAGATATGACATTATAAAGTTTGCAGTTTTCCCATACATTATGGGAAGTGGTAAAGTTGCCCCTTCTGGGCAATCGCATGGATAGCATATGGAAAAACCACAAATTTCAAAGTGTCATATCTCATGATCTATATACTCTATCATTTTAAAATTTGGAGAGGTTAATTGTGAGATTCACACCAACAATAATGTAAATTGAGAAATGACATTAATTGAATTTGTTGTTTCCCACACATTATTTATGTGATTGCCCAGAAGGGGCAACTGTTTCCCCTCTCATAGGTAATGTATGGAAAAATGACAAACTTTAAAATGTCATATCTCATGACCTATATATGCTATCCTTTTAAAATTTGGAGATGTTACTATAGACATTTACTCCTACAACTATTGTAAAATTCAGGTTGCTAGAGGCAACTTTTGTTATGAAATTCATTCATTAATAAACGTTGGCCTTATTGATAAGCTTATATCAAGAGTTCATTATATATATATATACTGAGAAGAGTATCCTACTCTCATATACCCCTGTAGAAGGGCGTATCGTGAAGTTATGACGTAGCACTTCTGAGTTTGCCTGTTTTTCTTTGTATAATTAATGATGTCATTAGTTGAACATGGTATCGATTGAACGTGTGCCTAACAACATCGCTAGCAACCAAATTAACTCCAGCTCTAAGCGTTTCTCACCGAACTACAATCATCATGGGTTAAGACCATTTCGTAGGTGTTTCTTGCTAGGCCATCCGCAAATACGGCTATCCTGAGCGTTGCAAGTGCGAAACGGTGCTAACGATTCTTGCACTTTTATGACTTCCCATATGTCACAAACCACAACATCTTGTTGTTACATCACAACTTCACGATACACAGGGTATATGAGAGTAGGATACTCTCCTCAGTATATATATTATGAACTCTTGCTTATATAATTATATTAACATTTTAGCATGCCAAGCTAGGGGGGCATTAGACCCTCTGAAATTGAATATAAGATAATTTATCACAGTATAACTAAAATGTTTATTGTATTAGACTACAGTGAAACCTGTCTATTCCGGTCACCTTTGGGCCAAAATTTAATGGCCTTATTAAGCAGGTGGCTGCACTAGGCAGGTCACTTTGTACACAAATGACACAGTTAAGGACTTTTATAATGGCCAGTTTAGACAGGTGACCTTATTATACAGTGACCTGATTAGACAGGTTCACTGTATTAGGATATCTCAAACTTGAATTTTATTGCAAACTTTCTGCCAAATACGTACCACCTAGGAAGTTTTAATACCGTATGCCAGACCGATATTAACAGTGACTGTTCTATTAGCTTATGTAAGGTCACAGTATCTATATAATTACTTTATAAGGTATGTTACGAGTATAATGGTTTGTTGCTACCATAGATAATAGACTGAGCACCCTTTGCTTCGAGTGTCTATGCTGCCACTGCTGCACTGCATTGCTATGAATCTTATTGAGCTTGCTGAGGCTTCCCCTGTATCTTTGAGTCTACAGGAAAGACTTTGCACGGTCACATTTGTTTTATTGTGTGGATAATGTAGCTATGGGGAAGCTACTACTGAATAAGGCCCCCTTGGGGCCCCTTACAAAGTTGGGCCTAGGGCTAAATGCTGCGCCTATCAATAAGCGTATTTTCTGTTGGTTGAATGTAATGAATTAGACAGAAAATAAGCTCCCGCATGAATACTATTGGTGGTCACATGAGCCTCTCTCACGTGACATAAAGGTTTATAAGGCTAAGTTAGGTATGATTATTCATTCTACGCCACGTGTTAAGGCTAGTGGGGTACAGTGAAACCTGTCTAATCAGGTCACTGTATAATAAGGTCACCTGTCTAAACTGGCCATTATAAAAGTCCTTAACTGTCATTTGTGTACAAAGTGACCTGCCTAGTGCAGCGACCTGCTTAATAAGGTCAGTAAATTTTGGTTCAAAGGTGACCGGAATAGACAGGTTTCACTGTACTGTTCTTCGAGTTTCCTACGAACCGTAGCGATGTCTCTAGAAGCTGATCAATTTACACAACTGATGAACGCCATCACCGCCACGAAGGATGGCATTGCAAGGGGGTGTCAGTCAGGCTCTTGCTGTAGGTTGATCTGCGACCGCGGTCAAACTCTAAGTCAACGGTCAAGGCCACTAAATAGCTCCTACAGAGGGTCAACGGTCAAGACAATACGGAAGGTTCAAAACCCACAATCGAAAAGTCTACATAGCTATTATCAAGTTTACGGGATTATAAGTAACTCACAAGAAGTAAGGATCTCTAAGAGGATGTTTTAAAGCTCCAA
Organism: Dysidea avara; assembly: GCF_963678975.1. Taxonomy (NCBI): domain Eukaryota; kingdom Metazoa; phylum Porifera; class Demospongiae; order Dictyoceratida; family Dysideidae; genus Dysidea; species Dysidea avara. The sequence goes on along the minus strand of NC_089274.1, from coordinate 558,281 downwards.
CAGGCATTTTGCCGTAATTATAATGATTTTTCTCTCCCAGCTGCTGGTAGCACGCACTAAGAAAATATTATACTAGATTACAAGCGCAAGTGCGTATAGGAAAATAGAGAAATAAGTGCAAGTCAATAGTTCAACAAGAAACACTTAAGTCACAGGTCAAAGACGATAAACGCTGCAAGTCAAGGGTCAAGGTGAAATTTTTCCCAGTCAAGACTTTGACCGTGGTCGCAGATCTACCTACAACGTGAGCCGACGTAACACCCCCTTGCATTGAGGCGAGCGAATTTGACGGCCAAACTGGACAAACTCCAGTGCAAGGTAGAAGCAAGCCGGGCAGCACATCGCAAGAAGTAATGGTGAAGATGAACAAGAAGGCCTATCACTTCAAGAAGAAGGGCAATGAGGCACAGTTCATTTTTAATTCAACAGTGGAGGATCACATCGATGCGGCGAAGAAGATCCTGGGGAAGGTGGCCCCTAACAGTGACGCAGATAAGGCTGCCCTAGAAAAAGCGACCACAGAGCTCGATCAGAGGCCATCAGGGTCCGGCAGAAACACATCCGCATCGCGGACCATTCAGACTTTTTTTTTTTTAAGGGAAAAAGCACAAAATACAGCTACAATACAAACTACTCTACAACTAAACTACAAACACAATTAATTACAACAGCGGTTTGGGGAAAGGAAAATCAGAGTCCTCACACTGCAAAACCCAGTACCGTAAAATCATACGGGCATTGTTCGTCCATAAAGAAACTGAAAGTTGTACGGACTGGGGGGTGGTGGCGGAATACGAAGCCGACGAACTGGCAGACAACTCTGAAGATGAAAAGAAGCTGTACAAGGCTAAAAAAGGAGCGGTACAGCAAAAAGAGGAGAGCCACGTTAGGCAATGGGCCAGTTAGAAAGCGGGGTAAGGCAGAACCGGCCAATAGACCTGTGGATGTACAGCCCAGACTGCCACCCCTGAAGACAAGACCACTGGGCCCTCGTTACACTTGTGGAGAGTATGGCCACCTTGCAAGATCCTGCAACAAATCCCAGCGACCGTATCCTTTTATGAATAAGTCGTATGATGTGTGTCACAATGGGGTAAGGTGCCCTGGTAGTGCAATAGGGTCAAGTGTGCTCAGTATCGAGCAAGGGGCTAGTGGTGATGGTCTGAATAGTCACCTACATGGTGTTGACAAGGCTTACAGACAAGAAAAACCTGTTAACGGAGCATCAGACTATGCTCCTGATAAGGGTGCACCAGGTGTTGATAATACAAAGGCAGAGAAGCCCACTGGTGACCAGGAGGGTCATCCCAACCAAACCAGGTAGCCCAAATAAATATCCTAGCCAAGGGAAAGGTGTAACATGCTCAAGTGAGGCATACTCGACCTCTCCCGAGCCTGACCCATATGAAATTTGGGATTTAGAATTCAGCAGATCCTGGGAGGCTGAGGAACAAGGGGTCACTATTCAACAGATAGTTGATGTCCAGGGACGGCTTAAGGAATGTATTGGGTTTTGGACAGAAGTCCTGCAGGCCCCAGCTACAGTGCTGGGTTGGATACAAAACGGTTATAAGCTTCCCCTGATGTACGCACCAGCTCCATTCGAGCAGCGTAACCATGCCTCAGCTTTTAACCATCAAGAGTTTGTCACTGATAGTGTCAAGGAACTCCTAGCAATAGGTGCATAAGAGAAGTCAAGGAGAAGCCCTTTGTTTGTAGTCCCATATCGGTAGTAACTAACCAGGAGGTAAAAGGTAGACTGGTGCTCAACCTTAGATATTTAAACCAATACTTACGTAAGGACTGGTTCAAGTACGAGGACCTAAGGATTGCCATGCTAATGTTAAACAAAATGATTTCCTATTCAAGTTTGACCTAAAATCTGGATACCACCAACTGGATATATTTGAGCCTTACCAGTCCTACCTTGGGTTTACTTGGGAGTGGAATAATACACAGTCCTATTTTGTATTTATTGTCTTGCCTTTTGGGTTATCCACAGCCTGCTATGCTTTTACAAAGTTATTAAGGCCATTAGTAGGATACTGGAGGGGCCATTGGTTAAGAGTAGTCCTGTACCTGGATGATGGAATAGTGGCCATCGAAGGTCTAGACAAAGCTATCGAAGCTAGCAAGAAGGTAAAGGTAGACCTGGCCAGTGCTTGTCTAATAGCTAATGAGCAAAAATCTCAGTAGGAGCCCGAGCAGAGGTTAATATAGCTGGGTTTTGAGATTAACCTGCGTGAAGGTCAACTTTTCATCCCTCAGACAAAGTTGACAGATACCTGTGAATTACTAAAATCATTATGTCACAAACAAGTTATACCAGCAAGGCTTTTGGCTAGCGTGATTGGTAAAATAGTTTCAATGTCCCTGGCCCTTGGGCCAATTACCCGTCTGATGACTCGTGGCATGTATGCTGTCCTGAATACAAGGGTGTCATGGTGTCAACAGTTGGCATTGTCTGCAGAGGCAAAATCTGAAATGCTGTTCTGGCAGAACAAAATCAACCTGTTCAATGGACAGGACCTATGGCCAAAACCATCAGCAATAAGGGTGGTATACTCAGATGCCAGTAATACGGGGTATGGTGGCTACACTATGGAACATGGTGGTCAAATTGCAAATGGCCAGTGGTCAAAAGAGGAGGCAGCGCAAAGTTCAGCATGGAGGGAATTGAGGGCAGTCAGAATGGTCCTAGAGTCCTTTGAATCTAAATTACAGAACAAAAGGGTGCGTTGGTTTACCGATAACCAAAATGTAGTGAGAATCGTATTAAATGGGAACAAGAAGCCTGCCCTCCAACAAGAGGCCCTGGCAATCTTTGACACCTCAGTAAAGGCAAGAATCCATGTGGAGCCTGAGTGGATCCCCAGGGAAAAGAACCAAATAGCTGACTATATCAGTAGGACGGTTGACCACGGGAACTGGTGGACAAGCTCCCAAACACTATCCTGCATAGTAGAGCAAACTCCACAGTGAAGAAATACCTTGCAGCATACAAACGGTGGAAGAGCTGGGCTAAGAGGTATGGAATGCCAGCAATCCCAGCCAAAGAGCACCATGTTGGCCTTTACTTGCAACATCTTGCTGATACAGTTGGCTCAAAATCGGCAGTGGAGGAAGCATGCAATTCCCTGGCATGAGTACACTCTACTGCAGGCTTAGTCTCTCCATCAGCCTCCCCCTTTGTTAAAGCTATCCTAGAGGGTCTTCAGAGATCTTTGGCTAAACCTGTTGTCAAGAAAGCTCCCATGGCGGTAGCTATGCTGTAGCGGATGGTGGAAGATGCAAAGATGAGTGGCACCCTAATTGATTTAAGGCTTACCACTGCATGCCTGTTATCGTTTGCAGGGTTTTTGAGGTTCAGCGAACTGGTGAATATTCAGCCCTGTGATATCTCTGTCTATGAAGAGTACATGGTGCTACATATTCCACATAGTAAGGGAGACCAGTTGAGAAAAGGAGAGGAAGTAGTGATTGCCAGTTGTGGCTCAGCCACCTGTCCAGTCACAAGCTGGAAGAATACATAAGGAGAACGCAGATCTCATGGAGGGATCAAAGGTTTTTGCTCCGCCCAATATGTAATACCAAGCTGGGGGACAGGTTGCTTGAGTCGGGCAGCATAAGTTACACCTGCCTTCACAGGCTTTTTAAAAATAAACTTAGAAATCTGGGCTATGATCCAAAAGATTTTGGGCTACACAGTATGAGAGTTGGTGGAGCTACCAAGGCAGCTAACGAGGTTATTCAAGTGCCATGGTAGATGGAAATCAGAAAATGTAAAAGATGGATACATAGAGGATTCATTGGAGCACAGATTATCCGTAACCAAACAGCTTGGTTTATAATGTAAAGCTCAGTTTGTAGTACAGTCCTATATTTGTCACCCTAGAGTTGGTTAACAGTTTGAAAAACAGTAGCCCACGTTTGGTGGCGCACAACCCAGTGTTAGTGTGTTGTGGGTGGTAAGGGTAATAGTATGGTGAGGGAGGTGCCCCCTGAAAGGGTCTGGTGAAATGCCTATACCTTTTTTGTCAAGAAATTGAAATCGCCAACTCTGGCAAGTGATGATGGTGTTTTTAACAACTACACAAGAGGTGATGATTTGAGGTGAGCTTTTAGTAAAGTTTGTACTGCAAAGCCATAAATGATGACGCTTATTCATGTCTTGTAATATCTTGTGTAGTATATCACTCGCCAGAGTTGGCGATTTCTTGGACAAAAAAAGGTATACCAGACCCTTTCTTGGGCGCTTATAATCTCTAAACGGTAAATGTCACCCAGGAGGATTGGTTGTGAAGGACATACTATACTTGTTTCTGTCATACTTCTATATCAGCTGAGGCAGGACGAAAGATGTGGCCTTGTTTTTTCACACAAGTTAGGGTCCACTAAACAATCAACTAAGTTATCTTCAATTGAAGCTATTGTCATGTGTAGGGGTAACTGGTAGCACATTTCATCCATCCCTTCTAGTGAAAACAGTGTGAAATACCTTCATACATAATGATTGTTTAGCTGTCGTATTTTGCCATCTTATATCTCACAAGCATTGAGAGGTTGGCCTCTCTTATGATGAGTAGAAGTAGTTGGTGAGTTTGTCATGTATGTTGCATAAAAACCAAGTTCCATGATCTGGAGTACCATACAACAAGTATGCACAAATATGGTGTGGATTGAAGTTTGTTGACCATCTGGCTGAGACCAACATCACCCAATTCAGCAAAGAAAGTTCTCCAAGATCCAAGCAGTTTTGCACACATTAACACCTTTAAGTGTACTGAAGTGTGGAAATGATTGGTCAGAGGAGTAAACTTGTTTATAGACAGTCAACAGATTATTCCACAAAACCAGCCCTTGTGTAATGGTACCCAACATAATTGGCTGGTCTAAACAAGCACTTCTGGGTATAGTAAAAGAACAATTTTGTGGTTGTTAATGTAGAAAATGTTTTAATCAGGCCCATACCTGGGGGAGGGGAGGGAGGGGGGTTCGAGGAGGTTCAGTTGAACCCCCTGTTTTAAACTGCTGAATTGGGTGACGCTAGTCTCAGATGTACTTGGCTCAGAGATGATCAGTCGTGTACAGTGCTCCAGATCATGAAACATTGTTTTCTCATTGATTAGAAACATGTAACGTATATATATATATATATGTATGTGAGAAACTCACCAATGGTATTTCGTGGTAGTTTCTCAAGAGGGATGCTGCCACTCCAGTGTTCTTGTTGATTTGACTTGTTTGTGACCCTTCACAATAGGTATTCAGTGAAGAGTAACCTCACGATCACCTCCCCAGACCTTGTGTGTTCAGAACTACAGTTGTACAAGATTGCTGGTGGTAGTACAATAGTTGACTGTAGCCCAACTAGCCTACGATACAGACCAGATTTGCTTGTGGACATTTCTCAACGTTCTGATGTGAATATTATTTGTGGATGTGGTTACTACGTGGATGCATTCATGTCAGAAGAGACAAAGATGATGACAAAAGAAGAAATGGCAGCAGCCATTATACAGGAGGTACAAGAAGGAATTAAAGGGACCACGTTCCGTAGTGGAGTTATTGGAGAAATTGGTTGTTCCTCACCTCTCACTGACACAGAGACAAGAAGCTTACAAGCCGCAGCCATTGCTCAACGTGTTACTGGTAATAACAGCATGCTTCACATTAGTACATAAACTGACTAGTAAATGAGATCAGTGAGTGGGGACTGAGAGGCTAATCTGTGTTACCATGGGTAGTGTGTCGTGAGGGTACAATCTCTCCCTGCTGTTATTTTTCTCAGGAGTAATGTTATAGTCCCATTATTACTATCTACACAGTTTGTTGTCAGTGACAGCACTGTAAGGATTATTTGAAGTCACCTAAAATTAGTCAAGGCAGTTTAGGGTGGCCCATTCACTGTATATATAGTCATTCAGCTTTTTTGTTGTGAACATTACACATTAGCTGTTATACAGGTGCCCCTTTGATCATTCACCCTGGAAGGAGTCCAGAGTCACCTTTTCAAATATTGAAGGTGCTTGAAGCAGCTGGAGCAGATATCTCTCACACTGTCATGTCACATTTAGACCGTACCATCTTTGACAAGGAGCAACTACTTCAGTTTGCCAAGAGAGGCACTTACCTGGAATATGATTTGTTTGGTATGGAGTGCTCACATTACCAGGTTAGTGGAAGGGAACTCACCATGTAAAATAGACCTATTCTCACCTATTTTTCCTTCCAGCAATTTTTTCCACCTATTATCACTTTAGGTGTAATTGTAGCTTTGCACTTAGAAATGATCAATTAGCTAAGTTTTATACTTGAGCCAAATATAGAGACTGTTCTATTAGGGTATCTCAATCTGTTTTGCTCATTGCTCCCCTCCATGCCAAGAATTTTGCAGCTGAAATCAACATGTCCCTAAAGCTGACCCTGTTCAGTAGGTACAGTGGCTATGTCTCCAGTAAAGGTGTAATTTGATCAAAGGTGAAGCACAAGTCACAATTTTGGTAAACCTAAATATAGCGTTATCCTATGGGATGAAAGTGTTTGGTGTTATTTTGCTTCAAAGGCCCCTCAATAAATGGCCTTGGTCAAAAAATTCAATTATTAAAGTTTTTTTTTATTTTTAGCAAATTTAACCACACCTATACCACCATGTTGTGTGTAGTTTGCAGATGTGGACATGCCAAGTGATGCTCAACGTATTCAAATGATCAAATTCCTAATTGATCAAGGTTATCAACAGAGAGTTATGATGGCACACGATATCCATACTAAGCATCGACTGGTTAGTTGTTACTATGCTATTGTCATGGTGGACCACATCATTGTTTGTTTAGGTCCATTATGGTGGCCATGGATACGGTCACATCTTAAGAAATATTGTACCTAAAATGGTAGACAGGGGCATTGAGAGAGAAGCTGTCATGAATATCCTCACACAGAACTCTAAGGAATGGCTGACATTCATCACACCCACAACCAATTAAATAAATTATTTTGTAATATTAATTAGTTACCGATTATTGTTACATGCAATAATACTTGGTAACAAGTTGGTAAAGCCTCTTCTATCTTCTTTCTATTCTACTCTTCTCAGGACAGTGTTCTTATTATCCAAGCCTCTTCAAATTAAATCATCTGTTTATACCGTCTTCACTTCTTAATATTCAGGCTACTTGAAATTTCTTATACGTCTTCAACTATCTTGACAAATTCTACCCTCTTGACAAGCTTGATAACATTCTTCATTTCTTAAGCATTAACTTGTATGCTACCCTCTTCAGTATTCTTCTATCTTCAAATTACTTCATGCCTTAAGGTAAGAGATACACATGTCAACAAGTGTCTACTATTGCAGTCAGTAATTATTAACATTAACAAGCTAGTTTGTGATGGACACCTTATCTATCATCTACTTGTCTCAGTAGCGATAATGACCACCTAAGCAAGATTAATGAACTCTAATTAATGCACGCCACATGGCTTACGTGGTGAATAGGATGGGGAACGTCGTGGTGCGTCATGTCGTCGATAGTCATCATCATAGCTCCGCCGTGGTTTACTGTAAAAAAAAAAAGAACGATAGAACTATGAAACTACAAGTGCTACCTGCACCCTGGTTTTTGTACCACTTGTGAAATGGCCAATAACCTTACATACGCATTATCTCAATGATGGCAATGTAAGTCTTTGTGGGGCAGGTGCGAAATGTATACTAACACACAAACTTGGAAAATAACACAATGACTCAATACTTTACTTTGAAAACAAAGTTTACAAACCTGTACGACACACACACGCACTAACCTAGTTGGTTTACCCATGTATATTCCCGGAGTAGGTGTGTGTGGTCTCTTTGTGATAGAGTAGTCTACACGCATCCTGCGACCATCTAATTCTTGACCATTTAAACTTTCTTTAGCCTGTGAAGAAAAGACTGAGTAAAGCCCCACTGGTCCTTAGCTACAGATATCTTGATGATTCACACCACTGATATAGTACTTTTAGTTGATCATACACAGTGGCAAGTTTAATGTCCACATTGTACCAACTATAAGGTGACTAAACCCAGTTTACTATACACTTCAGTGACAAATGACTAGTAAACTTATTGTGTAACAAGCACTTACATCTCGTGAGTCCTCTGGATCTTCAAAATAAACAAATCCAAAACCACGAGATCTTCCTGACTACAATAATGCAGTAATAACACACAGTATGTACACAACCCAACTCACTTGGTGGTCATACACAACTGACACATGTTCAATTGGTCCATATTTACTAAACACATCTCTTATCTCATTTTCTCCAGTATACAAGCTCAGTCCAAACACACCCAACACTCTTGATGGATCAGGGTCATACTAATACAAACCTCTAATAATTTACTTCACCACTACTAATAATACCCACCCTATTGCCAATGTGCCTTTTCCTATTGGACATTGGAGAACGACTACGTCTCCGGTGGCGTCTTCTCGGTGGTGAACGTGAATATGAACGGCTATAAGAAATCGCGCCATGTCTCTAATTACAGCGCACCATTACTATACCTTCTGTGATTACGACGCGGAGATCTGCTGTGTGATCGAGAGTGGGAGTATCTTCTGCGGGAACCTGAACGAGAATATCTTTTGCGCGAGCCTGAACGCGAATATCTCCGGGATGAACCAGATCGGCTCCTAGATCTACACCACAAATAAATAACTTTTTAACGCCACATGATTTAGAATGCTTGACAATCACAGTAACATCACTTTACCTTCCTCTAGAATGAGAACGCGACCTGATAAAGACAGGCGTAAAATATAAACAACCATACGATTACAACTTACCTCGACCTAGACCTCCTCTCTGGCGATCTCGAATACTAAAAAACACATAGAATGAAACATTACTCAGGCCATTACCGATAATCCTTACTCTATGATCAGGCGAAGACATGCTGCTTGACTGTCCCTCACGTGAGAATTGCGCATGCGCATAGGTGAAGTGTTCCGGTGAAAGGGAGATGTGGAGAAGACTGGTAACGCGAAACACTTCAGCTAGGTTGCTGTCTTCTTTGAGGCCAGTACAATGGAGCAACTCCTCGAAGACAATTGCTTTCGGTAATTTTCATTTCGTGTGTTCCGCCATTTTTGTATGGTCCGAAGTTGTCACTGACTGCTTGGTACGCTATGCAGGTACCAGGCGATGGGCAAACTCGCAAGCTGCCGCTAAATCAGCAACAGCGGCGGCGACTGGAAACGGTCGAGTAGTGTCTGTAATTGGAGCTGTGGTGGACGTGCAGTTTGACGAGGAATTACCGCCTATTTTGAATGCCCTCGAAGTGAAGGGACGTAGTCCCAAGTTAGTATTGGAAGTAGCCCAACATTTAGGTGAGTCAGATGGTGATTTATACAAGTATATGATAACCAATAATAATGTTTCAATGCAGGAGAGAACACAGTTCGTACAATTGCTATGGATGGGACCGAAGGTCTCGTACGTGGACAAGAAGTTGTTGATACAATGACATCCATCAAAGTACCAGTTGGTCCCAAGACATTGGGGAGAATTATAAATGTAATAGGAGAACCTATTGATGAGAGGGGACCAGTAGAGACTGAGAGGTGATTATAATGTGATGGTATACCCCTCATTACTGTGTGTCTAGCATGTCACCAATCCATCAAGAAGCTCCAGAGTTTGCTGACATGAATGTAGACCAAGAGATTTTGGAGACAGGTATTAAAGTGGTAGATTTGCTAGCACCATACACTAAAGGTGGAAAGATTGGTAAGGAGAGCAGTAATTAGAGAATGTGGATTAGTGACTCATGTACAGGTTTGTTTGGAGGAGCTGGTGTAGGGAAGACAGTGTTGATTATGGAGTTGATCAACAACGTTGCTCTGGCTCATGGAGGATACTCTGTGTTTGCTGGTGTGGGAGAGAGGACTAGAGAAGGTAATGATTTATATCACGAGATGATTACGTCGGGAGTTATTAGTCTTAAAGATGACACCTCCAAGGTTTGTCACTTGCATATATAATAGTTGTAACAGTTTGCGTTGTAGGTAGCACTGGTATATGGGCAAATGAATGAACCCCCAGGAGCTAGGGCTAGAGTAGCTCTTACTGGACTAACTGTAGCAGAGTACTTCAGAGACCAGGAGGGGCAGGATGTATTGTTGTTCATCGATAACATTTTCAGATTTACACAAGCTGGGTCAGAGGTACTTTATGTGTAGAGTGGGCAGTATAACTGTATAGATCACTATTTTTTGCTAAAGTCTGTGGTTTATAGTGTCATTGCACATATTGTATTGTCATAAAAATAAAGAACCCTACCATATTTTAATGGCCGTTATTGCAAGTGTACAGTGGTGTGTGGATATGATGCTAACTAATGATCCGTGTTTCACCTGACTGTCCTATGATTGACATGTTACACACTCTCTGATCCACACTGTACTGTTAATTGGAAGGGAGAAGGGGTTATTGTTACAAACACTTACCCTTGTTGTGTTATAGGTATCTGCCTTGCTGGGACGTATTCCATCAGCTGTGGGTTACCAACCAACCCTAGCTACTGATATGGGTACCATGCAGGAACGTATTACTACCACCAAGAAGGGTTCAATCACCTCTGTACAGGTGACCACTCTTGTTAGTAACTCCCTACCCTGTTTATGTGACCACCCACAGGCCATCTTTGTACCTGCTGATGATCTTACTGATCCAGCTCCTGCTACCACTTTTGCTCATTTGGACGCCATGACAGTTCTATCACGAGCCATCTCAGAATTAGGAATCTATCCAGCTGTGGATCCTCTTGACTCAACATCGCGTATCATGGACCCTAATGTAGTTGGACAAGAACACTACAATATTGCTAGAGGGGTACAAAAAGTGTTACAGGTAGGATATGGGTGTGATGGGCACTATATAGATCTGGGCTGCTCTACAGGATTACAAATCACTTCAAGACATCATAGCCATCCTTGGAATGGATGAATTGTCAGAAGACGACAAGCTCACTGTTACCAGAGCTCGTAAGATGCAGAAGTTTTTATCCCAACCATTCCAAGTAGCAGAAGTGTTCACTGGGTCTAAAGGTGAATTAGTGAAGTTAGAGGTCAGTATAATAACATTGTAATCTTTGTGTGAGTGCACGTTGGACAGGACACCATTAAAGGATTCAAGATGATTTTGAATGGAGAGATGGACCTAATACCAGAAGTAGCTTTCTACATGGTTGGCAATATCGACCAGGTGTACGCCAAGGCTGAGAAGCTAGCTGACAATCAATAGTTATAATATCTAGTCTTATTACAATATTATTATTAAGAAGTGATGAAACTCCATGAGATTGCCTCTTTGTCAGTATTCTTGCATGAGTTAATAGTTAGTTTGTGATCACGGTCCGTGTACAAGCACTGAGCAGTGACAGCATGTAATAATCTACCTGTGGACTGTATAATGACATTAGTTAAACTGTAAATGGGATAGGAGGATGGTCATGAGTACAACCTGGTAGTGATGGTGTCAGTCAAGCTGTTTACAGTGAGTCTTGCTGTGCAGTGACATTTCTTAGCTTCAAGTCAATAACTTGTAGAAAAAAAAAACAAGGATTAGGTCCCATACAGTTTTAAGTGTTGAGCTTACAGTGAGCACACCCAACAGGTCAGCTCACTGCAGGACAAATAGGCCATGGCCAGAAACCTAGACAGTGGCAGATTATAGGATTTTTAAAATGGAGTTCTGAAAAAGGAATTAATGGCTAAAATGAGTGTGTGTGTGTCTGGATGCATGGAGTAAAGGACTGTGGAGGTATACCATCCATGCTACTGAAAAATTGGGTTGCTTGCTATACAATATAGCTACTGAGCTAGTTAGACTGCTATTGGGCAGAAACCATAAACTAGATCCGCCACTGCTGGTTTGACACTACCCACGTGTACTAATGACCAACCTCCTTTATAATGGGTAATTTTTTTTAGAGTGATTTGTAAATAAATAGGATATCAATCCCAAAGAAAATTGTGCCTCAAAAATCTCAGCATAATTACTACCATTATAGTCCGATATTATAATATACCTCATCTTGTATCCACAATTGAGGGAAGTGTCTCTTGTCATTTTCATCTGCTGCATCAACACAATTAACAGCCATTAATCCTCCATCAATGGATGGTTCCATGCACCAGTTGAACTGTCTCAGTTGTTTGCTCTCTGTGTACCGCCATACCTGCTGGGGATGTGTAGGGTGTGGTGTTGATCATGTGACCTCACCTGATCTCTGGAAGTAAGGTCACATGGCTTCATGTCAACTTCATGTTTGTTGTCAAGGTAACGACCAAGAGATGCACATCGTTTAGTGCCAAGGTTACGTAACTACAGAATTATCACACATGATGTTACAACAACACTTTATAGTGCTCACCAATCCTTTGTGTATAAAGCCACTCTTCCAAGACTGTGAAGATTTAGTTGAGGTGGTTGCTCCATTACTAGCAGGTATTTCCAGCTCAGGGTATACATTCTCAAGGTACCAAGCAAACGAACGACACCCTAACTTCTGCCTCAGTGCCTTCCTATCACTGATGTCACCATACTGGTATGACCGGTATGCAGGATTATTCTACAGATTACATGATATACATAGCAGCCCCACCCACTACCTGCATGTTACCTTGTACACAAACTCTTTGTAGTTATCCAGCCACACCTCTGCTACCCTCAGGGTGTTACGGCCCATGGCATCCCCTCCAGGGCTAGTGTACGGTCTGTGACCTCTGAAGATGTGACCAACTCTTGAACAAGGGATGATCTCTATACCTCCACCACACATCCATAACTACATGGACACATCCACAATAATCACAGTCACACCCACAAGGGCTACACCCACACAATACCCTTAAAGAGATTTCAATGTTCTCTCCACCCCAAACATCCATTCCCTCATCATAGGAGCCAATAGCAAAGAAGTACTCTCGATAGATGCTGAACAGTCCTCCAGCCATTGTTGGTGATCTACGACACATCACATGATCACAAGTGATGTCATATGATGTCATACCTGAAGGGTTCTATTTTGCGATGATTATCAGCCCAGGCATGTTCATTGAGGGGATCCCACTTGAATGCAAGTCCCCAATTAAAGCCCCCTTTATTAAGTCCCACCCAGGTATACTCCAAGTTCTTCTGATTAATGATATCAATTACCGGAACAACAGCCTCTTGTGGTCGCTGCTTCAGTCTTGCTAACAGAGGAACTAGCCAATCACGATTCACCTCACAATGACTGTCCAGAAATGTCAACACTTTGCCTTTAGCATGATGAGCACCGATCAACCGGGCTCTGATCAGTCCCTCACGCTTTAATGTTCTGACCACTTTTACCACAGGTAGGTGATCAGCAACATAGCTGTCTAATGGTGCCTTGAGGTCATCTGTTAACAAGATAGTGTGAGATGAAGAAAAGGGGAATATACACACCAAATGTGCTGAAGTCATCAACAAGGATTATCTCATGGATCAATCTAGCAGGTGATCGCTGTAGCACACTATGGACCGTCCTCAGTAATGCTGACAGTGCTTCATTGTGGAAACAAATAACAATACTAGTATTAGGCATACTGGTAACAGCAGGATACGCTTGTCCATAACATCTAATATTGTGAGTAATGTATACAATAGTGACACAATGGCACTTTACTTACAGGGTGTGTCTTGTGTCTGGGATCTCCCTGAAATATCCAAGCTTATCACTAGCATACTGGTTAAAGGCATGTCTGTTAAAACCATCTTTGTCTTCCCGCTCCTCTTGGGCATTGTGAGTCTTCATGGCTTCTTTCCAAGATAACACACCCTTAACATCAATTGGTTTATCACTGATGAACAATGGTGCCTGATTGGTTGACTGTTTCACTACATTAATATCACTAGAATCATCTGTTGTTGTAACTAGTCTATTACTTTCCTTGACAACCCCACCAAAGTTAAACTTGGGCTTTTTCATTTTTAATTGTGGAAGTTTATTGTGTTTGGGAGCAGTGGTTGTCGTCTTTATTGTCTCCTCACTCAAGTCTGTCACAATGGCTGCTGCCTTCCTCATAACATCATGATGTAAATGTGGATACTTCTTCTGATCCATCATCATGTGATCCACTGTCATGTGATCCATTGTCATGTAATTAGCATGACTAGTATCAGTACTGGAGTAGGTAATGTAGATTAGTGCCAATGACCATATTAGGGAGGCTACAAATGCTCCACTAATAAATCCTTTGAACTGCACAGACAGACAAGTAATTATTACACTACAGACTGTATACACTTATACACTTCAACCGAGCAGAAAATCATCTGGTAATTAGTTCTATTAGGCCACTCCAAATAAATTCTGTTTCCTGCCCTGGACTCAGGCATATTTGCATGCGGGTGGGCGGTTCATTTTTATTATTCCATTATAAGATTGTAATTGGCAGCTTTTATTTGCCTGGAACAACCATAAAAGCTGCTTAAGCTTGTTCCTTCAAAATACACACAAATTTGAATTTGTGCTGACTTGATAGCACTGCTGACCTCGCTGCTGACACTGTTACAATTAAGATGGCTTTTACTGAGCCTGTGCAGAATGCAAGAATAATAATGGAAGAATACGGAACAATGGAATATTTAGAGCTAACAGTCACCAGATGCGGACGGTGCACGGGAAACAGAATTTATTTGGAGTGGCCTTACGACCCATGATTGTCCAGAGTATATTTTGCTCAGCTCTGACACATAAGGTCAATGGTATGGGCACACACTCTCTATAAATGCATAACTTACAAACATACACATCACGCTAGTCTTGCATAGCCAGACCGCTTCTTTTCCTTTTAAAGTATGTGCTAGGGGTGGGCAATACAAGTAATAAAATATTGATACCAGAATGTCTGATACTTTGGTATTGAGTATTTTTTAGAAATTTTGATACTTGGTGATCACGTGATATTTTGCATACATTGTACATGCAAAACTTATGTGTTACAGATGCAAACACTAAAAAAATGGAATGTTTCAGCCATTACTGTACTATAATGCAACCCACTGAGAAATTCTCAGCACTGTTAGGGTCCGCAATCCGAAAAATCAACTTCTACAAATCAATCCCCCTACCATTGTGGGATGTTCATTGTAGTATCCCATTGCTTGATCCACCATGAAACCGGAGGGACGATTGTTGTCTTCACAGAAATATCGTTTTCAGTATCTTGCAAGATGCAAAATTTATTTTTAAAATTTCGTTCTCCACACAAAGGACCGGATGAAACTTGCTACTTAGCCAAATCGTATCCAGAGTTGTTGTAGTTGAAAAGTACGCACAGAAATAAGTAAATGATCTGCTGGGTGCCCGGCACAGGGTTGTTTTCTTTGAAAAAACAGACAAAGAGATACGAAGTTTCGAATTCAAACTGCCCTACCACCCAGGGTAAGAGAAGCTAACTCTTCCTCATAGTGTTTCGATACGGTTGGGTGCATAGTCTGTCTATGCTGTTAGTTTGGAAAAGATCTGAGACTTCTCACCATCTGGGTGACGAGCGTCAAATTTTTCTGCAGCATCAAAGAATTGTGTCGCGTTTTCTAGCCATTTCCAGCGTTTCTGCAGCCACAACAATCATCAATTATAAACTAAAACTATGGCAAAAGATGTCCCTGAACGTTTGGTAGTAGCGGTTGTCAATTATTATTTCATCCACGGCTTCCACGCCTCGCTCTAAGCTATGCATCCAGGTAGGCAGCAAAATCGTCCAAATTTTACTTCACCCATCACGCTCCACAGCAGCTTCAAGTTTTCACTAGATTACCTTACATCACCATTATGCTGCAAAACATCCAAAAACAAACCGAAAAAAGCACAAAATCTTTCATTTTTGATTCGAGCTGGGTGGAGCTCCTGGTGAGCTGCTGGTATATTGCACCATATGAAATCACAGAAACACCAACTACTACTACTACCAAACGTTTTGATCCATCCTTTATCATCATTCTAAACAAAATTAAGTGACCAGTGTGTCATCAGAAGTACTGGAAAGCACTTTGGTACCATTGAGAAAATCCCTTGAAATGACGCACGAAATTTTTGACGTTCTTCACCCAGATGGTGAGAAGTCTCAGATCCTTTCCAGACTAACAGCATAGACAGACTATGCATCCAACCTTATCACATCACTATGAGGAAGAGTTGGCTTTTCTTGTCTTGGCTGGTAGGGCAGTTTGAATTCGAAAATTTGTGTTTCGTTTTCTGCTTTTTGAGAGAAAGCAACCCTGTGCCGGGAACCCAGTGAACCATTTGCTTATTACTGTGCGTACTTTTTAACTACATTAACTCTAGATAATACCTAGCTAAGTAGCAAGTTCTATCCTGTTCTTTGTGTGGAGCACGAAATTTTAAAAATAACTTTTGCATCTCACGAAATACTAAAGTCGATATTTCTGTGAAGACAACAATCGTGCCTCCGGTTTCATGGTGGATCCAGCAATGGGATACTACAATGAACAACCCACAATTGTAGGGGGATCGATTTGTAAAAGTTGATTTTTCGGATTGCGGACCCTAGCACTGTGAGATTCACTAATTGGCTACTAAGCACAAAAATCACAAGTACTCAATATCGGTATCAATATCATGACAAAAGTACTTGGAATCGTATCGGAGCAAAATTTTCTAGTATCGCCCACGCCCTAGTATGTGCCCGCCCACACACACAAAAGCGGTCTGGCTACGCGAGACTACCATCATACAGTTGCATCGAAGTTGTCACAGACTTAATTGTGGAAATTACTGGAACCAAATTCCTCTCATTTATAAAGGTGATGGCACTACAGCGTGTGTTGTGTGTGGGCGGTGCACCCACGAGGTTTCATTAACAATGCCTAGGGTAATAGACGAACTACCAACTTACACGACGTACACTCCTATACATCACTGATGATCATCTTGTCCATAACAACATCTGTGGTACTAGTCGATGTGTTCCACCTCAACGTCATAAAACGCCCCTTATAAATTAACACGCTATATATAGGGTTTCCCCTGAAACAGTAGTCTCGCGCCTGGGTATGGCGGAGAGAGGCGAGGAGAAAAGTAAGAAAAAAACAAGAAGTATTACCCATCTGTATGTTCCGTCTTGTTCTTTTGAAGGTGTCAGCTCGACCCTGAGGTGGTCAGAAGATGAGATGGACGAGGACAGTGGAGACGGAGAGGATTATGTGGCGGTGGCCAGTAAGAAATTGAAGACAAACAGTTCAGCACACGTACTCCCTAGATCACAGACAACACGGAGTACGCGGGCTAGACCCCCTACTAGTAAAGGTATACTATAATAGTGTGTTCGTATGTGTGTTTATGTGACAAGCCACGCCCACAGATAAAGACACGCCTTTCTTGCTATTATCAAAGCAAGATCAAGAGAAGTTACACACAATATTGTTTAGCACCATCCACAGTGACTATCTTGACTTGTTAAGGAAGATACTTCAGACTGGTGTGGACATCAACAGCATTAAGAATGAGGTATATATAGGTTAGTCCCATAATATGTGTCATGCTGTGTTAAAATTGCAGGATGGAGCCACTCCCCTTTGGTTGGCAGTTGATTTAGACTGTACAATGGATATGATTACATCAGTAATGACACCAGAACAAGTTGGGATCAAATACAAGGTATAATAAGATGTTACAAGTGCTGGGATGTCATCCTGTTTACAGCCAACAGGGCTATCTCCACTCCATCAAGCTGTCATCAAGGACAAGTGTGAACTAGTGTTATACATGATCAATATTGTCCGAGTAGAACAATCAAAACTACCTAGCCCTAATCAAGATAATCGAGAACAACAAATCAAATCACAGCGTTCTCAGCCAAGTGATTCAAATTATGACATCATCAATAGGAAGAACAAGGTTTGCACCAATTGAGGGGTGGGGCTGGTAATTAGCTGTCTACACACAGCATGGTTGGAGTCCACTACACTATGCTGCTGATTATGGATACACTGATATCCTTCACGTGTTAGTGATGGAGAGAGAATGTGATGTGGCCACTGTGACTAGGGTTAGTGTATTGTGGTGTGTGATGGTACAAGAGAAGTAGCACATTTAAGGGATAAATTATTTTAATTAGGCCATACCAAATTAATCATATGTTTCACAGATTGTTTGCCCTCTAGTAGTGACCTGGCAGGTAAATCATTTCAATTGCAACTGACTGTTTTGTTACAGTTTATATGACTGCTCTATTAGAGTATCTCGATCTTGACAGGTGCAAAAGCTAAAGTCTTAAAGTTATGGAGCTCCATTTCCTTTCCCTTTGCTGCTACACCTGTTACTGCTTGCACAATATTAAAGAGTCTACAGCCATATTAGCACTTTTTTTAAGAGATCACGTGATTTACATTTATTTTAAGTTTGCCAAAACACTGGCCCGCCGCATCTGTGAAGCACAAGATTTATTTTTCATGGCCTTATCTGTGGATTGCATGATTTTTACTTTATGGCTGAGGCTATTGGCACTGATTGTTGGTGTGAATAAGTGCCCCAAAGGCAATTGGCACTGACCAGGACAAAATAGCATAGAAAAAAAAGATAACAAAAATATCACTGAAGCAGATCCCTGACCCTTGGCCACTACCTGTGCTCTAGTCCACCATGCTAACCATTCAACTACCAGTGCTAGCTTCTCTTCTTTTCTACTTTATAAATGTCGAAAAGGATGCTATATTCAGTGAAGAAGAAACCAAGGCTGAACCCAATCCTAACTCAGCCATAGTACTTACACTGAAGTTTGCCTATTAAGCATAATGATGCTGTCTTTCACTGAGGGTAAGTTTTTGGTGAGTTTGAGGCGAACTAGGGTACAGCTTCGCCAGGATGGCTGCTTTGCACCCTCCAATCCTAGCTTGCCTCAAACTCACCAAAGACCTACCTTCATGCAACTAGTGTGTTTGATGCTTTTTTTTTGGTCGGTGTCAATAGCTTTTAGTGGCACTTATTGGCACCAACGATTGGTGCCGACAATTGGTGCCGATAGTCACTGCATTACTTTATTACCCCATGTGCATACACAAGGCGTAAAGTAACTCAATTTTATGTCTCGTCCACATGTACATCATGACTTAAGGACATCTAGACATCTGAACAACATGTAAGCCAAGTCAATAAATGTGGGAAAGCGTTCCAAATCGCACATTAGAAGTTTCGAGATAAACGGTTTAAAGAATTCAAGTCAGCTTAACTCGCCAAGGATGGTAAGCAAGCGTATGAAATTTACACTAAATGTGCATCAATCTATTATCTATCAGACCACTGCCAGTACTTGTAGCTGCTTGTAGAGAGTTCCCGCCAAATAAGATAGAAACTTTGAGTTGTACGAGTGAAGTAGTATCACAAGTGCTCACAAAGGGGTGGGGTGGGCAAGAGATAGACTTCAAAATGGAACAATTGAAGTACAGATACAAGATTATAGGGCTGTGCTGTGCTGGTGATACGAAGCAAAATCAACAGAAAAATTGTTTGGCCATCCACCAGTAATTCTTGCCAAGCCAGGTCCCCAGAAACCACAATTTGAGCACTCCACACCACCCAGAAAAGGTGTCTATTAAAACCAGCCTTGAGTAGTACTGAGGGTCAAAACTAGTAGAGTACGATAGTGTAGCTATCTACTGGTGGTGTTAGTTTTATTTTGCCCGATGTGCAATTTGGAACGGTTTTGTAAAATCTGGTCACAAATAGAATTAACTGGCCTCACGAAAGGCGTCTCTTTTCATTGAATACTTTTAAAAGTACCAAACTTTTAGTATAAAATTTGCTTAGCGTCGTATATCATGCATCTGGTGGAGCCAATCGTCCTTAGCACCATCATTGGCATCATACCCTGAGTGGCAGTGTCCTGGAATACAATGAAGTTGCAGTCTGTTAGTCTTGGTTCGCTTGTCATCATAAATCTCTGGACTTTTTATTGAATTGACAACCCATCCCCCCTCTCATCGGGGCTCCAACTTGCCAGCTGTTGAAGGTGAACTTGTTTTCTGGTCATACAAGGATTTTTGGTTTGTGGCTGCCTGTGTTATATTGGCATGGGCAGAGTCCTGTAATTCAGCTAATTTAGCCTGCAGGGTAGAAGCATTTGACACATCAGTTGTTTCATCTATCATTAATGTAGCAAATTTGGATTGCTGCAAATGAGATGAAATGTTGCTCAAGGTGTCTATTGCCATCAACTCTAAACGTCATCTTGGAATTGTGAAAACTACCTCTGCATCCACTGAGATATCAAAGGATGCTGTAGTAGTTGTATATATCACACATCACATTGATGTAGCTAGTGTCTATCATCCACACATAGTTCAACCATTCAGAAACGACTTTTATCAACTTACATGCAAATGCAGAATTAGCATGAGGACTTTTCATTTTCTTTTCTGTGACACATGTATGGCAGTACACAGTGTCATTGTATGGTTTTGGAGAAAATGGCCATTGTTGAAACCACAATGGTTTCAATGATCAATATACTGCCTTGGTTTGGCCAAAAGGCCTTTTCAAAGAAGCTAAGTTGGTTGGTTGGTATTTGTTCCTATGTCAATTAACGAGTATAAAAGTACAATCCAGCTATATAAGAGCTATTCTGGTTAGCAATACATGAAGTACAAATCTGGTTAGGTTTGGGATATACATACCCGGGCAACCATCTGAGATCACAATACACTTGATCTATATTACATGTAAGAGACCATCTTCTCAGTTTCTGGGATATTTGAAATTTTGAAATATATTGTTGATTTACAGCAAGGACACACAGCTTTTCACTTGGCAGCTCGGAAAGGTCACTTGTCATGTCTCAAGTTGTTATTTGCTGCAGCTGAGGCTAGTCACTCTCTGCCCTCCTTACCTAAAATGGACAAGGTAACTTGCTGGAGACCATACCATCTTCATGTTGCTATGATGAGCCCCTCCCACAGAAAGGATGGAATATTGCATGTCATGCCAGTGCTCAAGACAACACTAAAGTAATGGAGTGGTTAATTGATAACATGTCCTTATATGGAGCTGATGTTAACCAGCCTAATAAGGTGGGTGTGGCTGTAGTAATGTGTAATATTATAATTTGTTGTAACTGCAGAAAGGAGCCACACCTCTTTTGATTGCCTGTGAATATCAGAAGACAGAAATGTTTAAGCTATTATATGACAAGTGTAGTGAGGTGATGATGTTCACAGAGGTGCTACATGATCACTACAATGTGTACTGGGTTGTAATATTGGATTGTTACAGGATAAGAAGTATGTGCTACATTTAGCATCGTTACATGATGCTGACCAAATTGCTGAATTTGTATTGGCTAAGGGAGAGATTCCCATTGACCTTGAGGATAAGGTAAATTTTATAGCTGTAAAACTAAATTACCACACATCCTCACAGTATGGAGAAACTGCACTCCATATAGCCTACAAGAAAGAGAGTTACAAAGTGCAGGAGTTATTGATATCTGAAGATGCTAATCAAACAATAAAGAACAAGGTTATTGTATTATATGTTAGTATAATGAGTGTTAGTTGGTCCAATAGGCAGGACAGTGTCCCAAAGACGTGCAGGTTAAAACCATTGAAAGTGAGTTGCAGCATATCAGTAAATACCATCCATGAATATTTTGTGCATTGTGAAGTCACAACAATTTGCCAAACAGTTGTTGCTACCATGATAATACAGTACAGTAGTACTGTATATTAGGGTTGGGTTTTTGTGGCCAGAAATATCACCCTAAAACCAGCCTTACAATACCATCCTGGCACCTTGGCAGTATTGGTGAGGTATAACCAAGCCCAAAAGTGCCTTCAGTGCGACCATAAATGCTTCCAATAAGCTGCTACAAAATTTTTAAACTTTTGTTTAGTGGAATTTTCAGCTGACTGACTGACTGACTGACTGACTGACTGACTGACTGACTGACTGACTGACTGACTTACGAATGCCTTCAGATGAGTGTAATTCAATTAACAGCTAAGGCTACAAGCTTGAATTTTCACTGTTTGATGTCACTTCAGGTGCCTTTTGGCATACCACAGTATGTGCAATGCACACATCATGGACTTACCTTTGTTCTCCTTTGTGTCAATCCCATTTCTTTTTTGCTGAGTATTTTCCATGGTGGCTGAATTGATTGCAGAGGCACTTCTCCTACTGTGTTTTGTTTGTAATGCTGTGTAATGGGCTGAACAAAGCTGAAAGTGAAGTGTAATGACCACTTCACTTTTGAGTAATTAATATTGGGGTGCATGTTTAGACAGAAACATTAACTCTGGTGACATTCTTTCTTTTGATGTGGTATGGGCAGGTTCGCCATTCATAATTATGTTGCAAAAAGTAAACAAACAAGTATAAGAAAACATTGGGAATTTTGAGTTCGATCAGCTAGGGAGGTCCCTACACCTGCAGAATCCCTAATTCAGTTATGGGTATAGGGATTAAAATGTTCACTAAGATATTTGCACATGATCTCACTTCAGTAAAGTTTCAAAATATTCATTTTATAAACAGCTAAACATGTTTTTTTAGTTTAGTCATTTAAAATATATTTTTTGACAGCAAATGCTACGGAAATTTGATTAAGTAGAGATAAGTTTGCGGGAAATGTGTACTGTATACTTTTACAAATACTGTATATGCTTCCATACACTTAAATTCAATCACAACAGTGAAATTTCTATAATAAACTTGTCTAGGCTTCAATACTTTGTATCGGTATCGGCAGATAATTTCAGTCCTAATACTTGTATCGGAAGTATCGGTAAAAAGTGGTATCGGTCCACCTCTACTTAATTTTCCTTATACTTGTTATACTTATATAGTCAGTTATTAAATTGGCTACATACATGATGACTGATATCTCACAAAATAATGTACTACAGTGTAATGTATTCATGATGGAAATTGTTTGGAATTAGGGCTGTGTAATAACAACGATAACACAATTATCATGATACCTAATGATAACGAATTTTCTATTATTGAAATATCTCAAGATAATAGTTTGTATACTATTGTACGTATATATATATATAGCAGGCAGATGGTACTCTTGTGGGTAAGGCCACAATCAGCTGTGGTAATGCTGAAAACGATTTTTCCAAGAGATACTAATTTTTACATAAAGCTGTACTCATAAAAGTACTCTATGACAATATTTCATAATATCATTTATTATGATAAAATGATTTTTGCTATCAAAACTGATATGTTTTCATTATCACATAGCCTAGCTGGCATCTGGTGTTTTCACTGAGGTACTTCAATCAGGCTACTTGTCTTCTTCTTCATCCAACGAAACCATATCAAGCCATTAATTTTCCATATCAACACTTTCTTTCAGCAGCATATTTAGATGCCATAGAATTATTTCAGAGCTGGATTTCAGAAGCGCTTAAGTCCCGGTGCTACTATAAGAGGTACACCACTAGCTAGACATCTGCATCTTCATGATTGGGATCTCGTTTGCAATAGGTTCAGACCACGCCCCTCAAATAAAGATGTAGGTGGACTAATAGTGATAGATTACGGAGACCCCACCTCTTAGCAATCTAGCTATACTTAACAGTAACAAGATCACCTCACCCCTTATTGGTCTAGCTAGCTGCACACCCCTTGGCTGACTCGAGATATACTCTAATACAACAGTCATGTATGATAGAACAGTTACATGTTACATTGTTCTGCTAGATATATTTTTATAAGAAAAAGAAGCAAGCACAATGTAAAAACATTATTGTTCTTAAGGAGACAGGTGCCCCTCAGCAATAGCAAGGTTGACAGTTGGAGGCACACAGGGATCTAGAACGCAATCCCCTGATGCACATTATTGAAGAGCGCAGCAAGGAGAACTACAAACTACTGCAAAGCCAGCCCATAACCACATAATATGGGGAACTCCACTTCTCACTGAGCAAATGGGCAAGATGTTTATAAGTGATGGTATCTGCCTTCCCATACCTACAGATGTGGAAAATACAAGTGGACTAATACAAGTTATATTGTAGCTAGCTGTGCCACAACAAAAAACTGAACAAACTAGTATTTTAAAAATTGTTAATTTAAAAATGAAGCAGGGATCTATGCAATAAAAAGTAGTGAAACAAGAGAAGAATGATGGTGGTATTACAGCATAGCTCAGTGAGAAAGTCCCTACTTTGGCACATTAGCTGTTATTATTTTGTTTAATGTCAAAGTAGGGACTTCCCACTGAGCTATGCTGTAATACCATCATTCATCTCTGGTTTCACTACTTTTTATTGCATAGATCCCTACTTCATTTTTAAATTAACAATTTTTAAAATACTAGTCTTAATTGAACAATTAATGGGTTCGCACAGGATAGTAATATTAGGTTAGTTTGTTAGGATCACAATTTGAGAAGATGCTCTAATAAAACAGTCAGGTAATTTAACTGCTCTAATAGAATGGCCACTTAGCTGTGTGGCCCTTAAAAGTTTTTTTTAACTAACCGACAAATTTTTGATTGTGTGATTGTGGGTTATGAAGTGAAGAAAATTACATTATTGCCTTAAAGATTTTGCCTAGCTATCACAACTGTCATACTTTATCTCACCTAGTTATGTGCGGTGTTGGGCAAGTTACTTTGTAAAAGTAACTAGTTACATATTACATATTACTTGCAACTGAACTATTTAGTTACAGTTACATATTACCCATATAATAAAGTAACTATAATAATATTACATATTATATTACTTTGTGTCCACAGCCTTAAGCTGTCACATGTGAAACTACCACCTTATCACGTAACATGATTGCGTTGTTGGACAATGTGCAAATCTTAGTTATAAGTAAGAAGCTGGTGAATAAGCTTCATTCAGTAGGCTTCGTTACTTTGTTGTGGCTAGGCGTTACTCAGAGGGTAACTAATGAGATTAGTAACTTCGTTACTTGTAGTAATAATATTACGTAATATTAGACTCGTTACAGTAACTATATTACTTAGGTAACATGTTACATTTTAAAGCAAAGTAGTTTGAGTTATATTACCTGTTTTTATAGCGTATTTCGTTATATTACTTAGTTACCAGAAAAGTAATAATATTACGTAACACGTTACTTATGTAACGCGTTACTCCCAACACTGGTTATGTGCAATGTAGCATCAACACCAAATACTCATTGTATTTTGGGGCACTCTTTAAAGCGTGGTGTTAAAACACTAGAGTGTTGATTAGCACCAAACTTTAACAGTTTAGTTACATGTCATTTGTAGTACTAGTTTATGACTTTTGAATGTTGTAGTTCCTGCTGAGATCAAGAGGCAAGGACAAGAAGCTATTAAAAAATATTTGACAGAACTTAGGAGGGGAAAAGCTAAGATGCCTCGTTGTAAACTAATGATCCTTGGAGAAGCTGGTGTGGGCAAAACCAGTTTGCTCAGTTTACTTACTGGAGAAGACTTCAACCCAGAGCACAATAAAACAGAAGGAGTCGCCACTGACTTTGTCAATACATTTACTATCTGCACTGACACTTGGGAGAAGAGGGCAATGAAGTACTATCTCCTTGACGAAGAGTACAAGGAAATAGCAGCTACAATATTAGCAAAGGTCCTGCCAGATTTCAAATCTCCTACTGTCAAATCTAGCAAACGACAACCTATTGCCCATAGTTACCTCAAACAGCAGTTTGATGCCTTGATGAAAAAGTGCACACAACAACAATCACAATCTGTGCCTTCCAAACCAAAACAAACAACTTTTTTACCAAGACCAAGAGTTGAAATTCCACAATATACAACTACAATGAGTTCACCATCTTATTATGTACAACCTAATTCTACCATCATGAATCAACCACCTCCTCGCCAGCCAGTACCAGTCACCATCCCTCCATCTCAACCTGCAGCTACCCCTACTCCACTTCCTCCAGTATCAAGGAAGGAAGATGTACGTCCTGCACCTAAGCCTCTGCGACAAAATTCTCCATCAATTGTGCATCATCCTGAGAAACAAAGACCAGTGTCATTTCTTCCACTTGTAGAGCCAGCACAAAATGTACCCAGTGATCCTGACTCTACCCAAAAGAATATCTTCAAACGTGCAGTCAAGTTGAAGAAACAGAATCTTGCAGTAACTCTTAATTTTCCACTGAAATTTTCATCCTTTGATTTTGCTGGTCAAGATCATTACAAACCGATGCATCATTGTTTCATCTCTTCCAGAGCTGTTTATGTTGTTGCCTTTAACATTCGTCATCTCCTTGATAAGCACCAGAGGAGCCAATGTATTGAGCAGCTAAAGTTTTGGATCAATAGTATACATGTTTACACTAATGCTAAAGTGGTGTTGGTGGGGACCCACCGAGGACCATACATTGTCCCTGGCCCAGAGCGTCTTAATGTTCTTATACCAGAAGATGATAATTTAATCAAGAAGATCATGGAGGAGCATTTTGATAAAGAGGATTATGTGAAGCAGTTACAGTTTTTTGATGATAATAGCCTTGTAGCTATGGTGGAGAACTCAATCAGAGGAGATGACAGTAAGAGGGGCAGTGGGGCTGAAGTTATCAGAAAAAAACTGTCCAATCTTGGTGATAAACATCCTAGTAACAAAGAGGACCTCCCTATTTCTTACCTTCAGTTGGAACTTCACATTTTTAGGGAACGTCGCCAGCACCGTGATGGAATGCAAAGCCTAGTTTCTCGTAAAGAAGTAGAAAGCTGGGCTAAAATATATGGGATTGATGATCCTTCAGTACCATTGACATTCTTCCATGATATTGGTACAATCATTGATCCTAGTAAGTCAATATACAATTTTTATAAAGTTTGATTTTGTTTCTATGTACTGTAGTGTAGTTGATTGCCATTTATGCTGTTAAGGAGTGAATGTTTGGGTCTTAAAATTAAATAAGTTCAATAAAAATATAGTTTTGGAATATCATACAGTGCAGTAGTACTGTATATTAGATATCATGAAGAACTGGGCTTTCCAGCCAAAAATATATACCAACCTTAATTTGCCTTCATGACAGCTTGGTTAGGCACAGCCAAACCCAAAAATGTCTTCAGACCAACCCCAAACCCTTCCAATAAGTTTCTTTGAAATTTTAAAATTTTTCTATTTACCAGAATTTTATGCTGTCTGACTGACTAACTAACTAACTGATTCCTCCAGCTAAGCATAGCTCAGCAATGGATAAGACTACAGGCTTGATTTCTTCACTGTTTGATGTCACTTTGTCCCGAAATGTGCCTTTCACTAACCACAATGTACAATATATGCATCATGGACTTGTCTTTGTCCTCCTTTGTGCTCCAGTTATTTTTGCTGAATTCAATAGTGAAAGTGTGCAAAACCTGGTACGGTATGCGGAATCACTCATGGAATCAATAATCTTCTTCAAAATCATGTGGAATTGAAGAATCTTGTGGAATCAAAGGAATCTTTGGAATCTCAGAATCACCATTATAGAATCACATCAACCTAAACTCAGCAAATCCTGGACTCCCCAATATCTTAGTTATTGTTACAACTGAGTGTCATGGCCTGTATATGGCACTCTGTCTCACTAGTACACTACACACATTAGTACACTATACACAATAGCACACTAGTACACTACACACACTAGTACACCACACACAATAGCACACTAGTACACTACACACACTAGTACACTAAACACACTAGTACTACACACAATAGCACACTACACACACTAGTACACTAAACACACTAGTACACTACACACACTAGTACACTACACACTATAGCACACTAGTACACTACACACACTAGTACACTAAACACACTAGTACACTACACACACTAGTACACTACACACACTAGTACACTACACACACTAGTACACCACACACACTAGTACACCACACACACTAGTACACTACACACACTAGTACACTAAACACACTAGTACACTACACACAATAGCACACTAGTACACTACACACACTAGTACACTACAGTGACTACACACT
This sequence comes from Dysidea avara, assembly GCF_963678975.1. Taxonomy (NCBI): domain Eukaryota; kingdom Metazoa; phylum Porifera; class Demospongiae; order Dictyoceratida; family Dysideidae; genus Dysidea; species Dysidea avara. The sequence goes on along the minus strand of NC_089274.1, from coordinate 530,247 downwards.
ATAGCACACTAGTACACTACACACACTAGTACGCTAAACACACTAGTACACTACACACAATAGCACACTAGTACACTACACACTATAGCACACTAGTACACTACACACACTAGTACACTACACACACTAGTACACTACACACAATAGCACACTAGTACACTACACACACTAGTACACTACACACACTAGTACACTACACACACTAGTACACTACACACAATAGCACACTAGTACACTACACACACTAGTACACTACACACACTACTACACACACTACTACACTACACATTTTTCATTAGGATTTTAACATGACTATATGACTTCTCTGTATTTATGTACTTTAAGTGGTCGTCAACAATAAGGCAAAAAATGTGCCTGCCAGACATTTGTGAAATTAATTATAGTGACCCTGTGTCTTCTATAGCTCAGGTTAATGTACTAGTACTAGTGTGTAGTGTACTAGTGTGTGTAGTGTACTAGTGTGTGTGGTGTACTAGTGTGTGTGGTGTACTCGCGTGTGTGGTGTACTAGCGTGTGTGGTGTACTAGTGTGTGTGGTGTACCAGTGTGTGTAGTGTACTAGTGTTTTAATGGCATTACAAACTTAACAATTGGGTATAGGTAAATGCATAATTACAAGAATGACTTCTATAGTGGAAGAGGTCAAGTGTACATTGATGATTATATGTGACACAGTATATCACAAATTGTTGATGCATAAAATCAAATTTTGGTGAATTATTGGTCCAGCTATCTATCACAAACATTATTTTATATAATTCTTGTCATTTGTGAAATTTAAATTTCCTTGGCAATAACTTAATATATACTGTAAGCAGTTAGTATGCAAGCATATTTATTAGGCAAGCTGCCCACACTGTTTGTTACTAAGGAAGAAATGACTGTACTACAAGATGTGATATTAATCAGTCCTCAGTGGCTAGCTGATGTGATGAAGGAGTTAATGCAGCTAGGAAGGAATACTGAATACAGTGGAGAAGCTCTGTATCAGCTAGAACACAAAGGAATAGTTGACAGAAAAAAAATTCTTGTTCCACTATGGGAGAAATATCATGGTGGAAAGTCAGATTTGCTTGACCAAATCTGTATCCTTCTGCAAGCTTTTGGGTTGATCATTCCTATGAATCAAGAGATCATGTCCCCACTCTATTACATCCCCTGCAAGTTACCAGCTTCATTCAAAGACAACTCAGTAGTGAAGCCAACTAATAATTGTAGTAAATTTTGTGTCAGTTTTGAGGATCATATTCTACCACCATTCACCCTACACCATTTGATGTTCTTGATGTATTCGTCTGCTAAAAGTGATGGACAAATGGACAAGTGTTGTTTCCTAAAGACACATTGCTTCATAGAATGGGTGAATGACTGTCAGTGGTGGCTCAAGCAAAATAATGATGTCATTCATGTCACAGTCAGGTTAGTTAGTAACAAGCATACTATATGATAGATAGTATCTACAGTGATATATACCAGTGTATTTTTGCATTTCACCTCATTTCATATTTAATTTATAGCTACATGGTTTGTAATGGAATGACATCAGTACTACAAGGAGACTACATACTACTACCATATAAACTCACTCTTATTAACACATCACGTGTTTTTCAACCAAATAACTAAAATAGTTTGCTAGTGCTATACACTCATGTCTGCATGACAGTCTTGTCCTTTGACTTCGGTAAGGACCAACTGGACTTATGTCATCTTCAATATCACTACCTCCAGACCATCTTGTTCTGACTGTTAGCTAACTCCACTATTATTGTTATTAGAGCTTTAATGAAATACAGGAAGTCACAATTGTTAAATACTGGCTGAAAATGCAGAGAAGATCCTGGATCCCAGGCTGTGTGGCTCCTCGGGCACTTGCCTAGACTACAAGCCGACTCTGCAAGTCACCACCTAGTCTGTATTTTGTTCTGCATTCAACATAGTTTTCAGGTTCATGTTTCTGACTTCCTGTGCCACAGGCTAATTTGTTGCCTCCCTGCAGATCCCTAGAGGGATAGTTGAACAATAATTACAGTGACCAGCTCTAAAGGCCTACAGCAGTGTTGCAGACTTTGAATTACCTAACTTAATAAACAGATGTCGGAGACTTTAAAACAACTTTAATGGTGAAACAAAAGCAATCCTCCTCCAACCCCAGGATTCGAACTGCAGGCCACCCAATGTCTAGTTGAGTGCCACACTCAGTCTCCTCCAAGCTTTTCGCTTGCTAGTTCAGCCCCTTTCAGAAACACTTGATTACTTTGATACATTCAATCTGTCAATTAGACCTGACACTGGTATCAGCATCAGTGGAATATGCTATTCATCATGATGCATAGGAATGAGACCATGCAATATACATAGTGGAACAAGCTGTATAGTGTCATGGCTGTGACAAAGTATCTGTTGCAGTGGTGAACGTGTTCCTTGACAAACTAATATCTATCTTGCATGCCTGCCAGGAGGTTGGGGTGCCTCAGAAACTGATCTAAGATTTCACAAGGGTGTTACAGCTATCATCTCAAGATAGAGCTACATCCCTTAATGCTTCTTTTAAATGAGCCTTTACTAGTAGGCTAGTTCATAAAGCCCTACCTCACCCTGGAGGTACGTTCCACTTCAAGAAACAGAAGGAAATGGTGGACTTATTTTTTGTGGTTCTATCTTTACTCTGTGACATTTTTCTTCCAATTTTGGATCGAAATAGCTCATTTTCCTATACAGCGATGAAAGTGTACCGTAACAATCGAAACACAACCATGATAGTCCGTTGATAATAATGAAGTTCATGGTTACCTGACTATTGACAATACCACTGTCAGAGTCTACTGGAACTTTGAACTTCAGAGATCCCTCTTTCTTTACTCCTTCTCCACTCTCTGACAACATACATACATATGATACAAATCTAAGCTGATATCTGTTTTTATCTCTCCTACAAGTAGCAAATTAGAAGATGTGGATGCATCTAGCCTCTTAGATGTATCCACCAAATCATTCCAGTTAAACTAAAACAAACACCAAAATCTTCGCAGTCATTCTCTCAAGACGTCATTAGATGCCTTGGAATATTAACCATAAAACCAGGTAGAGCTGATGCCGCTACTCCAACAAATACTAACAGTAAGGTTCCAAAATTGGATGGTTCTGGTCATCTAATTTTTGACTAAATTAATAGGTTTAGACTTTCCTGCCTAATAATATCACCACAATGTAGTGGACAGTATATTGACCATATCTCTGGAATGCTTCAAGATGTCAAGCTGAAATTTTGACACAAGATAGATAAACACCTAGTGCCTCATTTTAGCTACAAAGGAGAAAATTATTATAACCAATGTGCCAAAAAGGATGGTTTTCTAAAATTGGGTCATAATTTTGGATTTAGTGATCATTCCAAATTGGATGACAAGAGCCATTCAGCTTTGGATGGATATCAAAATTGGATGACCAATTTTGGAACTTTATTGTACATTTTCGTCACTATACAGGGAAAATGAGCCATTTCCATCCAAAATTGGAAGAAAATGTCACAGAGTAAAGATAGATCCAAAAGTGGATGAAAGTAAATCCACCATTTCCTTCCGTTTTTTTTTCTTTAAGTGGAACATATATGAACCCTACTACAATCTGGTAGGGTAGTACTGACTCTGGTACAGGAGTTGTCACTTTTAGGAAAATAATTTTATTGGTTTCTGAGCGTATTGGTCTGCCTTTTCCTTGTTTGGTGAAACAAGCTGTATTAGCACTGCTAATAGCAGCTGTATTATTTGCATCTAATATAGTTTGGTCAGTGCTGCGTACAGATTCTCGAGTAGGAATAAATAACTGCATGTAGTTAGAAAATGCTAAGGTCAAGTTTGGCCTTAGCTCTGCAATGACAACAACCACTTCAGCAATGCCGTCTCTCTCTCCTTAAGCAATTTCTTTATCCTTTCCCCCTGGAATATCAGCACTTGCATGAGGTCATGCTAACAAAGCATCACATACATTTCAATATATCAAGTAGCACAGCTAGTTGTGCTATGTATCTATCTATATAATATTATAAAGCTGAAAACTGTCTGTCTACATTCCATTCGGGTCAGTCAGCTATCTTGTTAACCACTGCATGTATTGAAATAGGACTTTGGAGAAATTATCTGGCAACTCCAAATTTGCTGTTACAATTCGATACGTGATTTCGTTCATGGGTGTTGAAGGCAGTGGTGTAGGAGAAAACTTGAGCTACATCAAAACCACAAACAACCAGCCCGTGCCAGCATTAGTACATAGAACTGTTGAATGCAAAAGTCCAGGGTTTGATTCATGCCTGGACATTTTTCTTCTCAGAGCCACCTTTTTGTGACATACTTTTTCATGTCAGCTACTGACAATGCTTACTCACCAATCTGTGATATAATTCCCATGTAAAATAAAATGCTCATCATCTGACTACTTCACAAAGTTTATTGCAAGTTTCTACACGCTTTCCTTCGTCCACTATAGCACATTGAAGGCCATGATGTAAAGGAAGACTACATACACACACAGCTCATGCGTTGTTGCGGTCAGTGCCAGTGTAGGCTGCCCCCCAGTCACAGGCACAACTTTTTTTTTTCCGTTTTATCTACCTTTTTGGTGCATACTTTTCTAACTTGACTTCTTTGCCCATATAAGGTAAGTAAGGGGGTTTCTGGACAGCTGCATATTCCGGACACTTCGTTTATAATCTGCTACTGAAGGATGGAATGGAAACCAATCAGGCTATGGTTTGAGTATCTAAGCACCCCACTTGTGTGCTATAAAATACCTAAGTTTTATCTCGATAGCTTCAAGGGTTTAATACTGATATTCGTCACGATTTGCTTGTGCATGTAGAATATTTTTGTGTAAAAAACTTTCTATACGCATGTTAACAGTAGATTGAGGGCATCTTTCGTAATTCTAAACGACCGTATGCACCACAAATTACGGTTTAGAGATAGTACAACTGGATTTCAAGCCCATTACTTGCGTCGTGTCAACTTGAATGTGCAATCAGATTACACAACCAGCAGCCCGGAGAAGCCCGCAGCAAGGATCCTCTGGGCCACATTGCTAAAGTATGCTGTTTGTGTGTTCAGGTAAGGGCTGGTACAGATTTCCAGACAGTAGATCAAGACGTCGCATCTTCGAAAGCGTTGCAAGACAACTGCAAGCATAACGCAATTCTGCTGCTAAAAAAAATCGCTGCCATAACCGAAGTAATCAGCCAAACAGAATGCTACCAGTCTCTGCTGGGCCACGGCACTCAGTGGAGTGCAGCAATTCCCATAGCAATGCAGGTACGCCTACTTTTACTGGTGTCCGGAAACCCCAACCACATAAATTTTTAGCATTTTCTCAAATTGCAAGTTTAGGCCGTTCTTTCTCCTAGCACCCTATACTTTACCACTCACAATTTATACCACTGCTAGCCTAGTCCATTGGCTACAATTCAGCACCAAGCATGTTAGAATCTGTTCTTCTCTTAAGGAGAAATAAACAATTTTCTAAGACATATACAAACTTTGTCCGGAAACGCCCGCCCCTACCTTACCGTATAGCGGGTTTTTATCGCGAGGACTTTAATCTCGCGTTTTGGGCACTTCGCAATATTAAAATTCGCGACATGTTATACGTGGAGTTTATGATTATGATTAAAGTACCGGTAAAGGCACAGCCTGTATACTGATCTGCACACAATAGTACAATTATTAAACCATTATACAAAAGTAAATCTCGAATTAAATAAGTGATTATCTAATAAGGATTTAAAATTATTTACAGAATTTACGTTAACTACAACTGCTGGCAAAGCGTTCCAATCATTAATTAACCTATTAAAAAAATATTTTGATCAACAGTTTAATCTTGAGTGACATTTGAAAAGCTTAAACTGATGCCCCCTTGTAATGGTAGTATCGGAGTAGGTATATAGAGTGGAAAAATCTGAATGGAAATAGTGATTGATAATCTTGTAAAGTAGTATCATATCACTTCTATGATGCCGGATGGTAGCTGTAGCGCTGCTAGTCTCTCTTCGTATAGTTTATCTCTTAATGATGGCAATAAACGTGTAGCCCTACGTTGGACTTTCTCCACTTTCCTTTGATCAAGAACAAAGAAAGGCCCCATACTGCGTTACTATATTCAAGTGTTGGACGTACGAAAGCTGTAAATAATTTAGTCAACATATCAGAATCTAAATAATCAAAAGATTTCTTAATTAATCCTAGTAATCGATTAGCTTTTACAACAACCTCTGTGGTATGCAGGTGGAACTTAAGTTGGTGGTCCAAGATAATGCCCAAGTCTTTGTAAGAATCAATATTGTCAATAACTGTTCCATCCAAATAATATGACCCATAGTGATGCATCGGTCCAAGGTGCATATGCTTGCACTTCAAGATATTGAACTTAAGTTGCCAACAAATTGACCATTCATAAAGTAAGTCCAAATCATGTTGTAGTACTGAATAATCCTCACTAGTTCGTACAACACAGAAAATCTTAGTGTCGTCAGCAAACATATACACGGGACTTGATACAACCAAAGGTAAGTCATTGACAAACATCGTGAATAAGATGGGACCCAACACTGAACCCTGTGGGACTCCACTTTTAACAGGAATGGTATTAGATTTCTTTCCATTAAGCACTACTTCTTGTGTTCTGTCCGTAAGAAAATCTTTTATCCACTGTAGCATCTTACCATGTATCCCAAAAGAAGACAATTTTGAATCAAGCGTTGGTGGGGAACTGTGTCAAACGCTTTTTGAAAATCTAAATATATCACATCAACAGAGTAACCTTCGTCTAAGTGTTTAGTGAAATAATCAAGTACATGAAGTAATTGAGTAGTACACGATCTGCCAGGTACAAATCCAAATTGGTAAGCTGAGAGCAAATTGTTCGATATTAAATGACTTATTGAATTATCTTTAACTATAGTCTCCACTAACTTACCAAAAATGGACGTAAAACTGACTGGACGGTAGTTACTAACATTGTTTTCTAGCACCTTTCTTGTGAATGGGTGTCACTTGGGCATTTTTCCAGTCATGTGGTAAGGTTCCAGTAATAAATGATTTGCTGAAGGTAATGGACAATGGGAGTTTTGTTTATCGTGAGATTTTTAGCGCCTGTAAAACTCGTATTGGAACATTCAACAACAAACCAGGTGCTTGTTTGTACATAACAGCTAACTGATCATTTATTTGATCATTTATACAGTTTGATCAGTTACTCATTCCCTTACACAACATGTTTCTTCACCAAACATCGCTGAATGCGGCTGCCTTCCCTGTTTCCTGGCGAACTTCAGGCGCCTGCATCAATTCATCGTGGATACAAGCATAGATACAAAGAAACACTGTAAAGAGAACAAATTTCACTGCTTTCCATCTCCTACGCTAGGGTCCGCAACGTGAAAAATAAAGTTACAGGAAACAAATTCCCAACTATCGTAGTATGTTACCCTTAGTACCCCTCAGGCCCGTACCCAGGGGGTTTCGGTTGAACCTCCTATTTTAAATTGGAATTTTTACTGTAAAACGATCTTTTCAACTACAATCTGTGTTCTAGCATTCACTACACGCTTTCCATGGCTTCTACCAGCTGAACCGCATGTGGCTTCCAGGTATAGACGCTTTGCAAAACCACGCCCTCTTCGTAAAAAACCATGGAAACCACTTATCCGCCATTTTGATTGGGGCTTATGCAAAAGTTAAAAGTACAGGTAGCTACGAATTGACAACAGTGCAACGCAGCTAGCGATTGTGCTTTACTCCAATGCCTCATAACTGCTGTGTTCCTCTCTTTCATAAGAAAGGTTACAGAAGATGTATAGTTGATTGTAAAGAAACAAAGGTATCATTTCACAACTTACCGGACGCCACAAAGACTGATCTAAGAAAACGCTAGATTGTAGCTATTCGCCGTGACATTGGTTAGTACATACGTAGCGGGTAGCTGGCTAAGTCCAGTCTGCTTAGAGCTAATCTGCACATTGTTGTTGCTTGTTCCAGCTAGTTATTATATAGCTATTTGTCCTGGATAGGTAAGGATTTTCAGCCAGGACAGTGGACCAAGATATGTTCTCTGCATTTTGAGCCCAAAGATTTTTATAACTTTTGGAGCCAATACAGAACTTTGAGGGAAGATGCTGTGCCATCCATTTTCCCATTTGAGCCAGTCACGGCAGTCAAAACCAAGCAAGGAAGAACAACAAGAGTTTCCAGTGGAGAAGTTGGTCACCATAATCCTGATGCAGAGGCAACTGACTCAGAGTCTGATTCTAGTAGTGAAGGGATGAGAGTTCAGTGCACAAGCAATGAAGCTGCAGGCAGTGGCATACAGCAGGATGATGTATATGAAGTGTGCAATTGCAATCAGCATGTACAAGTCCAGTACCTAAAAAGAGAAGTTACTGAAGCTAATGAAGAAATTAGAAAGTTAATAGAGCAACTTGAGGAAGCACAAAAGCACGTTAAAGAAGCGCAAGATAATATAACTAAGTTGAATCAGTGCCTGAATGAAGCAAGAGCAGAATCCACCAAATACCAGCAGCTAGCTGAGAAGCGAAAATTTTGTTTGAGAAGTCTGACAAGGATGTTCATTTTTACACAGGATTACCATCAGCCAGTGTATTGTATGAGCTGTTGGATTATTTAAGCCAGGAAGAAAACAATCAAATATTGTCTACCGTGGTACTGCTCAGCAATGGACAAATGATGAACAGAAAGAAATGGAACCTAGTCAAGCAAAGTGGAGGGACCATGCAGACTCAGCAGCTATAGGGTGTCCGAGTGCTTTAAACCAAGTTGATGAATTATTTTTAATGTTTGTCTGCTTACGATTAAATCTAAAGGAACAAGATTTGGCAAATCGCTTTGAAATTTCAGCATCAACAGTTTCTCGAGTGTTTATAACCTGGATAAATTTTTGTTATCTTTGTTTGGGTTTACTACCTTGTTGGCCAGACCGATCTACAATTCAAAGCACAATGCCAGCTTCATTTAAAAAGCTGTATCCTCACACAACAGCAATATTGGATGCAACAGAAATTAGAGTGAACATTCCTTCCTCATTGCTATTGCAATCCCAAACCTACAGCAATTACAAATCTGCTAATACATTAAAAGCACTCATTGCTATTAGCCCAGCTGGACATGTCATCTTTGTTTCTTCACTCTACACTAGATGTATCTCTGATGCTCAGTTAGTTGAGCGATCTGGATTTCTGAGTTTGCTGCAAAAAGGTGATGAAGTGATGACAGATCGTGGTTTCACTATTGAGTGAAAGAGACCAAATGGAAGCAGGTGAGATGGTCGAAACTCAGTAAATTGCATCTCTTCGTATTCACATCGAAAGAGCAATCCGTCGAGTCAAAGAGTTTGATATTCTCTCTAGTGTAATGCCTGCCTTAGTTGCCTCCTCAAATTTGGACAGTGTGTTGCCTTCTGACTAATTTTCAAAACCCTTTGATATCTTGTTAGGTATTAAATTATTTGTATGCTTATTGAATCTGTGAGAACTACAAATGGTACAGACTGTTCAGTAGTTGATTAATAATTTGTTACAAATAATTGATTTTAAATTAACTAATGTGAATTACTACTACCAAGAGTAAATAATGGACTACTACTAATAATATAATAGTTACACAGTATCAGTTGAATCCACACTATTACATGCCTTAGGTAGGATATAGCTGAAGTAAAATTCAGTCAACTTGGTCTGGGCTGTGTCCCAAAATTCATAATCAAACTGTATTCTTTCCACTATGTGGTTTTTAAATGTGTATATCATGAAATCACACCACTGAACTTTGGCCAAAGCCATTTGTCCTTGTACTTGATAAAAATGCTTATGACTATGTTTCAGAGTTACTTCACCATTATGCATCTCTGCAAAAAATTTTGGATCACTAGTGGCTTCCTCTACTGTGGGTGTATGGGCACTTGATTTTCAGCAGTCCAACTGAATATTCTGGTGGATCAATTACTACAGCATCTGGTGAAGCACCAAGCCATGGAAGTGAAGGATTAACAACTAATCCACAAATTTGTGTAGTGAACCCTGTCTGTGTGGCATAAATGTTACGAGCCTTCCCTTCATTGTGGCATCCATGGCTCAGCTGAGTAGGCAGAGAGGCATAATCTTAACTTCAAAAAATGACTTTATAAATGATTCTGTAGGAAGTGAGTGCCTCAGCAACACATCACCAAAACGGGATGCTGTCACTCTTCCTCTTCTAGCAGCTTGCCACCTAGTTGACGAAGATTGTTGTTGGGTACTTTGCTCTAAACTATGAGCTTCTTCCAGTGTGACCCTCAGTTTGTCCAATACTAGCTTTTGTTGATCATCGCTAATCTCAAATACACATGGTACATCATCCAACATACCTGTTGGTAGAGATGGCAGTGAAGGTGTAGCTGTGTGTTTGTCTGTCTTCCTTTTCTGTCTCATACTCCAAACTCTGGTATGAGAGAATACTCCCTTTTGGAGCAGCTCCAAAAAATGTTGCTATCATACGCTCAGCAGAATTTTGTGAAAGAATCTGACTGGTTGGCTTGTATTTGATTAAGCCTTCTTTGAGTCTCAGTTGTTGTGCATGACTATATTCTTGCACTGCAGAGGCCCTTGCCTCACACAGGCTACAAACAGCTGGATTCTGCTTGCTATCCATCGCCACACCTTGCTTTGCCTTACAAAATGTGACATTCATCACAGGCTCTGCTTCAATGTGGATGGGCCGAGGTTTGTGCCATGTCTGCTGCATTTGTGTGCAGCACAGATCTTCTGGGACAGACTTGCACTTCATCATTACATAATGAATAATTTGCTTTAACAAGCCAATAACATGGCTACACATGCCAGCTTTCCCAGCCACACACGTACAAAAAGCCCTGATCACATGACACAGATGCTGAGTTGTAATAGCAACTTTAACATCATGCATTGTAGCATGTTTCTTCTGACTATGGTAACACCGAGCTTTTATCCACACAACTTCATCTTTCAAACAAAACATGACATATTTTCCTGGAATATAGCCCCCCTTAAAATACTGATAGCCTCTCTGCAAAGTGGAATAATCTATATTTGCTGGTTGACTACCTGCCTTCTTCTTAAGCCTGAATTGCTTCCCGGAGGCCTGTAGATGTGTAAGGATAATGTCATCAGCAAGCATTGGAGGTAGTACTCCTTGTATCTGCTGTGTGTAGGGACCTTTTGGCCATGAGCATGAATGATCAGCACTGGATTGTGCTGCAGACAGGTCAGAGTGTGAAGAATCAGTGGTGACAGCAGCTTGATGAGCCTGTGTGTATTTCTTATTAGGATCAGGATCTACTATTTTCTTGTCCCACCCATTATCAATAAAAGCTTTGACCCTACAGACATAAGTAAAAACTGTTCCATCAGTGTAGATTATGATAGCTAGTTATATAGCTAGAAAATTGATTAGATAGCCCGTAGCTAGCTAAGTACATCGACAACTACATTCAATACAAGACATAGTACAAGGACAAGACCACAACTTGCATTTTACACGGCAACATGCAGTAGCTAATGATGCAGTTCGGTAGCTGTAAGCTATCTCTACCACTAACCGTTGCACGTAATCACTCTTTGTCTTCAACTTGGACAGCCCCATAGCCCCGCAACAACGCAACCAAAACTTCAACTCAGCTATCTTAAGAGCTTCTGGGGCTCGTCCTTCTAAGGAAGCACCAGGAATATCCACTTTCGTCAACTCGGAATCCATAACTGCAATTATTCACAATAATTATTACTCACTCGTAGGCCCCAATCAAAATGGCGGCCAAGTGGTCTCCATGGTTTTTATGAAGAGGGCGTGGTTTTGCAAAGTATCTATTAACCATAGCGCTTCAAGGTTATCTGTGTACATAGAAATCACTGTACTGATGCATGAATGCAGACAGTGGTTTTCTCTCTATCACTAAGGCTTCTATTATTCTACTTACAGTATCTTAACCATCGAGCCATCCTTGACCATACTGCACAGAGAGCTACTATTAATATTATTTCGATTAATTCCAATCGTAATTTGTTAAATATTTTCTAATAAGAGCCCGGAATAGCAATGCCAATGATGAGCACCAGACTTGATGGACACTGTGCTCAACAACAACAGTAAGCCTGGCTTGTTGCATCCAATGATATGAATTCTAAAGTGTCAAGTGTGTGAGTCTGTCAGTTGTTTTCTTATTATGGTTATCATCCATGTTTGAACAATGGTGAAATGTAAGGTTTAGCTTATAGCTCAAATGAATGACCCTGAGCAGTCTTAGAAGTGATGGAGTGTACATGCACTACAACCATATTGTTTGTATTAGTGTGTGATGGGCTCATGTTGAGTGGAATTTGTGTCAACACAATGATGTGTGAGAAGTTTATTTAATCAGTGCATGCATTTTTGCATTTAAGCAATTTGAGGCTATTCTCAGGACATTGAATATTAAAGCTTTCTCACCCCCGCGTCTGGGATTGCCTACCGCTTCAATTTAGAACCCCCCTTTTGAAATTCCTGCGTACAGGCCTGCCCCATCACTAATACCACTCTTGGTTTGAAACTGCATTCCCTTGTTGGAGAGACACGCGGATTTTAATATCTCACGTGATTGATCTTTATTTCCTGCACTCCAAAGAAGATGCCCAGAGCTCCCAGATTCTGAGTGTGATTACAAGTGTTGCTGGCCTACCAAACCATGTATAGAAGTGGGTAAAAATTTGCCTGTGTTTTCCACAAAGGCTGATTTTCTGCTGATGGGACCGGAGAGAAATATTTTCGTTCACGGCGCTCTACTAGCCAAGAGAAGAGAAGCCAATCCTATCACATAAGATGGTAATGAAGTTGAATGTATAAGTATTGTACACGCCAAGTTTGAAAGAGCTGCGACCTTTCTAACCATCTGGCTGCAGGGATGAAATTTTCAGTGCAATGATCTTCAATGATTTTGGTGGGTTGCCTCCTTCCTACTGTTACAAACTGTCTTCCATAGGAGCGTTAAATCAGGGGAAGATCCAGAAGAACACCTGAGGTTTCTGGTGAAATCCTTGACTTTTAAAGTTAAAAAGTCATTGGAAGCTACTATTCGCTCTATTAGAGCAACCATGTAGTCACTACATTTGCCATCTACACTATTAAAAATAAGGAGTAACTGTTACTCCCCTAGGGGAGTTCCCAGTGTAGGGAGGATTTAACACCCCTATATTTTTGTGGGGAGTAACTAACACCCTGCAAAGGAGTAACAGGAACCCTTTGAAAAATCTATTGTAGGGAGTTTTAGTTACTCTAGGAGAGTTCACATAAGCATGCCAGGAGATTCCTTTACTCTATGAAATTCTGCAAATAGCTCCATTTAAAATCTCAAGACATACAGCAAAACTGTAACAAAATGTTTACAATCTCCAGCTTTATAATATTGGAAAGTCACTGAAAAAAGAAATCAGTAGCAGGGCTTCATCATCAGCAAATGACACTTCACTGCCACTTCACTGGAGTTACTGCCTGCCACATGACATGTTATCAGCTGTAGTAAATAGCAGTATAGTAAAGAAATATTCGACAATCACATACTTGTTACCTGTATGGCTGAAGGTATGTCATACGCACTTGCCAACAAAGTTGTAAAAACAATTCTGCCAGACCAGTAGCATTGGTAGTGTAAACTACAGTTGCTATCATGCAAAACAGCACTTTTTTGCTACCTGGAGTTCATCATTTTGTTTGTCTATTTGTTCACTGATTTCTTGTGGCACCTGTAACATATGTTTACAAATTGATGTACAGTCACTGTATGTTAACACACTTACTGGATGTTGTTTAAATTCTATGTTCTCAGTGACATTGAGACATCTGTGCTAAAAAAAATGTCCTTACATAACTATAAACATTATCTCCGTACAGGTCAAGAATAACTTGGAAAGTTGATGAAGTCGAAGACACACAATGTACATTGTATTATAAAGATTCTTGTTAACTGTAGATGATACATCTAACTAGTTAATTCCAGTGAATCTGCATGTAATTATGTAAAGACACAGACAATGATACAGGCTACTGACCTTACCAGGCAATATCATTGTGTCGGACTGCTAATATCAACTGAAAGCAGACGGACATGATATGTACGCCATGTTTAAGCTAGGTGGCTTTCCTCTCCTCCCTCAAGTCTTCAACTTCTTACACACTGAATACTAGTAGCTAGCTGTGAGCTTGAATGGGCTGAATACTGTAAGTACTAGTCAGTGATACGGCAGCTGAGTGAGTCTGCCGAATTTTATTCTCTTTCCCTGAGTCTTGAACTATTTCTGCTGTGTCACGATAAGGCGCCTAAACCCTCATGAGCAGTGGTGACTTTCGTTGGAACAAACCCGGCGTTTCACACGAGACAACTCAGATGTGAGCTCAAATGTACCTGAAGAAACAATGAACGAGATAGTGAACGTCCAGTCATTATTCACGAACAAGTAAACACTTTAGTATCACTTTTTAAGCACTACAATTCCTCAGAGAAGCAAACCGCTTTCAACTACTCAACACGGATCTGTTGTTAAAGAAGCCGTTTCTATGGTAATACTCTTCACTCTAAATAATGCGCTTGTAATAGAAATGGTATTTAATAATTATACATACGTATTTCAAAATATTCTTGACTCTTGAGGTAACAATTCGTCCTCCTGCTTTTGTACACTCTGTTTCCTTTGGTTAGCCTGTAAAATAAAACATGAGTAAATGGCTGCCATTGAAAAGAAAGCCTAAATAATTAATTTCCTTTTTACATTGAGTGGCTAGAATTGAACTGGCTAGTTAATGGAGAAAATATCAAAGTGAGACAGCTATAACCTGCATGTGGCTCATTCAGCTGGCTATGTGGCCACACTAAGTAGCTATACTGGCTCACTGAGTTCACCTTAGCTACTAGCTAGCTGGTAATGGGAACTCTTCAGTTTGGTGCATTCACTTACTTGGAGTTCTCTTTACCCTTAGTGGGTTACTGTTACTCTCCTAGTAGTCCGAACTCCCCTTTCAGAGCAAAATATTTTACTCCCCATAGTTACTGTTACTTCCCATAGTTATATACTATTGGTTGTGTCAATTGAACAGCTGTAGACAAGTTGCTTAGTTAATAAAAGTTGTACAGTCATTATAATATTATTGTATAAATAATATAGATACAGATCAAAGGCCTTTATGTATGTATGTCAATAATCCTGCATAACCTAGCTAGCTAGCAACTTTTTCAATGTTTAGGGCAAAAGCTATACATTGAAGAACACAACTATGTATAATCTGCAGTGTTTGAGGTGAACTTTGACATCCTCATGCAGTGTGGTTGGGTGATTTTTGTACAAGTAAAATAGTCTTCCAGGGATGGCATCCCAGACATCCTGCAATGTATACATGATAGAATCGCTGCTATAGTTTTTATTAATTGTTGACATGTGTAGTTACATTTTTATCCACACGTACTTAGTTATAATTGTAAGAGTGCATCTAGCTATATAGTTTCATTTGAAACAATGTGGTATATAGCTCCTTTAAAAAGTTTCACAGTGTTATTTATAGCATTACAATTTCCATTTTGTCATTAGTACTCTCAATCAAGGTGTTAAAGCACAAGTCTTCTAGGATGGAATCCCAGACCTCTGGCATGTACATGCTAGGACCAGGGCACTCTAAGTGTTGCACTTCCCTGTGTTCTATGTTACACACTCATCATCTTACTCACATTACTTTAGAAGGCAGTTACCAAAACTGAATCTAATGATAGTTCATGGAATGATTGGCAGTATGATTTTAATGCAGGAATAGCAAGGGCAGACGAGACACCTTTATTTAAGGGGGGGGGGGGGGGTTGGGGTCTAGATTGATGATGCCATGGTCTAGCCGCTGTAAGTTGAAGACCAAAAAAAAAGATTATTACCTGCTGGTAATAGCTGCCCTCCACCAACTAGACTAAGTTATATATATCTACTTATTTAGAACTATACATATGTAGCTTGCTACATGCACTGCTCCTCTAAGAATACTGTGACTGCTCTATTAGAGTATCTCAAATTATTGAAGCTATTGAGCTAGGCTCTCCATCACAGCTATAGATAATTTTAGGGGGGCTAGGCCCCCCATATTTTTTCACAGGGGTTACAGCCCCCCCCCCGACGAATAGACTGTTTTACCATAAAGTTGTGTTAACAACTTTCAAGTGTAGCACAATAAGCACATACTAAATTTATAATTATGAGCATAAGTATGCATGTTTATCACTGCAATGACTCTTTCATCAGTAGTTGCATTGTACTCAAGAAGTAGACAAACTGCCAGGTCTTTCATTTCTTATTCCAGTTCCTGCATCCATTTTCCACATCCTATTGAGCTATATAGTGAGGCGTACCATATATTAACCTACCCACATGCTAGGTCACTTCAAGAACAAATTGTGTGATTACTCTATTACATTACGCACATGTAGCTTACAATACCCATGGCAAACAATGTGCATGACCATACGCTTAAATAAATTAGGTCACATAAACTCAATCATCAGTTTTTCATCCATCAATACTCAAAATATTGTGCAAGCTTATAGCCAATTACTTCTTTACAAAATAGTTAGCTGAATTGATACCCCAAATGATTTGTAATGCTTTTTAGTCTGCTCTAGCCATGCATTTATTAACTTTGATGACAGCTTCTTACAGCTGCACTCAACAATCAATGGAACAAACAATCATTGATACAGTAAGGGAAACAATGACATAGGCAGAGATGCAAAATTAATAGATCTAGATGAACAGAAATTTGGCTTTATTAAAGCAGATAACATTGCAGATTGATGAGTATTTTCAAGATAAGTTTGTTATTTTGAATGGGTGTTGCTACACAGAGCAGTCCAATGCATATGGACCTGTGACAAGCAGAAATCAATACAACAGGTTAAATGTATTCTTTGGACAATAAAATTCACTAATGTGTTCAAAGAATTATTCAACCACGTATATCTCCTTACATTTAATTATCAAAGTACTTGCAATTGAATGTAAAAAGTTCCACTTTAATTAGCCCATACAGACACAGATTCCATCTGGATGCATGCCCCAGGGCTCTGAGACAATACTTTGGGTGGCCATTTTCACTTTAAAAATTAAGCAGCTACTAACAGTTGTGATTGATCTATTAGAATGATTAAGAGCACATTGATCTTTCATGACCTTGTGGTTCCCTGCCCTATTTTCACTACCTGAGCAAAACATGATAAAATGACACTGTAAAAACGTGTGTAATCTATTGGTCTACTACACCTATAAAGTAATAAACTACTCTAATAGAATGATCACAGTGACAGATAAAATTGTTGAAGCTTTACCTACCTCTATCTGTCATGAATCAATAATTTCACAAACTCATAGGCCATATACACAGCAGCATTAGGGTATTATGGCTATACCTACATTACTGAGTTGTTATTTGCTTAGGCAGTTGCACAAGATACATAATTATTATTGTTAGAAAACCAGGTATGTAAAATGTGAGGTTACCTGAGCTGGTCCTGCAATAGAGTGCACAAAATGATTACTTCATAGCAAATGAATGGATTTCTAATACTATTAGACTCTCCAGCATCTGCATTGCTTGCATATTAAAATATCAAGATTTAAATGTCCACTTTCCAAGCAATCTATACAGCTGTTCAATTGACACAACCAGAAGCAGATGGTAAATGTATTGACTACATGGTTGTTCTAATAGAATACTGAATGTTCTATTAGAGTAGTAGCTTCCAATGACCTTTGAATTTTAAGCCAAGGATTTCACCACTTCTTAGAAACCTCAGGTGTTCTTCTGGATCTTCCCCTGATTTAAAGTTCCTAGGAAGACAGTTTGTAACAGTAGGAAGGAGGCAACCCACCAAAATCATTGAAGATCATTGCGCTGAAAATTTCATCTCTGCCAGCCAGATGGTTAGAAAGGTCGCAGCTCTTTCAAACTTGGTGTGTAGAATACTTATACATCCAACTTCATTACTATCTTATGTGATAGGATTGGCTTCTCTTCTTTTGGCTGGTAGAGCACATCGAACGAAAAACTTTCTCGACACATCCGCAGAAAATCAGTCTCCGTGGAAAACACAGGCAAAGTTTTACTCATTTCTATGCATGGTTTGGTAGGTGAACAACACTTGATATCACACTCAGAATCTGGGAGCTCTGGACGTCTTCTTTGGAGTGCACGGAATATTAAGATCAATCATGCAATATAAGTACTAAAATCCACGTGTTGCTCCAACAAGGGAACTCAGTTCCAAACCAAGGGTGGTATTAGTATCGGGGCACTAAGGGTAACATACTACGATAGTCAGGGATTTGTTTCTTGCAACTTCATTTTTCAAGTTGAGGACCTTACCTACGCGAACATTTATTACAAGTAAAAAAATTCTCACGAGGAATTTAATGTCGCGAATTTGTCACCTCGCGAGATTAAGTGTCGCATGATTTTATGTTCGCAAGTAAATTTGTCCGCGCGCTATATGGTAGCATAGATTATAGACGGTAGTAAGTTCTGGTATTGCTTCACAGCATATGGACTGTTGGAAAAGTCATACAGTAGCACATTTGATAGGTATAATTCAGGGGCGGATCTAGAAATTTTTAGAGGGGGTTTCAGGTTCTCCAACAAATTCAGCCTAGCTGCAAGTGGAAGACCATAAAAAAAGTCACTACGTGGTTTTGAACGCTGTGAAGGTGATTTCAAAGGCAAAAGTATGAAGTTTTGCCAATAGAAAAAAAAGCCATAATATAATACAGTATGTATAACTCTTTGTAATTATCACACAGACGAATCATAGGGGCACGCATTAGTTCAGATGGGGTTTCAAACCCAGAAACCCCCTTAAAACCGCCCCTGATAAGATAAGCCAATTGGGTGCATGTTTGTTTGTCCGTGTGTTCCTTATTAGTTTTACTGTGGCCTGAAGGTCTGACAGCAACATGTGCTGCAGCCTTAGGATTATCCTAACCTAACAGACAGCAATTTTTGTAACTTAAGATGTTAACTGCTTGGAAGTGTGCACCTCTCAGTTAACACAGAGATTCTGTGATAACTTAAACTTCATTTTGCTTAAACCTTTGCTTGCAGTATAGCTATGGCGAATAGTGCTGTTTTAAGTACTTTTTGTACTCTTACAGTTCTAGCATGATAGGACAGGTATACTATTAGCACCACATGCCATAGGCTACACATGTCTTGATTATAATTATTGGTTTAGCTTACAAACTGTTCTATTGTTTAGGTAACCTGTGTGTTCACATAATTTCACTATTAAGCTTGTATGATGGAATAAGGTTCGTAAAGAATCTTTTAATGTTTCTTTCTCAATGCATTGGCATTGTGGTTAATGTGCAATGGCGGATCCAGGATGGGGCATTTGGGGCAAATGCCCCCTCCTTCAAGAAATTGCATAAAAGATCGAGATACTCTAATAGAGCAGTCAGTTACTCTAATAAAGCAGTCACAATGTTCATGAGGCAGTGCAGCTTACTTATGAAGCTATAAATAGGATTTTATTTTACATAACATACGTGATATAATATATTTGGTAAAGGATAACTAGCTATTATTGTTGTGACCTTTTTTTTTTTTTTTTTTTTTGCTCTTCAACTTTTTCAGCAAGGTGCCCCCCCTCTTTCCAGACTCTGGATCCGCCCCTGATGTGGATTGTGAAATGGTCCTGCATGAAGAGCAGGTACCAATGCTATAGTGCATCAATAAAATGTGTATAGAACTACAGCAAAACCTAACAAAGTGCATGGCCTTGACATTGAGGTTTTCTGGCACAGACCAACACGCTAGGGACCCGCCGATTATGCTCATTATTATGCCAGCATAATCGGTGGGTCCCTACCAACACCTGGCTAGTTGTTGTAACAGCAATTCACTATTATTATAAATATCCTATTATTATTATTATTATAGAGTTTCTATATACAGTGAAAATTAGGATTTCTTGAGGCATATGTAATAGTATGGCAAATACATCACAAGGTGGCCTTATTAATGAGGTGGCCACTAAGTGAGGCTTTACTGTATCCTGTATGTAATGGAGTTGAGGAGAGTATGTTTAACCTCAGCAATCATACACACACTGTAAAAACACAAGTACCAAAATATCCCAATATGGACACCACTGGTGATAATGGTGTCCGTATTGGGACATTTTGGTGTCCAGAGGACACTTCAGTTTTTACAGTACATGTTTTGTCACATTCCTCCTATCTCTCGCAGGACCAGGCCAAGTGTTCGTACCATCCTTCCTGCTATACAGTACTTACATGAACAGCTGAAAAGTGTCCTGAAAGAGCTAAACAAAATAGATTATCACTTGGGACCAGTTGCTGCCTGTTCAGAATGTAAAAAAGAGGAGCTGTTAACCTACATCACTTATAGTAGTGATAAGGGGTCTGATTACCAGCAGTGTACTTGTACTGGTTGTGGATATGATAATGTCATTGATCATAGCAACAAAGTGATCATGTCAAAAGTGAGTACATGTTTTGACCAGCAAGTTAATTACATGTCTCTATATTAATAGGCCTATAAAATTAAATTCAAAGATTTTAAAAATGAGTTAGATAAGCTGATTAATGCAGACATTAAAAAGCGTCTACAAAGAAAATTTAAAAAGATTATACCTAAAGAAGATTTAGATGACAATCCCTCATGGACTGATATTCTTGAGGAGTGGTATGAACTAAACAATATGGATCCCTGGCCTAAAGTGATGTCAGCCTTGGAAATTTGTGAACACGACAGTGCTGAAGATGTTGTAAAACTCATCAAAGAAAAACACTTGCATTTGTGTCACCACTGAACTAACCAATAAGTATATTTAATATAGTGAGCACATAATTACAGTCATTTAATGTATTTCATGAAATATGGTCAGAACCATTCAGTGTACCAGTAGTCCCCAGTCTGGCACAGTAACAACAAAGTGAATGAGAAAGAAACAGCAAACAGATATGCCATCCATGGGTAGACAGGTATCGCAAATATCTCAGCCTATGTGAGGCAAATGAGCTCATGTGATCTAATATTACAACTAGTTACCCTCATAGTAATGGATACGGTGAAGATGGAGAAAGAGTCAAGTTCTAATTGAGGAGACTCCATGTACTGTAATGGCCTCCCTCTAATAATTGGACCAGCAGCTAACAATCCGTTACATGCAGCAGTAACCCGGGCTGCCTGCAAGTAGCATATCTAGCATGATTATAACAAAATGATTGACATTACCTGTACAAAAGGGAAAACCACAAGTAGTGACCACAGAATAGCTGTAAATGTAGCAACCACAGTGTGCTCTGTAGTGTTAGTGTTGTCCCCCAGTATGATCACTCCTGCAATGATTAGGTGGGTGGGGTTATAAGGGCACACGATGAACTTACCATCTAAAGCAGCTGTTGCTAGATTGAACATTATCAGAGCCACTGCTGTGGCAGTTTTACCATTCAACACCTTAAGATAAGCATTGGCTTTGTTTATGTCCTGAAATGGGGGTGGGGCTGGGAGATTACATATTTATGTGTGATTGCTTACCTTAATAGCAGCATCAAGGGACTTGTGCTCACGTCGTTCCACCTTAATACGTAGAGCATGCAACAAGTAAATGTTGAGCTCACTCTGAATAGCGTAATTGATGATGGCCATAATGTAGACAGCATCAAAGAAGATGAAACCAAACAATGAGAATATGACCAAAACCAGTTTACCGCCCCCACTAAACCTGTTGATAATGTATCACATGATGTACAACAACAGGGATATCCCCTTACTGTGGTCCACCATCAGGCCAGCTGACTGTGACATCACCATCAAAAAAGTCAAATACTATAGCATGTGCAATACGCACAGCTAGTGACACCACAATGTAAGCCACACCCAACATGAGATAAAAGCTACAACAAAGTAACAACTAATAGAGCACATCTTTCATTAACTAGTAGGTAGGATCATTACACTTAAACAAGGGATATTAGTACCTTGTTAGGATCTCCCCTGTTTAAGATTCTTACACTACTTGTAACATTTACTGTATATGCACCTGTCTGAAGCAACATCTAACATTCAAACCTGTAGCAGCCTTTGAGCTCAGTGCTGCCAAGAAGGAGGTTACTGAGGCACTTTTCCCTGGGCCCCAAAGCTTCAACCTTGTAGTGTCAATTTTAAGCCCTTTTATCATTTTATGACATGCAAATAGCAGAGTACAGCTTCTGGGGTTGAACCCCACACCCCCACTGTACACTACAACATTGTACGTCAGCTCTAGAACCACCACTGAACTGCTTACTATTTACTTTGTAACTAATCACTTGTACAGACCAGCCCATGGCTGTATAATACACACAATTGGTTTAACTACAGGTGAACACAGATTGTAAATTAGGTTGGGAGCTCCACTTGTTCAGTTTATCCTTGATTACTAGCTGGTATCACTCAGGCAGTTAAACACACTTTGGGCTTGATTACTAATGCAGTATAAAGGTATCAACAATATCCCCCATTGATATTGTGATTATGTTTCTTGATGTCACAAAATAGTGGGCAAGGTAGCATTTTGCTATGGTAATGCCAAGAGTATACAATAGTAACTAAGAATATTGAACAGCCCATGATTAATGATTGCATGAGGATATTTCAGTAATTGTTCATTTATATTGCCATTAAGGGTTGCCGTATTCGGCCACTATACCAAGTGAAAACATAATAGCGTTATGGCTAATGTTAAAGTTCTGGCAGTGCCAAGCAAATCTGTGAAGGCGTGGCAACATGCTCATTTGTGCAACCGTTGTTTTAGCAAGCTGGAGTTATCTTGGGTCCTTACTACACTTTCCTTGTACAATAACTGTTGAATACTTAGTTGAATAACATAGAAAACTGGCAAAGATTCGTTGTCATGTACGTATTTCAAATTACCATTTCATGTAAACAAACAATTACTGAAATATCTGTGTTATTTTACTCAATCATTAATCATGGGCTAATACACCGTTCGACACTCTTGGCTTTTATTATATACTCTTGATAATGCTTATAAACAAGAGGGAGACACATATACCTTATTGCAATGTGCATGTTTGTGCACACATTAAAATGGAAATTGGTCTGCTTTTGCCTGATGGGCCCATTTTGCATCACTAAAATTCGTTTACTACCTTCTCAGTTCCTTCTGTATAAAAAAATCCAAGAAGAATATTCATTTGATTTTTGTGTGACAATTATCCATACCAAGATGGCTATTATACATCACATTAATTTTGGCATTGCAAATATCGTCCATTGCTGATTTGTGGTCTTATACAAAGGAAAACTCTACTATACTAGCACTACGCTGGTAACACACAAACACTGCACTGGTAACACACAAATGCTACACTGGTAACACACAAATGCTACACTGGTAACACACAAATGCTACACTGGTAACACACAAATTCTACACTGGTAACACACAAATGCTACACTGGTAACACACAAACACTACACTGGTAACACACAAATGCTACACTGGTAACATACAAACACTTATACATTCTTTGTTCCCCCTCAGTGCCATACAACTGATCATGTCCATTGTTATAGTACAGGGTTGAGGGTAGTACCACTGTAAAGGCAGGATCACGCGATCGAGCAGAGCTGGAGGATGCAAGTGATAGGCCATGTTGCCACTATTGACAGAACTCGACGTAGGCTAGGCTTAGTTGTTGTTTTGAGTATTTGTTAAGAAATATTGATAAGAATATCAACTAGGTACACACTATTTGTGGGTGGCGAGAACCAGAAGGGCGGACTGAGAAGGTTTTATGCTAGTTGATGCTGCCCGCAGTTCTACAACTTGGAGGTCCTACCGAGATAGTCTAAGAGGTTACTACGGCCAAGAAGAGTCCCAGTGAAGAGGATCTTGAGTGATGGATAAAGAATCTGATTTCAAGCTCACCGACCAGTGTATCATGTGCGGAGTTGGTGTGAAGGATGAAGACCAAGCTCTCCAGTGTGACCTATGTGAGGGATGGGAGCATATAAATTGTATTAGAATGTGTGATCGACCATCACAAGCATGTTATGATGCATTAACACAGACACCGTGCAAATCACTTTTGTTCACGTGCTCTCGGTGTAAGCGCAAGGGTACCCTAGCACGGTGCCTTATGCATGCGCAGTTGACGTTCGATAGTGCACAAGTCCAGAAGGGTCTGTACGAACAGTTACTGGCTGATAAGACGAAAGAAGCAGAGCGTCTGAGTTATGAACGTGAGGCACTGCAACTGGAGAGGAAGTGTTTGGAGGACAGGTTGGAGGACGTACGGAGCCAGCTAGAGGAAGAACATCATGAACTGTGCGTACTCCGTATAGGCACTGCAGCTACAAGCAGTGAAGTAGAGATGAAGCGGGTTCACACACCTCCACTGGTGTCCACGCCGTATTCGTCAGGGCCATGGTCATGTCCCCCTCTCTCGTCTGTCGGTAGACGTAAGCTCCCACAGATTCCAGTGTTAACGGCTGTGCAGCAGAGTACTGTGGTGCCATCGTCAGAAGAGAGCACCCGTGTCTCAGCAGTGACACCTTCCGTCTCTGAGGGAATGAATGTTAGTTTGCAGCCAGTGCTTAGTGTCAGTTCAACTGCAGGGACAGTGCAGAGAAGTGATGTGACCACTTTGCTAGTAGATGCAGCCAACCATCTGACTACAGAGTCACTTCCTACAGCAGTGTCTTCAGTACCCATGTTCACCACACCTGTGCTAAGTAGAACAGTTGCTCACACTGTAGGGTCAACTGAGCGTGCCTCATTTGCTGCCACTTATCCAGTGTTGGGTAGCATTACTACCACTGTGCCGGCCCCTCCTCCTGCTCACCCTGGAGTACACATGCCATTACCAGTGTCAGTAGGCACCCTGGTACCAGCTTCAAGAAACTTATCCACAACCCCCACTACTGGTAGAACCACTGAATTTAAGCAGCCACCAGCATTTAAAGAATTACGTGAGAGAGTTAACAAATTCTCTGGAGAGTCCAAGGAGGACTTTGAGGTGTGGCTGGCTGACTATTGTGAAGCCACAGAAGACTGTGGATGGTCAGATGAGTTGAGGACAAGGTGGTTCTCATGGTTTCTTTCAGGTGCAGCTAAGCATACGTGGCAACGAACGCTGAGCAAAGAGGACAAGGCACAATGGGACAGCATTGTGAGAAGCTACAAGGGCCATTATGGGGTACATATGGATCCTCGGACAGCATACCTCCGCTGTCATGAATTACAGTACAATGACTTTTCATCTGTGCAGGGACTGTTGGAAGCAATGAAGGATTATCAGAGGATGGCACCTGATCATTTGTCCAATGACAACCTTACCTCTATCTTGTGGAATAAAGTTCCCTTCAAATTGCAGAAGGAAGTGGGAGATATTAAGGATTGGTCATTGCAGGAACTTTTGCACCGGTTGTTGAGGGCAGAAGCTAGAGTGGGTGAGCGAGACCGGCATACCAATAATCAGATCATTACTACTAGGAAGAGAAAGAATCAGGGTGGAAGTGATGTCACAGTCCTTCATAGTGGTAGGACTACAGGTCCTCAACATAGAGTACCGGATGAGAGTGGTAAGGGCAAGAGTGAATCTGCTGATGCTAAGGGCACCACAGAGATGGAATTAAAGCATGTGAGATGCTATAAGTGCCACAAGAATGGTCATATAGCCAAGTCATGTCCTAACACACAAGGTACGAAGCCTGCTAACAATATGATAAGTTTGGAGTCTAGTAGTGAATCTGTGGTAGAGCTAGCTGAGTCAGAGCCTTGGATGAGAATTCTGACTGTACATGGAAAAGAGAACATATCTCAGAAGTCTGGAGCTAAGCTGTCTGGGCCAACCTTTAAGGTTAATGTAGTGGTGGAAGGGGTTAAAACCCGAGCTCTACCAGACAGTGGCTCTCAGGTGACCTTGGTCAGAGCTGAACTGCTTCCAAAGATTAAAGGATGGAAACTTGAACATCAATCAGAACAAGACTCCAACTTGACAACGCAGCCAATTGGGGCTTCTGGGAAGGAGCTTGGAGCTACTTCAGTTGTGAATCTATGTACCACCATGGAGCAAACAGGACAAGAGTTGATGATTCCTTGTTTTGTATTACAATCATCGAAACCTATCTGGCAGGGAGTAGTCCACGATTGTGCAATAGTACTAGGTACTAATGCCATGATAGAATACGGCATAGAGACGGTACAGGCTGATGGGACCCCAGTGAAACCCTTTAGTCCAACCAGAGGAAGGGAGGATGCAACAGAGCACAGTGTGAGAAGGGTGTGTTTGGGGCAGACAATCCATCTGGCACCAGGTGCAGCACGACAAGTGCGAGTTAGAGTGGCATCAGATAGTTCAGTTGAAGAACAACCTTGCAAGTCTGAGGTAGGTATTGTTGTGCCAACAGAGGAAGTGTTGGCTGGTAGGTACTGTGATTTTCAGGAGTGTCTTTAGAGAGGAGAGACAGAATTCAAAGTGGTGATGAACAATTGGGGGACTGAGCCACTGACAGTTACAAGAGATCAACAGGTTGGTACTATTGAGTCAGGTGTTATAGTTCCACAGGTTGACCCTGTTTGGGAAGACACATCAGATATGCAAGTTCGGTTGTGTGAGACCAGTAGCACAGATCTGGAGACAAGGAAGACAGAACTGCAGATGCAGTTGCAGATTGGAGAACAACTATCCAACCAGGAGAAGACAAGCCTGGAAGAGCTCCTTTTAGCTTACAGTGATGTGTTTGCTCTCACCGATGAGGAACTGGGAGAAACTGATTTGGTGACTCATAGTATCAATACTGGAGATGCAAAACCAGTGAAGACCCTGCCTCGGAGACTACCCTATGCCTTACACCAGGAACTAGAAGAAGAGATGAGGAAGTTAATTGATCTAGGGTGTATTGAAGCAAGCAATAGTCCATATGCTTCTGCATTAGTGTTAGTAAGGAAGAAGGGTGGAGGGCTCCACGTATGCGTTGACTATCGTAGTGCGAACAAGGACACAGTACCTGATTGCTTTCCGATGCCGAGAATTGACGAATTAGTAGAAATGGTTGGACGCACCAAACCCAGGGTGTTCTCATCCCTGGACTTGATGCGAGGCTACCACCAGGTTAGAATGGCAGAGGATTCCAAGCACAAGATGGCGTTCACTTGCCATCTTGGGCTTTATCAGTACCGAAGAATGCCGTTTGGGTTAACCAATGCCCCGGCAACCTTTCAACGATTGATGTTTCAGCTCTTTTCTGGATCAGAATGGACCTTTGTGTTTGTGTACCTGGATGACATACTGGTGGCTTCCAGTAGTGTAGAGGAACATGTACTCCATGTGAGAAAGGTGTTACAGCAGATTAGAGAAGCAGGCCTGAGGCTCAAGCCAGAGAAGTGTAATTTTGCAACCCAGAAGATAGAATATTTGGGACATACCCTTATTCCAGAAGGTGTTAAGCCCAATGAAACAAATATCATAGCGGTGAAGGAATTTCCACGACCCCAGTCAGTAAAGGAGGTCCGCACTTTCCTGGGATTAGTCAACTTTTACAGAAAACATGTAAAGAATATGGCCATCATTTGTCGACCATTAACAGCTTTAACTAGAAAGGATAGACAACAGTTCACTTGGTCCCCTGAATGTGAAGAAGCATTTGCGAAAGTTAAACAACTGCTTGTGTCAGCTCCGTTACTACATCCACCTAATCTGGAGAAAGACTTCTTTTTATGGACTGATGCCAGTGAGCAGGGTTTTGGTGCTGTCTTGGAACAGGAAGATGAGAATGGTATTAGACACCCGGTGGCATACGCTAGCAGACCAACTAACAGTGCCGAAATGAAGTACGCTCCTACTGAATTAGAAGTTGCTGCCCTAGTCTATTCGTTAGAACATTTCCAAGTTTACCTTCTTGGTAACAGAGTAACAGTGTACACTGACCACCAAGCCTTGGTGTCATCATTTATACCATATCTTAAGAGCCAAACAAAAGGGCTACTGGCAAGATGGTACTTGCGCCTTTCACCATTCCTGCCAAACATAAATTTGCAGCACAAGCCTGGTACTGTCAACCAAGCAGCTGATGCTCTATCTCGTGCTCCAGTCAGGAGGGAACAGGTGTTACACATTGAGGTAGAAGCATTTGGGTCTATGATGCAGAAGGTCAGAGACAACCAACGAGAAGACCCTGAGCTATCACAACTGATGGACTATTTGGAACAGAATATCCTGCCTGATGAGACAGTATTGGCCAAGAGAGTTGCCACTCAGGCTCAGAAGGGCTATTATATTGTGGATAGTGTTCTTTACTATGAAGACTCATCAGTTTCAGGACGCCAGAGACTAGTGGTACCTACTTTGTTGAGAAAGCAACTGTTGTTGGACAATCATGATGCTATCTTTGTGGGGCATTTTGCACCCAAGAAGATGTTACAGAGAGTAAGCCAGTATTATTATTGGCCAAAGATGAGTGCTGATGTACATGAAGTTTGTCGATCATGTGTAGTTTGTTTGTCTACTCAGGGACAGGACAGACGGCCACGACCGCCACTGAAGAGTATTCCGGTGGGGGAGCCCTTTGAGTGTGTGGGCATGGACTTTAAGGAATTTGATGTGAGTAACAAGGGAAACAGGTACGCTTTAGTGTTCCAAGATTACCTCACCAAATGGCCTGAGGTATTCCCAGTTGCAGACAGAACAGCTAAGACTGTAGCAAGCTGTTTAGCTGAATTAGTGTGGAGGCACGGAGTACCAGCTCGTATTATACATGACAGAGCGGCAGAATTTTTGTCAGATGTTTTGCAAGACACTGCAGCCATTTTGGGAGTGAAACAATTACCAACATCTGGGGGTCATCCCCAAACTGATGGACTTGTAGAGAGGTTGAACAGAACCCTCAAGTCAATGTTATCTAAGCTGGTGGTGAAGAAGGGACGAAACTGGGATGAACTGCTTGGCCCAGTTCTGATGGCATACAAGACAACACCACAAGCTTCATCAGGAGAATCCCCGTTCTATTTGTTGTATGGGCGGGATGCCAGTTTGCCATCTAGTTTGGATTTCTATGTACCCAAACCCAAGGCTGTTACATTGGAGTCAGATTATGGCAGGGAACTGTTCAAGGAGCTCAAGCAAGTGAGATCATTGGCTAAGCAGAGTATTGCCAAGGCACAGAATGTTCAGAAACAGCAATACGACAAGGAAGTGAAAAATCAGTACTGGAGAATTGGTAATGTTGAAAGTAGACCCTAAGTTCAAGCTTGACAGACAATTTCGGGGTCCATACCGTGTACATAATGTGACTGCAACTTGTGCCTACATACAACCGATTAACATGCCTAATTCAGACATGATTTGTGTGTCATTGCAACGGTTGTCACGTTGCACAGGACAGGGGTTGAAATCAGCTCAACCGTGGTTGGGTCATGGCAAGACCAGAAGAAGGCGTCAAGTAAGGCAGACAACGAGATTACCAAGTGAACATGATGACAATAATGATAGTATTTCTGATCAAGTTAGTGGATCTGAACAACAGAATAATGGTCACACTAAGACCAGAGCTGGAAGAACTGTGAGGAGACCTCAGCGTTTTCTTGATGATAACAGCTTCCCTGATGGGTCAGCTTCTGAAGTGGGGGGAGGTTGTAAAGGCAGGATCACGCGATCGAGCAGAGCTGGAGGGCGCACGTGATAGGCCACGTTGCCACTATTGACAAAACTCAACGTAGGCTAGGCTTAGTTGTTGTTTTGAGTATTTGTTAAGAAATATTGATAAGAATATCAACTAGGTACAGACTATTTGTGGGTGGCGAGAACCAGAAGGGCGGACTGAGAAGGTTTTATGCTAGTTGACGCTGCCCGCAGTTCTACACACTATTTGGTGATGGCTAAAATTACTATTGGACAATAACTAACATGTAGAATACGCAGGCATGGCTACACAGCTAGTCTGAAATAGCTGTTAGTCAATAGTACAATATGCATGCATCCCTCATTACATGTTTGCTTATAAGGTGTCTATCGTTGCTATCTTTTGAACATTGAAAATTTTACACCCCTTTAACCCTACAATTATCAACTTACAATATTGTATTGATGAGACGACGAGAAGTTGGCTCTGGCCAGGTAGTAAACTTGTAACATTGTACAAATACCTATCAGTGATTCAGCCAATCATTACAACCCAGCATAGCCACACCCACCTGTCCAGCAAGGTTCTGCAGATACTCTTGTCCTGACCAAAACAGGTAAATACCATAAAAATAGGTTGTCAATAGCAACAGATCAGGAATGACAAAGATACTGACAACACTAACATTACAACGAATCACTTCAATTGTTTTGTTGCTGCTAGTAACTGGCATCAATTCAAACTATGAACACAAATATCATTACTTCTCCTGCAAGTAACACACTCACTGACTTGATCACGTCGGAAACATGATAATATCTGGGTGACTAGGGCAGTAGTTATCACCATGGAAACGAAAAACACCCAAATCCACCGGAGGAGCTTCATTACAGGTGAAGGGTTGTTGACTAGGTCGTACCACCCCATCTAATAGTATAAACCATTCCATGAGAGACCCTACAATAACAAGTTGCACATACCACTCTCAAACACGCTCTGTACGGTTTTATGATCCATTTGTTACACTGGTTAATAGCATAGCCTGTCTCGTCTCGCTACAGTTCGATAGCATGATCACCTTCTCTCAAAGCAGCCATATCTCACCTCTATAGTTTCAAAGTCCAGCGAATTTATGCGCCCCCTGCGTGTGTCACCCGACTGCTGATCATCGTGATCGATGTTAATGTCATCTAACATCACATCGCTATCTCTCTCCATTGCTAGGATCACGTGAGTTACGAAGGGGATCTCCGGTTTACGTCATGCGCATTCCTCCGGATATTGCAAAAACTTGAAACACTGCTTTACAATCTTTCTACCAATGGCTTTACTGAGGTATGCAGGCATCTTTAGTTTTTGATTCAAACAGTTGCTGATCTAACCACTGAAATTCTGCAAATTATAATTATTCATATGGTCAACGATATGCCAATATCTGTGCATGGTGACTAAACAAAACCCTTTCTATGTTACTATGATTTTCTTTAACATTGAAGGGATTCATTATCTCATACAAACCCTTCAATTCTTAGTCAGTTTCAAGCAATTACTGTTCACTGTAAAAAAAAAATTCAAACCTGCATGGTTGACTGCCTTATTAGAGAGCTAGTTAGTGTTATCGTATACTAACAACATTTGTAATAAATTCAGTTGCTCTATACTACCATCTTTAGTGATCATATAGTTATTCAGGCTTATAGCTACAAGTATATTCATACAATACTCCAAGCAATGAGACAGGCGGTATGACATAGTTTCATTTCTTCATGTTATATCATGAACTGAATTTCCACCAACTAACTTTCAGACACTATATAAGTCAGTGGCTATAAACTACTATAGACTGGGAGGGGGGTACACATGGTGTTTGAAGTAATTACTTTTAGTGCTGTATACTATTTTGGCATGATTGTCCAAACAGTAAAGAGAGGCTTGTGTGCCAGTACAGAGGAAAATTCTAGGGATCTCTGGACTAACTAGTGAGGCACACATATGGTCCCCCAGCTAGGGAAAATTTTGAAACATACGTAAGTGTACCAAGATTGAATCTGGAAGAGAAATAATTGATATCTGGGAGTAATTAGCAAGCTGAAGGGACAAAATTTAAAAATAAGAACTATGCATATAATTACGTACATTGTTTTATTGGATTTTAAGGCAATTTAATGGATTGTATAAGAAAGAAAATTTTAGTCAAATCCCTGTAGTAAATTGTAAAAAAGTGTTAAGATGTATAAAACACGTAAGCTGTATATATAACTTTGAGTTTATACTATTCTATGCATGGTGCAGCTGGCTATGTTTTACAACTATTGCCTAGTATAGTGTTTTGGACACAACTATAGCCCCGGCCCCTTTTAACCCCCTGCTATAAGTTATAATTGTACTGTGTTTCTGTATATGCATGTACGGGGCTGCAGGTACTGGTTGTTTGCAGACCTTTGGCTTTTTGCCCTAAAGCAATATATATAGCACTATAAATAAGCTCCAAATTTTCTGTTGCATACATACTGGGGGAGGGGGGGTATGGGGGCATGCTCCCCAGGAAATTTTTGAAAATTATGTATTTCAAGATTGAATCTGGTAATAATTTTCACCAAAAGAATCCTTAAAGCTGACATTTCAACATTTCAAACACACATTATTAGGAACTGGTTAATATAGGCTTGCTTCTGTTGACATATAGTATCAGGAGCAGGTTAAAGAGTTAAGAGGTGGAGTTATGTGAAATTTGAAGCAAAAACAAGCATGGATATATACCATCTAAAAAATTTTCAGGTCTTCAGTAAACATCTTTTACTGTGTTTATACATACTAACAAAAATGTGACTGTTCTATTAGGGTAGTTGACTGCTCTATTAGAATGCCTTCACAAATTAATGCAATATCCTTTGAATATACTTGACCCAGGGGGGTCACCAACGACATGGGGCTCTTGTAGACTATCTGAGAAAACTAATTAAATATTTAGAAATACTTAAATCTGTACAAAATCGGATATTGTCTTTTCTGTCCACTCTCGACATAGATAATTAATAAGAGTAATAATTATTATCTGTGCTCTCAACAAGTGCAAGTGGATACTGCCTTATTGATTTGTCACAGTAACTAAATTCATGATGAAGATGGTATTGACAGTGAATAGAGGTAGCTACGATAAATGTTTGTAGTAATTGACTGCATGCCGTTGTGCTCCTGTCGAGGCTACTTATGAAGTATGTTTCCATTCAGCACTTTGTCAATTTCCCACCATGTCGCAGCTATTGTCTGGGTTTATTATGCTTCTTGATGTGCCCCAAGGGATAGTCTATCTTGCTAGCTTTGTACATTAATGACCTACCGATTGTCATCCATTGGATTTGTGTGCTGATGATGCTGAATTGCACTGTAGCCATTCGGATTTGAGCATATAGTAGACATTCTTTCAATCTGCTGTGCTTGTTGGCTCAATTGAGTTTAAATGTTGTCAAATCCAGTTCAATGCTCATAGGAAGTTGATCACTTAAATGTTTTAGTTATAAGTATTTTACTTGCTCAAGTAGATCCTGTTCGATACCTAGAAGTTATAATTGACCCTGCACTGTCCTAGACCTTACACATCTCTAATATGGTCTCTAGAGTAAGGTCTCAAATTATCTCCATTCTTCGCTATGGGTCATTGCCACCAGCTGTACTCTGTGTACTTTTTATGCTTTTGTAATGCTTTTGCTTGATTATTGTGATGTTGTTTGGTGTCCTACTACTGTTAAATTTACCAGTGTGACTGAAAGAGTGCATTCTAAGATCATTAAGAAAATTCCATTATCTATTAGCTCCTTTGCTTTACCAGAGCGTCGACGTTATCATACTGTTCTTCAAGTTTTCAAGTCCATACACAAATTTTCTCCATCATATTTACAAGATATTCTAAAGATGTGACTGGTCATGTTGGCTGTAATACCAGTGTACCAATTTTGTCCTTTTATTATTATGGCTTTATTCTGTGGAACAATCTGCAATCAACTGTTGCGGAGGCTACTACTGTTTCATCTTTCAAAAAATTTATTGGCATTAATATTAAATATTATTTCTTGTATTGGCTTTGTGCGTGTGCATGTTTCTTTTTGGTGTTGTATCTGTAGTTGTATTTTGTACTCTTCTTCTTTTCACAGAGCTCCACTGAAAATCAGTATTTGGTTACTGAGTGGACCCCCTGTTTAAAAATTACAATTACAAAATTTGATTAGCCTCAGTGTAACCACAGCTATGTATACTCAGCTGGTGTCAACTGGTCTACCACAGCCTTGTACCCAGATCCCTTTTGTATTTGGGTGGGGGAAAAAGCTGGTGTCAGCTGCTCTGAATGAAATGGCTATTGGAGTTACACCAGGCCCTTTTTTCCCACACACAAATACAAAGGGTAAAAAGCAGTCTGGGTACGAGACTAGCTCTACCATAGCAGAATCTATGGAACGTGCGATAAAGCTTCTTAATTTTACTGCTTGCAATTGCAGACCATCGCTCTTCCCTACAGCAAGATGCTATCTTGGATGAGCTGTTTCCTGTCTTTTTCTTTGCTGCACTCTGCCATTCTGGCCGTCCGTGGGAGCAGATCTACTTTCTTAGGGCACCCCATCACCTCTGTTGAGCTGTGCTTGGCGGGGAGCCATGTAATGGTATGGATCACAAATATTGTTTTCTGTGGACTGAGTCATATGTGATTGATGGCTGATTTCGATTGTTCTGATGTGATTTAAAAAAAAAAAACAACTTATCTTTGTAATTAGCCTTAGAGTTTGTCCATGTCTTTTGTTTTGTATCTGTGTATTTAGTTTTGTACTTGTTAGCTAGCTATAGTGTATTTGTACTGCTCTGACAAGGAAGAAAGGCAGGCTGACTCGCCGATTGCCGTAGTTGTAAACACTGATTTCCCTGCTCTCAATGTCTAGTCAGTTTTGTAATTAAATTTTAGAGTAGTTATAAGTTTAATTTGGTAGCTAGTTGTTATTTTATAATCAATCATATGGGTGACAAAAAAAAAAAACGTAGTTGCTATTCGTCCGGTCCCGGAGCAACAGTTATTCTTCCGGCACTCATCACGTGATCTGTTGGGGTATTAATTACACTGAATTACGTGGCCCTCGAGGATCATGTGTGCTATTAACTCCGAGATGGACTTATTGTAGATTATCGTTTATTCACGAGCGTAAGAATGGGACCCTGCATGGAAGATTGAAATACTCTAATAGAACAGTCAAGGGATATTTTTTTAATTCAGGCCATAATGGCACTCCCCTCCAAGAGCTTTTCACATTCAGATGTGATTTATTGAATGATAAATGGACTGACATGAAATTTAGGTTGAATATTAGGGTAGATTCTGGCTATATAGGCTGCTAGGGGTGAATCTCAGCTGCTGCATGGACCATGCAAAGATGCTAGTTACTACCCTTCATGTAGTTATGTAATTAGCTGACCATGCACATTCTGGCTACAGTATGATTTTGATTGCAGTGAAACTCATCCAGGATACATGTATATTGTATTCATAATAAGGTGCCTGAATCCCATAGCTAGTTCAAATTACTATTGTAGAAAAATCCTAAAGCCTTCGTTACAAAAACATGTTCCAAAGATGTTTGTTATGTTTGCTGAGTCACTAACGAATACCACTAGCACATGTACAAATAGAGCAAAACCACACAGAGGATGTAGTATCATCAAAAGTAACGCAAGAACGATGAAATGGCTTGGAACACTTAGAACACCTGATCATGGGATCTCCACCATCAGGTAAACGACACAAACAAAAAACATTTACTCTCCGCAGTATTGCCTTGCCTGGAACCTTCATTATATCTTCCTGTGGAAATTTATCGATTGCTCTATTCTTTAGACATTGTAAAAAATGATTGCGAAACTCAGTTTGCTTGTATACTATTTTGGCAGGATCAATTCCACTGCACAGTGAATAGGCAAATGCCAAAGAAAAAAGACCGCAACAAGAGCCACCATCCTGCTGTTGAACATCTTGAAATGTCAAGAAGAAATATGAGTGTGGTGTCCTAATCATGGAAGCTATCGCTCTTTTCGTGTCCAAGGAAACATCTCCACTACGATTGCTATCATAAACCATGACTTGCTTTTCTTTGCAATCCTTATTTGTCACCAACACCCAGTGAGATTCATAACAATGTAATACCTGTATGAACTCTCCATCTTCTTGCTCAAAAGTGTTTGTTTGCATTTTCCCAACATCTCGAGAACCACCAAATTGAGGGAATTTCTTTTTAAGCAAATCCTGTCCAGCATTAACTAATCGTCTATTAAGCCAACCATTGGGATTTTTAAGAATATCAAAATCAGAATACAATACCCTTGACCCTGAGGTGACATTAAATGCTTCTTCTTTGTAACTTTGAGAACCTTCATCTGAACTAACTGTGATACAGCTGTCTGTTGCAACAGCTGGTGATCTATTCAATTTGGATTTCTTGTTGTCTTGCTTTGAGAAACGTTTATGTATTGACACTCCACCTCTGCTGCATTGGTGTTCTGCATGCACAGAACTTCTGCACAGATAGCAAAACCACTCCTTCTGTTTTGGGACTGCTTTTAATCCAGCACAACACAAGTGTGCCCATTGTAAACATCCATCGCAGCAAATGGACAGTGATCCATCCTCTTCCTCCAAATCACATTCGCACACAAGGCAATAATACTTCATACTTCTTTTTGATTCAATGGCTTGTAATACCTTGCTCCATGAAAGATCGGTGAAGTACTTTCTAATTCTAGATATGTTAATATTCTCATCAATACATGTGCTTGGTAACATCATGGGTCTAAATTCAATCTCGTCTTCACTTAAGGGTAAGCCTTCATTCATGGCCTTGACAACAGAAGACTTGGAGACAAACCATTCCAGCATTGCTAAACAAAGGAAAATGAAAATACAGTCATGCATCCATGTTTAGCAATTTAAAATACACAAATTTAGAATACACAGATCATGTTTCCATGAAAAATTTCAAGCAGAAATATAGGTCTATACACTGCAAGCATACAGTAACAATAAATTATGTAACTG
Organism: Dysidea avara; assembly: GCF_963678975.1. Classification (NCBI taxonomy): domain Eukaryota; kingdom Metazoa; phylum Porifera; class Demospongiae; order Dictyoceratida; family Dysideidae; genus Dysidea; species Dysidea avara. Next base: position 493,441 of record NC_089274.1, on the reverse strand, counting down.
CATGCATGCATTTGACAAAACCCAGCTTCCATGTACAAAGATTTGTTAGTATTGTGGTATGCAAGCAAAAGAATTTACACCATTTATAAGCTGTGGGTGTATAAGTTTTTTACAGACTGTTTTTCAAGAGGCATTTATATCACAGGTGTGGTGGGCTTGGGAGGGCTTTATATAGGGGCAAATGAAGTGTCAAAGATGATTGTACTACTGAGGTCCACGTTTGACTCTACGGACTCTCCTTGTACTTCCAAATGATAAAGGACAAGACTGACAAGTCACACATAACACTGTTCCAGCAGAGCCATGGCCATTGAATGACACCAAACAACTACTTGTGGCTTCTACGGGGTCTGATGAAAAAACCAGACTCGTCACAACTCAGACAAGGACACAGTGGGAAATGATAGTCTAGTAGATTAGCTATCCTAAAAACGTCAGTTTGATTTTGTGTGCATGGAAATCAGGTTATCTTAAAAAGTTCAATTACGTAATAAACAAATTTCAGGGATTTTATTACTCAGCTATACTTTGGGTGGAATTATAATTTGTTGAACTCTGCCCCCTGAATATTTACAAGAAAGAAGTCTGTATGTTTTAAGTCACATCTCACATGTCTCATAAACCATAGAATAAATACGAATAACTCACAAATGCTTAAATTTTAACACAAGGAGTGTACACGTGTTTAGAGAAAATGTGTGCCTTATGTTGTGTACAGTGGTGAAGAACTCACAATACACCTGCATATGTACCAAACAAACTGTAATATAACAGAAGGCATGCATGTGGAAAATTAACTTGTAATATTACATCATTAATAGTACTCAACTTGCTTAATAGTACTCAACTTGCTTTAACCATTATTGGCTGAAAAAAAAAATTTTACAAGACATCAGTCACAAAGTTTATTTTGAGTGAGCAAAGTGAGACTTCAAAGTGAGACGTCTTCTCCTATAATACATGCCAGCATGCTATATTTGATCACAACTCCTAACATAAATTACGTATAAAGTGTTGGATGTTAAATCAAAACAGATATCCAGTGGCTTCATTATCCTTGACATACTATGGACTTTTCAATATCTGGGTGGAGACTGATGAGTTTACTTCAAATATCAACACGTACTCTCCATCACCTTCACTCTGCCACCTGTATAATTTGACTATAACTGACAAACCTGGCATTGACACACAAAGCTTTGAGTATATGCTTAATTACATGCTTTGGGTAATTGTTTTATGCTGGTAGTAAAATAACACGTGGTAGAGATGGCGGTGGGTGTTCTATAGCACTAAAATAAATTAAAAGGCAAAAACCAAGAAGACGAATTTAGATTTTCTTTGTACTCATTCACTCAAACATAAAAAAAGGATTTAATACGTGCTGGTCATTTCCATTATGTTGAGTTGTTGGGGAACCTACATTAACATTTTACATAACATTATACCTCTCTCTTGATCTCTAGGATGCATCTTAAGGAATGCAACAGGCTTGTTAAATGCTTTCTTCTTCTTTGGTAAGCCAACAACCGTCAAATCTCCACCTTTCGGTCTTCCCCTTTTCTTCATGGCACTAGGTAGCTGTACGGTAGATATGTCTATGGCTATGAAAAAAGTAGTATGCATGCACTGATGAATTAAATAAGGTATGCATGTACCTCCAGAACAATCGAGAGACTCAACAACAGTAGTAGCATCAGATGGATCTGTTTGAATATGCTGTTTCATAGTAACACTTTGAGACACTTCTGGATAGTCATGAAGGGAAATCTCATAACTTTGTTCGTTTGTAGAATCTTGTTTTGCAGCACTTCTTTCATTTTCTTCTGCAATGGATATATCATCAGGTGTGTCGTCATGGTCACTGTCGTGGTGTTCATTCGCACCATGATCCTCCACATTAGCTATCTCATCTAAAGCATCAACAGTGCTCAAATCATCTAAAATATCACACAAATTATAAGTTCAATGTACATAATATTGACTTTTTGAGTATGAAAATTAGAAGTAATTAATCAGGTAGCACCTAGCATAGAGTGATTAATAAAATTGTTAGAAATGGGTTGAGGGTTATAATTGCCTTAAAGATGTTTCTGTGTTAATTATCCATAAACAATTCTGCAAAATGTTCTAATAGATCAGATGAGCCTCGAACATCCACGATCCCTAAATACAGTACAGTAAATTTTATGAGTGATCATGTGAGTAATTACACGTGACTTGGTGGCAATTTCAAGTGTTAATATAGAATTAGTACACCAAAGCTCAAATTGAAAAATATTCACTCTAACAGAGTATTCATCACAATGAATATTCAAGTTCTCATCTTTAATTATTAGGTTACTAATCAATCACAAACAGAGCTTTATGGGGGTGCCACCAGCTCTAAAATTAGTGAGACATTTTTTTTCCTACAACAGTATATACCTTCACGGTGTTCTACAACTTGAGCACGATTGTACTGTAGACATACAAATTTTCAAGGTATATAATTATCAGTGCCTTAGCCAGGTAACTAACTTCCACAAAATTTTTATAACTAACCATCATTAGCTATACTTTCTACTCTATCACAACATTCCACTGACACATGATCCTCTCGCTCCCAAATTTTTGCAATCTCTTCTAAACAAGCAAGCCTTGAGTTGAATTGAAGTCCTTCATGGATACTTCCGATGCCAACGTAGCCAATCTCTGAGTAATCCTATTCGCTTTCCTAAACTTCTCATGCTGAGAAAGCACTGCACGCTTTGGCTGTGTAACCATGCTAACAGGGATAGAATCTCCATCCGTAAACACATAGTGTTCATTCTGATCCTGTAAAATAAGCTGGCTTGATCTGTAGTACTCTAGTGTCCAACGCTCCGCACACAATGCAGGCTGGAACAGTGGCAAATTAGACTTTTGGCAAACGGCTAATATATGCTTACATGGCAGCTGCATTGCTTTTCTAAAAGAACAATTACAATCTTCTGAAGATGCAGAAATGTGAATTTTGCTTGATGATTCACACTCGTATGTATCACCTTCCTCTGGTTTCAACTTAACCTTACTAACCAAATCAATCTGCTTTACTATGTAAGAGAGGGCAAAGGGAGTGGCCACCTGCATGTACTGACTCTTGACAGAACCTTTAGGAAATGGCTGGGAAGGAGTCTTCTGAAATAGTGTAATGGCTCTGTGGTCTCGTTCTACATGAAGACTTGACAGAACCTTCAACAATTCACGGCAAAACTGAGGGAGACGTGCAAACTTTGACATAACAGACTTCAACTTCTGGTTAATGCTCTCCACACGATTGTTGGTATGGTTTTGAAACATCAAGTTCTCATCTTTTAAGCCACACACCCACTCATCTCTTATTTCATGCCAATTGTCATTGAAATAATCCAGCACTATTTTGAGCTTAGTTTGTTTTAATTCTTTGTAAGCACTAAAATAGGCTTCTTCGTTAGTATCATATGACATTCTTTGCAAGATGTCTAGCACATGTGACCTCTCTGCTGCTGTAATGCCCATTTTGTTACTGGTGATCTCTCTCCGAAAGGTCCTTAAAACATGATACAAGCATATCAACAATTTAGCACCGGGGAACTCTTGCAGAAGCACATTTCTTTCCATAAAATCTTTGTCGGACATGATGGTTAGTGTTCTTACCCAATCTTTATTGTGGTTCTTGAATATCAATGCCATTGCTGTAATGGTAACTGCATCTTCATTTGCAACCAACCACAGTGATACAATCTGACTTTCTCCATTTCCATCTTCAACTAGTAAAACATATAAGGGCATTCTGAGTTCATTCAGTTTGTGTGTTGCATCGATGAACAACATCTCTGGGAATCGCTTATAGTTTTCAATCATATAAGCATCTTGAAAATAAATTCCAGATAACACGTTATCATCATTTACCGTGACTTCAACTATTGCACCTAGAAAAAGTTAATAAGTTATTTTAAATCAATACTATTACCAACCTGGGGACTTCTTTAATTCCTGTATAGCGTCTTCTAAGGCTTTGCTTTTGTCTGTTGCTGTTTGCGCACGAGTGGCTAAATTATGTATATCCTTCAGTATCACCACATTTCCACTCTTCGCGGACATATGTTGTTGCACTAGTTTCTTATCCGCTTTTAATTCTACTACCATGGTGGTAGCCTCATCTTGTAAAGTAACATCTAGTCGCCTCTGCTGGGGATAATGTCCAAATAACACCTAAAGCATGAAACAAGATGATCACAGTAAAAATGCAATCTAGAGCTTTCTCATACAAACTGCAGCGTCAAAACACTATCCATCAGCATTGTAAGTGGGTTGAGTCATTCAGATTATCTGGGACATTCGGGTCATATTTTGCTTGGGTCAAGTGGGTCTCTCATGCTTCATAGAATACATGAATGAAATCACATGCAATGACAAATTAGGAGCCACCCGCCACCTTACGATTCAAGAATGCATTTTGTTATTCTTGGAGATATGTACAGCCACACCCACTTATTGAAAAATGTGCTGCTCTACAGGTATATGCATGGAACTACCCCCACTTATCGTGTTGTTGTTTGTACATAACTATAGTGTGCCATCAAGTTTGTTGTAAGTTATGCTAACATGGAGCCACACCCAATTATTCGAGTACTAATCTAGTTATGTTTTGGTTGTTATGAATGATATTCTGAATAATGTATGGAATAAATGCATCATAATCCTGGGAAGATGGGAAATTTAACTTCAAATTTTGCTTAGGATCTACTACTCTTCCAAATTAATCTGGTCATACCCGGATCACTATATACCCTTTTGCAAATAAGATAACAAGCCAAAGTAAAATGACTGACCTTGCTAAGTTTATAATTATGGTTGGAGTTGATTGAAGTCACTACCAGGTGCCTTCCATCCTGTGATGCCCGTATCTTGATCTCAGCTGGGAAATCCTTTTTAATAGTGCTAAAACAAAAATGCATTTAAATAATAAATAAGGCACCATAAAGTTATTTAGTTTGTCATCCTCTTTGCAACATTACAAGTGGACAGATTGAGCTATATTTTTGTAGTCTAGTTGGATATCTCACATGACTCAGAATGCAAAATTCTTGTCTGTTCTATATAGCTAGTTACAAACTTTAAAGATGCCAAGAGGCTGCACTGAGACACCATTTCGGTAAACTTTCTGTGATGAGGTGGGAAATAGCAATGTGAATGGGAATGAGAGACTAACAATTAACTTTGTCTAACTAATTTTGCAATTAAATTTCTTGCCTTACGATAAAACATATTTATTTACTGTATAGTCCAAATTAGGGCTGAGACAAATGGTTCAAAACTTTGAACCTTTGTTCGGTTTCACAACATTCGACTACTGCTTTAACCTTCCAAAGCTTTGTTACCATGGATACTAGCATGTTAAACTACGTAGTTCCTTGAGTATAAAACTTTAGTGGGCAACTTGTATTACATGTTGGTATAATTATAGAGTTTAAAAGTGGTTCTGCTAGAGCTGTAACAAAGTGAGAGCTTGTACTACAGTATACAAACTAATAACCATCAATTGTGTTCATTAATTGCTGACACTACATCTTTGAAGCTTCGGTAGCATTTCCAAAAGAAGCTTCGGAGAGTGCATTTGGACATTTATTTCAGCCCTAGTCCAAATCAAGATAGATATCTATGGAAGAAGGATAACAGCACTTGACTATTAAAAGATTTTCAATCACTCTTCAAATTTTATGTGCTTACACAAATTCCACAAACGATCTGCATTATTGTACTTTGCAAGTACAAATCAAATAAACCTGAATTCGCTTTAAGAACTCTAAAGTAGAGTTCACTACTCAAGACTAGCTACTTTTTCTTCCTTCTGCAAATAAATTCTAAAGGAGGCAACCACTTGACATTTTTGAAGTCACTAGTGGGGTAAATTTTAAGTTCAAATTAGATCAAACCCCCACTATTCTCCCATGTATGCCTGGGAGGGGGGACAGGTGTATAAACACTGATGTGGACAGAAAGAAATAAAGGTGGCCTGTAATTTACAGCATTTTTCACTCAGATGCAAACTAATTTCCCCAGCAGAAACTAGTTATTCTATCATGATTATGTCATACACAATACAGCTGTGTGTCTCTTTCTCTCACTCTCACTCACACGCAAACTATGATAGCTACTTGCAGTAGCAAAAATGATGTGCATAGTGAATAGCCACCGAGAGCCATGATGGCAACTTACAGTTGGTAGGGTCCGCAATCCAAAAAATCAACTTTTACAACTTTGTTCATTGCAGTATCCCATTGCTAGATCCACCATGAAACCGGAGACACGATTGTTGTCTTCACAGAAATATCGACTTTAGTATTTCGTGAGATGCAAAAATTATTTTAAAAATTTCGTGCTCCACACAAAGAACAGGATAGAACTTGTTACTTAGCTAGGTATTATCTAGAGTTAATGTAGTTAAAAAGTACGCACAGTAATAAGCAAATGGTTCACTGGGTTCCCAGCACAGGGTTGCTTTCTCACAAAAAGCAGAAAATGAAACACGAATTTTCGAATTCAAACTGCCCTACCAGCCAAGACAAGAAAAGCCAACTCTTCCTCATAGTGATGTGATAAGGTTGGATGCATAGTCTGTCTATGCTGTTAGTTTGGAAAGGATCTGAGACTTCTCACCATCTGGGTGAAAACGTCAAAAATTTTCGTGCGTCATTTCAAGGGATTCTCTCAATGGTACCAAAGTGCTTTCCAGTACTTCTGATAACACACTGGTCACTTAATTTTGTTTAGAATGATGATAAAGGATGGATCAAAACGTTTGGTAGTAGTAGTTGGTGTTTCTGTGATTTCATATGATGCAGTATACCAGCAGCTCACCAGGAGCTCCACCCAGCTTGAATCAAAAATGAAAGATTTTGTACTTTTTTCGATTTGTTTTTGGATGTTTTGCAGCATAATGGTGATGTAGGGTGATCTAGTGAAAACTTGAAGCTGCTGTGGAGCGTGAGGGGTGAAGTCAAATTTGGATGATTTTGCTGCCTCCCTGGATCCATAGCTTAGAGCGAGGCGTGGAAGCTGTGGATGAAATAATAATTGACAACCGCTGTTACCAAATGTTCAGGGACATCTTTTGCCATAGTTTTAGTTTATAATTGATGATTGTTGTGGCTGCAGAAGCGCTGGAAATGGCTAGAAAGCGCGACACAATTCTTTGATGCTGCAGAAAAATTTGACGCTCGTCACCCAGATGGTGAGAAGTCTCAGATCTTTTCCAAACTAACAGCATAGACAGACTATGCACCCAACCGTATCGAAACACTATGAGGAAGAGTTGGCTTCTCTTACCCTGGGTGGTAGGGCAGTTTGAATTCGAAACTTCGTATCTCTTTGTCTGTTTTTTCAAAGAAAACAACCCTGTGCCGGGCACCCAGCAGATCATTTACTTATTTCTGTACGTACTTTTCAACTACAACAACTCTGGATACGATTTGGCTAAGTAGCAAGTTTCATCCGGTCCTTTGGGTAGAGAACGAAATTTAAAAAATAAATTTTGCATCTTGGGAGATACTGAAAACGATATTTCTGTGAAGACAACAATCGTCCCTCCGGCTCCGGTTTCATGGTGGATCAAGCAATGGGATACTACAATGAACATCCCACAATGGTTAGGGGGATTGATTTGTAGATGATTTTTCGGATTGCGGACCCTACAGTTGGTTAGGGCGCTCTCCTTTGCTTTCACTTTTGTACTTCTTTCCTCCTTCAACACAACAATAGGTGATTTCAGAATAGACCAAGCTGGGGTTAAAGGTTCTATTGGGTGCTCTCTGCTTGGCTGCTTTAATCGTTCTGCTGTCTCTAGTAGAAAACTGAACAAAATGCCGCTTCTGATAATTTTTTTATCTCCTGTTCTAAGGCTGAAAATGACCCAAATTGACTTCCTACTTGTATATCGAAGCTTGTGTTGGTCATCACCTGCCTGGGAAATCCTTGACAGCCACCACGCGGTAAATAATAGATCACGTGAGTAAATTATAGATCACGTGATGAGTGCCGGAAGAATAACTGTTGCTCCGGGACCGGACGAATAGCAACTACGAAAAAAATAAGCCGCAACGACGCTGAAAATAACGGAACTAAATTCACATACCGCCCTCAAACAGATTCTACACGGATGAATTATCCACTTCTTGCACTCGCTATAACAGCATGGCTTAAAACATAGTCCACATGATGACGGGTACACCTGGGTACATGTGGTCGCGAAAACGGTCTCCATTTTATCATGCTATCACGTGATCAGTTCAGGGGTAATTCCCGCGATATTAACAAAGAATGACGTGCCGTAGGTTAGTCAACAGTTTGGTGTTCGTGGTAGTGTTGCTACTTTCCGTTAAACTAACTTATCAAAGTGTACAAGAAGCGCGTGATGATTTGGTGAGCTAATGTGTTTAGCCTCCAGTTGTTAGTCACCCCCATTGTTATCCTTACAGGTTGAGTATGGGATGGTAAACTGTTCATCACCATGCCAACAGTTTGATAACAGTAGTATGTGTTGTCCAGTGGGTTACTACTGTGATGAGTACTTCATGAGATGTGTAGGTGAGTAGAGAGTGGTACAGACCTTTCCTCATAGAGTTTATAAGTGCCCATATTGTAAAATTAACAAGGCTCCTTGATAGTCTCATGCACTCAACTCGTAATGAGTCGGGCACACGAGACTAGACTACTTGAAGAAGGAGATAGAAGAAATTTAGAAGAAATTTGAGATCTCACAAAGTAAAATGAATATTGTCAGTACAAAAATGGAGAGATGACAAGGCAGTTGTGTACATAAACCAGTTATTATCATACAGTACAATAGTACTGTATAGTAGGGACCACAAAGGTGTAGGCGTGGCCCACGAAAAACATCACCCAAAAACCAGCCTCAATTTTCCCTGTCGACGATGTGGCAGTATTGGTTAGGTAAAAATGCATTCTTCATGGACTTACCAGTATCCTCCTTTGTGTCCCATTCATCTTTGCTGACAGTGAAAGGTGTCGATTTAGTGTTAGCACGTGATGGCTTCCCTTTGAAATCTTCGTGTTTTTCATAGTGGCTACTTTGATTGCAGAGGTACTTTTCGAACAGTTCTTGATTCGTAATGCTGTGTAACGGGGTGAACATAGCTGACAATGAAGCGTAATGGATACTTCACTTTTCAGATGATAATTGGTAGCTGGGGTGCGCAGAGCCGTTTCTTTCTTTTGATGCAGTATGCATGGGTTCACCAGTCATAATAATCTTATTTTACAAAAAAAGTTAACAAATAAATACACAAAAAGATTGGAATTTTCAACTAGAGTAGGGACCATAGCACATCGATAAAAAGTACTGAAACAAGTTGGAGTAGTCCATGATATTAAATCACAGTAAAACAATAAGAAGTGTTATATCCCTACTGTGCTCTTCTGTAGACTCTAGTTGTGTGCTTGTTATTATTAGAGCTGTACAGCGGCCAGCACTGAAGGTCTGACAACAACATGTGCTGCAACCTTAACCTAATAAACAGTAACTAGAGACTTAACCCTTAAACCCGCTAAGAAGTTTTGGGGAATGTATGTTTACACAATATGGGCATGCATAACGACAGTAGGTGTGGTAATTTAATTCTTATACCGAGGATATTTTACCTTAACACTAAATAGTGAGGCCATGTAAATAACTTCTTGATAAGGAAGCACGCAAACCCTTTACATACCTTTGTAAAATCATCCATAACCCGATGGTAGTTGCTCCTATCAACTTACAACAAGTTCCGTTTGCTCCGCTATTAAATTTTCTATCAGGCCATGCTCCACCAGTAGTACACCACTGGGCCAATCAGCTTATGTTTGATGTGTATTAGTCACAAAGCTGAACTAGTGTTGAGAAAAATTGGAGCAGAAGCCATGAGTTGTGTGGGTCATTTTGTGTTCACATTGGGCCAATGGAGCGCCATATTGCCTTATCAAATACCCTGCTGACTGGGCTACTTGAAGAAGGTTAACTTAACACTTTAACTACAGTGGCTTACTTGTTATGAGGCGATGAGCAACAGCAAGTCTCCATGTTATGAAATTCTTACAACATGTTTAATTTTGATTATGGGTTTACTTACGTGAGTCAATCCAAAGGCTGCAGCACATGTTGCTGTCAGACCTTAGGTTTAAAGGAAGAAAATCCGTCCGTCCTGGAGGAGGGTGAGTGTGGTGCCTGACTAGACATTGGGTGGCCTGCAGTTCAAATCCTGGGGTTCCGGAGGGATTTTTTTTCCCCTTTCTTTTTCCCATTTTCTGTTTCACTTTGTTGTCCAGATGCCTTGATAGTTACAACACTTTGTGCAAGGCATATGTATTTGGGCCAGTTTTCTGGACTATGTGGGTTTACGGATTAAACATTACCTAACCTAATAGGAACATTACTTAACCTACAGTAACTAACAATAAGGTGAAACGGAAAGTGGGACAAATAAAGCTATGTTTGGGACCTCCTTGACATGGTCACTATAGTGAGGTGGTCTTATTAATGAGTTTTGTGATGTAAAAGTATTATGGTATCACCATGGTAACCATTGATTACATGATCTCTGTTAGCCTGTCAGAGCCACTGTATCAACTGCTCATCATCTGACAATTGTGTGCAATGTGACAATGGGTTTGTTCCTAAAGCAGGGGTGTGTCAGGGTGTGTGTCCACCTGCACACTACTATTCTCCCTATTCAACCAAGTGTTTTGGTAGGTGAGTGTGTCTGTGTAACCAATAGTAACAGCTAAATGTGTTTGTAGCTTGTCCTCTGAACTGTGTTAACTGTACCGGTCTCAACCAGTGTGGTATGTGCTCTGAGAACTACACCTTGTTGAATACTAGCAGCCGACAAGTGTGTGTGCTGCCTTGCAATAATGGCTCCTTCTATAATCAGTCCAGCGATTTCTGTGAAGGTGTGTTGTGTGTGTGTAGTAGGGCGTATTGAAAACTAGGGCTATAACGAATATTCTAATGTATGCATTGAGCTCACAATTATGTTTCCATAGTTTCCATACAAAAAGGAATTGTTACATCCATGCTTATCTGTTGGTGCAACTCTTATAAGTGTCATTATTTTATAAGAAAAAGGCAAAACATTTCATAAAGTTTTAAAATCTATTGCTTTACCGTTAGTCTATAGAATGTCAAATCTGCTCCAACAGCATTTAAATACTTGATTGATTTACAATGAATAACAAACTATTTGAATGGTTTGTTTTAGCCCTAGAAAAAACTTCATTTTGATATTGAGCATATTTTAGACTGACACCATTGAGGGTGTGATGTAATATGATGTAATCACTGTTATACATAGCTTGTAGTGACCACTGTAACTACTGCATCTCATCGTTATGGTGTTTGGAGTGTCAAGAAGATTTCATTATAGATGACAATGTGTGTGCTCTTGGTAAGATCATGTGATCTCATTGATGTGAGTGTTAGGACAGTTCTAAACTGTAGCCAAATCCTCCACAGCAATGCAGTCCACAGCCACAAGATCAGTACAACCTACAGCCACAAGATCAGTACAACCTACAGCCACAAGATCAGTACTACCTACAGCCACACCCACAATTTCAATGCAGTCCACATCTGTAGCAGTGAAGTCTACAAACCTGCCTACCAAAACTATACTATCTACAGTAGCCACACCCACTAAAGTAGTGCAACCTACAGCCACACCCTCAGAAGATCACAAGGTGCTGATCATTATTGCTGGAGCAGGGGGAGGGGCCGGAGTCCTAGTGTTGCTATTGGTGATCTTTTTAATGGTTGTTGTGTGCTATAAAAAGAAAAAACGTCTGGTGGATTATAGGCCGATGTTACAATTTGATGATGATGATGACGATGACTATGGTAACCATGACAATGATTAATGATATCACTTCATTATAACATTACATATAAGTTTTTACTGTTTACATGTTAAAACATGAAATTTTTACAAGGGGATGATCAGTCAGTGTTTAGGTGCAGCGTTGTAGTAGCCTGTCTAGTGGGTGACAACCTGTAGGATCACATGATACAATATCAACTACTGTTACCAGAGCAGGCTGATCAGGTGTCATGTGATCTCAGAAATGTCAACCTTAACACTTCAAATTAATACCAAGGATGTTATGATGTGTCCCACACAATACAACACATTGCTTTACTAGTTCACATGGACTAGCACGAAAACCAACCAATGATAGGAAAGTAGACATTTTCAAATTCTTAAAAAGTCTGATTGGCAAAATAAATTGCAACTGACAACTGTGTTGTGACCAGCCTCCTCTGACAATGTGTAATTTAGAGTGTCTCAAAATATAGTGCAACAGGGAGGTGTAATAGAACCTTGGGAGCCTTGCAGAAGCAGGCGATCTGTGAAGCTCTCCATTTTAAAGTAAGAAGGAATGACAGCTGGTTTTACTGGCATGTATAACAAACTACAGCAAAAAAAATGCTGACTTGGTGAGAAGCTGCCCACAAATACTTGAGATAAAAGTGGTGCGTTTGTAGGTGTACTTTTTATCAAATGCCTTTTGGTTGTAAGGGTAAGTGGAGTCTTCAATATGCCTCCCTCCCTTGCGGTCAGGAACTGTTAAGGTTGAAGTGTTATGAGGGTTCACCACAACAAACTGCATGCTCATTATTTGATATTCAATATTATCACTCACTACACTGGGTTGTATTCTATACAATTCACACACCTTGATAACGTCTACAATACAATTGTCTTCTTATTGGATCACTGGCACTAATGTAACCACTAGGACACTTCTTAACACAATGACGCTGGTAGCTATGGTAACCAATGATGCACAACTTGCAGTTGGATGGCTTGTTACAAGTGACACACCCTCTACTACATCCTGCAATGAGAGGATGATGCCATGGTAACATGAATTGCTAGCATCTGATCAACCAAGTCAGACAATTTTTAGCACATTTACTCAATTCATGTCCTACATAATCATTGACAAATATCTAATTCTTATTCCAGCAATGAGTGAGGTGGCAGTACTTACGGTCACAATGAGTAGAGTTGACATGATAAAAAGTAGATGGACACTTCTTGACACAATAGCCAGTGGCCAACTTGAAGCCATGCTCACATGACACACAGGTAGTCGGAGTAGTACACTTGATACAGTAGTTGGGACATGCTGTCATGGAAACAATAGCATGACATCATTTGACTATTTAATTATAATATTTGCTCAAATTCCACTTTGCTAATTGTAACTTGATCTCTCTGGGATTCTCATTATAGAGGTGAAACTTAACATAGAACTTTGCTCCACCCAAAGCATGTTTGGAATCCTGCTTGCCAAAATTAAGTGTGTGTAGTGGGTATGTATGTTACAACATGCTAAACACAAAGGGCCTCCATATCTGGTCTGTTAGCTTTCACCTAAGCCCCTGCTATGATCAAAGAGGTGTCCTCCCAATAACTTTGTACTGGAACAATCTATTACTTCATGTTTATCCCTGATATTTATATCTAATTGATTGTTTTTAAACAATACCAGTATTTAAATGGTGTTACTTGGTATGTAGGCCATGTTTGCTACTATCAGCCTGGTGAACTATGTTAACCTTTGTACAGACATTAAGAACTACTCACGTTCACACACATTTCCCGCTAGTACACTACCATTAGGACAGTGAGGTACACAATGACCATGGAGCAGGCTGTAGGGAACTTGACACTTCACACATCTGTCAATGGTGCACTGGACACAATTCTTGTCAGAGCAAGCTACAGGGTGGGACATGGGTTATAGCCAATCAGGTTTGCACACTCCACACCATAGCAATGTCTCCTCTGATTGGTGGGATTGATGCTGGAGTGCAGCCCTGCCTCCTTACAAGAATCCACACATGAGGCTGGCACTTGCATCCCATTGGTTAGATAGTGGGTGGAATCTGAGCATCTGTGGCAATGTGCCAGGCTGCTGCATAGGTCACACCCCCTAGGACAGCCTATCAGATTCATTACAAGTTTAGTAGTGTCACTTAACAACTCACCTTCACAACTATTTGTAGTGTTGTCATAGTAACTAGACCCCCAGCAGGTTGTTGACCAAGGTAAACAAGTGGTAGGGGAAGCCCCATTTAGCTTGTAACCATAGTGACAGCTGGTACACTGTGCAGGGTCAAATGGATTGAAACATGTGGCACAAGAATCATCACACACTACACAAGTTTGTGAAAAGGGATCACATGAGATCACATGATCCTCACATGGTGGAGGTGTGGCATCAGTACTAATGACATTGTTGCTATGACTACAGTAATCATCAGTGTCTGGACATAGGATGTGTCCAAACAGATAAGGCAATTTGAGCTCCACCCCTTTTCTGCACCACACCCACTCATAATCATGAGAACACTGCCCACCATTGTCACCATAGCAACATGGAGTGCTACTGGCTGCAGTGATAATCACCATGGTAACACAATCACAAGTTATTACAGCAAACACACACTAGGAACAAAGATTTGCAGAGCATACAAGTGGGTGTGGCTTGTTTGATAACATTGAAACTTAAGACAGTAGCCATATTGTGCTCGATCAACAGATGAACGTCCTGGGTGGAACACAAAACATCTGGATTGATTACCAAGCATCTCGTGCTGCCCTATATACAGACAATAATGACAATGTGAACATGAGGGTGTGGCAGTACACTGACTGTTATGATTGGCTAAAGTCTTGCGGGTGACATCAGTACAAGCATACTGTGTGACAGCTTGGTAGCTAGCACAACCCAGTGATAGTGTATGATGATCACATGATGCCTATAGAACCCATACAAGTGATACAGCCAATAGTAGTTAAGATTACCGAAGCCAATCCATTATGGGCACACCCAAAATGCGATCGTTTCTTCTTGCATGAATCAGGACATTGATCAATCACAGCACCACACCCTCTACCTGCATAGGCTGCTACTATATGGTGAGAACATGGGATGGCTACATACCTTTATACTTGTTAGGCTGAGGCCATAGTGTCACAGTATTCTTGTAATTGATATGATACCAACCACTGTCTTCAAACAGTGACAATGTAAAGTTGCTGACTGCCTTTACCCTGTGGCCATTATACAGTGCCAACACCTCTCCAATAGTTAAGGCCAAAGATATTTAGTCCCAAAGCTGAGGTCATATTTTACCTCTGAAAGAGGACAACTACTACAACAAGAAGTGTAGAGAGAGGTGTCCATATTTATACAAGCAATGAACATTTGAAATGTTATGGAGTCTACAACTACACAGTGTAACATACTCCCCAGTTAACTGGCTGATCACAGGACTCATATATTCATCCTCCAAGTGTAGATGACTCCAGTGAGACCTGAGACATGAAGCCATAGTAACCATATGACAAGCTGCACACACCCCAATAGTCCGATGATATCTGACGACTGCAATGGCACACCCTCTAGTTTGTCACAGTTGAAGTAGAGTCTACCCCAATTAATGACCTATTCTGACATAATAACTACCTCCCTCTCATGAGATTTGGGTTACCATAGGTGTTATCATTTTAGATATCTCCCTTCCACTGAAGAAGCTTCTAATAGCCACATTATCCTTAATATTAGGGAAGCTGTATTAGTGATATGAGATGATATATAATATGACAAGATCACTCACTAGGAGTATAATTGATCTGAGAATACTAGAATGTGTGTTAGTTCATGAAGTAGAACCTTGTACTGATACTTCTCATTGTTTGATGACCTCCAGAAATTCTTATTAATTAAGATAACATGTCACACCACTAGATCAATAGCTTGTTCACCTTAGCACAAATATTAATCACCCCAGCAACAGGCCTGTTGTTACTGCTGTTATCCAGGACACAGTGACTGGAATATGCTAATGTGTACTTGCCACATGCTGTATGTAACAGATACCGCCATATAATGGCAGTATGTCATACCGGCCTCCTCACCTCTATGATTAATGGCGGTGACATATACAATCACATCAGTAGATGGAACACCTCCACCAATCAGTGTGCAGTTAGTCTCAGTCTGGTTGGTACACACCCTCATTTGGCTCATGTGATCCAGTGGGATATCAATTATTGGGGAGGAGCCACACTGCAGTGAGCTCACGTGACCTAACAAACATGAACTACTGGGCAACACCTGGGAACACTTTACATTATATAATAACATTTATATAATATTCACTTGGCTAACCTGTGGCGGGAAATGTAGCATTGTTAGCTGTTCTACTTGTAACATTAACTCGAGCTGCTTCACAGCCTTCTGCAGTGGATCATCCTGCTGTAGGCGGGCACGATGTCTCCTACTAATGTACTTATTAATAAGGTGCGTGGTGATGCGAATAGGACCGCGATGAAAGCTGAGGTCGCGAGGTTTTCGCTCCTGCTTCAAACTGACCACGTGTAGAGGAGACCGCGAAGCCTGCAGCAAGGCACGTAACAACATCACTACAGCTACTCGCCATTTATACTCACAACTTCATCGTGTACGCACTTATGACTGCACGCACTGGCCAGGATCGCCAGTAACACACTCAACACGTTACTAGCTATCATCTTCAACTATGCTCGGATTCGCGCATTATTATGTCATCGCGCATTCCGTTGCTAGGATACTTTACATTATCACGTGCCGGAAATCTGTATGCGAAATTCAAATCCCGAGATGAACAAGAGACCTGATCAACCCACCCTCGCCCCCAGACCAAGGTGAGTAATTTACGGGGCTAGGGGACAGTGTTTTCCCTAGTCGACTTGTAGTAAAATCCCGATAGCGATTAGTCGTCGAGTGAGGAGTGACGTGACACAAGATATAAAGACACGACCGGCTGCCAGTCAACCTATTGCTACTAGTCACCTGCGTTCAGTTAACAAAGTCGACACGTTTAAAAGGAATCGTGATAAATATGGTCCCCACGTGAGTATTTTTGAACCAATCTTGAGGGATATCACGTGATGTGTGTTATATAGAGACAATTAGATGTATCATCAAGACCTATGTCAACAAAATCAAGACCTGATATTGTGCCATCAAGAAAGTCAGTAACTGAAGATATACCATCAATAAAGTCAGCAAGTGAAGTTATAAGGTCAAGAACTAAAATTGTACAATCAACAAATGAAGCAATATTATCAAGAAAATCAACAATGATCAAGTCAATATTGAAAGACGAGACATTTGATAAAGTGAGCCGTGTTGATCAGAATAAGTGGCACTACATGACAGTTGGGGTTGAGCTTCTATCCCACTAAAGCCATAATAAAAGGGTTTTAAACAGTAGAAAGACAATTATATCAAAGCTGTAAATATACAACAAAAGCTGACACCATTCACTGGTTGTATGTTCATCAAACAGTATGATAGTTAACTGGGATTGCCCCAACAATGGTCAACGCCTGCCAAAACAGTGCCTCTAAAACCACCCTAGAAATATCTCAAGTGGCATAAAGTACCTTAACAGAATAATCTCAGCATATCTAATGTAAAAAATAATGTTAGCATTATTACTTCACTACTCAGCTTGACAGATTAATCCCAAGTGGCCAATAACCTGGCCCACTTATTTTAATAGTGTTAAAACCCCATACACACATGCTGTACGGTGGCAGCTTCAATTATGGCAGACCGTTTCACTAGACACGCAGTTAAGACTCTAATTAATTTGCCACATGTGACCATAATTATATGTACATGTCATGCCACACAGTCACAAGGATAGAGGCTAAATGATGCATCATACAGCCACTATTTTTTTTGCCACAAAACTCTTTTGGGGTTCCGACGAGTGTCTGCCCTCTGTGCCTTTAATCTTTCAATCAAGCTGGTCGTCTTATTCGTGAAACAAGAAAACAAAGCATGACAAGACCACACCTCTTAAACATCACTTATAGTCCAGTTGGCTGAGATACTCTAATAAAGCGGTCACCCTAATTAACCCTTAAACGTGCATGAAACTTTTGGGGAATGCGCTTTTACGCATTTCACGCATACATGGCGACATTAGGTGGGGTAGCTCAACTCCTATAGCCTAAAACTACACACTGATCAAAATTCAATTCACTGGGCTACTTGGGGAAGGTTAAATAAACACTGTAACAGTAGAGACTTACTTGTTATGAAGCGAAGAACAACGGCAATCAGTGTTATCGATCAACCAAGCATGTTTAACTTCGATTGTGGGTTTAATCACGTGAGCTTTGTACGGCCTAATGTGAAATTTAACGGCAAAACAAACAAACTTTATTGGAAGTCGATTGGAGCAACCACCATCAAGTTATGGATCATTTTATAAAGGTATGCAAAGGTTTTGCATGTTTGTTTAATGAAAAGTTGATTACATGGCGACTTCTGGCATCATGCTTTAGCACAAAGGGGAAAGCCCTAGGTATCATTGTAACGCTTATTACATTACGAGTAGAATGAAGTAAATTGCGTAGCCATAGGAGGTATGCTTCGAAAGTTATAGCACTTTGTTTACAGCCATGAGTATTTGCGGCTTATAAGGTTAAATAGTCCAGTCTCGTGTGCATATCATAGCTGTAGCTATACCAAAACTAGTGTTTATGAATCAAGGATCTTAGAGACAGGATTATGGTATATATAACAACATAACTCTGTGGGAAAAGCTCTACATTGACATAATTGTTGTGACATGCCAATGTAGGAATTTTTCCACAGAGCTATACTGTAATACTATACCATTATTCATATAATCTTGTCTCACTAGTTGGTAAACTTTTAAAATTAATTTTTGGATTGTTGAATGTTACATGTATATGACTGCTCTATAAAGGGACCTCTAAACACACTTGGTATATGGTTGGTTTTCACATTATAACTCATTGATGATAATTAAGGTTACGGAATAGTTTAAAATGCGTGGGCGGAACAAATTACAAAACTTGCTTTAAACCAAACAGGGATAAATAATTTCAACAACTGTGTTGTGTTAGCAATACAACTAATTGTGCTTGTTTGTTTTTACTACAGAACAACGACTGTTCTTGGGTGTGCCACCAAAAACCAGACTAACAGATTACTGAATCCTTATAATTTCAACACAAGTGGCTAAACAACTAAAATATCTAGGTCCTGTGGAAGCGATTTTTTATGTTACTACTCTATAGACGTTTTATTGAACTTTTAGTAGTTTTTTTGGGTGAAACAAGCTCTTTGAAGGCTTGTATCCGAGTCACTTGGGAGAAACATGCCAAAAACGCTTCCACAGGACCTAACAAATTTAATATACAGTATCACTATACCCCAGAAAAGCCAATAGAGCCTACAGCTTTTGCTGTATTTGGCAGCGGAAAAACATGGTAGTGACAGCTGGAGCTGAGCGATGTGCAGGCTGGCTTACTTGTGTTACTACAACAATTGTAGTGTTCCACCTGCCTCAAACTACACTGTAGCTACATAAAAACATTAAATATGAAGGGGTTCATCTTCATTTAAAACTTTTCACGCTGCTAGACTGGTTTTATGGGCTTCTCAAAAAGTATCGATAGGCATTCAAAATTTTGAATGATTGCCCGTGACTATACCCTAACCTTAAACAGATTTACTGAAGGTTGTACCTTTAGTTACCTGACATGTGTAGTGGTTTATCTGGTAAATATGACAACAAATTTAATTGTATGTATGTTTGGTGTACATTGCCTGTCTATTTAATTTTGTTTTAAAAATTGTAATTCTAATAGAGCGCACATTTTTATAAGACACATTTTTTCTGAGGACTTAAATACTCATAGAATTTTCTAACTAAACTAGAACTCCCATTTATAAGATAGAAATAAATGAGGTTAGCAACTGACAGCAGTGGTGGAATGGTAAAGGCAAGAGTTCATAATATTTGTATGAGGGAGAGTGTCTAACTACCAGTATGGCTTGTACAAACACACTTTTGATCATATGTACATCTCTAGCCTGATTCTACTGATGACAAAGAGCTGTTGATAGGAGATGATTGGCATTGATAAGGTCAAGCCTTTCTTCTAAGAGAAGCCTGAGGTGTTACTTGCAGCAGTGCCTTTGCTGAATGTACTCCAGTTTCCCCCATACAAATATTACGAACTCTCGGTAAAGCGTTTAGGCATATGGAACTGACTCAGACTTTTTTTTCAACATTTTTTGTGTACATTACTACTAGTGACTGTTCTATTAGAGTATCTTGATCATGCTTGTTTCACGTGTTGCTTTACATCTCCTTAGCTAATACTCTCCATACTTTGTTGCAATAAAAGGTTTACACTGCGATAGTTACTTCTTGTACCAGACCTTACCCTGTAGGTACGACAACAAATTGCTTTACATCTTTTCAAAAATTTGTGTGTAGCTTCTTGTTCTTAATTCAATCTGTGTGAAAAAAATAGGACTGTAATTGTGCTGAATTATGCTCATACTACCCTCCAAATTTGAAGTAAAGGATGTGTTAGTTACTGTGATTTTTCTGAAGTGTATGAAAAAAAAAAAGAAGAAGAATATGTACGTAAGAAGATATTACAGTGGACTTTGAAGGCACATAACTCACTGATGGATAGGTGGATTTAACTCAAATTTGAAATAGGAGGTGAGGAAGTTTCCACAGCAAAAATGATTAATTTCCGTTCCGGCACTATCAAGCTATGAATGTGTGAAAACAACATTTTCTTTGGTTCCTGTAAAATACACAATTGTCTGTCGTGTTCCAACACTGGCTCTACTTGGCCGCACGACACATTATCGCTTGTCCTGATTAACAAGGTTCTTAGCTGCAGTTAGACTAGTCAAGTTTGGATGTAACCCGGAGTAATTAAAAGCAAGGTGTGTGCCAAGAACTACATTTTGGGCGGTCCACTATTATCAAGAGTCCACTTGCTAGCATACATGAAAATTAAATGAAGGTAGTGAAACAAAATATCAATGATGGTAGCTATGTGGGGAAATCCCTACATTGACATGTTACCACCACCATCTATTCAATGTCTAAGTAGGGATTTTCCCTCATAGATTGTTTCACTACTTTTTTTTGCTGGAACATATCATACAGTAATTTCTTGGGCTTTAGCAGTAATTCCTTGGGTATATCATACAGTAATTCCTTGGGTATATCATACAGTAATTCCTTGGTTAAATGCCTCACCTTTAATAGTAGCATTTGAGTGGTGCCACAATTGATTTTGAAAATAAGGGCCTTAAACATCGTAGCATCAAGTTGTGGTTGAGTTGCCACATTAATTTTTTAGTTAAGATAATAAACGCCTGGTAGCTATGATATACATGTGTGAAATTTGGCATAAACGGTCACACCAAACATTTGGCTCATTTTATTTATCTTCCTTTAAAGATATGACCACTAAATACAGACTCTTGGTATTACTTCAGCTTCCACAGTTTTATTAAAATGGCCATAACTTTGTTAGTGATTGTCACAAACCGTTCTGTATAGATTTTTGGAATGTTTATTAAATTCTCTTTCAAGTGATATATAATTTTTTTTATAATTACTCAAAGGAAATAGTCAAACCACAAAAAATGTAACTTTTTCCTTTCATCTTAGTTTTTTCAAAAAGGGTATATATAAGGCATCTATTTTTTAAATTCAAATATTCTAATACCCTTCTTTCATGACAGTAAGTTTGAAGTTGGGATGACAAGTAGATCATGATGTTTACATCAAGAGTTCATAACTCTTGTTTACATGCTACAGGTTATACTATGAACTAGGGCTGAGTGATACTACCATTTTAGCGATATATCGCGATATTTTGAAAGTATCGATATCGCGATATTTTGTTATTAACTATCGTGATACCATGCCTGTACATTACTGTCATTAAAAATCCATTTGCTATGCTGTATTAGGCTAAGAATCCTTCGAAAAGATAAAGTCCACCCATCTGGTTTCCCCTGCAGAGAGGTGTGAACACCATAACAACCTCAAAGCATGTGTAACAATAACTGTTACTGTAAACAAGGATGATAGTGGCTAGTTTGCTATCACCTATAAGGACTTCCTGCAGGAATGCTGAGCAATATGCTATGTAGCACCAGCTATGATTGACTTATTTGTAAGTATCGTGAACTATTCAGTATCGTGAATAGTGGCTTTAGTATCGATCGTGATACTAAAATGGCAGTATCGCTCAGCCCTACTATGAACAAGTGTTCATAATATAAGCCACTTACTGGTATTATGAGCTATTGCTATGAAAACTACAGCAACAATATAAAATTAAATTATTGGAGCGAGCCTGAGTGTGCCCACACTAGCGAGTCAGATTTGTTGTAGACCATGTCACATCGAGAAAAAAAAAAAACCTTACAAGTTTTGTTGACCATATCATGGCGAAAAGTACAAGCAAATATGAAAAATACATAAACTGATAGCTCCATGGTAAATGGACAGAGAGCAAAGTCTAAGGAGGAGGAGAGAACTGTATAGAATAAGCAGGGGCAATGAGACGTCAGAACAAAGCAATGAATGAAGAAGAAGGCAAAGGGAAAATGCCAGAACAAGCAGAAGTCACTCACCCACTAAATAATCATGGTGGAATAAGCAGGAGCCACTCAGTGTTGATCAAACATCATCACAGACCTACAGCAACTGGTGACCCAACAGTTATTGTGAATATCAGAAATTTCATAATGACTTAGCATCACTGCAGCAACTGAGGTGCTCAACACGCCTTGAATGATTCCTAACCGTCTCTTTAAATGATGCAAATTGCTGTACACGATGTCACAATGATATTCACATCAACACATACCTAAGCTATGTTCTACTGCTAACAATATGGATCCTGGTTCAGTTCCACCAGAACTTATTGTAAGTACTGTATATATGCCATATAAGGACATAATGCAAACAGTTCTGGTTATCACAATATAGTTCACAAAGATGTCAACTCTAGATGCAATATTTTTTTGCAAGTGTGTATCAGCTTATAGTAATCCATTTTACAGTACATTACTTGTGTAATACCACATAGCCCGCATACTGATGTTGTCTAGTAGTAGCAACTCTTGGTAGTAGTATGGAATCTCATCAGAATGTGGTCGAGTTGTAATACACATACGGTTGGAGGCATAGTACACTAGTATCATGATGAGATTTAACAGAAGTATCCATTTCTGAAGGCACACCAATATCCCCATGTTATGTATATCGATGCAGTTATTATGATAACAACATGATTTTTGGTGCAAATACCATCAAGAGTCCACAATAGAACTCTTTGATAGTGGGTTGGTTTGGTGACAAATTTGCTTATGGTACTGTAAGTTTGATCTGTATGCAAAAATTTTTGATTGAGGTTACAGGATATTGAGCGACTGTCAAACAAAAATTTTATTATGTAATTAAGGTGGGCTTGGTGTTGTTGCGTTGTGTTAGTCTCGTGTGGCCAGACCGCTTTTTTTCTCTTTGTCATTGGGTAGGGAGAAAAAAGGGTCTGGAACAGTTCGAATCCCACACTCGTCTTGACACTACCTGGATAATTGGGTAGTGTTAACCAAAGAAACGTGATGCATCTTTAAATAGTAGCCGCTCGCGTCTTTAATGTAGCACGTTTCTTTGGTTAACACTACCCAATTATCCGGGTAGTGTCAAGACGAGTGTGGGATTCGAACCGGACCAGACCCTTTTTTCTCCCTACCCAATGACAAAGAGAAAAAAGCGGTCTGGCCAAGCGAGACTAGTGTTGTGTATCAGCTGGTAACAGGCTTAAATTGTTGGGAGAATAATAGCGTGCTGACTGGACAGTTACAAGGTACAAGAAAACACAACAGTACAAGATAACATAGATACAACCATAGATACTATACTAATACCACGGGATGTACTGGAAATAATTAATTTGACAGTTGCGTCATTAGTTATGTTGCTATCTTCCTTGCTATGTTCTATTATCACAGGACGGGATTTGGCTCTTGTTCCATGAGCTGTAAGTTTGTCTGTATAAAACAAAGAACTGTAGTTGTTACACTAAGCCACACTTGAATCACTTTGCTTTGCCATAATTCCAGCAATTGTCTGGAGGACGCTTAGAAATGCCCAAAACAGGTACACAAACTATGTGACTTCTCGTTTGGTTAATACTAAAAACCTTCTAGAAAAAGCGTTGAACTGTACCAACGTGCGGCACAAGCTATTTGTACTTTAATACAATTCCATTGGTTTTCACTGTATGTCTTCAAAGATTTGGCAAAGAGTACAAAATACGGTTTCGTAGTGTTCCCAATTTACGTTGTGCTACAAGACAATTTGAGCTTAATTGCGCATAAATACTAGCTATCATCCTATACACTTACCTTGGTTCTTCACTGTTCTTAGAGCGTGTTTACACTAGATGCAGAATTCGAGCTATTGTGGCGTAATTTGATCTGGAGCGATTAACGCTTCAGTGTAAACACATGCCGAATCGAGCCATGCAAATTCGAATGGGGCTACCTACCTGAGGTGGTCCAGTTCGATTCAATGCGACTCACATCTGCGTGTAAACAGTCGTGCCCTTGCAGTTTGATTTAACTCTAACAAACGGAATAAAAGTACGGACAGTTACAGCTAAAATGGCAACTGTAATGATGAAATGAAGCAACAGTGAAGTATTTAGGTGACAATATGGAAAGACAGCTTCAAGAACAACACAAGGGCTCAAAGCAAACATGTATGCATGCGAATCAAATAGTTCACTAGCTACATGGAGTTGAGAGTAGTCGCCAACACCGAGGCCAACACTTAAGACTTTATCATGCCTACTAACCTGGCAATTCAGAGAGCACAAATCCTTTTTAACTCCATCAACAACCTTTACTTCGATGCAAATTATGATTGTGGGTTTATGTTTTTTACAGATTGGAGCGGGCTCGTCTTCGTAGTATAAACTGGGCTCAAAAATTGATCTGGATTGCACTGAAGCGATCTCATCCAGAGCGATCTGCAGTATAAACACGCAGTTAGCTGAAGTTGGTATTGAAATAACCAGACTTTTGTAGCCTTCGCCAACTGAAAGGCAAGTCCGCAAAACTACGAGGAGTGCTTATTTGGAATTTACACGCTATATTGAGTCTGCAAATGGAGCTTCCAATCCCGTGTTATTAGTATAGTATCTATGATACAACACACTTAGCAACTGGTGCACCTGTTAACGCATGCGTAGTTTTGCTGACTAATGACGAATTTTTCCTGAACAAAAATCAGGACTGTCAAACTAGTTGTTAACATTTTGTATAACAGACTACTAGCTTGGCTTCTTGTCTAGGGCTTGACGGAGCCATTTGTTAGAAATAATGTTTCTAGTGCTTGTGATATCAATTAAAAAATTAATTTTGTGCCAGTGTCTTGCTTTAGGCCATATTGTAGTCATATTTCAGCAACTATACACATTATTCACAAATCCTCTTGTCAGTCCCTCACAAGTGATGTTCTTCAAACCTTAGAATTGTTAGTAAGTTCTCATGGTTCTTCATTGGTCTGATTTTTGGTTCACAGTTTTCACTAAATGACATGGGGACAACTCATGTTTCCATAACAACATTTGAATTCCATGTCGATTAATGAGAAGTTAAGAATGCATAAATATTTGATAACAATGCATTAAGAAAAATCAAACCCCTAATCATGAAAAATGATTGATAGTGTACATGTGGGGTTTACAGTATCCCGTAACTAAATAATGTAATTCTTCATCAAATCACAAGTGCCAGAATCTTGCCTTTCCACCACAGATATTGTAGCTGTTTAGGTGGTACAGTATGAGATATAGACCACATTGTACATCAGCAAATTATATTTCACCAGTAACACTTAGAAGCTTCACCACTGGAATACTATAGAGACATCGACATAGACAAAAAGCTTCACAAAGAAACCAAACATTCTATATCAGTGGATTCCTGGACATATGTGCAGTAGTTCACCACCAGACACTGTATTCTGATTAATCCTTATCAACTGTACAACACTTTACAGTACATGCATAGATGATTCTAAGGGGGGGGGGGGCATCCCCCTGCCGAAAAATAAGTTTTGAACATTTTAAACATAAATTTTAGGCTATTTTCAAGTTGCAAAAATCCTGCAGCTTCTGGGGGTTGCACTTCCAGACCCCCTGAAATTCTACTTTACATTACAGCCATACAACAATACTAAGAATGCTTCAGTTTCAGACAATAAAAGTATTCTTATTGTTTGGTTTTGAAGTATGTATGCAGTGAAGTTTGACTATGTCGATGCCTCTATAGTTTCCAGTGGTGCAGCTTCTAAGTGGTAATTACTGGTGAAGTACATATTTTAGACACTCATGCTGATGTACAGAATAAAATATATAGAAGTTTTGATCTCACGGACAATCTATACTGTACCTAATGGCTACAAGATCTGTGATGGCAATGCAATGCTACTTTCTTGTGTTGTTCCCCTCTGGAGATTTCTGGCATTTTATCTGTTACATCAAGAAATGTTGTACACAGATCAAATTATACAGACACTACAGCATTACAGCATTACAGGTACAGTATAGTGGAGCATTTTAACTACTAAATACCAATAACTTGAAACAGGCTATTTGAAGTAAATAAAAAGCTGTTTTGGAAAAGTTATTGTATATAACTGTATCTGTGCAAGGTTACAATTGAAGATAAGCACAGCACAGAATACAGACACTCAAAAAGGCACATACCACCAATGAGTTTGTTGTGGCTTAAAATGGTGGTTTGTGCTCTTCATTTGGCCTCCAGCCTTGTGACTGTGGACAGGCGGGCGGGTGGGCAGGCAGGCAGGCTAAAAATTGGGTTTTCGCAATTAAAAAAAAAAATCCTTATCTGACCGTGTTTTCTTGTTTTTAATGCTGGACTATGGTATTAGACGTACTATGACTACTCCGTAAAGGTGACTATGATGATGTTCGACAACGCTGGCACTATTCATTTCAGGGGGGAAGCCTACTAAGCCAGTACTACCATACGTTTGAGAGTTGAGTAAATGGGTGGTTATGTGAAAGTTAATAGTAATTATGATTCCACTACATGTAAAGACAGCAAAACACGTTTTATATAAGTGGGTGTGGCTTCATGCAAACTTCAATGCACCTTACTGATAAAGTAACCTGGCCCCATATATGTGTGCAGACAGTATCACATGTTCTCAATAAGTGGGTGTGGCTCGCAAAAGAAGCTGGCCTGCTTCAAAACTAGACTATAATTCATACGTGACTCTATGTAAGCCTGCAGATAGCAACAGACATGGATTTGTACATACCTACAGACTGAAGTACACCCACTGATAAATAGGCAAGGACACATTCACCAGGCAGTACACATAAGTGGGTGTGGCTCATGAAAGAGACTGGACTATGATGCGTTATATACAGACTCCATCAAGAGAAAAGCTGATGATATATAGACTTGTTTTACATACCTTAGTCATTTAGTGCTGCAAGTATTAAATCTTTTCTCACTAGTAAAGTGATTATTTTGTTTTGACAACTGTGATGATACTTATTCTACTATGCCCTAAAAGCACACAGACACACACACACACATACCACACACACACACACACACACACCACACACACACACACCACACACACCACACACACACACCACACACACGCACATACATTACACACACACACACTACACATTACACACACACACCACACACACACTACACATTACACACACACACCACACACACACACTACACATTACACACACACACACACACACTACACACAAATGCACAGTTGTGGGGATGATAGTGTATTAGTTAACACTCTGTTGTAATCAGCACTTATACTTGGCATAGGGAGCAAATATGGTGAGATTTCAGGAGATATGTGACCAACTAAAGAAAATTGGTCATCATCGACGACCATTGCTACTAGTAAACAAGCCGACAACTAATAACTCCATAACATCAGATCAGGTGAGGCCATGTGATCTATCAATTTCTTTATTGCAGCAAATCCTTGGTCACTTAATACAAAGAGTGATATTGCAGACCTGCCACTTATATCATGCTAGTTACTCATCACTTCAAATTTGTACACATCAATAACTACCAGGGTATACCCCACTATACCCTTCCAGATAGTTTGATTTGATTTTGAGCCTTAAAAATTGTTCAGCATTTAACTGTTTAAAAATTTTAGCACTTGCTTGACCTTATGCACCTCCTGCAAGAGTTTCCTGTGTGAAGGTTTGACCACTTGTCAAGTGGAGAATTTGAAAACATCAAATACTCACCTTCCCCCCCCTCCTCTGTGTGTGTGTGTGCGCGTGTGTGTATGTTGTGTGTGTACTGTGTGCGGTATAGGTTATTTTCCTATCACGATTATTGCACACAACATATCACAATATATTTACATCGATGACACTTGTAGCAGTGATGTACTAGAAGTACAATAC
This sequence comes from Dysidea avara, assembly GCF_963678975.1. Lineage (NCBI taxonomy): Eukaryota > Metazoa > Porifera > Demospongiae > Dictyoceratida > Dysideidae > Dysidea > Dysidea avara. Next base: position 465,005 of record NC_089274.1, on the reverse strand, counting down.
AACATGGTACATGACTAGCATACAACATTGCAAGTTCTTTTATCAAAAGGTACAGTGTACAATGACATCTTGGGTACATTTTTCTCTAATTATAGCTAAAATCTATACTTCGGCTTATATCACAATATAAAGATTCTATATCATATCATGATATAAAAAAAATTAATCACATATCGCACATCACTAGTGTGTGTGTGTGTGTGGGGGGGGGGGGGGGGTTACAGCTAGGTACCTGTTATTAACTGGGAAAGCAAATTCCCAACTGTCCTTGTCTTGCTTAGCGGTGTTGAGGTAGTTGTGGAACCTTGGGTTCCACGACCTCTCTCCGTGAGACCTGGACAGTCCTCCTGCGAGTTACTAGCCCTGCCCCAAGAGGATTTGCCTGCACAAGGCTCAAGTGCCTGAGTGGTGCACAGGCATCCCAGTGCTGGTTCACTGGGTGGCAATAGTTGTGCTTCGTACGGCTGCCATAGGCATTTTTTTTAAAGTGTGTGTAGTGTGCATGCGTGTGTAGTGTGTGTGTGTGTGTAGCATGTGTGTAGTGTGCGTGCTTGTGTAGTGTGTGTGTGTGTGTAGTGTAGTGTGTGTGTAGTGTAGTGTAGTGCGTGTGTGTGGGGGGGGGGGGGGGGGGGGGGGGGGACACCCAGTCAGTTATGCTTGTATATAAGTTGGGAAATGTTAGTTTAAGGTAAATACTAGCACTAGAGTGTATTCACTAGTGTTTCGGGCACAGTTTTAATACAGACCACACCCACATTACAGATAACACAAAAATAACCACTCTACGATAAAACTTATCCCTAGTATGTGTTTAGTAAAAGTCTTGAAACAGCTGAACTGAACTTTTCTGTGATATCCCTAGACCATAACCAGGACAGCCGAGAGAATTTATGGGGCTTGGAATGTAGGGCCCCTATAATTAAAAATATTTATACTGTTGTACATTCGTTTTATTGTATGTGTGGATAATGTAGCTGTGGGGCCCCTGGAGGCCCCCTTGGGGTCCCTTACAACATGGGGCCCAGGGCAAAATGCCCCAGTTGCCCCCTGTCGGTGATCCTAACCATAATCAACAGGCAAGTACACCTGCACAAAAAAATAGACTGCTGGTCACCTTGTGCAATACGCCATTTGTATGACATCATTCACGTGACCTCATGCTTGCCTGATGTGTTCATACACCCTCCCCTCGGGCCTGACTGTACATATCAGGCTAATTGCTTAGGACCAGCCCATGATACCACTACAGGCATACCCTCCAAGCCTCTCTAAAGTCTCCTGACTGACCACACAACTCAAAAAAGGAGCACAGTGATATTTGTGTTACATTAGTGGGGCTTATAGTTGTTATTACCACTTAATCCTTATACTGGGGTGGGATAGGAGCTGATAGGTACAGGAAATACGTTATGTTTTGCTGTCAAGGAGGATGACTTCAGACGACTGGTGGAAAAGGCAGCCTACTCTCAGCGTCGTAGAAATGTGTGCCAAACACCTGCCTCTCCTGGCTACACAGTAAGTATTTCTAGATCATGTGATGTCATGATGATGTGATGTGTTGTAGAAAGTGATGCAAGAAGCATCAGAGACGATGTTACGAAGTGTTAATCATTTGTATGGCTGCAGGAAACGTGCAACGGTGTCAACAGGTTACCACCATCACCAGTTGAATGCTGTGCGCACTAACTTAACTAACCAGTTAGATTGCTGCTGCAAGGTGGGTGTGGCTAAGTGACTTGTGGCTTATTGCTAATTGGTATTCTGCTAGATGGCTGATACATCAGCGACATTACCTTGTGATAACAACAGGAGAAGAACAATTATATTGCAGCAGGCTGCACCACAAGGCAGGAGGAACTCATTTGTGGATGGTGACAGTGCATCTAATTCTTTAATTGTTAGATAGTTCAAAATATTATTGATCATTACTATCATCTATATATGAGCTACATTTCAAGAGTCTGAGATGAAGTAGTGTAAATATAAGACTGGCCTATATATCACTAATGTAATTGATACTTTTTGTTTTCTTTGACTGTATGGCATTGTTGTCTGTTGTCAAGCAGTGCCTGTTGAAGTATGGCTGCCACTTTACTGCGATTTTGAGAAGTAACCTTTTTTTTTGTTTACTCCTTTCGGTCAATTTTTCTGTACACACAAAGTATTATGCTCAACCATCTCATCTACATCATACAGTACTGTAGCTGTATGAATTATTAGGGTTATGTAGCACCTTTTCACAAAAGTATTGAATCTCATAATAGCTTCACGGCACCTTGGCATTATTGGTTAGATAGAGTCAAGCCCAAAAGTCAAGTTGCTACAGAAATTTTTAAAATTTTTATTCAGTGGAATTTTCTAGACAAATGCCTTCAGACAAGATTACAGCAACGGCTACGGGCTTGATTTTTCACTGTTCGACCTGACAGGTGCCTTCAGGGTATGTCCAGTGCACGCATCATGGACTTACCTTTGTCCTCTTTTGTGTCCCATTTGCAGTAGCTCGATGGATCCCTACATTTGTAAACAGGAATCATCCATATTTTTTGTGGTGACTGTGGAGGTGTTTCTCCTACTGTACTTTGTTAGTAATGCTGTGTAACAACTGAACTTCAACTAAAAGTGAGTGTAATTGCCACTTATCTTTCGATTCAGTAATTGATATAGAGAATTATGAATTTTAAGGGATACACCTGCAGTAGTATTGTTTTAGTATTGCAAAATCATTTTGGTTTAGTTCTAGTTTTGATACTCAATTTATAGTTCTAATATCCAGTTTGCACGTGTTTTAGTTATTAATTTTAGTACCCAGGAGTTTTATTTTGTATTGTTGACAGCTTACAATGAGTACATAAGGTATAGATTTTTTATGACTTCACTTACAGACATAATATAAGGAACTTGTGATAATTGGCAGTAGTCTTTGCCTTTTAGAATGCACTGTCAGGTTTCCTTTTGTCTAAAACCTTTTGATATAGTACTAGTAATAGAACCAAAAAAGTTCAAGAAATTTTTTAGTTGTTGAAACAAAAATTCTCAAGGTTCTGATTTTTTAAAACCAAAAACTCTGTTAGTTTTAGTTTAGTTTACCAGAACACCTCATAATTTTGATTTAGCTTTGGTATACTAGAACTAAAAATAAATTACTATACTATAAAAGACTATAAAAGTATTTTAGTTCTAATACGTTAAAACCAAAACAACAGAAACCTGAAGGTATACCAGTCGGCATTTAAACCCTAATTCAGTCATGGGTACAGACTGAAATGTAAATCCACAATTGCATTTCATTTTGTTATTTATATATATAAAGGAAGCAGCTCACTGATCTGCTCTGCCTCCTAGAGGGAGGCAGAGCAGTAAGAGTGGGCGATACTAGGATTTTTTTTTGATTCGATCCGATATTTGATACTTTCTTGTAAAGTATTGATACGATACAATACAATACCAATGAGGTTCAAAGCTGCTGAAATGAAATATCTTGGTATACAACACAAGTTATTGCTAGTTATAACTATAAACAGTGTAGCTTGATCGAGCATCTATCTGGCCCCAATAGCATTCCCTTCCGCCCTCAGTGCCATCTAAAGATGTTCCTAATAACAGTCACTTAATGATTGATTATGTGAGCTGCCTGTATCAGTATTGACCCTTTTGGTATCAAGTATTGATACTCATTTTGAATTGTATCATATCGGTGGTATCAATACTTTTGGGATCGTGTTGCCCATCATAGCACATCAGTGAGGTGTGCTTGGTGGCGACTCCCTCAAGGAGGTCTCATTTTGAAGAACCTCTCCAGAGGTATCTTAGAGATTTTAAAGATCTCAAAGATCAAAGGATTTAATGCATACCATTTTCTAAAATTCCTTATACTTGCATACAGTACGATAGTGCTGTATAGTTGGGACCACAAAGGTATGGGTGTGGCCCATGAAACCATCACCCTAAAAACCAGCATTACATTTCCCTGACGACAACGATGAGACAGTATTGGTTAGGTAAAACTAAGCCCAAACAAGCCTTCATATTGACCCGAAACGCTTCAAGTTTTTATGGAATTTTAAAAAAATTATTAAATGGAATTTTCTGCTGAGTACCTGACTGACTGACTGATGCCTTCAGATAAGCGTAACTCTATAATGGCTAAGGCTATGGGCTTAATTTTTTTCACTGTTCAATGTCGCTTCAGCTGGACATGTGCCTTTTGGCATACCGCAGTATGTACAATGCATTCTTCATGGACTTAGCAGTGTCCTCCTTTGTGTCCCATTCATGTGAAAAGTGTTGATTTGGTGGTAGCAAATGATGGTTTCCCTTCGTAACAGAAATCATCTGTATTTTTTCATAGTGACTACTTTGATTGCAGAGGTACTTTTCGAATTCGTAATGCTGTGTAACGGGTTGAACATAGCTGACAGCGAAGCGTAATGGATACTTCACTTTTCAGGTGATAATTGGTAGCTGGGGCGCACGGCACCATTTCTTCCTTTTGATGCGGTATGCGTGGGGTCACCAGTCATAATAATATTATTTTACAAAAAAGAAGTTAACAAACAAATACACAAAAATAATGTAATTTTCAACTACCATAACACATTATAAAAAGTAACTAGTATATTAAAAATTATAAATTAAAAAAATGAAGTAGGCCTAGGGTTCCAAGCAATAAAAATTAGTGAAACAAGAGATGAACAATGGTAGCTATTATAGCATAGCTCAGTGTTAAATCCCTACTTTGGCATGGTATAACAATTATTTTGTGTTCAATGTCAAAGTAGGGATTTCCCACTGAGCTATGCTGTAATAGCTACCATTAATCTTCTCTTGTTTCACTACTTTTTATTGCTTGGAACCCTACTTCACTTTTATAAATTTTAATATACTAGTTTGTTTAGTCTTTTTGTTGAGGCATACAGCTATAAACATGTGACTGTTCTATTAGGGTGACTGTTCTATTAGGGTGACTGCTGTATTAGAATATCTCGAGTCGTGTGTGCGCGCCCAAAAGGGGGTGTGGTCATCATGGTCAGGGCCGCCCAGAGAAATTAAGGGGCCCAGGGCAAAGAGTTAGTTTTTTTTTTTTTTTTTTTTTTTTTTTTTTTTTTTTCGCATCACAATAAGGTATCTTTTTTACAGTACATAATAAACAAAAACAAATTATAATAAACAAAAACAAATTATCTTACATATGGGCCTCAGCGACCTGCACTGCAATCGGTTCCTCAGCAATGGGACAGCGCAAACTGGACCTGGCACCGCGAATGCACATAATTGCAGACCTCAACAAAGAGAAGCTCAATGCAAAGAGTTAAAGTGGGGCCCTTGACCCAAGTTGTAAGGTGAAGACCAAAAAAAAAAAAAAAAAAAAAAAAGGTCACAACCTGCTGGCAATGACAATAACTACCCATCACCAACCATATCTCCTTATCTATAAGCTTGCTACACTGCTCCTCTGAAGAATACTGTGACTGCTCTATTAGAGTATTTAGATCTGACTGCTCTATTAGAGTATATCGATCTTTTAAACAGGTATTCAGGGGGCCCTTCGTGGGGCCTCCTGGGGCCCCTTTCAGGCTGGGGCCCGGGGCAAAATGCCCCAGTTGCCCCCCCCTGTGGGCGGCCCTGATCATGGTTATTATTATTATTATTGTATAATGTACAAACCTCAATCACGAGTATAATGTACATGATTAGTTAACAAACTAAACGTTAATAAACTTAATTACATGTATCTATAATAGTAAAGATTTAAAAGTAACAACATTATCAGTTTCCATGAGGTGATCAGGTAGGTGATTCCATAGTCTAATTGCTCTAGGGAAGAATGATTGCATGTAGGAATCAATTCTTGAGGGTAAATGTAGGTATTTCCTGCTACTACTACGGGTGGTGCTTGGGACTTTATGAAGGATATGATCATAAGGGATATCTACATACTGATTAATGATACATAACTAAGAATAAGTCATCTCTTCGTTTTTCTAATGACTTCCAATCAAGTTCATTTAACATTGTTGTAACACTAGAATATCGAGAATAATCATTGAACACAAACCTAGCAGCCTTCCTTTGAATCATCTCTAATTGGTGGATGTTAGTCTGTAAGTGGGGTGACCAGATGACTGCGGCATATTCACAGATGGGGCGGATATATGTTTGATAGCATTTAGTTTTGATGGCCATGGTTTGTGTACACTGACCAAAGTTCCTTCGAAAAAATGACAGGGCAGAATGCTTGGCCAATGATTCCTGATATATGTGTGGACCAAGATAGGTTACCTGAGATTGTTAGACCAAGGTACTTTGCTGATTGTATACTCTCTGTATTTCATAGTCATTCAACTTATAGTGATATATGAGAGGGGAAGACTTGTTAGTAACTATGAGATATTCACATTTTAGTTAAGTTAAAAGGCATTTGCCAGATTGTGGACCAGTGAGCTAGCTTGTTTAGATCATTTTGCAGGGCTTGATGATCACTAGGATCCTTGATGCTCCTATACATCAGGACATCATCAACATAAAGCTTGACTACAGAGTCAATGCTGCGAGGTAGATCGTTAATGAATAGTAGGAAAAGTAAAGGGCCTAGAACCGACCCTTGTGAGGAATGCCAGAAGTTACTGGGGTCAAGTCACTAAGCTTATTCTCAATAACAACTTGTTGAGTTCTACCAACTAGAAATTGCTTAATCCACTCTAGGTAGGTTCCACGGATACCATAGTAGTCCAGTTTATGGAGTAGTCGATTGTGAGGCACTTTATCAAAGGCCCTTGAGAAGTCTAGAAAAAGAACATCGACCTGTTCTCCAGAGTTAAGACGGGTGGCTAGGTCATATAGTTCGATCGATTGTTAGACTAGAGTATCTTGAATCAGCCTACCAACTTGAGCTAGCGTAAAAGGGGCATGGTCATTGTGGTCTCGATCGATAGATCGATATATAGAATGAAGAATGGACGTGATCTTGTGACCTATCGTGGAGTACTGGTACCTCTGTACAGCAGCGTAGTCTAAGCGTCTTAAATAATTTTGTGGCGTCTATTATGCTGCTTAATAAAGTGCACTGAGAGAAAATTGTAATAGATTGAATGTAACTCACTAAGTTTATTTTATATTTTTGTATAATCAACACCTTTTGTAAAACTGTTAACACGAATAGGTATATATAGGTTTGGTTTTCTTTGTACAGTCAGTTGTGGTGTGAAGAGTGATTTGTTGGTAGCTTCAACACATAGTGCTCGCTTGAAAACGTGCTGTGTTACATTGGCGTAGTCGGCAGGATCGCCGGGGCCACGCCAGACTGAGACTCCTGCCTTTAGCAGCGGCTTAACCAGAAGTGGAAAAGCTGTGGTACCGTGGCATCGATCGTCTTTTAACGGTACCCCGAAAGGTCGAGTCATAGATCGCTGTGGCTTGCTGTTTTTGTTTTCTTCTTTCAGAGACAGCTTTCACACGATTCAGTGGTGAGGGATGAGCGAGCAACGTGACCGCCAGCAAAATAACGACTCTACTCATGGAAATGAGAGTACTCAACCACTTGGAAGGCCATTTATTTTTCCTGAGGTGTTCACTGGCGACGAAGATTTTACTGAGTGGATCCAGCACTTCGAAAGCGTGGCAGTTGTCAACGGGTGGGATGACATCACAAGATTGTAGTGGATGCACGTGCGTGTAACTGGAAAGGCACGTGTGGCGCTTAGTCGAGCCAAAGCTGAGTCTTACAAACGGGCGAAGGAGGTTCTTCAAGAACGTTTGGTGGATGGTTTCGAACCATCCACCAAGAAGGAATTGTACAAGATTAGAATTCAAAATCGGATAAAGAAACTAACAGAAAGTTGGAGTGATTTCGCTGATGAACTTTGTGTGCTCGCAGACAAAGCTTACCCGGAACTACAAGAGAAATCGAGGGAATACATCGCGTTGAACTGTTATCTAGAGCAACTGAGAGACCCTCGCATAGCTTTTGAAGTAAGACAACGCCGCCCAAAAACTGTGTCAGAAGCAGTTACAGCCGCCCTTGAACTTGAGTCCTATTTACTTGGAACACCACCTGTTGTAAGCCATGACAACATTGAAGTATCAGGGCACCCAATCCAGGAGAACAGTAGTGAAATTACAGAACATATTAAAACAATGTTGGAAGTATTGATGGAGAAGCTAGAGAAACTGGAAAACAAAGTCAAACACGAAAAGTTACCGAGAGTGAGAGGAGCCATGAACAGAAACGACAACAGCACTATCAACAACGACCTCAAGAAATAATTTGCCACAAATGTAACCAGCCTGGACACTATGCTCGTGGTTGTGCTAGTGCTATTTCTACAAGTTCACAGACAATGGTGAAAGTGTTACCACCAGTGGACCAGGTATGTGATAGTGATGATGCAATGCCAAATAATGATGTACCCACAATTGCTATTAATAGCGTGTCAAATTATTCTGTGTGTGCACATGTATTTGGTAGTCAGGTATCGTTCTTAGTAGATACAGGGGCAGCTGTATCACTTGTGTCCAATGAGGTATGGGACCGCATTAAGCCAGCAAATGCCCCAAAATTGAACCCTGTGAGTATGAAATTGGTAGGTGTTGATGGTGCTTGCTTGCAAGTACAAGGATCGGTGACTGTTGAATTAGAAATGTCAGGACACATTTTCTCTCAAGAACTCATTGTAGCAAATGCTCTGACTTCAGAAGGAATTCTTGGATTAAACTTCCTTGAAACTAATGAGTGTGTTTTAGACTTATATCATGGTGAAATGTGCTCTCGTGGGGCCAAGATATGTTTGCATGCAAAAGGCTTACAAGGACAGACTACAGCCCAAGTGGACGTTGTCCTACCAGAGAATTTTACTATCGCTGCCACTAGTGAAGTGGAAGTTATGAGCATGATGCCTGTATCATGTAAGGGTGTTTGGATGGTGGAGACCAAGCCACTCAAAAAGCCACAGGTCATGGTGGCCAGGGCCATTGTTACGCCTAAGGATGGACATATCCCCATTCGCTTGTTGAACATGGATTGCCAACCAGTCACTATTTATAAGGGCACCAAGATTGCTTGTGCAGAAGCCATTGACAACATTAGGGAGATATCCACAATAGGTGGGACAAAAAATCCTACTTGTACAGAGCAGGAACAGGAGGAGGTGTTGAACAATATTCTTAGTGCAATGCCTGAACCCCTTAATGGCTATCAGCTTAAGCAATTTTGTGCATTGCTTATGTCTTTTGCCCACATATTTGCTCTCAAGCCTGATGACCTTGGCAGAACTGATGTTTTAAAGCACAGAATTGAGACTAGTGGCACCCCTATTCGGCAAGGTGTGAGACGATTACCCCTACCCAAGAGAGATGAAGTTAAGAAACTGTTAAGTGAGATGCAGCAGAAAGAAATCATTACTCCCTCCAAAAGTCCTTGGGCATCCCCCATCGTACTAGTACCAAAGAAAGATGGATCTGTATGTTTTTGTGTTGACTACCGTAAGGTAAACAATGTTACACACAAGGATGCATACCCCATTCCAAGAATAGATGACACTCTTGACACACTTGCAGGTTCCAAGTGCTTCTCTACCCTAGACCTGAAAAGCGGATACTGGCAGGTGGAAGTGGAAGAACAACACAGGGAGAAGATGGCATTCTGCACCCACGAAGGCCTTTTCCAGTTTAATGTAATGCCATTTGGGCTATGCAATGCTCCTGCTACATTTCAAAGACTTATGGACATGGTGCTGACAGGACTTCAGTGGAGTAGTTGCATAGTCTACATTGACGACATCATCGTGGTTGGCAGAACCTTTGACGAGCACCTCCAGAATCTGAAAGAAGTTTTTAAACGATTGGATAATGCTGGGCTAAAGCTGCAACCCCACAAATGCCAATTTCTGCAACCAAAAGTACAATTCCGTGGACATGTGGTGAGTGCGGAGGGAATTTCACCGGACCCATCCAAGACAAGTCAAGTGAGAGAGTGGCCAATACCTACATCAGTCAAGGAAACCCAACAGTTTCTTGGGTTAGCTAGCTATTATAGACGATTTATTAAGAATTTTGCTTCTATAGCATCGCCACTGCACAAGCTCACTGAAAAGAAAGCTAATTTTCAGTGGACCAGCCAATGTCAAGATTCCTTTGACTGCTTGAAGAATTGTTTAATTTCTGCCCCTATCCTTGCATTGCCTGACTGGTCTCAGCCATTCCTCTTAGATACTGATGCCAGCGATACAGGAATTGGAGGTGTCCTCTCCCAAGTCCAAGATGGTAGAGAGTGTGTTATTGCATATGCAAGTAGGAGTCTTACAAAAGCTGAACGCAATTATTGTGTAACAAGGAGGGAGTTACTAGCTGTTGTCACATTTCTACAACAGTTTCGGCCCTATCTTTTAGGAGCACCCTTCACGATAAGAACAGACCATGGTGCACTTGCATGGATACAAAAGTTTAAGGAACCAGAAGGCCAGATTGCTCGGTGGGTGCAGAAACTACAGGAATACCAATTTACTATCATTCACCGCCCTGGTAATCGTCATAACAATGCTGATGCATTATCAAGGGTGCCATGTAGACAGTGTGGAATGATTCCTATGGATGAGCTTACTACCTTAGCAACAGTAACAACTACAGATTTGGCTTCAACAATGGCATACTCTCCAGAAGAGTTACGAGCCGCCCAACTAGAAGATCCAAGTATTGGATTGGTCCTGACTTCTAAGAAGGATAATCACTACCCTGACACCATACCAAATAATGGACTGTGGCAGCTGTGGGACCAGCTAACAGTAAGTAATGGACTGTTGTATAGAATGTTTAAAGACCAAAGTCAGGATCGATCTTGGTAGTTTCCCAGAAACGCCGTTCTGAAGTTTTAGCAGCACTACATGAAGGGGTAGCTGGTGGCCACCTAGGGCAGGAAAAGACATTTAATCGAGTCAAAGAATGATTTTACTGGCCTGGGTATTATGACGATACCCGCAGATGGTGCCAAACCTGTGCCAGTTGTGCAACTAGAAAACAACCCCCAACAGCTAGGAGAGCACCACTTGGAACCATCACAGCTAGTCAACCAGCAGAAATTATGGCCATGGATATTTTGGGACCATTCCCAGAGAGCGAAAGAGGGAACTCCTATATATTGGTTGTTGCAGATTTGTTCACTCGATGGATGGAGGCATTTTCCATTCCAAACCAGGAGGCTAGTACTGTTGCCAATGTCCTTGTGGATGAAGTATTCATGCGTTATGCTATTCCCAAGCAATTACATTCTGACCAAGGTCCCCAGTTTGAGTCACAACTAATGTCAGAAGTTTGCAAACTGTTGGGTATTCAGAAGAGTAGGACTACACCATATCATCCCCAATGTGATGGTATGGTGGAACGATTCAACAGAACATTGTTAAGTATGTTAGCTACTCACTGCAAGGAGAACCCATGGAATTGGGAAGAACACATCCGCACACGTGTCCATGCTTCAACAGGTTACACACCGTTCTATTTAATGTATGGCCGTCAAGCAACCTTACCCATTGACATTCAGTATGGCACTGCTCAGTCACACCAGATAGTCTCACAAACTGAATATGTTGCTGAACTGAATCAACGACTCTCATCTGCTTTTGAACTAGCTCGAAAAACAGCTGGGGTGCAGCATGAGCGACAGAAGGAGTACTATGATAGGAAGGCTATCGATGATCCACATGCAGTAGGTGATTTGGTCTGGGTGCTGAACCCAAGGGTACCCAAGAACAGTAGCAAGAAGCTATTCCACCCATGGAGTGGACCTTTCAGAGTCATTAAGAAGCTCTCAGAGTGTACATATAGAGTGCAAAGACAAGGTGGCCGAAGGCAGAGACAAGTAGTACACTTCAATCGACTGAAGCCATGTCCAAAAGATATTCGACTAGATCATAGTGACCAGGCATCCCCAGTGCACCACCCTAGCACAAAAGAGACTTCACCAAAGAACAACGAGCAGACACCACCACCGCCTATAGGAACTCACCTAGAGTTAGTGGATGATGATGAAGACTATTTAGTGAATGATCATCACACTGGTGATACTACAGGAGATATTACTCACACTGTACATAGCCAGCCTGTCACTGAGACAAGACGATACCCAACTCGCCACCACAGACCCCCAGCAAGACTACAAGATTATGTAAGATCGTGAAGATGGGACATCTTCTTAGTGGAGGGGGATAATGTAACAGACTGTAATAGATTGAATGTAACTCACTAACTACTATAGTTTATTTTATATTTTTGTATAATCAACACCTTTTGTAAAACTGTTAACACGAATAGGTATATATAGGTTTGGTTTTCTTTGTACAGTCAGTTGTGGTGTGAAGAGTGATTTGTTGGTAGCTTCAACACATAGTGCTCACTTGAAAACGGTGCTGTGTTACAAAATTATATCTTTGGCACAAGGCAGATACATCTTCTATTAATGAAATTATAATCCAATTTAATCATAATAAAGCTATGTCCATTTGGTTCCACTTGGGGTACTTAGAGATAATAAGTCGCTCTCTAAGGTTCCTATGGATACAAATGCATGAAAAATAGTAAGAAGAAAATATCCTGACTGCCTGACAGAGCGTTTGAGCGTTAATCGGATGGCTACAGGTTTGAGGGATTTTTTCTTCTCCTAGATACTTAGTGCAGTTAATAAAAATATAACATCTTAGGCCTTTATAAGGCCTTCTGGTAAACAGGCTCTGCCTTTACCAGGTACTTTAATCATAATTTACTAGTTCCTTTTTAAATAAGTTTTCACCCTCTACTCCAGTTGACATCTTGTGGGAAGAGTTTAAGGTGATGTGTTTTGATTGTTTGGATCTTGTTCCCACCAAACTTCGTTCTAATAGATCAAAGCAACTTGGATAAATGCTTATATAAGGCGACTATCATGTAAGAAACAACGCCTCTATAACCTGGCCAAATTTTCTAACAGTAGGCATAACTGGGAAGTCTACCAAACCTTTAAAAGAAAAGTTCAAGAAGAATGCTGCAAAGCATATAACAACTACATTGGAGGGCTAATTGGTGAGAAAGGTTCTGTTACAAAGAAACTGTGGTCTTATATAAAGAACCAAAGAAAGGATCATTGTGGTGTAGCACCTTTGAAAGTGGATGGAGTTGTCTACAATGACAGTCTAGATAAGGCTAAGATCCTTAATCATTATTTCACTTCAGTGTTTACACGAATCACAACAGATACACCTCCACACCCACCGATGAATGAGCCACCACCACAGATATTGATCCTATTCAGATTGACATTAATGGTGTTGTTGAGCTATTAAATTCCTTAGACATGCAAAGCTGCTGGACCTGATGAAATAACAGCACAATTTTTGAAGGAATTTAGTGAACTTCTTGCTCCCTCACTTACTGTTGTTTTTCAAGCATCGTTAAACCAGTGCTCTTTACCGTCTGATTGGAAAAGGGCATATATTGTACCCATTTTTAAGAAGGGCAACCGTGCTATCCCTAATAACTACAGACCTGTTTCCTTGACTTGCATTTGTTCAAAAATTCTGGAACGCATAGTTTATTCACACGTAGTTGCTCATTTATCTCACCATAACATTTTATGTGACCAACAATATGGCTTTCATCGCTTAAGATCATGCGAGTCCCAACTGATATTAACTGTTAATGATTTTGCTGAAACCTTGAACAATGGAGAGCAGTCTGATGTAATATTTTTAGATTTTTCAAAAGCATTTGACAAAGTGTCCCATTACCATCTATTTCATCAAGCTCCATCAGTATGGCATTCGAGGAGATATGCTAAAGAACTTTATGTTAAACAGATCTCAATGTGTAGTAGTTGACAGTCAACAAAGTGACCTGACTTGAGTATCATCTGGTATTCCTCAGGGGACAGTCCTCGCTCCCCTATTGTTCCTTTGCTTCATTAATGCCTGCCTAACAGAATTACATCCAAGATAAAACTTTACACTGATGATGTGTTATTGTATACTACGATTCGTTCACAAGAAGACTGTCACAGATTACAACAGGATCTAAACACTTTAGAACAATGGGTAGCTGACTGGAAAAAGTTGTTCAACTTACAAAAATGTGAATTTCTTAGAATCACTAACAAGAAACACCCAATATTAGCTCAATATACACTGCAAAGTAAAACTATAAAGGAGGTAACACATGCTAAGTATCTAGGTGTAACTATCGATAAAAACTTATCCTGGTCAGAACACATTAAATTACTAAAAAGGCCAATAGCACCAAATGCTTCTTGTAACGTAACTTGAGCAAGTGTCCTCTCCAAGTCAAAAGTAACTGTTACAAGGCCCTGATTAAACCTATCTTAGAATATTCAGCCACAGTCTGGTCACCCCACACACAAAGAGACATTGATGCCATAGAAAATGTTTAAAGACGAGCAGCACGGTTTGTATTTAACAACTATTCTAGATATGCCAGCGTCACTGAAATGCTATCTAACCTTAACTGGTCCACCTTAGCCAGATGCAGAAAGGAACAGAAGGGCTACAATGTTATTTAAAATTATATCTCACCAAATTGATATTAATGCTGATGATTTCCTTATTCCTAATCCTAACCTACATCACACCAGAGGCCATGATAAGAGATTTTTAACCCCAATGACTAGAATTGACTGTCATAAATTTTCTTTTTTTCCCTCTGCAATTAATATTTGGAATTCCTTACCCCCAACACGTGATTGATTTAACAGAGATTGACCAATTCAAGCACAGCCTAGCTGGTCTAGTAACTGTTTAATACATGTGTATATGTAGTAAATATTGTACAATTAAGTAAGTTTGTTTTTTTCTTTTTTTGTAATTGACAGTAGTAATTGTACCCTTTTTGTGCACCATACTCTTTTGAGGTCTGCACAACAATCAATAATAGTGATAATAAGTGTTGATATGGAAAATTAATGCCTTGATATGGTTTCGTTGGATGAAGAAGACAAGCAGCCTGATTGAAGATAAAAGAAAAGACAAGGCGCACAGGGCGTACACTCATCGGAACCCCAAAAGGCACATCCCACTGGTGGTGGCATGGGTTTGTTGTTGTGGCATAAAATGGTGACTGTGTGCTACTTCATTTGGGCTCTAGGCTTGTGACTGTGGTCAGGCAGTGAGTGAGACGAAATTGACGGTTTTTAAAAAAATTCTATATCCGGCTGCCAGTAAGCGTTTTCTTGTTTTTAACGTTACATTTGATGTTAGATGGACTAATATTATTTGATTTTTGCCTCGTAAGAAGTTTCTAAGCTGGTTTTTTAAAGGCAGTATTTTTGGCGGCGCGCGTCACTTTTGATGCAAACCCTACTTAAACAGTACTACCGTACTGTTTGATGAAACAAGCTGGAGTAGTGCATGATATTAAATCACAGTAAAACAATAAGAAGTGTTATTTCTCTACTGTGCTCAAGGTACCATAATGGAAATGCACAGTAGGGACATGACACTTCTTATTGTTTTACTGTGATTTAATATCATGGACTACTCCAGCTTGTTTCAGTACTTTTTATCAATGCACTATGGTCCCTACTCTAGTTGAAAATTACAAAAAAAAATTGCGTACTCTATAGGTTGGGTATGAATATGAATGGTTTGTTCTGGTAAAGGTTTAATACATCTTGCAGGCCCCTTGTGAGGTTAACTTTGTTATGGCCTACACAGTGGGCAGCTCATAACAAACTCTTGGTAGTAGCTGCTGTACAAGTATTAAAATGTTGATAAGAACAAATAATTACCTGCTCAGCTCAAGCCTTATATTATAGAATTTTTAGACGACTCAGATGTAATAATCAAACGGTACACCTAGGGATCGCACTGAAAATTTCACGCGCCACCCAACCCCCCCCCCCCCCCCCTAAAGATATTTTACGAGATGAAAATCACCTTTACAGAATAGTACTAGTCCATTTACAGGTAATACATAATACAGCATTAAATATAACAAAACACAGGTGGCTGGATATAGAATTTTTTAAATCACCAAAACTTGAATTTTATAGTCTCACTGCCTCACTGCCTGACCACAGTCACAAGGCTAGAGGCCAAACAAACAGCACACAGTCACCATTTTACGTTACAATACCAAACTCACCAGTGGGATGTGCCTCTTGGGGTTCTGACAAGTGTAGGCCCTCTGCGCCTTGTCTTTTCTTTTATCTTCAATCAGGCTGCTTGTCTTCTTCTACATCCAACGAAACCATATCAAGGCATTAATTTTCCGTATCAAAACTTTCTTTCAGCAGCATATTTAGATGCCACAGAATTATTTCAGAGCTGGATTTCAGAAGCGCTTCAGTCCCGGTGCTACTATAAGAGGTACACTAGCTAGATATATGCAACTTCATGATTGGGATCCTGTTTGCAATAGGTTTGCGACCACGCCCATCAATTAAAGATCTAGGTGGACTAAAAGCAAGTATGGAGACCACACCTCTTAATAATCTAGCTATTTACTTAACAGTAAACAAGATCACCTCACTCCTTATTGGTCTAGCTAGCTGCATACCCTTTGGCTGACTCGACATATACTCTAATATATACAACCGCAATAGTATAATTGCATTATTGTTCTAAAGGAGACAGGTGCCCCTCAGCAACAGCAAGGTCGACAGCTGGAGGCACACAGGACACTTGGATCTAAAACAAGATCCCCTGATACACATTACTGAAGAGTGCAGCAAGGAGAACCTCAAACTACAGCGAAGCCAGCCCATAACCACAGAATATGGGGAACTCCACTTCTCACTGAACAAATGGGCAAGATGTTTATAAGTGATGGTATCTGCCATACCTACAGATATGGAAAATACAAGTGGACTAATACAAGTTACATTGTAGCTAGCTGTGCCACAACTTAAAACTAAACAATATTTTTTTTAAATGTTAATTTAAAAAAAATGAAGTAGGGATCTATGCAATAAAAAGTAGTGAAACAAGAGATGAATGATGGTATTACAGCATGATTGAGCTATACTGTAATACCATCATTCATCTCTTGTTTCACTACTTTTTATTGCATAGATCCCTACTTCAGTTTTAAATTTACATTAAAAAAAAAAAAAAAAAAATATATATATAGTATTAGTGACAATTGAATTGAGTGCCTTTTAGCACTAGCTTGAGGAGTTTAACACCTATGCTTTGTCTGGGTGTGCTCCTCCTCTTGCCAACTCCTGGATTCACCTTATACAGTAGACCCTCATTTATCCAAACTTGGAAATGACTGTTCTATTAGAGTATTTCAACAGAACTCTGTATATAAATGTGTGGTCTTCAGTTACCTGAACACTTTTACTATTGCCTGAGACCAAGAGTTCATAATATAAGAGAGGAGAGTGTCCTACTTTGCATCATAACTTCGTGTTTGTACAGGCTATACTGCAGTGGACACTCTTCTCTCTTTTTATATTATGAATTCTTGCTGAGACAAATTGGGGTTTGGATAACCGAGGGTCCACTGTATATAAACATACCTGTAGGAGATTCACCCTAGTAAACCTGTAGGGGATCCACCCTAGCACACCTGTAGGGGATCCACCCTAGCACACCTGTAGGGGATCCACCCTAGCATACCTGTAGGGGATCCACCTTAGTCCATGAGATGAGGCTGGGGTAGGGTAAATATTAACAATTTGTGCTACCTTATATAGTAAGTTACAACATTAATGATGAATATTTCAAAAACAGCTGATTATACACTTGAGAACTAGTTATTGAAATATCTGATGTGTCTAATAATAAAATTGTTACATTACTAACATGGATTACTACTTTGACTGTTAATGATTGCAAGTATTGGAGCAATGTCTGGGTCACTAGCGTATCTGATGAACCCCACAGCAGGGTCTTGAGCCAGTTGTAGTAGTTTATCAATAGCTACACTGTTACCCTGTAGGGGAGACAGCCATATTAACTAATATTATGGGAGCAAATGTAACCTTAAGGAATCTTCTAACACTACAGTCATCAGTTGCAGCTTTCACTATTCCCTTAACAGAGTTGTCTATTATTAGAACAAGTTACCATATATGGTCATCACATTATTTGTACTAACCATGACAGGCATAAGCCATATTGAATCCCTTAGCAACACTAGTAGCATCAGACACCATGGTAATGTTTACTCTACCAGGAGTATAAAAGTTGGGCTCAGGGAGACCTACTGGACCAGTGATACTATTTCCATTCAATAAGAGATGATCTCCAGTAGCCAACACAACATCCAGTACCATCACTACTAAGCTCTTAGCATTTCCATTACATGTTATTATCCAGCTGGTAGTCTCCAAAGAGTTGTAGTCACTGGGATAGTTGGTACTTGTAATATATCCAACATCATCACTAATACGAACTGTGTTAACTGTTGGAATAGTTTGTTAGGTTGAAATACAACTTGTTTTTAGTTGAGTACCTTTTGGTGTTGGAGGTGTGGTGGGTGGACCTGTGGTTGCTGCAGTAGTAGGGGGAGCAGTCGTCTTTTGGATTGTGGATGGAGCTATAGTCTTTGTTGTAGTGGGAGGGGCTGTAGTCTTTGCAGTTGAGGGAGGCACCGTCGTCTTTGTAGTAGTAGGTGGAGGCTGTGTTGTTGTGATACGTTTACAGCTCAACGTTGAGTACATTCCAATGTTAGTAGTGGTGTATCCAGGGAGACATTTCCTACAAGATGTCTGACCAGTAAATGGTTGATAGAACCCCAGAGGGCAAGGATCACATGGGAGATTACCATCGTCAGAATAGTGACCTCTTGGACATGGTCCTGTATTGTAACCAATTACAAATCAACTGGATAACATTTCCCTATAGGTCCATCATAGCTATCAGTAAACTGTATCTAGTAACAATGTGTAAATAACTACATGTAGTATGCTCCTTGCTATAATAAGGACACATTAGGGCTGGAGTTAGAAACTTAACATCAAAACTTGTAGAAACAATCTCAAACACAGTTACACATTACAATAATAACATATCCTTATATGGTCATCATCAATGTTAGTCTATTGTGCAAATATGTAGTTTATGTGTGTGTGTGTGTGTGTGGGGGGGGGAGCATATTTGCACCCCACAAACGGTCATGCAAGACTAATACTGATTATACTACACATCCTGACTATGTGCCACACACGCAAGTCAAAACTGACATATCCTGGCACAATCATACAGATACACTATAGAGATGTGACTACACACAATCCTAGCTATGGCGTACCTACACACTGGTCTTTGCTGGTTGATCCTTTTCCTGCAGTTGTCCTACCCTGTGGACACTTCAGACATTTTGATTGGCCAGCCTGATCAGTATACTGTCCAACTGGACACAATCTACAGGTATGGCTGCTAAGATGGTACCCAGCAGGACATGGAGCTGGAGATATCACAAATAGCCACTGCATAAATTATAGCAAATGTATCTACCTGGTGTTGTTGGAGGACTCTCAGTAGTAGGAGAGGTAGTGGGTTTGGTGGTGGTACGTTCAGTGATAGCGGCTGGTGCTGTGGAGTTGGTAGCTGGTAGAGGGGCCTCGGTATGAGGGATCCTGTCCACTGTAGGTGGTAGTGTGCTGGCCACCAAGTTACCGTCAGATAGGCGCACCTCTAGTAGAGGCACCATGGTGCGTATTTCAATGTTATCACCAATGTCCACTGACATCACGTGGGGTGTAAGGTTTACTACTAGATCAAAGAACTTTCGAACTGCCAACGCCCACTCATTGTGAGAATCGTAACAAGAATTGCTTCCGACTAGCATCGTCACCTGTGCAACCAACTCCGCCCCCAAGGTGCAGCCGAAGCACTTGACCGAGCTGGAACCACCAGATATATCAATTTCAAACTGCATGTTATCGAAGGTGACGCTAATTTCGTCGCGAACGTTTGTGCCAGAGAATGGCTGCTGCACGTTGCTGTTGGTGATGTTCTTACATGTAATCCCCACGAACACCGTACTAGAGGTAAAGGTTAGCTGAGCATGCGGAGGCTTACAATCAGCCGTTCTGCGGACGATTGACTTAGCTGCGTACGAATGAATAAATTCATGCATATATAATATATTGTGCGGGCACTTACCATTGCAACAGATGACAAGGAAACCTATTACAGCAACTGCACGAAATGACTTCATTTTGTCGGCGACGACCTTATTACTAAAAGACTAAAAGTGGTCTGAGGTCACGGCCGCGGGTGGGGCTGGTGGAGCATGTGGTGGTTGGCTCAGTTATGATAGTAAACCCATGCCTGCACGCATACACAATTAAGGGGGCACGCTACTAATTCCTATAGACGTTTTTCCAGTATAACGAAGTTGTCCGTAAAATCCGGAATTAGTCACGTTGGTAGGCAACGCAACAATGGCGGCGCTCTGTGAAGCCAAGGAATTACTTTTCCGAGGCCAGGAGCTGGTTGATGAAGAAGTAGAGTTGCTTGCTACATTGTTGCAGAAGCTGAAGGTGCAAGAATTGAAGACGCTCGCTAAGGAAGTTCACGTTCGTTTAACCGGTTCCATTAGAAAGGATGACATTATCGATCGAATTATGGGGATGGCTCGTATTGGGGCTTTGCAGTGTGGAAATCCCGAGTCAGATGATATCACCACCATATCTTACTTGACTGAAGAAACAAAGTGCGTCCTTCGCAGCCTGCCATCTTTTGCGAGTGTGACTTGGTGGGAAAAGAAGTTGTCTGGAATACTGATGGAGTTCACCTTAATGAATTTGGTAGTATATCTTGTGTATGGAAGGGACAAGACGTTTGATATGCAAAGCATGAATGCGTACAGGCAGTTGAAAGCCTTTAAGTTCTTTTATGACGGCTTTGTAAAGAATGTATGGCTGTATCAATGTCCTGTCAGCAATGATTTGAATTTGAGAGTCCTGTACTTCAGAGCCTATGTATATCATTCCCTGTCTTGTGAGACTCCACTTGAGGTGTATGTTGCAGTCAATGGTGACGTGTATGCTGGGAAATGTTCTTGTGTATCAGGGTAAGTGACCAGTGGGTGTAATGCACCTATAATTGTATCGCCCCACTCCCTTGGGCATAGGTGGAGCTTTACAGGGGAAAAGTATTGGACATCTATTCATTAAGTGCCCAAGTATTTTTTGTTTTTGTACTTTCTATACAGCATCAAATAATCCCCATGTTGAAACTGGGCCTTATGCTATGTCAAATCCCCACCATAGTCCCATATATATATATAATAGTTTAAAGGCAATACAATGATAGGTGCAAAATTTATGTATTATGTACACTATGTACTTTATAGGTTAGGTCAGGCATGCAATCACATTGCAGCTCTTTTGTTTTTTATTGATTATCATGCTAATGATGAGGAATTGCCATCAGAATTATCAAAGACTTCGCAACCTATGGCTTGGCATCAACCGCCAAAAAAAATCGTTTCTCCAGAATGTGCACGGAATATGAAATTTGTGAAACCTAGTCATGGTGACACCCCTAGATCTGAAACACAAGGAGTTAGTGAAATCAAGAGAAGCTCATTTGATCCACGTTTACCAGAACATCGCGTTGAAATTGATCGAAACCATTTACATTTGTTATTGACAGATTTGCAGAATTCTGTACCCAATACAGGCCTACAGCAGTTTTGGCGTGACTCGCCAAACCCTAGATGTTTGCAGCCTGCTGCAGAGATCAATAACCCTAGTCTTTGGAATCATGTTTTATTCTCACACAAAACATGGAACAGTGAAACACATGCTGTACAAGTTGATCCATCTGTAGTTGATTGTCATCGCTTCATTAGTAGCATGCAGCTTTCTAACAGTCAAGTGGAAGCAATAGAAGCTGCTACTCGTACGCAGTCTGATAGTGAACTGTGGATAGTGCTACATAATGGAAGGCTCACTAGTTCTCGGTTTGGTGAGATATTGAAGAGACGAGATGCAACAGATCCAACTAGACTAGTTATAGACATTATGGGATATAATGGACCCATGGAGCACATACCTCCTGCAATGCGGTGGGGGAAAAGAAAACGAAGCAAAGGCCAGGCAATGTTATTTAGAAAACAGGCAATCAATTGGTGAAGACATGATAGTGCAACCGACGGGGTTACATCTTCTACCTGACAAAAGTTTCCTAGGAGCATCATCAGATGGGAAGATATTATGTAGGAGTACTGACACTTGTTGTTATGGCTGTCTTGAAATAAAGTGTCCATATAGTATTAAGAGTACCATCACAATTGAACTCACTCCCACTGAGATAGCAGAACAGTTTCCTGCCTTTTTCATGAAGAAAGGATCTGATGGCCTCTTACACCTTCCTACCAACCATGGATATTATGCACAAGTACAGGGAGAAATGGCAATATTAGGTGTTGAGTGGTGTGACTTCATTGTGTACAGCAATGGCGTTGTGGTGGTAGACAGGATTTTGGCTGATGCAGACTACTGGAAGAACCTAGAAGAGAAACTAGAACAGTTTTACCTCTACCATGTTGTACCAGAACTGTTGTCGAGGTGCATGTTCCTAGAGAAGTTTGGGGTGACTGCATAAAACTTTGTATTCTCACACCCAGGCTCTCTTCATTAGTGATTAGAAGCATTCCTAGCATTATTATTGTTGCTAACAAACTAAGATAAGCCAAAGACCAATGCAATATATTGACAAAGTCCGGTCCATTGGTGCTACAAGGAAAATGCCAAGTGATAAGTGATTTTATCTTATTTGTACTTGTGTATTTTCTTTGTATGTGTATCACTACACTGTTTTACAATATTTCAAATATTACAACATTAAAGTCATTAATTAAACGACCAGGGGATTATCAAAGTTAGTAATATACATACATACTGAGTTAACATCACTAACCAAATCATACATTGTGCTAGGGAACTTTTCATTCAAGACTTTAAAACGACGTCCCCTTCCAATTGCCCTTTCCACATGGATGTGTAGTTTAGCTATTCTCCGGGTCTTCTCGACATCTGAGGCTGGCATTTGTTTTTGCTTAGATTCTAACCGAGGAGGAACATTTACTAGGATTCCTCTAGCTGCTACCATTTCTTGAATGTCAAATCCCTTATCTGCCATTATCATGTCCCCTGGTTCTAGCATGTCCAACAGACCTGACCTTTCAGTTAGCTCTTTGTCAGATATCCTTCCACCCCATGCTTCTGACACAAAGCTTATCAGTCCTGTGGGTGTACATCCTACAAGAATTTTCCAGGTATTACGACTTTTATACTGTGAATAGGTCTTTGAGGAATTGAGCAAGCCAGATGGCCTCTGGCATTCAATCTCATAACAGTCGATGATTACACGGATGTTACTGAACTTCTTAAAACGATCGGGTAGCCACTGTTGCACTAGGTGCCTTGATGGAAATGGAAAAAGTAATCTAAGTTCTTTCGATAAAAATGTTATCCAAGTTGTGAACATTCTACTGTAAGTAGTCTCACTGATCTTAAACCTGATGCTAACATCAAGAGATTCTAGCCCTCGTCGTAACTTGATCAATACTGCAAACAGCTGCTCGGCCACTGGCAATGACGAAAACCCTTTTCTTCGTGAACTCGACACTTCCGCTGAAACAGCTTCATCCAGCTTGGTGGTTTCACTTCCTCGCCAAGGTTGTAAATGTAG
Source organism: Dysidea avara (assembly GCF_963678975.1). NCBI lineage: Eukaryota > Metazoa > Porifera > Demospongiae > Dictyoceratida > Dysideidae > Dysidea > Dysidea avara. The sequence goes on along the minus strand of NC_089274.1, from coordinate 441,375 downwards.
AGCTTTGGGTTCAATGTAGTTTACAAAAGCTACAAAACTGTTGTAAGTTGGCATTCCCGTATAAAATCGAGTCAGTTTATCATTTCCCTTCAGTATTGTTGATACACTGAATTCAGGCCTTTGATGTAACAATGTTTCTAGCAGGTTGATCCGCTGTTCAACTGTGTTCCAAGTTACGTCTGTCTGGCACTCTATAAGAAGTAATATAACAATAAATAAAACAAAGCATTATTTACAATTCAAGTTCAAAAAACTAAGGATTGTCCAAAGCTGTTAATAGTTTCAAGTAGTCTCACGTAGCCAGACCTTTTTTCCGTGCAGGGGCTTATCGATTCCATTTAAAGTGCCAGCTTGCAAAAGGGCCTGGGAGATTTGGAGTAGCAAATCTGTAGGGTGTTAATGAAACAAGTGGTTGCAGTGCATGATGCAATGTCACAATATATATTTTATAGCTATAACACGCCTACAAGGGATATGACAAATATATATGCACAAGCACTGCAGGCGCTAGTGCTTATATTTTTGTCATATCCCGAGTAATCGTGTTATAACTGTTATATTCTACAGCCCAGTAGATGAAACGATTATAGATGGCAAAGTATAGTGAAACAGCACCTGTTGAGTAGACATCCTTGATGGATCAGACATTTTAGATTCAACAGTGCCACGCCCATTTACTCATGATCAGTGAAGGAGACAAAAGTTCATTGAAAATCCTCCTTACTCAGGTGAGTGATTCTAGGTTCTTGTCAGTATTAGAGACTTGAAATCCTTGATGGATCAGGCGTTTTATATTATAGACTCTATGGCGGTGCCACGCCTACCCACTCGCGATTATTGAAGTTAGTGAAGGAGACAAGAGTTCATCGAAAATTGCTCAGGTGAATAATTGTTGGTTGATTTAGGTGCTTGTTATTAGATAAGAATTTCGCGGAATGTGTGTACTATATATGGTAAGCGTAGTCATGCACAAAGCGTGGGATATCAGTTATATACCACAGTTTGCCTGGTATATCAGTTATATACCACAGTGCGGCGCTTTTGATCTCAACCACAGGTGTGGTATATATATATGCAGTCTCCGTTGAGTTCGATTCAAAACTAATTAGAGTCTGCATATAATTATTGTGACATTGCATTGCGACATGAAGAATATAACCATTTAACCATGTAACACCCTACAGACTTGTAGGGTGCTAAAACAAGTTTTTTATTCCAGAATCTTTTACGAGCAGCAGCTTATTGGAATCAATAAGCCCCTGTGTGGAAAAGGTCTGGCTACGTGAGACTAAGTTCCAAGTTCAAACACATAAGTACATAAGAGTATTTAGGTGCAAGCGTGCAATCATTATTACAGTGAAATCTGTCTACTCTAGTCAACTTGGAACTAAATATTTCCTGGCTGGTGCCGGGCTGAATTAGGCAGAAAACACTATTGGGTGCAGATGAGTTGAAATTACCCAGTTAGCTAGGAATTACTGTACTGAACTAACAACTACCATACCTATTTCTGCTGGGATACAACAATCTGTGGCAATATCGTGCTTTGGTTGTAACAATTCTGGCTGCAAATCTATCAGTAAACTCGTGTCGTCTACAAGTTCCGCTACCTCGAGTTCTGCCCCAATGATACAGTCTTCCATCGGTGGTTCTTCCCTTGATTCTTCACCGTTCTCTACTTGACGAGTGTATGGGCCAGTGTACATGTGGTCGTTGTTAAAACCACGAATGCTTCGACGATTCTTCTCCTCCTCCACTCTTCTAAGCTCCAGCGCGTCTCTCTCTTCTTTCCTTCTCCTCTCCGTCTGTGATTTGGCTCGACGGCTAGCACGTTCAAAACGAGACAGGGTGGCATTACATTCAGCAGTTCGCGGCTTCTTGGCTTTAATAGATGGTACGTAGTCAGGGTTAGTATACACGTTAGACTTTTTGCCCGTTATGAAATGTTCTGAACAAACCCGGGCTCCTTTGCCCGGTTTCCAAGTCGAACCATCGCTGTTCTTCCTTGAAACAAAGGCAATCCACTTTCGACGACGCTCTTCCTCTTCTTTTCTTTTTGGAAACCGATAAAAACTGATAAGGCTTTGCTTAGACTTGCGGTTATTACAACCTACAACCACACAAGTGGTTGGCATAGTTGCCTACCAATGTAACGCATTTCCGGATTTTACTAAGTTAGTCCGTTACACTGGAAAAACGTCTATAGCTTCACATGCAAAATCCTAGTTTTCATTGATCTACATGAGTAGTCTCGTGGCCAGACCGCTTTTTTCTCTTTGTCATTGGGTAGGGAGAAAAAAGGGTCTGGAACAGTTCGAATCCCACAATCGTCTTGATACGCCACGAGGCTACGTCATAACATAAATAATACACTCCCCCTGGATATGAAACTAATCACGTGTGCGCATGGATACAATAGAAGGCTTGTGGTTCCACCATAGATACAGTATACCGTAGATAATAGAGTAAAGGGATAGGAAACGCAAGCAATTTCCGGTTTGATTTCCGTTACGCGTGACTTGATAGGACAAGACAGTTTTGTGCTCAAGCATGAGAATTAGTGTTCTAAGCAGTGTAAATAGTAATCCAACGGACTACAGCAAGTATTTAGGCCTATGTGAGAGATTTTGGCGAGAGAATTCAGACCGTAGATTTTGTAACAAAGCGTATCGCATTAACCGTGGTTGTTACACGCTGTCACACTTTCGCTCATAGTACCTTCATGCCTCGTCCATACCGCTTCTTTTATAGCCGGTTCCACTTTCGAATCTTGTGGTAAGCTAGGCGTGTCACCAACACAGTCTTTTACCGTTGCGTTGTACTGCAAGGTGGTTTAAACTTTTGGTTAAAAATGGAAGATACTTAGTCGTTTCTTCAAGCAACAGTTCCTGTTTTGCTCCGATATTTCCTCTGGTTCCCTCTGTTAAATGGTAAGGAATAGGTTTATCACAGTTAAAAGGATAGAATATATTTACGAAGAAAATAAAGTGGTTTAAAGTAATTTTTGGGCCGTTTTTTTCACTTTCAATCTCCTTTAGGCCACACCAAGTCAAACCTTAGTTTCTGGTCACCCGCCCGCATGGTAAACCTGAAACCCTAGTTTATGAGGACTATTATTAATATTACAGGTGCTTAAGTGCACGTGACCCAGCAAGACACTTATTTTTTACTGCGAAAGATCGATATACTCTAATAGAGCATTCAGGGATTCCAATAGAGCAGTCACACTACTCTTAATTCTAATATTAGGTATATATGCCACACTAATAAAATGTTTCTAACTATAGCTAGTTTTGTCCTTGATTATATAGCTGTTCAGATTATAACTGTTACTAATGTTTCTGTAACCAAAGTAATTTCAGTAGCATTAACTACTAGTCCATGCAGATGGGCCGTATAGCTTTAACTTTATAATTCAAATGTAGTCCTCTAATGATTAGTCTAATTCCTTATCACTGAACATTACAGGGGTATGGAAAGCCGGCAACATTCGGTGAGCTTAAACTTAACTTTTCCATAACTAAAATTAGATTGGCAAGTAGAAACCCTTATAGTTTAAACATTCCCAGATGATCACTAAAAAACAGTAGTCTGGAGCACTCAATGACTCAAAACTTTGACAGTTACTTTTCTCAAGGTTACTGAATAAAAGGCTGGAAACTCATAGCTAGTGGGCTAAGACTTTACATTTGAATGAAGAATTTCTGATGTGAAAATAGAAGTTAAATTTCATTGTGTATCATGATCATTTGAACAACTTAGCTATAAGTCATAGTAATACTTTCCTGACATAGCTAATGAGACATTTATTTCACTTGGAAAGCATAAGTAGCTACATGAGCAAAACATTTCCTATAGTATATTCTAAATAAATAAATAAATATATACTTAAATGCTATACATCAGTGTATAGCTAGCCATGATCCATCAACAACTTTCCTAGTGCATTTTTTGCCGAAGCACAACTACTTATGTTGTTGGTTAAGTATAAAATCAACATGAATTTGCTAAATTGAGCAAATAATAATACCATACAGTATATTGTCACAGTAGAGCCTGAAGTCCTGATCATCCGCCCGCCCGCATCCATTTGTAGGCTTGGGCCAGTGACCAGAAACTAAGGTATGACTTGGAGTGGCCTTAATTTTGCGTATAACTTCCTTGAGGGTTGGTACCATCCTATTTCCCTCGATTACTTACTTGAGTTCACTGTAGCGAAGTTTCACAGTCGTTGGTTACAAAATTCTGTCGTTACAATTTGTTTCTCTTTGATACAAGCGCAGCAAGCGTAACGAGTATGTTCGTGACGTAATACACGAAATTCCAATAGAAGTGTACGTATTTTGTGACGTCACGTTATTGCGTTTCCTATCCCTTTAAGGTTACGGTATAGTCACGGGCAATCATTCAAAATTTTGAATGCCTATCGATTCTTTTTGAGAAGACCATAAAACCAGTCTAGCAGCGTGAAAAGTTTCAAATGAAGGTGAAGCCCTTCATATTTAATGTTTTTATGTAGCTACAGTGTAGTATGAGGCAGGTGGAACACTACAATTGTTGTAGTAACACAAGCTCAGTTCCAGCTGTCACTACCGTGTTTTTCCGCCGCCAAATACAGCAAAAGCTGTAGGTTGTATTGGCATTTCTAGGGCATAGTGATGCTGTATTTTAAATTTGTTAGGTCCTGTGGAAGCGTTTTTGGCGTGTTTCTCCCCAGTGACTCGGATACAAGCCTTCAAAGAGCTTGTTTCATCTAAAAAAACTATTAAAAGTTCAATAAAACGTCTATACTACCAGTAACTTAATAAATCGCTTCCACAGGACCTAGATATTTTAGTTGTTTAGCCACTTGTGTTGAAATTATAAGGATTCAGTAATCTGTTAGTCTGGTTTTTGGCGGCGCGTTTTTATAAAACATCGCTCTATTGTAGACCACACACCCAAGAACAGTCGTTGTTCTGTAGTAAAAACAAACAAGCACAATTAGTTGTATTGCTAACACAACACAGTTGTTGAAATTATTTATCCCTGCTTGGTTTAAAGCAGGTTTGGTAATTTGTTCTGCCCACGCATTTTAAAGCAGGTTTGAAATGCGTGGGCAGAACAAATTACCAAACCTGCTTTAAACCAAGCAGGGATAAATAATTTCAACAACTGTGTTGTGTTAGCAATACAACTAATTGTGCTTGTTTGTTTTTACTACAGAACAACGACTGTTCTTGGGTGTGTGGTCTACAATAGAGCGATGTTTTATAAAAACGCGCCGCCAAAAACCAGACTAACAGATTACTGAATCCTTATAATTTCAACACAATGTACCAATATACCATGTCATTAGTTACTAGTACATTAGTAGAGTGTAACGTAAATATTAGATTGTTCTGAAATCAATCCTACAGGAAATGGGAGGTGCAATGATGGAATCCATACCTACACACAATATTGCTGAATAACCACTGTTAACACTGAAGAATCTGAGAGTTGTTTACCATAAGGATGAAGAACACACATTCAGCAACAAAATATATTCCAGTATATGTATGTGCAGAACAATCAAGTGGTCAGATAGTGAACTTGAAGCCATGTTGTCAATACATTAACACGGAAGTATCATTTACCAGAAGATATTGATAGTGAATCTTGAGCTGTGCTTCTCACATCAGTGCACTTGGTGGTAACTGGTTATATTTGTTTTTGTTTTTTTACCTTCCTTTACGTTTTGCTTGTGTAGTGTTGCAAAATTAATGTTAGCTATTGTGTTGTACTATTATAGCAATGAGCATGCGCATTATCAGTTGGTCACTAATATACTGAGCTTTAAATTGTGTTGTATATAGAAGGTACTAGCTCTGTTGAATGTGTAGTGTAGACAAGCTGGCATGAAGGGTGCATGTGGGTTGTATGAAACCGGAGTTGTGCTTGCTAGTAACACGAAATCATGGTCTTGCGTCTATCAGTTACACTGCCAGGCATTAACCAGCTCATACCAGTCCCACCACCACATGGTCTGACAGAGTAAACATGTATACACATTAATGACTGCCACCCAGCAATGGCTGGAAAGGAACAACAGGCAATATAGTTTCCGACTTAGTTCCAGAGGGTAAGTGACTAACTAATAAATCAATCTAATCCAACTGATGCCAGGGCTAGGCCACTGACGTGAGAGTGCCCATATCTAGATTGCTTCCAGTACTCATCTAAATCGCTGCTTGAATGTTTCTACTGTGGGTGTAGCAGTCACAACCGGTTGGCTAGTTCCATCGGACCCCCGCCAGTCTGGTCAGTCTTGAAAGTCGGCAGTGCGCGAGCGACCGTCACTATAGAAACTTTCATACCGAGATACTTTTCGTGCTCTACGTTGACATTGACTAGCTAGTTACTCGTAGTTCAGTATCTGCTGAGTGTTCTATTGAAGAGGGGCGGACTTTTTTTTTTGTAGAGTTGTGAGTGCCGGCGCCCGGCGTGTATGGAACAGCTGGCCACAGTAGTCAGTATTTTGTGGTAAGTTTTTTATAACGAAATTCACCTCATATAGAAAGAGCCGTATACGTAGTCGACAGGAGCAAGTGATTTTCCGTACCATACGCGTATGGTTGTACCGTATGCATACGCGTATACGCATATGGTATGTACCATACGCGTATGGTACAAAATACGCATATGGTATAGAACACTGCTAGTAGAAACGTCACCTTCGTATTCTTCAGTAGGTCAGCTGTTTCAGTCAGTTGCGAACGGCCTTCCTGTTAAACGCATTGCAAAACCCTCCCGCTTAGTCAAGCTTCCTGATGCAGGGATCTTTCCGCCATCCAAATACTATATCTATGCAAAGCATAAAACTTGGAAGTTGGAATTAATGAATTCCAATTTGCAAAGTTTATATTTTTAAGTGCTTCCAGCTTTTAATGCGATGGTTACGGTGGTTGCTGTGGCTTATAGGCGATAATTGAAGCCATTGTATACAGACATTACTGTAAGATTTACTCTCTACGATATGGTTTCCTTGTGGCTATTGCTTTAAGGAAGCATGCTAAATGTATTATCTACATTATATATCTATATTATACAGGTAGCCCTTGCTAAAGATCGAACTACCCTAATAGAACAGTCGGTATATTCGTAAATGACCAGTCACTGAGTTTAATGATTTAACTATAACTTGCATGATCTAATTGCAGAAGTGGTCACTAAATGAGGTCTCAGTGTACTGTATAGTAGTGACTCCCTAAAGTAACACCCCACCACCCCCCTTCCAAATGGACATCCCCTTAAAACTACACCATAGAAGCATCTTACAAAATTTTTATCTACAAGCCTCTATATGATCACAACAAGGCTAGAATTTAAACAACACAGTATATGGTCACCGTATTCTGCCTGTGGGATATACCTTCCAGCCCTGCATATATATATTTATAATGCTGAATATTTAGCTTCGGTAACAAAGCCTTACTGTGTTCAATATTAAGATTGCCACTACATTATTTATGCACACGCAGTATGCCTCAGAACTTGTGAATCTTGTATCAACCAGCTAGGAGCAAGATGACCACATCTTTTGATAATCAATTAATGCTTACGCAGCACAATCACAAGTTGACCTCATCTCCTTGGCATTGGTGACTGGTAAGAATAAAGAGACACAGAGAAACCCCACTCCATGTAATGATGTACAGATCAGTTGTGTAAGGTCCACTTGAAATACACTGACAATCAGTCACCCTATTTACCCAATTGCAACAGTCAAGCATGCATAGTATCCTAATAGAACACTCACCATATAGCTATATAAAGAAAGTAAAGAAATTGAAGTAGTATTTTGGTAGTATGTAGGATACAAGTGATAAAAGTTTCTAGTAAAAGCAAGTGATATTCTTGGGACATTCCTTGGACCAAGACAAGTCCGTCACCTCATTTGAACACAGTAACTTATTCATTCCGAATTCTGGGATGAAGACCAGCTTGATTTCCATATCGTACAATGGAGACCAAGAACAATCCAACAGGTCATTCATTTTTTAACATATGTGACCGGATTTGACAAAACCAGGCTTCCACACACATCCAGATGTGTGACTTTGAAGGACCATAACTCACTGTAGGAGTAAGCTATCACTTTCACATTTTTACCTGTTATTACATAATGCAATGAAAGAATTTTGTGAAAATTGTAGGTCAATAGCATACTGAGTGATCAAGTTACAAGTGATTAAAGTCGAAGAATTGGATGTGTGTGGAAGCCTGGTTTTGTCAAATCCAGTCACATATATTATTATATTAAAGTAGCTACATGTATAAGTTAGGGACTATGACTTTTTATAAACTATTCACGGATGTAATTATCACATTGTATGACCAACTGTTGGTATAATCCATGGACCATACGAACATCCTGAACATCCTTAAATCACTATAGAAGGCAAAATTGTATCTATGAATGTGGCAATGATAAGAGGACTTGAAGAGATAGCTGAATGGACAGTACAGAACCCCTGCCGAAGTGCTGATGATGACAAATACTTGCTAATCCAACTCTCTCTATTCTATTATTTTGTCTACAATAATTGAACTAGGCTCTGTATAAGTATGGGTCACGGCTACTTTTGAGATGATGAGATATGGATTCGAAGCCTGTTAGGCCTACTAAATTCTAATAAAGATGCAAAGATTAAATGCATTTCTATAATTATTCTTTTTTTATAACCTAATCCCCTGAGTAGTGGGCCCCAAGTGCACAGTGTTCTATTGTTATTTTTATAATACCAATCGTCCATTGTTTTCCCAGTTATTTTCGGTCTAAAAGTAGTTCAGTGTCCCAAGTACAGTTTAGGTTACGTTATGTAGCTAAGGATGTAGAATATTTTGCAGTCAGACCTTCAGTGCTGGCCAATGTAAAGTATACTAACAAACAAATTTTGTTTTCTGGAGGGAGTACACAGAAGGTAGAGCCTGTACGAAGTATTTACCCATAGCCCAGGCGCCTAAGTGAAAATCTTAGAGCTAAATCACTTTAAGTGAAAAGGGACAAATATCTCAGAAGGGGTGTAAAAAAACCAACCAAATCTCCACACCATGCACCCAGAGAATTAATTTGTCTGAAGTACTCTGTATCTTCTGCAATTAGATGCAATTGTAAGGTAATGACAGATGGTAAATCATTACCGTCCATTATATGCTTCCATATATATAGTACACCAGAATTAAAGGCAGACGCGTATAGTCCATAGAAACACACTGGGGTGTGTTGTTTAAGTATGAATGGAACCATGCATGCAGTTTGATAAGAAGCATTGATTCCTAAATAGTTCTAACAACAGGTGATAATTTAGAATGCCATTTAATGTTTACAAGAATGTAGATATCAGCACTTTTATGTAATTTTTTTCCCGGCCCACCATGTATATACAAACCGTGTTAAACTTTACAAGCTCCATGTAATAGTATGCACAATGTAACCAAACTACACTCAACATTTGCAATACTAGTTGTAGGAACTCTGTAATTAGAACATGAACAATGAAAATCATAGATGCACACACATTTGTAAACGTATTCATATTGTATGTACTTTCACATGATTCATTGATATGCTCTGTGTCGTTCTTACATGATGCTGCAAGCAGGGTAATGTCGTTCATACACTTGTAATCACAGAACTTAATAAAATGACATTGTTGTGATATTGGACCAGCAATCGTCTTTGAATTATGCATGTACACCTTGCAGTTGGATGTTGGCAGTTCATGATTCCCTCCTTAAAACCCCATATATGGCGGACGTCAAATTTATTAAATCACATGTACAGGGGGTCAATATTTATCTAAAGTTTTTAAAGGTGTGAATAACGTCAATATCACTATTGTATTGTACATATGTATGTATTAATCACACAGCCCTGCATAACCATATTCATGTCATTATAAAGCACACGTACAGTTTCAATTAAGATCACTCCTGCAGGCATTACTATTAAGGCTGTGGGTTGTCACCATCACAATTATAGTATTTCACTATACGTTATGTTCACTATACGTTATGTTCACTATACGTTATATACATACGTTAGTTTGGTACTCCACATATACGTATACTCCATTAAGGTAAATACAGGTATATACTCTCTAATACAACATTCTTACAGATGATGTCACTTTTAATACAATTATCACTAGATGTTAATTTCTGTGACATTTGTTCGGTAACAATCAGTATGTGCATGTGTGTGTGTGTGTGTGAGTGTGTCTTAATACGTCCTTGTGGTCGCAGTTTGTGGAGGAAGAGTAGACATCGCAACTTTTGTGGAACTACCAATTTGTCACTGCTTCAGGAGGAATCATAGAACTCTGCTATAGCAGTGCACTGTACAGCGGGCAGCTACCAAGTACCAAGTGTCTTAATACGTCCTTGTAACTGCAGACTGCATGCAGTGAGGAATTGCATGGAGGCTTGTTGATCAGATTATGAATCACATCACTCGTGTCACCCTAGCTGAATTAATTCCCACACTTTACTGGCAAATCCATTAGCTGCATGTGTTATTGAGTGTATCATCATTACCCTCTGCATTCCACTTTATGTATGTTATGTTGGTGTGGTTTGTGGTCAAGCTGTTAAAACCCCAAACTTTCCAAAAAAAAATTAATTATATGCCTGTGTATACTGTTCTTTAAAATCCATGTATAGTCATGGCATGCTGCTTTAACATACTACTGTACGTTAATGTTGGACAAGTTTTGCATACCCCATTAGCAACAATATTCCCTATAGTGTATAGGCAATATTATGCGTAAATACATATTCTCACATTCACGAAGGTAGTTTTCACTTTAGCTCTTCTAGATCTAAACTAGAGTTTGATATCCAAGGATTTGTCATTTCAAATCACTAGCTATAGCCTCCCCCTTAATAGTGAAGATAAACACATTACATAACAGAGTGACAGACATGCACAGATGGATGGTCTGATGTTCACGTAATAAAAAAAGGGGGCGCACACTATAACAAAATATCCCATATATATGTGCCTATACCTTTATTTAATATGCCCCCAACCACTCCAATAAAATCATTCCAATACAATATTTATTTTGTCGCGTTCTACACTGTATATACAATTTGTTATTTTGTCAATGTTGGTGAGTTCACAGCAGGGGTTATGCTTTAGCAGTTAGCTATCAACCGTCAATCAATTCACAACACATTTAAATGTAACTGTGACAATAGCTCATCTCATATTGCTTAAAATCAGTACACACCCTCCACCCACTCCCACAACAGACTTTAGAGTACACCAGCACTGTCTGGTCACCAGACTATCTAAATAATATCCAGAGAAGATCAGCTAGGTTTACTGTTAACTGCTACTAGATATACGAGTGTGTTACAAGCATCTTACAACAGCTAGATTGCATTTGGCCCATTTTATATTGAAGAAGAGATAAGATGAAACTGATAATGTTGTACAGAATCATCCATATACTTGCATATAGTCAGCACAATTTACCATTAAACCATAATAACATCTCTCGACGCCATTCATGCAGATTCATTTAGCCAGCTACCAGGCTATAGACTGATACAAATATTAATATTGATTCTCTCTTTCAACCATTCTTACGTGGAATAGCCAGTTACCAAATCAAGCGGCAATACAGTATCATAAACATCCCTCCCATTTATAAGAACAGTTTAAGCGATAATTAAATTAAATTTGTACTTTTATGCTCAATTCTAAGTCTTGTACAGTAACTTCTCATTATATAAATGAAATTATACACCATAATGTTGTATAGTTGGGAACCCAGAAGTAATAGGATTTATTGTGGAAACTTTGTTATGCTCTTCACCAACATTATTTTGAGGTTTAATCCCTACAACAGAATATTGGTATATCACTTCAAGTGTTGTTTTTATGCAAAAAAAAACTGATAACTAGCCTACTATACAGAGAAGAAACCATTTATGCAAGCATCAAACATGCAAAATACAAGTGTCAATAACCATAACATGATATATCTTAGCAACAGATAAATAGAAATGAAGTAAATAAAGTTAACAATAAAATACAATTGCATGTAAAACTCTCTCACAGCTGTGCTGTTAGTTGCATGCTTATATTAATAAAACATAGCAGTCCATCATGGAACATTGTATTGTCACCATTTACAAGTGAATGAAAAATATTGCCAAAGCTTGGCCATTGCTCAGCAAATCGTTCCTTTCTAATGGTTATTAACTCTTGTCTTCCTCTTAAAGGGTCTTGTCCAAACTCATTGAATATAGTTATATGTCCTCCGTTTTCTTCGTACATTCTAACAGCTTCATCTGCTGCTGGAACCAGAGTGTTATCAATTTGCTTGGTCTGATTATTTCGTGCCATCATCACATTCGGGATGCCTTTGTTTGTACCTAAAGTAACGGTGATAAAAATTTCATAAAGTAGCTAGCTATCTATAGTGAAATATACCTGATATGCGATGCTCGTTCCAGGCTGTCACAAACATTGTAGTCCCAACTTGGCTGACGTGTAAAGTGTACCAGGAGACGCAATGTTTAATGTGATTGTCTTCCAGGTTGAAATCGCCATTTTCTTGCATTTCTATTAGAGCGGCCTTTATGGGGTAGTTGACCCTTCCGTTGACCTCTACCCATATCCTTTCGATCACATGATTCTATTACAAGACACCAAAGCAAATCAGTATGAACATCACATGAAATGAAACAACAGTTATTGTATGTGTGTCCCACTCTTATATCATTGTTTTAGAATGTCATCTAGTCAGCATTAATATATTGTTTTTTTTTTAATTTGGGGGTTTACCCTGCTTATCCAACTACAATAGCTGCTGCTAAACATCAGTAGTCCACTATAGGTTATTCTTGTTACATCATGATAATGTGACAAATACAATCTCACTTGAGTAGAGGATGTCTGCAGGTGAGGTGGTCCAGAAGGGTTTCGTCTATATCCTGCCAGGTGTTCTTGGATGTACAACATAAGATACCACTCCCTTCCATGGTCAACCCTGATCTGATCCCACATACCATACTGGCATATGGTTTGCCTAAACAATTCAAATGCTAATAATTAAAAGAAATGTGATTCTAACAATACTTCATAGAATTTTAATAATCACTGTTAACGTTATGGATGAATGTGTGGGTAGTAATGCAGTGCTAGTGTAGTTGCTACAAGTAATGAAGTACCTGTACACTGTATCATAAATCACACTGTTGTTTTTAATAGGCATAGTGCTAAATGCCACAATTTTCCGGCTAAAACCATCCACTGCACATATGTGGGTCACACCAAACATAACATTTTTTTCATTTTGGTTGATGTGTAGTTTGTGACCAAAATAATCTGCCCTGTATGTTGTAGGATTTGTCATCCTGGCAGTGGAGTTTGTACGGGCATGGCAGTACACAGGTGAGACATATCTCAATGATTCGCCAACTCTCTTTTCTCCTGTTCTGATTCCCCTTGATGCCAATACCCCTGTAAATGTTCTGCGTCCATACACAGGACCCACCTATATGTATATAACACATAGTATGGTTTTAAATAAATGGTTATATCATGTTGTACCTCACTGACAGCAGCGGCTACGACCTCATCTAACTCAGGTTTTGTCAGCCGGCTTGTTTTGTGAATGTTCCTTTCACGGCAGAACCTATATATAGGATGAACCAATCTAAGGACTATATTACTTTTGTATGCTGATTATTCATAAACATATATGCAAACCCTATATATAGCTACAGTGTACATTGAATGAAGCCTACATTTGAGTCTCTAAAATTTTGCCATGCATTATATAGCAATGTAGCTATACTATTAAATAAACTGGTAGTGAATTACTACACATATATGATTCTCAGTCTTAAATTACTTAGCCAGTAATAATTGGAATCAGTGCATGTATTAGTTAGACTATTCATGATCATAATAATGGTGATCGTCTGGTCTGGTATACAATATAGTACCTAATGTTTGCGCTTCAATGTGGGGCTAGACTGGTGATATTCACTGTAGAGCATGCATGCATGTATACATACAAGCTACACAAACACATGTGGACAAGTAGGTGAAAAAAAATTACTAGCTACTTACGCGGTAATCTAGCTTGTTAGCCCGTCTCAATCAAACATGATGCAATTAATTATTGTTGAAAACTGAATGCAGCAGCACGGACCCTTTATATAGCTAGTTATATTATCTATAGTTATATACCCATAGCTATTACCTACGTATGCAGCACTAGTGAGCTCTTTTTGCAACTGTAAGTAACTATATATATAATACAGTTCTGACTCTGCAACGGGCTTGCAGCTGTTTGTAGCTATATACAGTAGGTTCATGTACCAAGCTACTTAGCTAGCTATATGTATACAAACCTCTCCAATGAGCGAACACTCAGTCCTTTCCTGCTAGGATATTTGTATTGCAGGTGAAGACTCATACGTTTGTGGGTCCATCGCTCCTTCTCTATTTTCTCCCTTATGAACTCTTCCAACTCATCCAGCAAGCGTATCCCAGCCATGGCTATATATTCGAGGCTATATACCTGTAGCTACTTATTTGCATGGTGCCAACCAATTAGCTATTGTTGAACTGCGCCTCTCGCGTCTATACAATAAATGTAAGCGGCTGGCCCTGAGGCTAACTAAGGCCAATGAAACTTGATTAGCAGTTTCGCGTCACCGCCCACATCCCTTCACTAGCACCCGCATGGAATTTCATTATTGGCAATTTAGATCGAAATACTCTAATAGAGCAGTCACTTTTACTCTAATAAAGAAGTCACTTTATTATAGGCATGCCAGGAGTACTAATATTCTTTTTATTCAAATGAGAAGTGTTATCCATGCAATTTTACAACACTTTAGTGACAATATGAAGGTTTCTGATCTCAGCACACCCTGAGTAGGCAATAATGAATAATGAATAAAAACCGCCCGCCCGCATCAAAATTTCAAAAATCTGAGCGAGAAACTATAGTAATCAAGTTTCATTGGCCTAACTATCTGTACATTATAATTAGCGCATCCCCTCTAGTTGAGATTAATTAACAAGCAATGATAGCTAGCTAGATAAGATCTAATCTTCACATAACAATAGAGCTAAGTAGCTAATTGCAGTTAGTATAATTATATTGCTACTGGAGGCCTGCACTGAGCATTTCAATACTTGCTACATCAGTACTGAATCACGTAATCATGCACTGACCTATCAATGTCAACCCCACTCCCACCAAGCCAGTACGGGATATGTGGGGGTTGGGCAGCACAAGTACTTTTTTGTGTCAAATCCCCTTCGTCACATGGTGCATGGGACTATATGTGGGATTTGATCTAATAATTATATAATTCGTCCCAGCTAGGTAGGGGAATTTGACTTTCTACTTCATCAAATCCCCACTATATCCACCCTACTGGGGGTGGGGCTTGACATTTATAGGTGCAACAAAAAAATACACTTCAATTAGCTTCTTATGTAGCTACAGTGAAACTGTATACATCTGTACACACACATATGTACACATACACACACAACAAAAAAATGGTAATATTTTTAACATCATTAGCTATATATAATTATAACTACAGTTAATTGCATCCATGTGAGTTAATTGTATCCATGTGTTTTAGGCCAGTAGCCTGTAACAACAGCAAGCATAAGCAAATAAAACACAGCCCGTATGCTAATCACTACTACTCACTTTGGTCTCCTTCTGTACAGCTACACTTTAATTTTCTCTTGATACAATGTAAAGCAATCCATGAGCAGGTTGTAATCTTATGGTTAATTAGCTATCTATAAAAAAAATAAAGTAATATTGTTAATTCATCTAGAAGAATAAAACAAATATAATGTAATGTTTAATTATGTCTACAGGGAATCTATAGTTACATGGTGCTATAGAGTATCAGTGCAAAGGCACTCTGGGAATACTGAGTGCCTGGGTCATGTTACATAAACTACCAATGCCTCCTCCCCAATGCCCAGGGTTATAGTCATATTGGCTAGTGAGGTGTCATGTGCCCCTATTATTTGTCTAGCAGCTACATGATCATGATACACACACACACACACACACACACACACACACACACACACACACACACACACACACACACACACATGCACACACACACACACACACATACACACACACGCACGCATGCACACACACACACACACACACACACACACACACACACACACACACACACACACACACACACACACACATGATACATGGCACAATCACACTGCAATTGTTAAACAATCGAAATTAAATAAAATATATATGTACCACATGGATTGCAGAATGGAAATAGAAGGGTGGTCATAGTATAGTTCAGTCCAGTGGTTCGATGCACACATATGGTAATCCCAAATGAAACAAAACCACACTGGTTAAATGGTACAATGGTTGGTTGAACAATAGAAGTTATATTTATGTACCACATGGATTGCATAATAGAAAAAGGAGTGGTTTTTTTTGTGTGTGTGTCTGGCTGTTTAATTTAGAAGCCAATGTGGTAGCAATGGTTATAATTAGCACTGGTCACTTCCATTGTTTGAGGCTTGGTCTAATTGTTTTGCATGTCTTCCATCTAAAAAAAAAAAGTATCCTGCCTGCTTTAATTTCGACTGAGACAACATGCACGACTTGTACATTTCATCTACACCACAATCTAGCCATCTATATATCAACTGCATGTATTGTTAGCTTGTAGCTGTACCATAACTGTCAAATCGATAATTTTTTTTTTTAAACAAAAAAATGAATAAACAAAAATAAATCAACTGGCTAATAACTATATAGCAGATGATATGCTGGGGAAGACAAAGGAAAATTATTTTTAAATTAATTAATAAAAATATCATATAATTGTCATATGGTCTGGCCGTATAGCTACACTGACTACAAGCCTGGCTAGATTTGAAATTGTTTGGACGTATGAAGCGATATGATTGTAAAACGATCATATAATTATAGCCATAAAGTGGTTGTATGCACCTTTTGATGTACTGCACAAACTATATATCCCTCTCCTCCACCGGTACTTTACTTGTGCTGGTCATGATTCCCCCCCCCCCTTTTTCACACACTCTCCACATGTTTGCCGTACTTGCACGCACACACACACACACACACACACACACACACACACACACACACACACGATACATGGCACAATCACACTGCAATTGTTAAACAATCGAAATTAAATAAAATATATATGTACCACATGGATTGCAGAATGGAAATAGAAGGGTGGTCATAGTATAGTTCAGTCCAGTGGTTCGATGCACACATATGGTAATCCCAAATGAAACAAAACCACACTGGTTAAATGGTACAATGGTTGGTTGAACAATAGAAGTTATATTTATGTACCACATGGATTGCATAATAGAAAAAGGAGTGGTTTTTTGTTGTTGTTGTTGTTGTTCTGGCAATTTATTTTAGAAGCCAATGTGGTAGCACTGGTTATAATTAGCACTGGTCACTTCCATTGTTTGAGGTCTGGTCTAATTGTTTTGAATGTCTTCCATCTAAAATTTTTTTTCCACTTGTTTTTTACTTTACGTAGCCTTTCTCCCTTGACACTAGGGGATTTGACAAATAAATTCACATTTGTACTTAGCTAGCTAGCTATAGATACACATGACACGGCAACTGAGCTCTGCAGCCTTCAGTCCTGGTTGGTTAGCTAGCTACGTAGCTTGGGAACATGCGTGTATGTATATGCATATACTGTAGAATACGGAACACTTACTAGTGTATTTCATAGCCCATGGTCCATGTCTGTTGCAAATCTTCACTGCTTCTTCTCCAGTCATGCCGGATCACTCGTGAAAACCGCTATAATTTTGAATTTGTCACGTGATCGTGAGACTTGGTTGATCATGCGCGTTGCTACGTAACCTGTATTATAAGCACTTTCATGTCAACAGACATATACAGCCAGATATCATCTAGTTTTATTTTAGTTTCTCTAAACCCCATCCCCATCCTCTCCTTGACTTTCAACTTGTTTGTTTTAAATTTAATGTCAATTTAAAGATTGCATGTGATCACTTACAATACAAATAATAAATAATATGAGCAATGTAGCTAGATAGCTACAATGACTACAATAACAAATATTAATTCAAGTGAAATATACCTGTAATTATAATAATGAAGAAGGTTACAACAAACTACTAGCTAGCTATACAGTTTAACTTTGGTCAACTCTCATCTCCAGCAGTGTCAGTCTCATCTTCTAAGTAACTGCTTACAGCAGTAATCAAGCCATCAAGACCGAGAACTTTGACAGTCTCAAAGTCCGTGTCCCTGCACAGCGGGCAATTTGCTGAACGACTGGTTGCCAGCAACTGCTGAACACATTGTTCACATCCTACGATTGACTTGCAGCACATTGATACAACCATCGGTGGCCTTATCGGGACCACCTGACATATACAACATTTTAATATATCTTTCAATTTGTCCCTTAATGAGATTGGCAATGTCCTTTCAATGATTGATCTTAAGCCTCTAAACTCATCCCTCATATCCCTCAGTTCATTTTTGATCCTTTTGGCAGCACGAGGTGCCAGCTCTTCGTCAATGTCATCGTCAGCATCATCTTGAATCATATTGAGATCCCTCTGTGTCATGGCATATAATTTCCTTCTGGGTGCCGTCCAGAAAGCTAACCCTGAAAATGATAAAGTTATACATACGGTAAACCACAAGTCCTGTATTGTTACTGTGTACAGTATATGCACATTGCTTTTACATACAGCTAGCTACCTTGAGTGGCAGATGAATTTTCAATTTTTAGGCCATTATTTGTCACAATAACGTGATCCGATCCCCACTTTTGTTGTATCGCAGCCAATATAAACTCAGTGTGAGCTGTAGATTCTGTGATATTCACAAATATCTGGGCTTTATCATGAAACCTTATTGTCCTGCCGTTCTTTGTTAGCTTGGCTTGCACCAGTTTCACAGTGGAAGATGGTGGAGGACGCCTTGCCACCACCGATCTGAACATAGAGTTAGATGACCCCTGGTAGGGAGTGGACGATGCAAGTACATGTACAGGTGGATTGGTCCCGGGTATACTGCTGTTGCTGCTGTTTAAAGACTGGACATGGGAAGATGGGGTCCCAGTTGGGGTCCTGGTACGGCCCTCTGTCAAGTTCCTGCCTTCCACCAGTAGAGTTGAAAAGGGCATCACACCTTCTTGAGACAGGTTAAAGGTCCCATTCTCACTTGGAAAATACATCGATTCGTCAATACTGTCCTTCAAGAAGACGACTGAAGGGTCAACCTGTATGTGAAAGGAAAAAAATGCAATCTATGAAGTACTTAGCTATAGCTAGTTTAAAACAAAAAATATATATAAAAAATAAAAAACACCATTATACACTGTACGTATAGCTATGATATAGCTAGCCATAGCAATCCTGCAAGGTAGATCCACGTCCCTCTGTTAGCTAGCTATAGCTAACCTGAAACAAGCGGCGGAGATTTTCAGTAGTCACTTGATGCATGAACACATCAGCTTGCTGTTCTCCCTTCTGCAGGGTAATTCGATCAGATTGAGTAGCCCTATCAGCCATATGGTTACGCAAATGCAGTTTATCTGATGCCTGTCACAGCACGTAGGCTATTTATACCTTGTGCATGTGCAGTAGCTACTAGCTACCTCTACTAGACCTCAAACCATACTTTCAAATACAATACACATTATGCTCCTTCTTTGTTCGACCTGTAGCATTCTTTATTAGATACTAGATTTGACACGTAGTTAGCTAGCTACTCTGACATAGAGGTTTAGCTAGGTAATTAAGAACTATATGGCTGCTTGCCAGTTTAGTTCTTTCTTCTAGTACCCACTAACCACAAGTTTCTATACTGTGCCGGAATATATAGCTAAGCATACTTAAGTGTCAAATCCAGTAACTAACAAAGAATGTTACAGGTTGAACAAAGAAGGAGCATAATGTGTATTGTATTTGAAACATATCAAAACATGCTATTGGGATTTGTAAAGTCAGAATGGCAAAAATGACTAAATCAAATTTACAGCCAATAATCATTTTATCAGCAATATTGTACATTAACAGTGTCCTTTGTTTGTTTTCTGCCCTTAGATCATGAAATGGACTGATTAAACACTGATTTTTTCAAAGGTCTCAGGATGGATGGATCACTTTTTCAATTTCTCCAATACAAACTCCATACATTTTACATCATTTTGTATATTCAATAATTGCAAGCACTAGACACGATCGAATACCATAAAACTTGATATCATTCATTTCCTTATGAATTGCTCTATCCGATTCCGGCCGAACAAAATTCGTAATCGCCATGGTGATGGCGTTATGCCGCTATTTAATTAGAACGCGAAATTCGTGATTTGCTCTCCAATGGATTTTGTATTGCGTAAGTTGCTACTTACCATCATTTGTTGTAAATTTGCAAGCTGTAAACACTTTAGCTTCGAATAAATTTTGTTATCATCGGATAGAGGAGTGTTATGCGTGTGTAATGGCGGCCGAACAATTTTGATACCGCCTTCAGAACCAGAGTTATGATGAATAATGTAACTTAAAACTAACTTATCTCCATAGGCTGCTGTACATTGATTTTACGCATAATAATATTTTACGGAAAATTGTAATGTATGGGTTAATTTGACACGAGTTTTGATATGAGTATGGTTTGAGGTCTAGTAGAGGTCTATTAGCTACTGCACACAAGGTATAAATAGCCTACGTGCTGTGACAGGCATCAGATAAACTGCATTTGCTTAACCATATGGCTGATAGGGCTACTGAATCCGATCGAATTACCCTGCAGAGGGCGCTACCGGAAATCCTAGGTCATGAGCTATTTAAAAAAATCGATGGCCAAAGTATAGGCACCCATTGGGGAACTTTCCATACGCGAGGGTTACACCTTTGGGTCTGGGTGTAGGACCTAAAGCACACCGTATATACCATACTTCTACATAAAGTGTAGCGATTACGAGGGGTTAACACCTGGCTATGAATTTTAAAAAAAACATACCATTTTGGCTTGAAGTTGCTGGTAGATCCACCTGGTGACGTCAAATCTATTCGAGTCTGGGTTTAAACAAATCATTATCACAGCAGAGGTGTTTATCGGTGATTTACTTTCAGCTGACAATGAAACACGACTGGCTTTTCCTTAGTAAAGTTTCAGCATTCTCTCAACGCCATCTTATTTTTGTTCCATCGATCGATTTAAAATGTTTTATCAAACGACAATCCGCCCTTTTTTCATGCCAGGCGCTTACATTGGGGTGTACTTTGTGACAACAGTGGACGAGAGGTTGCTGTCAGAGGAGTATATAGTGGCGAATGGTGATAAGACATGTATTTGCGTATGCTAACGGGAGAAAAGAAGCGCGTGCTACATTTTGACTGGAACGCGAAAGGTATGGGGATGATACACGGCTGTCCTAGCACTGGCAAGCTGGGTAGTCGGTAGTCTATTTAACAATGGGGAGGGATGGCACATAACACTATGTGATGGTCCCAGAATATGTCTAGCTGACCATTCTTATGAAGAATGTCAATTGTGACCTGCCTAATGTAGCCACCTGCTGAATTAAATGTGTCAATTATACATAAAGTATAAGGTCAGGAAATTTTTTCTTGATTAAATGCTGTACCATCACACTTGAACAGTGCCACAATAGACCGTATTCCAAATGACGTCACAAAATAAAATGGCTGTAGCTATTTGGGGTATTCTAACAATTTCGAGTGAGAGTTCCAATGGGGCTTAATAATATTCAAATCGCTGTTCAACCCTGGAAGAAGATATTGACCTAAAACTAACAGGTACAATTATAAGGGTATAAAATCTATTCTCTAATGCCAGGTTAAAAATTTTCAGCTGGTTTTCAAAGTTTAGAAGAAAAACTATTGTTTCTTTGCTGTAATAACCAAACCTGGTAATTTCGCCTCGATATCTAGTTTGTTAGCTTCTATATCAATCTTTGAAATCTCGATCGCCATTGGTGATAATACTCGAAAATATAAGAATCCCCCAAATAGAAAATCCGTGTGACATCATTTGGAATACGGTCTATTCATTCTACAATATTACAAGTAACACTACCTTGATATTTTGATCTACTAAAACACCACTGCAAATTAGTGGAGAATACTTATAAATGTTTGAATAATCACTGCATCAAGTGACAGGTAGCTAAGATGCAATATGATGTTTTAAGACAGCACTCTTGCGCTTAACTTGAAAGATAGTGTCACACAGATTTGTTGGAGAGTGTTTTCGTAACACTAAAACACCTTAGTGCCTAGTTATATATATATAAACAGTGAGGGGGTGCCACACCAACATATCCTGTACTCCTATGTTCATCCTCAGTCAAAGTGGTCAACCTCAAAAAATATGCTTTGACTTCTGACTTTCACTAAAAGTTGCACTTGACTCTTAAATTTAGTACATTTTTGTAAAGTACATTTAAATTGTTCTAAATGTATCAATAATTGTATATAACTTTTGAGCTGAGAGCTTGTCCTTACTAAGCATACTGTTTAAATGTGTACTGTTAGGTTTTATTGTAAGCATCATCAGGGGCGTAGCCAGGATTTTTTTTGAAGGAGGTTCGGATTTAAAGTGGAATGTCTTAAGAGGAAGGCCTGGGTGCTTCCCCTAGACCATGTTACTAAAATAGTGCATACACAAAATATGCCCTTAGGCAGTAAGATTAAAAGGTGCTGTTTGTGCATCTAACTAGCTAAAACCTACACACTGCTGTTTATGCAGCTATAGAAACTATAAGCCTATTGTAAAACTAACTTATCTTTACTTCCAGACAGCATACTGACAGCCAACTTCAATTTCCTAGTGCACGGAAGCCCTCCACACTCGAGTCCCTTAGTTGGCAATACTTTTTTCCAGCTAAACATTATTCTCAGCTCTCAGCTGATCCAGCTGTTGATGGTCAATAACTTCAGACATGGCTTGTACTCCAGTATGTTGGAGACATCATGTGCCCACAACATTTACCAAATAAACAAATCATTCATCAGGTAAATATACATCAACAATTCACAGTTTGTGCTAACCTGACACATGTATAACACGACCACTCAAGTTCTGCCTTGTAATAAACCATAGAACAGTCCTTCGCCATTTCACTAACGCCATTTCAACCATGCATCACGTACACAATTGATCATGTGATGCAATAGATATGGTTCAGCATTAATGTGATGTGACCCTCAAGAGTAGTACAAAGGAGCACCAGTGGGCAAATAGCTACCGGAGAGCTACAGGGCTGTAAGATTTGGTGTGATTTTTAATTTTTAAGAAATTCTGCTTCTGAAAGGGGGGTTCATCCGAACCCCCCACTGCCTACACCCTTGATCGTAACAAAGTTCTATAGCTTTAGCAATAAATTAATTTTAGCCTTGACAGGCCTATATCAAGGTGGCACTCCAATATATCCTGTACTCTAGTGTTCATCCTTGGTCAAGGCGAAAATCAAAGTGAAGCTAGAATTTTGCAATCAGCCAAAGATAATTGCATTGCAGAAAATGCATTTGCAAACATTATTTGTTGCACTTAAACATGTCTGTTTTGGTGACGATCTGATAGCGATATGCAAAAATGCGGACGATATATGGTTTGCCAATAACCAGTCAGATTTTTTATGTAACACTACTTGTTAAAATAGACACGTTTCACACTGCACTAAATTAATGCCACTTTGCAATGGCCACATAATACATCATAGAAATTTTCTACGGCTTGGCCTAGTGGACATGCATGCAACCATAAAGTACTCAATAAAACACAGTAGTACCATATGATTTTGTGTATATGTCTCCCACCCCTAAGTTGTGAAGCTATGATACCCCTCCCCTCACTATGTTACGCTATTGTATTATTGTGCGTCGTGATGCCCCTCCCCTCACTATGTTACGCTATTGTATTATTGTGCGTCGTGATGCCCCTACCCTCACTATGTTACGCTATTGTACTTTTGTGTGTCGTAATGCCCCTACCCTCACTATGTTACACTATTGTATTATTGTCTGTCGTAATGCCCCTACCCTCACTATGTTACACTATTGTATTATTTTGTGTTGTGATACACTATTGTATTATTGTCTATTGTATTACTGTGTGTTGTGATGCCCCTGCCCTCACTATGTTACACTATTGTATTATTGTCTGTCGTGATGCCCCTACCCTCACTATGTTACACTATTGTATTATTGTCTGTCGTGATGCCCCTCCCCTCACTATGTTACACTATTGTATTATTGTGTTTTGTGATGCCCCTACCCTCACTATGTTACACTATTGTATTATTGTCTGTCGTGATGCCCCTACCCTCACTATGTTACGCTATTGTACTTTTGTGTGTCGTAATGCCCCTACCCTCACTATGTTACACTATTGTATTATTGTCTGTCGTAATGCCCCTACCCTCACTATGTTACACTATTGTATTATTGTGTTTTGTGATGCCCCTACCCTCACTATGTTACTCTATTGTATTATTGTCTGTCGTGATGCCCCTACCCTCACTATGTTACACTATTGTATTATTGTGTTTTGTGATGCCCCTACCCTCACTATGTTACACTATTGTATTATTGTGTTTTGTGATGCCCCTCCCCTCACTATGTTACACTATTGTATTATTGTGTTTTGTGATGCCCCTACCCTCACTATGTTACACTATTGTATTATTGTGTTTTGTGATGCCCCTACCCTCACTATGTTACACTATTGTATTATTGTGTGTCGTGATGCCCCTGCCCTCACTATGTTACACTATTGTATTATTTTGTGTTGTGATGCCCCTACCCTCACTATGTTACACTATTGTATTATTGTGTGTCGTAATGCCCCTACCCTCACTATGTTACACTATTGTATTATTTTGTGTTGTGATGCCCCTACCCTCACTATGTTACACTATTGTATTATTGTGTTTTGTGATGCCCCTACCCTCACTATGTTACTCTATTGTATTATTGTCTGTCGTGATGCCCCTACCCTCACTATGTTACACTATTGTATTATTGTGTTTTGTGATGCCCCTACCCTCACTATGTTACACTATTGTATTATTGTGTTTTGTGATGCCCCTACCCTCACTATGTTACACTATTGTATTATTGTGTGTCGTGATGCCCCTACCCTCACTATGTTACACTATTGTATTATTGTCTGTCGTGATGCCCCTACCCTCACTATGTTACACTATTGTATTATTTTGTGTTGTGATGCCCCTACCCTCACTATGTTACACTATTGTATTATTGTGTTTTGTGATGCCCCTACCCTCACTATGTTACTCTATTGTATTATTGTCTGTCGTAATGCCCCTACCCTCACTATGTTACACTATTGTATTATTGTGTTTTGTGATGCCCCTACCCTCACTATGTTACACTATTGTATTATTGTGTGTCGTGATGCCCCTGCCCTCACTATGTTACACTATTGTATTATTTTGTGTTGTGATGCCCCTACCCTCACTATGTTACATTATTGTATTATTGTCTGTCGTAATGCCCCTACCCTCACTATGTTACACTATTGTATTATTGTGTTTTGTGATGCCCCTACCCTCACTATGTTACTCTATTGTATTATTGTGTGTTGTGATGCCCCTACCCTCACTATGTTACACTATTGTATTATTGTGTTTTGTGATGCCCCTACCCTCACTATGTTACTCTATTGTATTATTGTCTGTCGTGATGCCCCTACCCTCACTATGTTACACTATTGTATTATTGTGTTTTGTGATGCCCCTACCCTCACTATGTTACACTATTGTATTATTGTGTTTTGTGATGCCCCTACCCTCACTATGTTACTCTATTGTATTATTGTGTTTTGTGATGCCCCTACCCTCACTATGTTACACTATTGTATTATTGTCTGTCATGATGCCCCTCCCCTCACTATGTTACACTATTGTATTATTGTGTTTTGTGATGCCCCTACCCTCACTATGTTACTCTATTGTATTATTGTCTGTCGTGATGCCCCTACCCTCACTATGTTACACTATTGTATTATTTTGTGTTGTGATGCCCCTACCCTCACTATGTTACACTATTGTATTATTGTGTGTCGTAATGCCCCTACCCTCACTATGTTACACTATTGTATTATTGTGTTTTGTGATGCCCCTACCCTCACTATGTTACACTATTGTATTATTGTGTGTCGTGATGCCCCTGCCCTCACTATGTTACACTATTGTATTATTTTGTGTTGTGATGCCCCTCCCCTCACTATGTTACACTATTGTATTATTGTCTGTCGTAATGCCCCTACCCTCACTATGTTACACTATTGTATTATTGTGTTTTGTGATGCCCCTACCCTCACTATGTTACTCTATTGTATTATTGTCTGTCGTAATGCCCCTGCCCTCACTATGTTACACTATTGTATTATTGTCTGTCGTAATGCCCCTACCCTCACTATGTTACACTATTGTATTATTGTGTTTTGTGATGCCCCTACCCTCACTATGTTACACTATTGTATTATTGTGTGTTGTGATGCCCCTACCCTCACTATGTTACACTATTGTATTATTGTGTGTCGTGATGCCCCTGCCCTCACTATGTTACACTATTGTATTATTTTGTGTTGTGATGCCCCTCCCCTCACTATGTTACACTATTGTATTATTGTCTGTCGTAATGCCCCTACCCTCACTATGTTACACTATTGTATTATTGTGTTTTGTGATGCCCCTACCCTCACTATGTTACTCTATTGTATTATTGTCTGTCGTAATGCCCCTGCCCTCACTATGTTACACTATTGTATTATTGTCTGTCGTAATGCCCCTACCCTCACTATGTTACTCTATTGTATTATTGTGTGTTGTGATGCCCCTACCCTCACTATGTTACACTATTGTATTATTGTCTGTCGTGATGCCCCTCCCCTCACTATGTTACACTATTGTATTATTGTGTTTTGTGATGCCCCTACCCTCACTATGTTACTCTATTGTATTATTGTCTGTCGTGATGCCCCTACCCTCACTATGTTACACTATTGTATTATTTTGTGTTGTGATGCCCCTACCCTCACTATGTTACACTATTGTATTATTGTGTGTCGTGATGCCCCTACCCTCACTATGTTACACTATTGTATTATTTTGTGTTGTGATGCCCCTCCCCTCACTATGTTACACTATTGTATTATTGTGTTTTGTGATGCCCCTACCCTCACTATGTTACTCTATTGTATTATTGTGTTTTGTGATGCCCCTACCCTCACTATGTTACACTATTGTATTATTGTGTTTTGTGATGCCCCTACCCTCACTATGTTACACTATTGTATTATTGTGTTTTGTGATGCCCCTACCCTCACTATGTTACACTATTGTATTATTGTGTGTTGTGATGCCCCTACCCTCACTATGTTACACTATTGTATTATTGTGTGTCGTGATGCCCCTGCCCTCACTATGTTACACTATTGTATTATTGTGTGTCGTGATGCCCCTACCCTCACTATGTTACACTATTGTATTATTGTGTTTTGTGATGCCCCTACCCTCACTATGTTACACTATTGTATTATTGTGTTTTGTGATGCCCCTACCCTCACTATGTTACACTATTGTATTATTGTGTGTCGTGATGCCCCTACCCTCACTATGTTACAATATTGTATTATTGTGTTTTGTGATGCCCCTACCCTCACTATGTTACACTATTGTATTATTGTGTGTCGTGATGCCCCTACCCTCACTATGTTACAATATTGTATTATTATGTGTTGTGATGCCCCTACCCTCACTATGTTACACTATTGTATTATTGTGTGTTGTGATGCCCCTACCCTCACTATGTTACAATATTGTATTATTGTGTGTCGTGATGCCCCTACCCTCACTATGTTACACTATTGTATTATTGTGTGTTGTGATGCCCCTACCCTCACTATGTTACAATATTGTATTATTGTGTGTCGTGATGCCCCTACCCTCACTATGTTACACTATTGTATTATTTTGTGTTGTGATGCCCCTACCCTCACTATGTTACACTATTGTATTATTGTGTTTTGTGATGCCCCTACCCTCACTATGTTACTCTATTGTATTATTGTGTTTTGTGATGCCCCTACCCTCACTATGTTACACTATTGTATTATTGTGTTTTGTGATGCCCCTACCCTCACTATGTTACACTATTGTATTATTGTGTTTTGTGATGCCCCTCCCCTCACTATGTTACTCTATTGTATTATTGTGTGTTGTGATGCCCCTACCCTCACTATGTTACACTATTGTATTATTGTGTTTTGTGATGCCCCTCCCCTCACTATGTTACTCTATTGTATTATTGTGTGTCGTGATGCCCCTACCCTCACTATGTTACACTATTGTATTATTGTGTTTTGTGATGCCCCTACCCTCACTATGTTACACTATTGTATTATTGTGTTTTGTGATGCCCCTACCCTCACTATGTTACTCTATTGTATTATTGTGTGTCGTGATGCCCCTACCCTCACTATGTTACACTATTGTATTATTGTGTTTTGTGATGCCCCTGCCCTCACTATGTTACACTATTGTATTATTGTGTTTTGTGATGCCCCTCCCCTCACTATGTTACTCTATTGTATTATTGTGTGTTGTGATGCCCCTACCCTCACTATGTTACACTATTGTATTATTGTGTGTTGTGATGCCCCTACCCTCACTATGTTACACTATTGTATTATTGTGTGTTGTGATGCCCCTACCCTCACTATGTTACACTATTGTATTATTGTGTGTTGTGATGCCCCTACCCTCACTATGTTACACTATTGTATTATTGTGTGTCGTGATGCCCTTCCCCTCACTATGTTACACTATTGTAATATTGTGTGTTGTGATGCCCCTACCCTCACTATGTTATTGTGTGTCGTGATGCCCTTCCCCTCACTATATCACACTATTGTGTTATTGTGTGTCAGGATTTCACGTGGCTTTGTCACTCCTTATTACAGATTCATTGCTGTAAAAAAAATTATCTGATAAATATGTGTATGTCTGACAGTGCTACAATGATTTCAAGCAGCAACTATATTGAAAGGTACATATATTATTGTAACATATAACATACATGTTAGAATACAGTGTATGAGCTATTGTAAAATTTAATTTTTGGTACACATTAATATCTAGAGACACTTGCATGTACACATACTACAGACACAAATTCATGCATACATACTGTATACACACTTACATGACCCAACACACACCACACCACATCACACGCACATAACACACACCCAACTAGAAAGACACACATATTACACACACGCACACTATACATGTACATGTACACATACACACTACACACACACACACACACACACACACACACACACACACACACACACACACACACACACACATGCACTACACATACCACACTACATTCACGCATGCACACACACACTACACACATGCGCACACATATCTACACACACACAACACACACATGCATACACTCCAGTGGACTATATTATTTATATCTCTTTTACTTACAGATGAGATTCATCACTTAGGGTTGCTTGTTACAAGCATGTCGTTGCTTCTGAACGTATTCCATATACGTAGCAACGAAATGTTGGTATCAACCAAGCCTTTTTTGTATCTACCACTTCTCCATGACACAATGATTGAGTGTGCTATTGAGTGGATGTGCTATCGTACATAGTGAGTCCCTCTTTTACACTTACTTGTTTTACCTAATCCGTTGCACACTAAATAACTTTGAAGTAGTGTCTCTTCGATGGAGGTGTATTGATGCAGTGGTCGTGCCAAGTTTGTCATCACCAGATCTGTTCATTATCAATATTGTGACATAATAGTGTAGTGATGCATAATACATTCGTACGTACTTCTTATAATATTAAGTGATTAAAAAAAAAACAGTACGATGTGCATTATAATACTTAATAGTGATCGATCTACTTGTATATATAATAATCACGATGGTTAATCAAATGAAACTATATGACTTCACATAAGAAACATACCTTTGTAACATACAATATGCTTGGGTAAATTAAGCTATCATTAAGTGCACCACACAACATTCGTTTCTGTATATATATGTGAAAGTTGTAAAAAAATTGTGTAGTTGCCTCATATGGCTTCCCATAGCATCCAAATAAGGTGGACAGGAGACCAAGTTCTGCTCTGCTCATAACCAAATAGAACATCAGTACTTGCAGTACTTGGAAATGCCGATGGTTATGTTTTGTGACCAGAACCACATAGTAACATGTTGTCAGGTAGTTGGTCGGTGTATGGTGTACATATTTGATGTGTTGTGGGAGTGTTCTATTGAAAGGTAACTTGATAGAATGGAAGATCTAGCAATTTTTACGGAAATCGATATCTCAAAATGAAACTCCTCCTTGACCACAATTTTTCACGCATGCGTAGACACACAGTACCTTTACCCATTAAATAAGTTTCAAACATCAGAACTGATATCCAGTCGGAAATAATAGCTGTGAAATCTGCTCCCAATTTCAAGTCCATATTCTGACCACAAGACACACCCACATGTTCTGTTACACATTTTAAAGCTCCTTTGTGACATTTACGACATCTCACACCATTTAAACATGAAAACAATGCTTCAAAGGGGAATTACTGTAAAAATTGACGTAAAACCTATTTTCGCGAGGACCCACCCACCAGGCTAAAAAATTTCATAGAAGGTGTTATTCAAGGTACATTATATTTAAATTGACAAATGACCCTTATACATCACATAATGACCGATATATCAAGCTTTTAGTGATAAAATCCTGCAAAAGTGATGAAACCTATATACATTATCTACAGTAGCTATACCCTATCTTACAAGAGTGCACTTTTGTGAAGGAGTTACACTAATACTTTTAAACTAAAGTGAAGGAGTTGAAGGTCACCGCTCAGGTGAGCATGGGAATATGAAGGGATGGTCAATGACCTGGGACCAGAGGAGGTTGAGCATGCATCTTGAGAGCTGCTTTTGAACTAGTGCAACTTTGTCACCTCATGAAGTTCTAAAAGGATACTTTAAATATTCATATCAGTGTGTCTGAAGTCATTATACTTAGTATCCCGAGATACCTGAGTATATCCCAGGACGTCTCATAGCATGGATCCACTAGATCCTACAATACTAAGTATGCCGAGATACCTGAGTACATCCCAGGATGTCTGATAGTGGGAAGCTTCTAGATCCTATAATACTTAGTATCCCAAGATACCTGGGTACATTCTGGATGTCTGATAGCAGGGTGTCTGATAGCAGGGAGCCTCTAGATCTTGCAATACTTAGTATCCCGTAATGTGCATGAGCATGATCCTCCCACACGAAGTTCTTTATATTATGTATGTATAACATCTTGCCACATACAGTATGAAAAATTCTGTTTCGTGTTAGGTATTACAGTTGGCATTTGGCTACACCAATCTATTTTACTATTTCAACAACCACTTCCATCGGTATGTTATAGCATTGTGTCAGTATGCACTTTGTGGTAATGTCTTTACTGCATTTAGTTTGTACAAGAACCTTATGCCCAAAGAAAGTTCAAACAAGATTTTCATGGTTATGGTGTCGATCTCAGGACAGCAGTATGGATAAAAAGGAGGTAACACATACAGTGACTATTAATTTTGTGAAACACTTGCTATCATAAATACTCTAGACGAACAGTCAAAGTCACTCTGCTGAAACATTTGTAGGATGACATGCCCGCTATTCGTCATCAACTCTCTGCTAGTATGTCAAGTGACAAATAAAAGGCAAGTGCGAGGCAGGGGTCAATAAGAGAAGGAGAGGTCAATGAAGAGGAGACACCACAAGTAGTTATGCCTTACATCTGACCAACTGGTATGTGGGTAAGCAACATAAAACAAGTTTTATGTGTATTCTGATCTTAACGTTTAGGTTTAAAAGATGGAAAACCAGATTTTCACTGACAACTAAAATTAAAGTAACACACACATTAGGATAGTCAATGTGATTGTATACATTTAAATGTTGTAATTGCATATGATGTAATCTTCTATTGATGTAAGTGTGTGTAACTGATTTACAATATATTCTGTATGTGTGCTTGTAATATAATATTTAGAATTTGTACATGTTATGGCTCTGTGTTAACTATCTATTCATACATCTTGTTCGTTAACTTAAAATGTAACAAATGGCGAGGAGTAGTTTAGTTGGTTTGCAACAATTGCAAGCGCTTTCGCACAGACCACATTGCTAAAGCTGGCAGAAGCAAAGCTCCTGGAAAGAGGAGGACACAGCAGAGTCACAACAGTCATAAGAAAGAGTCCTCAGAAACAAAGTCTGGCAAATGCAATGGATGGAGTGGATCACATTAACAATGATGACCTCCGACCGCTGAACACTGAGCCTTCAGATGAAGATTCCACTGCCGACATAATCCACGTACATTCAGTCTCATCAACAGTTCCTGAAAGCTACAAAGTGCCTGTTTAATAACTGAATGGCAATCACCTAGTGATGGAACTTGACACAGGAGCAGCAGTATATATCTTTGGTCAGTGAGAAGACATGGTCCAATAAATTGAACAGTCCTACATGTACACTGAAAACCACCTCGCTTAAATTGCATAGTTATCCTGACAGGAAGCTGCAAGTGTTGGGCTACTGCAAGCAATGTAGCGCTGATTAGATGACTAGTCTCTGTCTTCACATCTTGCAATTGCAAGCCTTCATGATCATGCTTCCAAACATATTATTTTGTGGTTATAGCTATAGCCAAATCATTAATCACAATGACTTCATTTTTATGAATAATTGTACTGACTGTTCTATTAGGATAGTTCGACGTTTAGCAGGAGCTAGTGCTGCAGCTCAAAGCCTGTATCTTGTAGCTGTGTAATGTAGATAATGCATTTAGCATGCTTCCTTTAAACAATACCCACACAGAAAACCTAGAAAATCTTACAGTAAGGTCTGTATACAATGGCTTCAATTATCGCCTATAAGCCACAGCAACCACCGTAACCATCGCATTAAAAGCTGGAAGCACTTAAAAATATAAACTTTGCAAATTGGAATTCATTAATTCCAACTTCCAAATACTATATCTATGCAAAGCATAAAACTTTAGCGCTTGGCGCGCTGCGCGCGCCAAGCGCTAAAGTTTTATGCTTTGCATAGATATAGTATTTGGATGGCGGAGTGATCCCTGCATCCTTCCTGTTCTTGTAGACATAATAACTCACAAAATTTCAAATATCTTCTTTGCCAAAACCAGTTTATTTTATGAACAAACTGAACGAACTTTCAGAGGAATTTTCAGTATATTCGTTACCACGGTAACTTTCGTCGTTAAGTAACGTACGTAAACGCTACGTCACGGGGAGTGAGTATTAAATGGAAAATTGAGATTATCTCGTTGCATCAGTGGTTGTATGCTGCCAGCGGGAGACTCTAAGTAAAGTAAGATTATAAATACTCTAGAGCATTATGTACTTTTGTAGATCAGAATCATCCAAAATGTTCAGTTGAGTATATGGGTAGGCAAGCCACCGTTCCTCAACTTCTTCTCCTAGTCTAACTCCATTAGTAATCTACTGTGACTAATGCAGTAAAACTAAAGTGAGACATAAATACTATATTAGTGTTTTGTGATCATGTACAGTCGATTTCAGATTACTTTCTGCATGCAATTGAATAATTTGCAATAATTATGACTGTTCGAACATATGAGCTAATTGTTTGCAACCTAGCTCCTTTACTTGTAAAACTAAATACTAGCACAATAAATACTCACCCCTTTATCGTCAAGCAATGCCAGGAGTATATATAAATACTGCAAGTAGAGCACGTTTGCAAGCCATGTGTGTGAACTGTTCAAAAGCAATCTGAAATCAACTGTGCTAGTACTACCTGAGTGTGTACTGGAGTCTGTTCTGACAGTGTTGTCACAGTGCTTGCTGCAATTTGTAACCACAAACAAAGTAATTACAATAGTTGCTTATTTTAAGTTCATCAATTCCATGGGCGTATCCAAGATATTTCCAAAGTGGCTTCCAGATTTAGCAGTGAGGTACAGAGATCTGGGGCTGTGCTCCCAGCCACTGACAGATTTAGAAAGTGCTTCAAATTTACTAGATTTTTGATTTCATAAATAGTAACTATTTTAATTTGTACTTGGTTCCTCATGATTTGTGGCTGGTCAGGTATATATTGTAGTGACCAAGTACATTTCCAATTAAAATGATATAGGTATTTTAAATGTAAACATTTTAACACCCATTTTTAAAATTGTATTCTGTTATGAATGTTGTATAAGAGTACGTACTTTTGACTGCTCTATTAGAGTACGTCAGACTTTTTTATTAGAGTATCTCGATCTTCTGTAAAGGCTTTTCAATACATAGCCTTAATCCATGTTTGAGGACTAATTGTAAGTTTCCTATTAAACTGTAGCTATACTGCATGTTCATTAAACACATTGGTAACTATTAAACTGTGTGCGTACGTGCGTGTGTGTGGCTCACTACTGATAGGCTGGAGTGCTACACCAGCACAATGCTAGCATATTAGGTGGATGTTATGAATACTACTGATACTCTCTAATAGAGCAGTTAGTGGAAACTGCAATAGAGCACTCCAATGCATTGTCCATAGCTCCTTAGATCGATACTCTCTAATACAACAGTCACTTTGTAGTCAATTACTCTATTTGAGCATTCACTGATTAAAAATTTCAAATATAATTGTAAGAAATGTTTTTGAGCACATTGAGAACACTGAAGAGCATAATAGGCAAAAACTTCATGAAATTTTACCCAGGCCTCAATACAGGTTAGTCCATAAAACGGGTCATATCTGGATTACCTACCCAAGTAACCCACTGAGCCCCAGACAAATGTGACGCAAATGACCTGTTTCAACCATGTGTGTGTGTGTGTGTGTGTGTGTGTGTGTGTGTGTGTGTGTGTGCTGTGCACGCGTGTGTGCATGTGTGTAGTATGTAGAACTGAGCCAGTAATTTCTTAAACATTTGTTGATTATGTGTCATACATTGTTCCTAATCAGGGACGAAACTAGCACGTTAGTGATGCTAGTATACCCAAAGTGTCCTAATTTGAGAGGTCTAAACAACTACAAATGAGACCATTAATGGCGCTAAGGTACATGTCCTGATTTCAAGTACTGTATTGTCAATTATGGCCCAGGCACTTATTACTTTCAGGCAAGTGTTTACCCTAGCCACAAGACTGGTGACTATAACTTACAAGATCAAAAATCATATTCCTTGGGATCAACTTGAGATATTCTTTTCTTGATATATTCCACATAGATTTCAAGTTTAAAGAAATGCTGTAAAATGCTTTTGCTTCACTGTTTTGTACTAGGAGTTCCTGTGAAACCTGGAATTTATTTCTGTCGTACGGCTCTACACCATATCTAGCAACTACAGTGTTTATGATATAATTATATGGGACTGGCTGTAGTGCATTAATAGGAAAGATATGAGTCTTATTTTATCATTAAATTTCATGATTTACTTTCTTGTTTGTTTAGTGTCAAATTATGTTCAGCCAATGTAATAGCACTGAGAGAGGTATGTGGACTATTTCGTTGAATTAAAATGTATATTTTCTTAATTCACAGGCATTCTGAGAAACTGAAATCATAGCGTAAAAGATATTGGGCCAAGGGCTGAGGGGTGCATAAGAACTGTAAAGGAAGAGAACATTTAAATATCCAACTGTCACTAGATGATAGTAATGCTCCATAATGTGTTTGTGGTTTGAAGTTGTGATAATGTATGTGCTTATCATCTGCAAGGAACATGGATGTGTAGACTATAACTGACCGAACATGTTATATTACAGTACATTGTCAAGCAGCCTTATGATGAATTATTTACATACACAGTGTGGAACTCTCAAGTTGTTTGTAGGTAACCACTAGTTCCCTTTAGGAATTATATTTACGAAAGGTATTGCTAGTATACCAAATAGCCCTTGGTCATTGAAATAACAAATCAAGTACAAATAACACAAACACTAGTTATGCTATAACATTGTGATCACAAGTAATGCTGTTCATTGAATTATGCAATAATATTTCAGTTGAGTTCCTTGCTTGTGAATAGTTTTTACAACTGCTTGACACATAGGTGATGAGTTACAAACTTTGATCAGACTCTAGAGTCAGCTATGTTCAATCCAGTTGGTAGTAACAAGCTGCTCATTGGGATTCATGCCTCTTTTACCCTGCAACAATTATAAACAGTTCACCCTGCAACACTATTAATATGTACAAGTACACAAATATTACAAGCAACGCTTCCTTTTATCATGTCATCTTGCAGGGCATACACATGCAGTAATTTTGAAAAGAGTTTTCTCTACAGCTAAGTGACTGTTATATTAGAGTATTATAATTGCCTGACTGCTTTATTAGAGTATCTCACCAAATTATATCTTATTAGTTTGACCTCAATCATTGTGAAAGTTTTGGAACGTATAATTCACAAACATTTATATTCAGTATTGAGAAAAAATGACCTTTTGAGTCAGCACCAGTATGGCTTTCAACCGAATCATTCTACAACTAAACTTCTGCTTCAAGCTTTAGATGGCTGGACACTCTCACTGGAGCACCGTGAGTCTGTTCACTGCTTGTTTTTGGACTATGCCAAAGCTTTTGACTCGGTTCCACATGAACGGCTACTTCTGAAATTAGAATCCCTTGGGATAAGTGGTAATCTGTTAGAATGGATGCGCTCCTTCCTTACTAAGAGATTTCAGAGGGTGGTTGTAAATGGTTCTTACTCAGATTGGGCACCAGTCACTTCTGGAGTGCCACAAGGGTCTGTTCTGGGCCCTCTGTTGTTTTTACTTTACATAGATGAGCTGTCTTCAATACCTAATGTGTGCAAATTAAAGCTGTTTGCCGATGATGTACTCCTTTATTTTAGTGTGAAATCAGTAAAAGATTGCCAGCTATTACAGAATGATCTTTCTGCTATAGTCTCATGGTCTAAACTGTGGCAGCTTAATTTGAATCCTCTTAAGTGTGAGGCTTTATCTATTACCAACAAAAGGAAGCCTATTACTTTTACTTATTTTATTGGAGATCAACCACTACAATGGACTAATCTTGTGAAGTATCTGGGGATTCAAATTAATAGCAAATTACAATGGTCTACTCAATGTCAGGCTGCTGCTACTAAGGCTACTAGGGTTTGGAATGTTTTAAGACGTACCATGTTTGGGTGTGATTCGGAGGCTAGATGTAGAGCATACAAGGCTATATTAAGGGCATTGTTGGAGTATGCTTGTGTAGTGTGGTCACCACATACTGCTAAAGATGTGAATTTGTTGGAGGCTGTCCAGAGACGTGCTGCACAGTGGGCTTGTGGTAGTCGTTGGAACCCAACCACATGTTCTTGGTCTCTTCCCCATGAAACCTGTTATCAAAAGTTGCATTTACCTCCCTTGTGTTCCAGGCGTGACTATTTATCAGTTTGTACTCTTCAGGACATTCGTCACAATGGTTCCATTCCTTTTCTGAAGTACTGTACTTACAACACGTTGGCTACACGTAGTCATTCTCTTTCTCTTGTACCACCCCTGTCAACAATTAATGCTAGGAGGTATATATTCTTACTTTGTATGGGTATGTTTTGTCTGGAATCAAGTGCCTATTGATATCTTGGGAATTGCAACCCGTACTGCCTTTCGCCATGCTGCATATAAACACTTCTGTGGCATTTTCTAAGTAATTTATTGTTAATATTGTATTGCTTTCGTGTATTGGTATTTTGTTGTGTAATGTTGTCTTTGTTTTGTAATGTTGTATTTTGTAGTTATTTTTGTATTCTGGACAGTACCTTGTACAGGCTTACACCTTTTGTACTTGTCCTTCCCGGTCTGTGGTAAATTGATAATAATAATAATAATATTCTTCAGAACAAGCATTGCTATTGCATGACAAACACTATTAATACAAGGCGAAGGCTCCTATTTCATGAAAGATCCCATGATTTCTGTATACCTGTGGTTTGAATTTATGTAAAGGGGTTTCCTAAAACTTGCCCCTGCCTTGGAAGTACAAAACTCATGTACCTAGTAGATATTCTCTGTTGCATACAAGATTGTGTGTAAGAAATTAAAAGTATTATTATTATTTTCTAGGACCGTGTCACATACAACCAAGTACATACACCAACGTTGCAACCTACCCATTGGGAAAGTATAAACAGTGCCATAGGCAGCACTCAGAGCAGTGTGCGTGTACCGGTGGAAATGATACATGGGCATATGTACACAGACAAGGGAGTTTAACTGGCATCAGAAAACCACAATACTAAAACACAACCTACAACAAAACCCTAACTATATTGAAAGTAGCTATATATTGTAGGTGTGATGTGTCTCTCAAGATGACTCAGCAGTGAAGTGAGGCTATGTAGAACAAGGGACATGGTGAAGGTACAATTAACAATTGATCCCAATCAAGCCAATATGGCACAACAGACTCTGTTGTAACTAGAGGCCACTGGTGATGTGCCAGTATATCAGCGGTGTGGCATTGGCACAGTGATCACAGTCTATAATATTATGCATACAGCCATGCACAACATACAGGAGATAGTTACACATTGTTGTATATGCAGCACTGCATCGGCTGCTAGTTTAGCTATTATACAGACTCACAGTAGAGTAGTAGATAAGTCCAGTGGAAAATAATTCTAGCCG
Organism: Dysidea avara; assembly: GCF_963678975.1. NCBI lineage: Eukaryota > Metazoa > Porifera > Demospongiae > Dictyoceratida > Dysideidae > Dysidea > Dysidea avara. Next base: position 402,525 of record NC_089274.1, on the reverse strand, counting down.
CTAGCAAGCCAGATGAAGGATGAAGATGTATAATACAACTACCAGTACAAGTATTACATTACTCATTACCTTGTTGTTCCAGCTGGTTGTTTATGAGCACATCAGCTGGTAACCCAACTGGTCATCAGCTGGTTGTTCACTGCACGACCCATACCCTGCACACAAAATACACAGTTACAAACATTTAAACATACTTGTAATGTTGTTGTTTACCAGTAAAGTGGTGTCTGGCCTCTCCTAGGACTTTTACTAATCTTCTCCTTTGAGCAATCTGTAATTAAACAAGGGTGTGATGCCGGGCGTTATATAGAATTACATGTACGGTAAAGTCATCAGCACGAACAGGCATACTTATTATACGATTGTGCCTTCATTCACAGGCGAATCTATCCCCACTTAGTTCATGTCTCTAGGCCTCGTAGTTTTTTCAAACATTATTTATTTATTATTTATTCATTCATTATTAATGACGTAATGTTAACCGCATTTCGTATTATTCTTAGTACTTGGTTGTATAATTATTATTATTATCAATTTCGTCAATGACAGGGTACACAAAAGGCTAAGTGCCTGTATAAAGTGGTCCCCAACAAAACAAAAAGAAACCGTACAATAAACACAAATACACCAGAAACCGTACAATAAACATAAATACAAAAACAAGACAAACCAGTACAATTACATAGAAAATAAGAATCGACGAAGTTTTAATTTAAAAGACATGGCCGAGGAAGTAAATATGATGTCATAAGGGATTCTGTGTACCCTGCACTAGTCACTCTGAACTGCTTAGCTTTATTTCACTTCTAAACCGATCATGCATGTATATGCAAGGGAGTATCATGCTGGCCTGTGTTGCACACTACATATGAACCCTTCGTATATGCCTTGAGATTTTGACTCATTGTTACTAGTAGCAATATTGTGTAGTCTCAAGTCTTGTCTTGATTGTATATCGACTTTGGTAGACTGTGCAGCAAGTTAGTTTCATGTCATCCATCCCTTCGCAAAAATAAGGGTCTGCAGCTGGTGAAATACAGATACTAAATAATTTCAAAAGGAATTCAATTAGACAGTGTATGTATCTACTAGTTATGTCAGATGATTACCCTTCAAAAGCATTGCGTTGCCAAGGTGATTTGTGTGCAAAAGTGATTGACACGCACTACTAAATCTGAGTGGTAGAAATCATTTAGTATCTGTACTTAACTTTTTGCGGCGGTGCCAGACTAGTCCCTGTGGCACCTCCTTGTGCAATGTGTATGTACATGCATACAAAGTTTTAATAGTTGTCCCACTCACTTTACATGAATCAAAATATTACTCCATTTTATAGCGGCTGCCACAAAATTTCACGGATGCATATCAACAGGAGCAATGAAATGTACAATTTTAAAGGACTGGTTGTATCATATTTCTACCGCTTTTAATCCTCTTACATCTGTTCCAGTGATCCAAGGCGATCCAAGGGCAGCTGGTACCCGGGCAGCTGACAAACCCCTTAGGTGTCCCGTATTTACTGGTGTTCCACTTTTATCTCTCTGTGCTTGAATCCATTAAGTAGATAAATCGTGACACTGGTCCGCCAAAGCACCCATGTGGCAGCATAGTAACGAATCATATAATCTATGGTTCAAGCGCCGCATAAAAATGACGCGCTACGCTTTAGATTGAAATACGTAGTAAATGCACGGAAGAAAACGGAATAAGGACATTACGAAGGTATAAACGTTATACCTGTGAAGTTTTATACCAACGTGTAGGGATAACCTTCATCCCATATAGTATAACCTTCATACCGAGCGTTTTTTATACCAACAAGGTAGGGATAACCGTCATACTCCATGGTATAACCTTCAAACTTCATTTTTAACAGTGTATATTATGGAAAACAAAGGGCAAGAGGGGGTAGAAACACCAATCCAACACTACAACAATGTTTGACAAATGCAGGGGCTCTTCGTATCCAAAAATCCATGGCCCTGGATCCTGTGAGAGGCAACTGCTCACGGAAGAGGAATTTGGAGCGGTCTGATTTAACAGCTGCAGCAATGATTCCTCTGCCAAAAAGGCGATCCGAATGTCTACATTGATTGTATATAATGCATTAATGTATATTAATAACAGGAATATTATACAACAGCCAAACAACTAACTATATAGATATATATATAGGAATGTGATCATGTTTGTTAACTGTAGCTATATATATTGAAGGAACTGCATGCATTAGCTACTCTGATAAAAGAGACTGGCGTAAGCTTTTTTTCTTCTTTGTGTTCACTTTAACTTGCTGTTTGAATGTTTCCAACCATGTTGCTGCTACAGAAAATCCACGTATAGTAACCCAAAGATTTACAATTTCTTCTAATAACTTTATCTCATCATCTGGCTTCTCAAAATCAATGTATTTGGTCAACACAGTCCATTTTTCCTGAACTTGTGTATTTTTTATGCATGTATTTATTGTATGTGTTTTGATGTTGTCATGTTGTACAGTGTTCATATAACTGGTAGATAGTGTCTGTATAACTATGCTCTCAATGGCAATGAATAATTGAAATGATTTATCGTTGATGGGAAATAATCCTCCTCGGTTCACTGTCTCAATCCACTTTGTTGTATAGTTGTGGATGTCACTGTCATCCCCGGCTACCGCCATATTTCCAAGGCACTCCAATACTGCTGGTTTTGTCTGGTGGTTTCTTTCATATCTCTTTAGTATGGAATATGGGACATATCCTGCAACATATCTTAGTGCATTCAACTCGTCATCAGAAAAAGAGAAAGAAGTAGTTCTACTAGATGTTGGTGCAGCCACTGTTTCCGAATTTTTGGCAAAAAAGGTTGTTAATAGGCTTTCAAATAGCTTCAGGTTGACTGTTTGTGCCACCAGCTCAGGTTGCATGGGATGTCTAAACCCCTGCAAAAACGCTTCCAAATATCAGGAAACGTGTGGAGTCTTTGGAGATGACTAAAACACGGAACGGACTGGGAAAACGGACTCACAAACGGACTGGAAGGAACTCCCCTGAAAACGTTTTTTTTTGCCATAGAAACTCACTAAATCACTGCTACAAAGAATATAACACGTAACAACAGCCTTAAACAAACCTCTAAACGTGTGCTCGAGCCACCATTACTACCCTGAGATAATTTACAAAGCGCCAGTCTGCCAGTTTGAGCGCCTGTGACAGCGAAGTTGTCGGTTAGCTACTAACAGTTTAAGCAAACAAAGATTTGTAGTAGCCAGTTTCTTGCCAGCTGATTAAATACAACGTGGCCGCCACGAAGCCTACCTGTCACGAGCTGTCACCTGTAAAACTGAAGATCAGCCGTCAAACTAATTGCAGCAATTAACCAGACCAAGTAACATAAGGCTTAAAGCTTGTGTCTTGTCTTGTTTACACATTAGAAACGAAAGTGCGCTTTTAATTAAACACAAAATGAATTTAATTTCAGACTATCTTTAAGCGCAGGGCTTAATATCGGCTTGAGCAAACTTCGACATCGTGTTCAGAGCAGTTCAGAGGTTTGTTTCAGGTCGTTGTTGCGTGTTATATTCTTTCTAGCACCTATACAGTGAATTTCTATGGCCAAAAAACGTTTTCAGGCAAGTTCTTTCCAGTCCGTTTGCTAGTCCGTTTTCCCAGTCCGTTCCGTGTTTTAGTCATGTCCGGAGTCTTTTACGGTGGAATTCACACCAGAGTTTCTCTTTCTTTGTGGAGATGGACTTGTACTCCCTCAAATTGTCGAATATTTCCTTAAGTGACATCACTAGCTCTTCGCTGAATTCGTCAAAAGCGTCCATTGAAGCGTCTCCGTTCGTAATATGGTGCAAAAATGGGTTACCATTATTCCACGGAACGGCACGGAACGGAATGGCATATTCCGTGGCATTATTCTCCGGAACGGAACAGAGCAGACACACGTTCCCCCCAACGCATCAACTATAGTATTTCTTGGTGGCCATGGGAGTCCTGGAACGGCTAGATCTATAAAGGAAGTTTTATAGACTACATTCAACTCTAAATCTATAGCTATCAGGTCTGCAAAGCTATAGCATAAAAACTAGTAGTCGCAGTATTATGTCTGTTTTATTACAGTACTAATAAACTTAAAGGTTGTCTCTCAACTTGGACCAGTCCCCAAGCCTCAACTGTGTATGTAGCTATACAGCATGTCTAATTTAACCTTGCTACATAGGTTGATGCCACAGTGAAAAAAATTCTTACAGGAAGCAAGAATACAGTTGAACAGCAAAAATTGAATACAATTAACTATGGTGATAACACCAACATTATCGAGTAAAATAAGTGACAAAGTATTAGCATATACAGTAAATTAACACAATTAAATTAAAAGCAGTACAGCAAATAAATGGTACAATGATATACTACACTGTAACAATTACTAAACACTAGTTAGTTTCAATACAGTCTTGACAACTCCAGTGTACATTCTTTGTCTAAGGTGCTTCAACAGAAACTGGAGAAATGCATACATCCCCATGCATGGTACCATTCTGAACACTCCAAACAGCATATCATTGGAGGTCAACGTGGCATGCCAGGCATCCAGTAAGCCTTTGCTTGTTCAGTTTATTTTATTTTCAGATTTTTCTTCTTTTGCCTCTGATTGGTAACATAGAAAAACATTGTTGTTCAATACAAGATGAGAGATGGCTACACATCTTATAGGGTAGCCAAATACTAGTGTGCCAGGGTTTTCACCTAAACACAGGAGCACTGCATATGCAATGCTGAACAAACCACAATCATTACATCTAGTCTGTTTATGAACATCTACAAAGTTCAGGGTAATTTCTGATTTTGTTGGTGTGCAGTAAACAGGCCACTTGCATTAGTTGTCATAAGAAAACATACTATCAAAAACCAACGCATCTTTTTCTGGTTGAGTTACTAATTGTCACCCAGTGATTTCTGTTGCTGTCAAGTATAACTTGAAAGAAAGCACTTTCAACAATCAAACAACTCAATAGCCAACATCTTGAAATTTTGTTTGAACTACTTGTTCAATATTATATTGGTTAGCATTGATAATTGCAACATTAATCCAATCACCCGACAATACCATGCACAGCTTTGTCCCCATCCATGAAGTGTAATTCATCAATCCAGGAATGGGTGTCTTCATCTTTGGACAATTCTCTGTATGTATCAGCAGTCTTTTATTTTGTAGGAGGATGCTGCTTCTTTTCACTGAGTCGTATACTTTTGAACAAGTTTTTGGAAGCTTCATTGACAGGTTGACTCGATGGAGAGCTGTCCAAAAGGAGTGATCCACTGTGTGATGAGTCTTCCTCACTGCACACTAGATGATCTGCATGTTGGAGCAAACATATTAACTGTTAACATAATGATATTAACTACAAAAAAAGTAAGGAAATATTAATCCTTTTTTTCCCACTAAAAAATAAACATGTATGGTTAATTGTTAGTAGCAGAGCCCATATTAAAATTAGCTCTAAATAGAGTAGAAACCTGGTCAGCATGTTCTATATAATTTCATTGGTGTGAACCAAGCAGTCAAAGAAAAGTATTGAGAGAGAAAGTGGCAAAATGAGTGCTACCATTAGATGTTTGTATATCACCACCACAATGTGACACTGCAGTGCATCAAAAAACTACTATCAATGCTATTCTTGTCCAGAAAGTAAGCAATGATATTTGGTTGTTGGCCTTGCCATTTTTTCCCTATCTAGTAAACAACCACAGGCTACCAACACTTCGGTAACTCCACCACAGGCTTAGCAAACCCATGCAGATATCAAAGAAAGAGATTTGATAAAATTTTAGCTTAACTTTCAGCCATTAAAATTATCACCACTAGTGTTCATTTTGTTCAATTGATGGTAAATCCATTCTCAAGTTAGCATTAGGTTTACAGATAAGGAGGCTCAAGGAGCCTGTAAAGCCTGATCTTTACAAAGTTGTTGCATTTAAGAAGATTATAAATTGTAGCTAGGTTTGGAGCAGTCAGGCTGTTCCGCTGATAGACAATATGTCAAACAAACACACACTCACCTCTTTTACTGATTCTTGTCCACTCACGCAAGTTTTCAAATTCTGTGTTAGGGCCATACGTATTGCAACATACAGCAGTACTAAATTTCTCTTTCATAAACCAAGTCAAAAATTCAGTTTTCAACTGAGTGGCCTTTGTTTATAAAACTCTGAATCTCTTATCAAAATCACAGAGATCTGCTCTAGTATACCTAAAATGTAATTCTCAGTCCTTCTTAGCTCTGGTCTACCACCCTGGTTCTGCAGTCCAGATTGTTTTCTACTCTGGTTCTGTCATCCAGGTCGCCGTCTTCCACTCTGGTTCTGCCGTCAGAATTGCCTTCCATTCTGGTTCTTTCTGCTATAAGCACTTTCTATAACTACAGCAAAGACTGAATTCACCACAAAAGGACTTATTTGCATTCGTCACCAACTCACCTTCTTCATCTTGTGTTTCCTCGTGTTGTCACCTCTGTGACAGTTGCAGGTCACGTGATAAAATTTCACATTAGCATAATTCGAGGCATAACTATAGCCGAAAGGCTAGTTATCGGCTACAAGAAACAGCCGGCTCGTTTTGTTTGTCACAAAAGTAACATAGTATAGTGTTTGAAAGTGATTTAGAGGATATATCTAGGCACTTTAGGCGTTCCGTTCCGGAGAATAATGCCACGGAATATGCCATTCCGTTCCGTGCCGTTCCGTGGAATAATGGTAACCCAAAAATGCTTCAACAAACTTTCTACCACTCTCCATCCGGGAAGATTCTTCCGCTTCGTCACAAAACCCACTTATAAAGCTACGGACAATTCCACTCGCCATTACCAGAGATAATAGAGGGCGTAAACGGGATTGGAAACGGCTCACGTGCACCCAATAGTCTAATACTTTCTACCACTTTCTATCCGTGTAATGCGAAGTTTTCGCGGTTAGTTTCCCTCCTTTTTGGAAAGAGAACTTTGTTGCTACGCTGGTGTAACAGGCTTCGTCTTGTGTCGTATCTCGTGTCGCTCTATTGCTACCGCAGGAACTGTATAGCTGGTATGTTAGATACTTATGTCACAAAACCGCACAGTGTGTGGTTAGTTACGTCGAAAATGTTAACGTAATGTTTATGGCTTCGAGACAAACTTTTTGTGGGGGTAGCGTCGCTCTACTACACACTCTACATAGACGGTAATTAACGCATTTAACTACTCTCTGAGTGTTATTTTGCATGCTGCATAAAATGCTGCTGTAAATATAGAGGTTTACAAGTTATTCAGTAAGACATCTTAAAATTCGGGTTGTCTCACCACCTGATTTTGTGGGGGGGGATTCTCTTATTCTAAACTTCGTAGAGACCAATACTTGAATGTGTTGGGCTGCTTAAATGCTCTACTTTTGCATAGCGTTTGTAAACTACATCACGTGTTAGGCTAGGTATAGTATGTAAAGCATAAACAATGTGGATTTTTATTGTCACCACTGGCATATATAGCTATCATTCAGGCTAACTTGTTGAATGACTCTTGCAGAAGAATGGGTGGCAGAAGGTTTCGACTTAGTGCACACCGTAAGAATGAAGAAAGGAAGAAGGCTATGAAGAAGAAGAGAGAATGTAATAGCCAGCCTTCAGAAGTGGTGATTCATGAAGCACCAGTACCACTTCCCCTTGACATATATGCTACCAGACCAGTTGCGTCTAGTGATGTTTTGCATTCTCGAATAACTACACTGATGAGTTCTCCTTTCTTCACACACTTACACCCATCTTGGAAGATAGCCACTGCAGATCCACTGACTCTTTGTAAGTTGGAGGTTCAACAGTTGTCTACAAGTGAAGCATTGTGTGGCTGTGTAATGATGAGCTTAAGTATCAATTCAGAACTGAAGTGGACAGTGCACTACCTGCATCATCAACTCACAGCAGCAAATTGTCCCTTACTTAGTTCTTTACCAGATACCATTAGCAATGTAGCAAAAGTAATGGAAATAATTGAAACTCTGGATGCTGCTAAGTATTGTGTAGGCAACCCTGATCAAGATTTTGTTGAGTGTCGGCAGTATCGGCTATCAACACTACATGGAATTGCCAGTAAGTGACTCAATCCAGTATAACTCTAGAAATTAGGTGACTGTATGGTTGTCAGTTTCTACATACCTTGTAATCAAAGGAGCAACATAATAATAATTATTATTATATATAACTTTTAAAGAGGTATACATGACCCCTCTATTAGAGTATATTAGCATGAAAATTAAAAGTTTGTTGATATTTTGGTATCCTGCATCAAAGCTGAGCATCAAGCTCAGTGCCACAGAATTAAATAATCTAAATTGCATTACTGACTACATGTACACCATCACTTACTTTTTTAAGATCCAGGTTCTGGGCATTTGGAAGATACAATAGAGCCTTCTGTTCATCACAATGATTGCCACTACTTGCTTACAAGCACCAACCGGTATGACCGTTGTACTCAATGTAGTACACTTCGTAAGAATCTAAGAACACAAGTGCATCGCTTCAGAAACATTGACCTTGAAGCAAGTACCAGTAGCCATACTAACTACAGGTAACAAGTACATAGCAGTATTTCAATTCAGCATCTACTCACAATTGAACAGGCATCAGACCTTACCTACTCTTGTAAGTCGACTTGGTGAAGTGGAGAAACAATATCATGCAGCCAAAGTCAGAATTAAACAACTTAAAGAACAGATAGCTGCAAGTGTGGAGGTTGATGGCATTACCCTTGATGAAGAAACCCATGAAGATATCAAGGTATGTTTAAATGTATATATATATCACAAATAAATGCATATTGTGTTCACAGACTATTGCAAGTGAAGGACTAAAATTCCTTGAGAATGAGCCTGAGGACTCCTTTAAGCATATATTTTGGAAGCAACAACTTGAAGCAGCCAGCAAAACAGATGCTCGTACCATGCGTTGGCATCCCTTGATAATACGCTGGTGTCTTTACATTAGGCACAGGTAAATCTACAAGTTATCTTTGCTACAAGAGTACTTGTTCTAATAGGTCTGGGGGTGCATATGAATCAATGAGGAACACAGGATGTATACATCTTCCATCCCAACGAACACTCAGGGATTACACTTATTATGTAAAAGCCAGCAATGGATTTTCCAGTGATGTAGACAGAATGCTGATGAAAGCTGCCAACATAGAATCTTGTCCAACAAGAGATAAGCATGTCTTACTCCTGTTGGATGAGATGCACATCAAGGAAGACTTGGTCTTTGACAAACACTCAGGAGAACTGATTGGCTTTGTAGATTTGGGGGATATCAATACACATTTGCTACAATATGAAGGGAGACTGAAGGCAGATAGTCCACCTAAGCCCCAACTTGCCAAGTCAATGCTGGTAATCATGGTACGAGGATTGTTTACCAAGCTGCAGTTTCCATATGCACAATTTCCTTGTGCAAACTTGTCTGGAGACCAACTTTATGATCCTTTTTGGGAAGCAGTGAGGAGGGTAGAAACTTGTGGGTTTAAGGTGATATTTAAAGTATTGTTGATTAGCATGTAATGCATTATGCATGTAGGTTCTTGCTGCAACACTGGATGGCAACTCCATCAACCGAAAGTTTATGAAAATGCATAATCCATTCCAAGAGATTGTGCACAAGACAAAAAATCCGTTTACTGAAGAAGACCGTTACATTTACTTTTTTTCCGATCCTCCTCATTTGATGAAAACCATTCGGAACTGCTGGGAGTCAAAATCTCGCCACCTTTGGGTAAGTATTACTCTGCAAGGCCATTTACAAGTTGACTAATCTTCCTGTAGAATAATGGGAAAAGCATTTTATGGTCACACCTAACAACGCTATATAGCAGAGATACTGATCCAGGTATGGGAGTCAGACTGATTCCCAAAATCAAGATGGAACATATCAAGCTTACATCTTTCTCTAAGATGCGTGTTGACTTGGCTGCACAAGTACAAAATTGTACAGCCAATGTTTTATTCTTCTAGTCAATGTTATATTTAGGTATTGAGCCAAAGTGTTGCCAGTGGTATGAAATTAAGTATTGGAGAAGAGGCAGATGAAACAGCTAGATTTGTGGAGATGTGCGATAAGTGGTTTGATGCAATGAATGTACACAACTACTATGAAGGTATACACACTCGCAAAGATTTTCAAAAGCCTTATGAATCAGCAAAGGATGACCGATTAGTGGTATGTTAATTGAAATGTGAACATAACATAATAAGCTATTGTTTCTATGACATACATGCAGTTCATGGATGAATTCCAACAGTACCTCACAGACTGGGAAGAAGCAGTTGACCAACGATCTGGCTACTGTAAAGAAGAGAAAGCATTTATGCTACTAAGCAGAGAAACACGTCTTGGACTTAGAATGGATTGTAAGGGTACATAAGTTATATTAAAATAAATTATTTTGTTAATAGGTATGTCATTCAAAGAGCTGGTTCAATACATTTTCACTATTCCTGGGGTAAAATCTTTCTTAAGTCAGCGGCTGTGTCAGGATCCTTTAGAACGATTTTTTTGGAATACAGAGACAACGTGGTGGTGTACATGATAATCCAAATGCTAAAGAATTTCGCAACAACACTCAAGCACTGAGAGTTGTGAACTCAGTAGCCAGGGCTCCAAGGGGAGGAAACTGTCGCAAAGGAAAACAAGACACTTCACTAAGTAATGAAGATATTAATGAGCCACTACCAAAGCGAGCACGCATATCAAAGAAATGTTGACTAGATTTATATCTTTATTTCATTAGCTACATGAAATGTGCATATGTATAGCAGTATTGGTAGCAGATTAGTAGTGTGTGGGTTTGTGTGCGTGCGTGCATGTGTACATGTGTGTGAAGTGAGTATTGTACATGCTGCTTTTTATTCACTTTTAGTTGCCAATAGTTGTTTTCGTAATCCTTTAGACTTCCCAGTTGTTGTCTGGGTATCCTGCTTATACTTCTCTATCCAATTATTAGCATATGAAAATCCACGTATTGTGACCCATTCATTTACAATCATCTCAAGTAGGACATTGCCAATCTCTTCTTCCCATTCTGTACAAACTATGCTCCAAAAGAACTAGACATTGTCATTGTTCAGCAGAATTTGTTTGCTCTCTGCCCCTAGTAGTGGAATATGTTGTGAATTGATCTGCTTTCGTAATTGTGTTTCAAAGGCCACAAACAACTGGTATGTATCATTGTTGACTCTTTTCAGTCCACCTCTGTCTATCAAACTGATCCAATCTGTTGAGTCATCAAAATCATCATTTCTTTCATCGAGCAGATTTCTCAAAAGAGAAATTAATACCTCTTTATGCTGATGGCTTGACCGATATAGCTTCTTCTTTAATGACCTTGGCACGTACCCTGTAGCATAGTGAAGTCCATTCCTTTCTTCATATGTAAGTGCAGCCTCTTCAGTTTCGATGGTAATATTAGTGGAAATTGGGTATTTTAGTTTAGCTAGTTCCTTCAGCACATGATCTCCAATGTACTGGTAAAAAATTGGTGACCCTTCAGTGCCCACTGTTTTACAAAAGTTCTTCCATAAGCTCAGATAGTTAGCTGATGTACGCAGTGTGTGGTATGCGCTCCACATTTTCTCCCTCTGTTTCTTTGGAATTTTTCCCTTGTATGTGAAGCATGATTCGATGGATTTCATTAGGTTTTCTTCAAATCTTTTCGTTTCCGCATTGTTCTCAGGCTGTTCAATCCATTTCTTCATTTCTTTTGCTATATTAATTACATTTCTTGCTGTATGTGATGGCACTGTAAAAGATTCTTCTTTCAAAATGGACTCAATTCCACTTTTCACATATCCGGATCCATTAGCTGTAGATAGAGAGTAAAAAACAATAATATATGGCATGGATATAATTCTCAGGAGAATGGACTATTTGAACATTAGCTTTTGGTATAAAGTTATCAGCTATGGAAATATGGTTCAATTTGTAACCAAAATGTAGGCGAAGCTGGCAATTAGTCCTATAGTTTGTCACTGCTAATGCGGTAAACCGCACGCTGTAAGCCACACCCTTTACAACGTCAAATAATTAGTTAGCAGACAACAAGAACCGAGTTAAGTACCTGCACCTGCCATACACTTTCTTTAGCTGTTAAACCGATAACTAGAAGAACCAAAACTTCGCTGAATTTAGTCACTACGCACTGATAACACGGATAGAAAGCGGTTGCTAGGTAAATACGAGCGCGTTTCCAATCCCGTTTACGCCCTCTATTATCTATGATTACTAGCTACGGATGAAAGCCCTAGTGACGGTGCGTTCTTTACGTCATGCGAGACACGGATATGTTTGTGCGCGAGTCTCCGTTTCCAATCCCTATGGTATACTGTGTCTATGATTCTACTAAAGTGTTCAAGTACCTATATTCTAACCCCGTCTTCAGTATTGGAACAACTATTTTATATAAGGAAGTGGTTACTGAACCGAAAGGTTTTTTATTTTCGCATCTAGTAGTTTTGCCGAGCATTCAACTTTAGGGGACGTGAAAAGTAGCATTATTTAGTTTAGGGATAGGTTCAGGTTCAGCTTTGGTTTCTTCTTCACCTTTAGGTTCGTTCTTCTTACTATATAGTGAGACTACTACGTGAGTAGCATTTATAAGGTAGAAAAGTAGGGGTAGTGGGTAGCTAGCAGCGGTAGCATAGTGGTTAGCACACTGCCTACAGTTGCAGTAGTCCAGGGTTTGAGCCCAGGTTGAGTTTTGTGGGTTTTTTTTCATTTAGTTACCCTTTTTATCTAAGTTTTACTGTCGGTTCAATAGTGAGTCCGGCTTATTCGGAACCGACTTTCGGTTCAGTAACCACTGCCTTTAAAAAACTCTCCCTATAATGAGACAAAATGAACCTCAAATCTATAAATGACTCTAATGTTATTCGCTATTGAGGGCTGTGGTCTATTTTTGTTTGAGCCAAGGTAGAATTTTTGGACTGTTGGTTCCAACACCAAAACATAGATGCCTGGAATAAATACAGTCAGTATATGAATTAGCTATGCTGCATGTGTAGTGTGCACAACATTTTTTGAGGACAACTATACACACTTGCCACCACCATCCACTTCATTTTATCCACCCAAGTGCAAACACCACAGCATATTGAAACAGCTATACTTCCCAAGAACTATCATTGATTCAGTGGAACCCAATATTAACCTCATTAATTGAAATGACTGATAAGAAATTATTTCTAGATAACATCTGTAGCTATAACTAATCATTTGTAAATAGCTAATTGCTAATTGTACATTATGTTCCCCCCCCCCCCCCCCCCCTCTTATAAATCCCCCCACCCTTGTAATTTTCTTCCCCCTGGGCATAATCAGTAAACACTATATGTCCATGCAGTAATAATAATAATTGTTGTAATTGTATATGATGGGGTACAACAATTAAGGAGCTATAATAATCAATTAAGGATTAAGAGCTATGGACCTTGAACATTTAAATGGTTCAAAATTCACTAACAAATTAATGACCATGCGTTCATGCATGTGACATGCACATATATATAATTGTACAAGTATAAGGAAAAATTAGGAATTTTAAGTTCGATTAGCTATAGGGATCATAGAAAAAAGTAGGGAAACAAGGGAGGTCGCCTCAGTATACACCTGCAGATATACTAGTGTACATTTATCATGTAGTTTATACCCATGAATGAATTACAGGGATTAAATGTTAGGTGTAGGTGACCTCCATGTTATAAAAAGTAAACAAATTAATTAGAAATTTTAAGTTTGATTAGGGATCATGGGAAAATGTATAGGGAAACAAGTAATGGAGGGATAATGGAGGGATATTATGAATGGTGAACCCACAAGGGATATTATGAATGGTGAACCCACACATACCGCATCAAATGAAAGGATGGCGCCAGAGTCATCTGAACGCACGCCTCAGCTATCAGTTGTTGACCTGAAAGTGAAGTGGCCACTGCGCTTCATTATTTTGGTTACATTATCTTTTTCTCAGGAACTACTCAACTCGTTAAAGCTCAGAAATTGAAACACGTACTATCTTCATTCGAACATTGCCACAAGATGTTCTTATTTCAGTAGAATTTCTTACCTATATGAACACCCTACCAATTATCAATCTCAATCAATCAATGTACATGCATCATCAAAAGACAGCTGAATCATTTAATAATTCATGATATCTATATATTCCCTCGCATGTGCTGTAAAGTAGATGTTTTATACTATGCTAATGTTCAAGATACCAATCCCGATCTACTCCCCACAACTTTGATACAGATTGTATGCCATGTCAGTAGCTATGCACTGTTACACGTATACTATATATATAAACAGCTCAGTTTCCCACAGACCTGCAGTTAATGCAGACTTGTCAAACTGCATCGCATTCAAAGTGTTTAAAATGAATAAATAAATTATAATGCTGTCTGCAAATTTTTTTAAAAATGAATAAATTTATAAAACTAATGTAAAACAGTTATTCATAGCCCATGGAAAACAGCCATGCAATTTAAACTGGAGTTACCATGTCTATATATAGAGTTACCATGTCTATATATGGAGTTACCATGTCTATATGATTGTAAACTTTTCATAAATAGTTATAGGCATTCGTCTATAGTTACTGCATCAGCTAATTGATGAAACAATTACTGACTCTTGTAACAGTAAACTTGTGAATTTACTGTATACAAACAATGGTAGCTGTCAAGTTGAGTTTGTCATGTAGTTACGTATGCTGTTAAGGTTATGGTAGAATTCACTATAATCAGCTACACTGCACAGAAGAAGGTTTGACAGATCATATTCATTGTACAACTTTTTTATAAATTGGTACTTCTATTCCTCTGGTGAGTATAACAACAGTAATGAGTCACACACCCATCACCTTGGAATAACTATATTGTACACCATGCAGCTGGAACAGCTCATTGGTGGTTGCTTTAGTCAATAAAGGCTACAAATCCCTTCTTGCAATAGACAAATTTCATAATGAAAAATTCAACTGTTGCCCCTAGCAACCTAAATTTTACATTATTTGTAGGTGTCAATGTCTAAAGTCACCTCTCCAAGTTTTAAAAGGACAGCATAAATAAGTCATGAGATATGACATTTTGAAGTTGCAATTTTCCCATACATTGTTAATGAGAGGGACAACAGTTGCCCCTTCTCAGTAATCACACAAATCATGGGATTCAAGGTGTAGTTATCTATGGTCATATCTTATGACCTATATACACTATCCATTTATAACTTGGAGAGATTATTGTTGACAATCACACCTACAAATTATGTAAAATTGAGTACATGTACTTTTGAATTTTTAGTTTTTGCATATGTTGAAATACCTCATTTTTGTGATTTCCCAGAAGGGGCCACTGTAGCCCTCTCACATAGATATGTATGGGAAAACCACAAATTTCAAAATGTCATATCTTATGACATATATATGCTATCCTCAAAATTTGGAGAAGTCACTTTAGATGTTATCACCTAAAAATAATGGGAAATTCAGGTTGCTAGGGGCAACAGTTATTTCTATGTTATAAAGTCTTATTATGGAATTTGTCTATTATATGCATGTTGAGTGTACAATGTATCATGAATATACTGAATTAGACGTAGTATTGACACATATGATTAATACTATACAGTTTGTGCGGATGTCTATTATACAAGTCAGCAAAGACTTCCTCCACTGATAAAGGCCTTTGTCAATGGAGCAAAATCAGGGTCAGCAGCAACTGATAAAATGTCGATTGTTCCATCTAACACTTTCAGTAACTTCCTAATCACATCATCTCTAGTCTATTGTTGGGTAACTATATGGATCATGTATAATTACTTGTCTATTTACCTCGAGATATTTCCGAACTTCACAGTCAAATGCTATCCTATTCACACTTTCAGCAAGATCACTACCTGTAACACAGATGGCACAAACTACTGCATAGTAAATAAGTTTTACAGGAGGAAACTTTGTAACAACATTGTGATCCTAAAAATATTCAGTGAAACTATTTTCAGCAAAATAAGTTGTATAGGACAAAAGCTGTGGAGTTCATGACATATAGCTCCCTCTGAGTATTAACACAACTTACCATAACATCCATATGCTATCTTAAAACCTTTGCTGGTTCCTTGACAGTCAGATACAAATGTGATGGTGGTACTGCTGGTAAGAGGGGTTACTGATAAGGGAACACTAATACTACCAGTGTATTGATTGGTACCAACTGATAAGGAGTCACCAGAGCCCATAGATTGGTCGATAATAAATACTAGTATTTGCTGGTTACTAGCACACTGCAAATTGTAGCTCCTCCGCTGCAAAACAGGATAATTGTTAGGATAGTTCGGGGAAGTGAAGAAGTTGTCAGCCACATTCACCATGGGATCTATACATTAGTATATATGTCACTTGTAACACACTAGTATGGTATACACCTACAAGTTATGATATTGCATGGTGGAGCTGTGGTAGTGGGTGGAGCTGTGGTAGTGGGTGGAGCTGTAGTAGTGGGTGGAGCTACTGTTACAGAACTACATTCCAGCGGTTCTGTAGCACCACTAATGATAGTGGTATATCCTGAGAGACATTTCCTACAAGAAGTCTGGCCAATGTACGGTTGATAAGATCCAATAGGACAAGGATCACATGGGAGATGACCATCGCCAGAGAAGTGACCAGGTTGGCAAGGTGCTGTGGTCATATTACATCATATAGTGAATATACTTGTTGGATTATAGAGTTTTCACTGTATTACATTACATGACATCATATTACCTCACATAACATCATAAATTATATTGCATGTGACATCATATTACATCGCATGACATCACACATTACACAAAACACATACCTACACACTGGTCCACACTGGTCGATCCCTTCCCTACAGTTGTCCTACCCTGTGGACACTGGACACAAGCATCTTGGTTAGGTTGATCTGTGTAGTGGCCAGTGGGACATAGTCTACAATTTCTACCCTTAACATATGACCCAGGAAGACAGGTAGCTGTTAGGAACTGATATAACTATATGAGAATTACAACAATTCTTACGAGTTGGTGATTCCGGAGTAATAGTAGTTGTTGTAGTCAAAGTAGTTGCTGTACATCCTGTTATGACATGAACAGCACAACAACATGTGCAGACTATGTGTTAACCAGTTAACGGTTGGTACCTTCACAGATAGTAAAATAACCAAACCGTCTTATTGCAACATATATAACAAGTTGATGTTGTGTGTGCTACTTCTAAAAACCAGGCGCCATGCAGCTAGCTAACTCATCTGGAATTAACCAACTATGTATTATAACAAATAGGGTTATTTGTTCAATAATACATTTATTACTAGTGTGTAATTCTCGTATTTCATAATTTATGAAATTTTCGTAATTCTTTTAATTACGTTGCTATGCACTGCTAAGGAAGCGCTTGTTAAACAAACCGCTTTTACCAACATATTATGCACAGAAGTATCTTCTAAACTGTTTTATAGTTTGACTATCATGTTTTTTCCAACAAATTCTCTTGACAAAGCCTCATCGCATACGTAAGGGATATGCCCCCTTTCAACTTGATAGGCTATTCTACGAGGCCTGCACTGTTGTTTTTCAGTTGTTAAATGCCTGAAGGGAAGGTAATTCACAAAGTCTGAGGAGAGTTGCCATACCCATATTTCAGACCGCCGAAAAGAAATCACCTCAGAGCAAAGTTTACCTGTGCAGAAGCTTAATACAGACTTCTTTTCGCTCTTACTCTTATGTAAAAGCTACTTTTACCATTATTTAACAATTTTGCTCACATGGGTGCGTACAGACAAACATAGCTAGGTAAAAGCGAAATGAACACACACACATACACTTTTACGAAAACAATTTCAGTAAACCAGGTGTGTGCCCACAGCTGGCTTTCGGCTGGCTGTGGGTGTGCGCCTGGTTTAAAACACGTTACTTTCTATAAGACATATAAAACATGTTGTATGTGATCACCATACCATGATCATTACATCACTAACCATTTCCAAACTCAACAGTAAAGTTTTTAGCAGACACATACTTCCCATCACCTAACAAGACATCACCAGATCCTTCAATAAATCCTCTGATGCTGCTAGCGATGAAGACCCTTAGCTCATCTTGAGAGGATACAGACACGTATGGTGCTAGAATTAGTTTTAGTGGCACATCAGCTATCAGACTGGTTACTGCTCCATCCTAGGGTATGGTAACCATGGGATCATGTGATGCAAGTAATAATCTTACCATTTCATCACAGTCAGCGGTTGGGTTAGCACACAGTTCCAAGTGTCCACCAAATTGTCGTACCAGTTCACCGCCGATACTCATCCATGACACTATAGTACTGATGAGTTTAGTATAGTTGAGTTGAGAACATTGAGTAGATGATAATTGTTCAACAGTAAAGTGTAGTACTATAGTAATATCCACTGGAGGTCGGCTGCCACAATCACAACCTAATATGGAAAATTTACAATAGGATATTTCCCTATAATAGTACTCACCTTCAGAGCAACACTTTCCATTAGCAGCCAGAACTGATCCATTCTCACACATCAGACTAGTGTCAACCTTGAGTGATGTAGCTACCTGTCCAGAAATGGTTGCTTGAGGCACACTTGATAGAATACACTGAAAGAAGCGCTTGACAGTTGCCAGTTGTTTAGTGTTGAACTTCATAACACAAGAGTTATCTGCTCCACACTGTGGCCTCTCAACCTCAACAAGTAAAGATGTCGTAACATGTAACTGCAATCCTGTGATGGTGTCATTACAAACAGATGAAGTGTCTGCAGAGCCAGTAGTTACTGAGAACCTCAATCCTTCAAATAAGATAGGACTAACTGGATACTGGTGGAGAGAAGGTATGTCAGCCCAGCTCTGTTGAGCACAGCTGGTATTGTTGACTGTATAAATGTTTGTGATGTCCAATAAGACATTAGGAAGACAGGATGATCTTGACATCTGTTTGGCTGCAAGAATATCATGTATATGGATTGTTTGGGTTAAATATTGAATAGATACATTGAACAGCATTTAATGGGCCACTTAACTGTTAATATTGATCAACTTACATGTACAATTGCACAGGTAGACTGGACCCTGCTCCACTTGGCTGCAGTCCTCAGCACAAGTCGGTGATGCTGTTTTACGCTGTTCAGAATTACTGAACAGTCTCACGGTCATGGTAACACCATCAGCTGTAAAGCGTTCACTAGTTTTCCTGTCCATAATCTTTTTGATAGCTGCCTGTTGCTGTCTAACACTGGTGACCAGATCATCGCTCAGCATATTTGCAACACATGTTAACAATACACACATTTCAACAGAAGCCCTGTTACATTGCCTGTCACTGGTTGCTATGAATGTACAATGCATATCAACAACACTAGTAGCATAGAGGTTAAGGTAGCTGATTAACCGATCCTCTAACGAATCTATCACATCATTGTCACTGCAATTTGCACCAGAAAGACGTCCAGTCAGGTCCAGTTTCACTGTCTGGTTGGCAAGCAACAAGTCTACATAGGATGGCAATTGTGGTCTAATAAATTCTGTTTGTTTATACTATATGTGATTATTTCATACTCAACATGACTCTATGCCATATATGGTAATACTATGGTGCCATACTGACCAGAATATCAGAGGAATTACAATTTAATTGCCCATCATAAGAAATCAAACACTAAAAGGATATAATATTTAACCACAGTCAAGTCTGGCTGATGACAGCTGGCAAGTACATTCTTGTGAGTATATAGTCACTTTATAATCATCTTATACTAGCTATAGAGCAATTAACACTTAAAGATCATAGAAATTAAAGTCATAATAATAGGACAACAGGCATGAGGATATTTAGAGCTAATCGTTTCAAGTTTTCTATTATATAATATGAGCTCTTGTTTCAAGCAATCTATTGTTTGAAGGTTGACTATCATTCTTTCAGCAAAAATTGTTTTGTACATGTGGGTGCTGATCTAGTCATCATTGATATGATGCAATACACATGATATGGCAGTTACAAATGAGGATCTCAGGAGAAGCCACACACACACAGTATCAGGTTACAAGGTTATTCATGTACGTACCAGAGTTGATGATTACCACGTCTCTAAACTAGCTGTCATTGATTATATTCTTCATATGTGAAGTTGTTAGTGAATAGAGTGGCATCCCAGCTACAGTCAAATTACTATAACACGTCTAGCTAGTCGTTCTTGCAAATTGAGAACAAGAGCTGTAAGGTGTTTTTTAAGATTCTGGCCCCCAGTGCTTATAGACATATTCAGTACATTAACATACAGTGCACCATTAACAATACAGTACAGACAAGTAACAACTTATTGACTAGTGCTACTTTAGTACCTGCTGACACGAGACGAGATACAAGGAACGTATTAAGCAGCCCAAACAACAATGTATAGCTATACATCTTCTCTGCTCAACTAGAGATAACGCGGTATGATACAAATTAGTTTAGGAATTATTTTACAACTACTTCGCCTTAAGTAGGAAGTAGGCTTTATATAATCAGTCATGGTACGTCACAGCTAAAGCATCACGTGACACAACTGTTGTTATAACAACTGATGGGCGATAATAAGAATATAAACCTCATTGTTCGGAAGCTACTAAAGGTATTGGAATAAATATGATAGATATAGTACATGACATGTTGCAGGTGGTACGAGAACATTTAGTCCCTTGTTTGGCATATTTGGTCCCTCCCTCGCCGGTATTTAATAGGCCACTCCAAGAAAATTCATTGTTTCCCATTTCCCGCCCGCATGCTATGCTGTAAACTGAACATTTATTCATTATTTATCACGTGAATGTGTAGCAGTTGTACACAGGCACTATTTCTAGCAATAACCTTATTCAGAGTCATAACTCATGGAGCTATTTCATGCCCTTAGTTTAGCTCTAATAGCTGTTGTGTGGGTCAGGATTTAAAAATTAGTAACATAGCTAATGAACTGCCCGCCCGCATGCAGTTTTGAGATCAATGAAATGGGAAACAATGAATTTTCTTGGAGTAGCCTTACACCGGCATAGATAATATACCTATTGACAGTAGGTATATTATCTATGACACTGGCTAGTGCTGTAGCGTTAGAACATCATTTAGAAAATGATGGGAGTTTAAGGGACCTCTGGAGAGGTTCTCTAAAATGATTAGAGACCCCCTGCTTATCTCCAGTTGAGGGAGTCACCACACCTCACTAATGATCACTGATCTATTGAGCATCAGTCGGCTGTTCTTGGCTCTACCGCAATTATTTGCTAGTTTAAAACTGGGTACATAGGCTGGCTGCATTTGGAAATAAGGTTACTTGCTCAAGGAAACAACAATGGCATTCACCCCCCAAGGGTGTTGAGCTGTGAAACTTTTACTTAATTAACAGGCCAATGCCACACCATGAGTATGTTAATAGTCTTCCTTGACACAGTTGCTTTAGAGATATAGTTAGTCTTGCTGACCTGTATGAACTTGGGGAGGGGGACAAGTAGTTATGGTAAGGAAGTAGCCAGTACAAGTTAGTTACACTACTACATGGTCACATTAGGAAATCAGAAACATTAAGTGAAGTCAGACCAAGTGGTGACTTGATCTGTACACTGTGTGGTCAGTGAACAAGTCTGACTGTGTGCTCACTATGTTGGATAGAAATTGGTTGCTATTTTGAATGCAGTGATAAGTTGCTGTTGATAGTGTACAGCTAGTTTGTCCAACTGATATTAGGTTTGCCAAGTGATAAAATTAGTTGCCAATTATTATTCACCGTGCAGTTTGTACAAACTAGATCTAAAAAGACCACCACCTCATAGTAAAATGAAAAGCAGAAGATTATATGTATATGGTAGGTCATTCAAACTGGAGAAACCAAAGGTTCCAACAGTCTAGATATTTAGCCAAGAGCAAAATTTATAGTTGGGTGGGGTCAACTCTGCTCCAGTAAGTGTGTGTCATTACCCCAACACTGTACTACTGTGACACTGTCCAGTGACTTGCTATAGTTATTACACAGACTTAACCATATAACAGTACAATAGCCCAATGGGTTGGTGTTGACATGATTGTTATGGTAACAGACACCATCTGAAGATGAGTCCGAGGCAGCACTACTGAAGACATTCTGGTATGTCACTGTTACCCCTGTGTGTGTAATGTGGCAAGTTACACTCTGTAGTGATCAACATTACAATGACAGAGACTTCCCTAGTGACAACTACTCCAAAGTAGATCATGTAATCCAGTGTAGTAGTGTTGTCACTGTTGCTATAGTTACTGGCAGCTCTGCTGGATCAGCGACTGTGTGTAACAGGTTGGTTAAGTGAAGCCAGTGAAGTTCATGTGCTAGCCGTAGTAAGATGTGTGAGGATATTATCTCGTGATGGTACACTGAGGGTGAGCAATGATTGTGTTTGTATGACTATTTATTGTTTACAACATAGGGTCTCCTTGGTAACCAACGTGTTATATCTGTGATAGTGGAGGTGGGTGTGGTGGGTCAGTTCATGTAATCTAGTTATAATGTAATAGTTGTTCCAACACATGACTGAAGATGAATCAAGTGATAATGTTATTGAACTGGCCAGTAAGTGTCCGTCTTTGTGTGTATATGTTCACTAGTATACTATTAGACATAGTTCAGAAGTTATCAGGTACTGACAGGTTGAAAGATACTCTAGTACAACAAGGTGTACATATTGTAAGGATATAACCACAATGTTAATTGTTAGATCCCTCATTCATAGGAGACATGTCGATTACTATCAGCCAGTAGTCTAGCGTTACTACAACCATGTCTGTGTGTATTGATCAACCTAGCTAAGAGGTACACTCACTACACACACACACACACACACACACACACACACACACACACACACACACACACACACACACACACACACACACACACACACACACACACACACACACACACTAATTATATTGGTGGGTATATAGTGAGAGGTGTAGAGGGGCTGTGATCTCAGCTAATTGTTTGGAGAAGTTGTTACACATACTAGCAGAATATGATGTGTCATGTCAGAGGTGGGGTAGCATTGTATAACAGCCCCACCCACCTAGCTGTTGCAGGTTAGCAGTTGATCTGATCTCACTACTAGTGAAGGAAAGTCATTGTAGAGATCAATTAATCACCATAAACTGTCTTTCTGTATTCTTGAGGTGAGTCAGTCTCTTGATTGCTGTGATATGTTGATCCACCTTGATCTAGTGTTCTACAGTGCAAAGATCTCCACTTGTTATTCAGAGTGGTATGGAGTATAGCTTGATGTCACATCATATGACATTATAACACATAGGTAGGGATATTGGAGTGGCTGGTGGAGGAAGGGGACCAATTTAGACAACTAGGGGGAATCCCCATTGTGCTTAACTTGTTGAGGTCAGTGATCAGTATATTAGCCGCACCCACAATTTGCTGTTGCAGGAAGGAGGGGCTCAGTGATGTCACTAATGACAAGGTTAGTATGTGTGTGTACACAATGGAAGGTTTGTATACCATGAAGGCTCTTATTTATCAGTGCCACACTTTAAGAAAGTATGGGCTACTGTAGTATTGGCTGAAAGAAGGTTTGTGAGGGTTCTGGGACACACAAGGATACACTACCAATTCACTCATTAGAATACTTGGTATTGTTAGTGAGGTGTTGGGGTTGATTTGCTCACTGTCCAACTCCAAAGTAAAACTCCAAAGGAAGGTCATAAGCATGGTACACACACTATTAACCCCACAACATCTCTCAATCTTACCATTCCAGGCCACTGTGTTAAATCACAGTACTGCCACTACCAAAATGGTAAATTACTTATAGAGGCCCTTGGCATGTTTGGAAGTACTGGATTGGCATATTTCAGGGTGGTTTTGCAGATTTGCTAGTGAGTCAAGTTGAGGGATCTGGGAGTGCAGACCACATCTGCTGGATCACCAACTCTTTAATATCAGTTATGTAGGACTGGGAAGTGATTCAATTACATGTCCAAATTCTGCAATTGAACTGAAAATTCAAAATTTAACTACTAAATCTGTAAACTTTTGTTATTACCCATTTTTTGTGCTATAAATTAGTGCTGAAACGAATAGCAATATTTACTATTTGAATAGTTGTTAACAAAACGACCGAATATTCAATTATTCTTTAAGCTTATACTTCTATTTTCTGCAGTACCTGCCCTTCGTGCAGGTTGAACTGGATGATTGATATAATATTGTGCTAGCCCTTTGAATATTGTATTGTTATACTTAACCACACATGTACTGCTGTAGAATCAAAATACATTATAGTGTGCATGTCTGTGATCCATTTATCTCACTGACTTTAACAATAATCATATTATTGATGCAGCAGGCATTCAAGTTATGACATTGTCATAGATACATCACTTCATTCACAATCTTAAATTTCAAGACTGGCTTTTCCATCTGAATACAGTGTACAAAGTGCTAACGATTATTTGAATTGTGTGTTAATGAATCAAATAGTGTCATGCTGACCAAACAGTCAAATAATTGAAGAATCATTTCAGCACTACTATGAATGTTCTACTAGTGTGTAGTTTTGACTGCTCTATTAGAATACATCTGACTGCTCTATTACAGTAGTCATTGCAGTTAATTTAAGCTGAGGAATCAATACAGGGAGGGAACCACAGAAAACCACTCTAAATACACCTTGGGTGATTTTATTACAAAAAAATGGTTTGGCCACTAAAGAGTAACTGTCTCTACTAATAATGACCCATAATATCCTACACATATTCAGTTGATGTGTCATTAATAATCATGTCACTAGGTCAACATCTCTGATGGACAACACAAGGATAAGAAACTGGCTTTGTTATGTGGTATGTACCTGTATTATGTGCAAGGATCACATGAGCCCCACCCACTAGGCTGTTGCTCTCTGCTTGCACAGTCATCACTTAATGATATCAATGCTAATAGTTTGGTGCAGTCGAATGGTGTTTACGTTATTGCTTGTCATGTGATGCCAGTCAGCTCCACCCACCATGTTGTGCTGCAGAAACATGTTTGTAGGGCTTTACGTTATCTGTACAGTATGGAACGTAACAGGAAACAGTTTAAAAGGTGATTGAGTGTACAGTGCTCCCTTGACTATATGACCCCCTTGGGACTAAGATATGTTCAGACAATCAAAAAAGATAATCAAAGCCCATTCATTTATATACAGAGCCCTGTTCAAGTGCTGTACATCTTAGACAAAATACTCTAATAGAGCAGTCATTTCTACTGTTCAGATAACCAAGTGTTTGGATAATAGAGATTTGAATCGAGGGAGCACTGTATAAGTTAAGTGTGCGTGTGTGTGCGTGCACTTGTGTACAGTGTAGTGTGTGTTTACACTGAATGTTCTATTAGAGTAGTTGGGTGACTGCTCTATTAGAGTATTTTGCCTCCAATTCTGATCCAGGTCCAATGTTGCATAACCTTTGACAATATACCTTGGAAAGGTGTATTTTAGTGATCATAATAAAACTACATTAAGGTTACAGGATACTGTAAACCCCACATGTACACTATCAATCATTTTTCATGATTAGGGGTTTGATTTTTTTTAATGCATTGTTATCGAATATTTATGCATTCTTAACTTCTCATTAATCGACATGGAATTCAAATGTTGTTAGGAAACATGAGTTGTCCCCATGTCATTTAGTGAAAACTGAACCAAAAATCAGACCAATGAAGAACCATGAGAACTTACTAATAATTCTAAGGTTTGAAGAACATCACTTGTGGGGGACTGAAAAGAGGATTTGTGAATATTGTGTATAGTTGCTGAAATATGACTACAATATGGCCTAAAGCAAGACACTGTGGTCACAAAATTAATTTTTAAATTAATATCACAAGCACTAGAAACATTATTTCTAACAAATGGTTCCGTCAAGCCCTAGACAAGAAGCCAAGCTAGTAGTCTGTTTATACAAAATGTTAATAACTAGTTTGACAGTCCTGAGTTTTGGTTCAGGAAAATATTTCCATGAGTCAGCAAAATTACAAGTGTGCCAGTTGCTAAGTGTGTTGTTTCTATGTTATCTTGTACTGTTGTGTTTTCTTGTACCTTGTAACTGTCCAGTCAGCACGCTATTATTCTCCCAACTATAATATTGTTTAAGCCTGTTACCAGCTGATACACAACATAACAACACCAAGCCCGCTTTAATTACGTAATAAAATTTTTGTTTGACAGTTGCTCACTATCCTGTAACCTTAAGACACAAGTTCATTATAATCTTCAGCATATTGATCAAGCAGAGTCTAATAGTGAAGAGCCCCCATAGCCCAGACCTGTCCCTGGTGTAGTGTGTGTGTGTGTGTGTGTGTGTGTGTGTGTGTGTGTGTGTGTGTGTGTGTGTAGTGAGTACAGTATAGGGTCATGTGGTATAGGGTCATGTGGTATAGGGTCATGTGGTATACAGTAGAGTTATTACATAACAATGCAGCCAGGAAGATCTCTTTTACTTAGTCATGCTCTAGTTTGTGATTACTAATAGCATAATGATTAATGGGATAAAATCATGATTCTTATATACAGGATGTTTCCAGCTAAAGTATTAGAATCTTTTATTGATGTCGGTCACTACGTCAAAGAGTTATCAGCGTATACTACACTTGTGCAACTGATCAACTCATTATCAGTGAGTAGGTGTGGCTAGTGGGGGAGGGGTTATAGTGATTGTCCAATCAGAGTGTAGAATTGGAGGAAATGGCTCAGAACATCCAATCAGTAGACAGGAGCAGTGAACCACTAGCCAGTATAGGAGGGTACCTTGTGGTGGAGCATCTTGGACAAGGCGCCTTTGGTACTGTCTACAAGGTTTGTGTGACTGGTGGTGGTGGGAGGGATACAATGAAGCATACAAGACTGTAGTTGGTCACTATGCAGGGGTGTACCCAAACCTTTGGTGATGCCAGGGCCTAGCTGTATATTTGTAGCAGGAAAGACATACCTTAACAACCGGGGGGGGGGGGGTATGGGGGCATGCTCTCCAGGAAATTTTTGAAATTTCGATGAATCTGAGATTGATTTCAGCAGTATAATAATAATAATAATAATTAATATGCTGTATTAGCTATTAGGGTATCTCAATTTGTCTTGCTAACTACATACCTCCTAGAAAAATTTAAACATTATACGTAACCCTCTGAAGTTGAATAGTTTTAACTGTTTGTTAGAGTAATATTACTACTGCTCGTGTTTGCTTGACTGCAATATTAGGGTGACTGTTCTATTAGAGTATCTCGATCTTGATGTTTATTATAGTATACAATTATTGATGCCCTGGCCTGGCATTTCCACTGTGTTAGTGATCTTATTGTAGTCTCATCTCAAGCCATCCATACATTTGATCTTCATGTGATCAAGTTCATGGGTAGCTGGAGATGAGACTGAAATACATTGTAACTACTTACTGTAATGAGGTGGTCTTAGTATCAAGTGAGGATTTGTGCTGTTCTTAGTAACACAGGAGAGATCATTATACACCTTGTTACACATAGCCTGAGGGTGGTCATTACAGCCCCCGGGTTTGACATGTCTTCATATTACACACATAGGTAAGGAGAACAGACTCGGACTATTGTTATGCCATGAAAGAGGTAATCAGTAAAGGAGTGTCCTCTCACATCACATGATCCACAGATCAAGTCGACACACTCGATACTTGGCCAGACAGTAGAGGAACGAGAGAGAAGCCTTGGGAGGTTATTGAATGAAGTTAATATTATTAAGGAACAGGTTAGTAATTACTGGTAATGGTACAGACCTTGTGCTCAGCTGTGACCACATTAGACAGGTGGCCACATTAGACAGGTCACTTTGTATACAAATGATACATTTCAATTAGATAGGTGACCTGTCACTGTAGTAGTAGAGTGTTTTGAATGGTTGAGGGAATTCCATCAGTAACATTATATTGCTATTCAATTTTTAGGGGCAAGGATTGAGTCCATAATATTATTAAAGGGCTGCAACAATATAAGTCTGCTAGTTTTTATAGTGTACCAATATGGAAATTACCCATTACCAAGAGTCCATAATATATATACTAAGGAGAGTATCCTACTCTCATATACCCCTGTAGAAGGGAATATCGTGAAGTTATAACGTAACGACAAGATGTTGTGGTTTCTGACGTACGGGCAGCTGTAAAAGTGCAAGTATCGTTAGCACCGTTTCACACTCGTGACGCTCAGAATAGCCGTATTCGCGAATGGCCTAGCAAGAAACACCTACTAAGCGGTCTTAACCCATGAAGGAACGATTGTAGTTCGGTGAGAAACGCTTAGAGCTGGAGATGATTTCGTTGCTAGCGACGTTGTTAGGCACGCGCTCAATCGATACCGTGTTCAACTAATGACATCATTAATTATACAAAGAAAAACGGGCGAACTCAGAAGTGCTACGTCATAACTTCACAATACGCCCTTCTACAGGGGTATATGAGAGTAGGATACTCTCCTTAGTATATATATTATGAACTCTTGTTATTACCTATATATAGTAACAGAATTGAAGAAGCAGACTTATATTATTATGAACAACTGAGAATTTGAATCCAGGCACTTAGTAAATAAAATCTCAGTATTACCATTCAAATTATAATCAAAGTGATTTGTCTATTGGGTACGCATCAGCTAACAAGTCACCTTTTATCAATATCACATCATAATGATATTGATCACTTCATATTGATGATCAGTATCGCACCATATTGATATTGATCAATATTCATGATCAGGATCATATTTGATCATTATCACATCATATTGATCACACCATATTAATATTGATGATCAGTATCACATCATATTGATATTGATCACACCATATTAATATTGATGATCAGTATCACATCATATTGATATTGATCACACCATATTAATATTGATGATCAGGATCACATCATATTGATATTAATCAGAATTTACTAAAATTGATCAATGCAGAAAGTTTGTCCATAAATTATGGCTGGCTACACTCGATAGTCGTGTGATCTCATTGTTGCTATAGTTATATCATCCCAACATCATCAACTATTATAAAGTGTTCCGAGAAGGTGGGTGTGGCTGCTACTTCTGTAAGCTGGTAGCTATGGTAATACACTGCAGCCAGTAACCTATACATCATAATGGAGTTGATTGATGGAGCATCCTTGTTACAATATTGTAACTCTCTGAAGGAGAAGAACAAATCATTTAGTGAAGATAGAATATGGAAGATCTTCACACAGGTAATTAGGGAGTTTGTACCACAGTAATAACCAGTGTAATATGGACACCTTGGGACCAGTGTAATATGGACGCCTTGGGACCAGTGTAATATGGACGCCTTGGGACCAGTGTAATATGGACGCCTTGGGACCAGTGTAATATGGACGCCTTGGGACCAGTGTAATATGGACGCCTTGGGATCAGTGTAATATGGACACCTTGGGACCAGTGTAATATGGATGCCTGGAGACCAGTGTAACATGGACACCTTGGGACCAGTGTAATATGGACGCCTTGGGACCAGTGTAATATGGACACCTTGGGACCAGTGTAATATGGATGCCTTGGGACCAGTGTAATATGGACACCTGGGGACCAGTGTAATATGGATGCCTGGGGACCAGTGTAATTTGGACACCTGGGGACCAGTGTAATATGGATGCCTGGGGACCAGTGTAATATGGATGCCTTGGGACCAGTGTAATGTGGACGCCTGGGGACCAGGACACCTGGAGACCAGTGTAATATGGACACTTGAGGTCTAATAATATTGCCATACTAGGGGATATGTGCTGTCAGTGTCCATGTTAACAGGTACACATACAAACTACATACACACGCTTGCTTGCTCTGTTTGCCATTGAACAGTAAGTCAAAACTGGCAACTAGGATAATGCACACACAAAGCAAAAGTAAAGCCTCCGGCAGCTGTGCATATGCCACTCATGCACTTGAGTCTTGTGTAGGTGAATCCTTGGACTAGTAACCTGTAGGAGATAGAGAGAGGTCACAGAACCCGAAATTCTACAACGACTCCAACACCGTTAAGTAAGACAAGGATAGTTGGGCATTTGCTTCCCCAGTTGACACCAGACACTCACACACACATACGTGCGTGTGCGTGCGCGTGCACACACACACACACACAACACACACACATACAACACACACACATACAACACACACACACACAACAACACACGCATACACAACACACACATACAACACTCGCTATGTTATGTTATGTGCTGTTACAGTTGGTGTTGGCATTACGGTATATACACAAGGATCGTCATATCATTCATCGTGACCTGACTGCCTCTAATGTCATGTTAACTAACAATGATCATCTTATGTTGAGTGAGTGTTGACCATGTATTGTACTCAGTTAAACAAGTATAAAACTCAATGCACAGGAGGGATATTCACTTCTTATTGTTTTACAGTATTTGGACATTATATACGTATTAATCCGATCCAGCTTGTTTCAGTACTTTTTATTGCAGCATATACATTGTCCCTACTCTAATTTAAAATTCCTAATTTTTTCTTATACTTGTTTGTGAAGTTTTTTTGCAAGCTCATGACCACTAAATAGCCTGCTTTTCACAAAACCAGTCACAATATTATATAGAGTCAATCACAGCACTATATACTAGATTATGACTCATACAATAACAACTGATCAGTGGGCGTGGCTCTACATAAGCCTGCAGACAATAATGGACGTGGATCCGTGCATACCTACGGAGTGATGAATGGGTATGGCTATCATATGTCTACAGACAGTAATTTACATAAGTGTAAATTACATGGCTCACGAAGAAGCAGGGCTATGTTATGACATGTAGTAACACGTCCACTTTTAATTTAGCACGTGGGGTCAGACCCGAATAATCTGTAAAGCAGACCTGACTCGGTTTAACATTGTTACTAAATAAAGTATATTTATTGACTTAAACATTGCTATATAGTTTGCCGTGAGTTACTCTCTCTGATCGATATCAACAGCGAGTCACGTACGCATGTGTTCAAATAGTTTGGTGCAACCAGCGACCACGTGTATTCGAATAGTTTGATACAGTAGATGGAAGCTGTACTGTAGTCTATTAACACTCAGCGGTAGAACCTTGACTGATGGCCATGGTAAAGAAGGATAAAAGGTAAAACAATAGCACAAGCATTATATGTTTATCAATATACCAAAGGTTTTTTCTTAAGCGAACTAGAAGCGTTTCTGCGAAAGAATTAGGGCTGTAGCTGTAGCCAGTTTTCTGCTACGCTTGACTGAAGGCGTCAGGCAGGCAGGCAGTAGAAAATTCTGTTGAATAATTAAAAAAAAAATTCTGTAGCAACTTGATGGAAACGTTTCGGGTCGATCTGAAGACACTTTTGGGCTTGGTTTTACCTAACCAACACTGTCATGTCGTTGTGAGGAAAAACCACGGCAGGTTTTTGGGTTATATTATATCACGGATCACCCCCACACCTTCGATGTCCCTACTATACAGTACTATTGTACTGTATGATATTAGTCATACCCCAAATATTAGCTGCATCTTGAGTATTAGTCACACTGCTCTTATTATTGGATAGTGGATTTTGGGTTAGCTAAACAGAAGCAGAGAGAATTGAGTATGATGGAGTCTGTAGTGGGTACTATGGTGTACTGGTGGTGAGTGTTATCATCTCAATAGCTTGTCATGTGTTATGTGTAGTCCTGAGCTGGTGCAGAACCAGCCATACACTGAGAAGGCAGATGTGTGGGCTGCAGGTTGTCTACTGTACCAAATGGCTACCTTGTGTTATCCATTCCATTCCCCTAATCTGCTAGTACTGGCTAAACAGGTTAGACAAGTATGCTGCAGACAGGTTAATCTTGCTCCTCTCTCAGATAGTAGAGTGTGACTATCAGCCATTACCATCTAACAAGTACACAGACAGGTTATCCTCTCTCATAGCCAGGTAAGTGTTGTTAAGCTGATAAAGGTGATGTGTGGATTGGTCCCAACTAAAGTTTGGTGAAGGAGTGTGTATTTCACACTGGTATATCACCATGTGATGACAGCTTTATTGAGCCAAAACTGAATTGTTCAGGTGGTATTTAGTGGGTCGTATAGATGACTTGTGTTATCAGCTCAACACATAACTGATGTGTTATCATTTGATGGAGTCTGTAGGTGTCTCACTGTGGATGCTAACCAGAGGCCGGATATTGTACAGGTGTGTACTAGCTTGCTGCTACAGCACCAGCTACGCCCACCTCTCCTGCTGTAGGTAGCCAGTGACATCACTGATGTCATTATGAAACAAATGGATCATGTGATGCAACTACAAATGACACTCAGTAAGAAACTGGAACGAGAAAAAGAACGTCTCACCAGGTTGGTGTGTCTCGGTGTGTGTCACATGTGACCACATGTTATTATAGTAGACACACCAGCTCACATGACCGACATGTGAGCTCACAT
Organism: Dysidea avara; assembly: GCF_963678975.1. Taxonomy (NCBI): domain Eukaryota; kingdom Metazoa; phylum Porifera; class Demospongiae; order Dictyoceratida; family Dysideidae; genus Dysidea; species Dysidea avara. The sequence continues at coordinate 369,935 of NC_089274.1, read as the reverse complement.
GACCGACATGTGAGCTCACATGATCCACCAACTAACTGTTGGACTGCTGATCAGCCACCTCAGCTGAGATTATGTGATCTCAATGCTAGCAGTGATAGTGTATTTGTTACCCCACACAACAGCTCCTTCACAAGTGATGGAAACCCTTCTATGGTGTAAGTGTTTACACCAATATAATATACCCCTCCATGGTGTAAATGGCATATGACTAGTACCCCTCTGTGGCATAGATGGTACACAATTATACCATCTTGGGACAGCAACTATCCATAAATTTCTCAAGTATTGACAATATAGTAGGGTCAAAAATAGTGGTTTCGTGACCAACCTCTGGCTAACAAAGTTTGATGGTTTAATATTGTACTTTAGGGTATTTTAAACAAAATGAGCTCTCACGCCGCTTTTTAAAATCCGGGGAAAGTTCGGTACAGCCAAAAGTCCAAAATGGCTACTAGCTGACATGTGCAAAAATACAACAATGATAAAAAGTCAAATAAAGGTTCTTTTTAGACTAATTTGGGGTCAAGGAATCCATTTCTGATGTTAGTTTTGTGATTGGATGTTCTGTTAATGTAAAATGTTAACAATTTTGCTCAATAAGATGTAATGCATATAAATAGCTTGTTAAGTCTAATTCAAGGTTCATCCAATGACTCCAACTCATTTGATGATTCAGGTTCAGTATCAAAATCAGATTTAGATGCAGCTTCAGATTCAGCTCTGAATTGGCAGAGTCACAGCCATCCTGTTGCACTGATGGGACTGAAAGTGAAATTGGAAGGGCAGGTTTGTGTGGCACACTGGTCTGCAACAACCATTCACCAATTCCTAACCATGACCTATAGGAGAGGGATGTCTTCTCAAGTCATGGTGGCACTGAACATAGGCTAAAAAGTTGGAACATTTGATATGCTGCTCAAGATTGTCATCATCAGGAGGCAAACGCATTGAAGATTTTTTTCTCTAGTCTTTTCCACTTGGTTGCATGGGCTAGATTCAGAGAGGAATTTAGTGTGTCTCCGTACATGTAGCAGATAACAAAGGACTTTAGGTCATTCAAGACATTGTCACTCAGCAGAAGGTCTTCTCTATACACTTTGAGATGAGGCTATGGGCCTCGGTACGTTTTGACAATTTTTCATAGAGGGATATCTTGCTGTGCCCAGAAAAACAGCTGTTGGCATCACAGCCAGTCAAGACATGAAAAGGTATAAAAGATTTGGCAAAATCATCAGTACATACACATGCTTCTGCAAAAAAAAAAAAAACCCTGCTTTTTAGAGGTATTATAATACCTGGAATGTCATGTGAAATGGCTGCAGCCTGAATGTACACATCTGTGTCTTCTGCATCAATTACTATGAGATTGTTATAGCCAGGTGATATCGATTTTAGAGCTGCATAAACAGATAGCATAATTGTGTCAGCCTCATCCTGACTAAAGCCCAGGCTTTCTTTGGTGTCACCAGTTGACAGACTCACACAGTCCTCACCCACCGAGTAGACTAGTTCCTGACTGATAGACTTAGACAGTTCTGAGAGCTGATGAGTTTTGATTAGAGCCTGGAGGCGTTTCTTATTGCCAGCAGTGCAGAGAATTGTCTTGAATTTGTAGGCCATGGGAAACAGATCAGCTGGCTTCGTATACACATTGGGTATGGAACCTTGACCCTGAATGCGCATTTCACGCTCATCATCTCTGGTGTACTCAGCATAACCATGGGGATCATTGATGCAGATGATGGTGGTAACACTGACATGCTGTGCCAGGATCACAGACACTATTTTGTTGGTGTAGTCACCCCAAGTGTATGGAGATCACTCTTGACCCATAGGTGATGCTAGGCACTACATCACGTCCACTAATTCTGTGTAGGAGTTGACATCAAATGGCTGTAATGCTAACTTCTGCAGAAGTTTGCTCTTTTGAAAGTACCATTGGGTTTAAACGGTGTTAGGTATTCTTCAGATATATGATGTTTCATGAGCTCAGGTAGAGACAGTAGACCACTGAAATCAACACGGATGCTAGTGTCCTGCCATCCATTTTTCCTCGTTTTATTTTTAGTGTCTTTTCAGAGACTTTTCTTGATGGAATCCCTGCAAAGGTGAGATGCAAATTATGTTTTATGCGATCATGGATGGATTTTTCTTTAGAATAGATGCACTCATCCATAAAATTTTTATTGGCTGGGTCTCCCCATCTTGCTTGGCCTTCTTGAAGTCTAAAATGAGCTCAAGTGTAGCTGGAATAGCTAATTGTAAGGGTCTTAGAGCAGGTGGTGCTAGATCAAATGGAAAGCATGATGTTAGATCTTGTACAGCTTGCCCATCTCTGTGCATACGTGCTAAACAGCTAGCTAGTTGTTCATTCTGGTAGCTACCAAACTTAAATTTCTTGGTTATAAGAACATCCAATCACAAAAATAACATCAAAAATGGATTCCTTGACCCCAAATTAGCCTTAAAAGAACCTTTATTTGAATTTTTATCATAATTTTATTTTTGCACATGTCAGCTAGTAGCCATTTTAGACTTTTGGTTCTACTGAACTTTCCCCGGACTTTAAAAAGCGGCGTGGGAGCTCATTTTGTTTAAAATACCCTAAAGTACAATATTAAACCATCAAACTTTGTTAGCCAGAGGTTGGTCACAAAACCACAGTTTTTGACCCTACTAATATATTTGTAAAATTCCATAGATCATTTTGCTTGTTGACAACAGTTTTAGCATTACTTATCCTAGGACAGGTTATCCCATAAAATTGTGAGTGACTAGTGACTACTACACTTAAGCTTCTTGTTAAAATGACACACAAAACTGTCTTGAGATTTCAATCTCAAAGTGTTTAATATGTCTGGGTAAAAATTTGCAAAACACAACCTTAAATGCTCTCAGATTGAGTAATTAGTATCCAATGGTTTAATTTTTAAAATTTTCCCACAGTACATACAATATCTGAGACCCAAAGTTTACCCATGCAGTTGTTTTACTTAACTCTCTAAATTGTCCTTAAATACAATCTCCAGAAAGTTTAGTTTTTAAAAGTTTCTAAGCAGTTTACTTTCAAAATAGCAGCAAAAATACCCTCAGATTCAAATGATTTCCTAATAGCTAAACCATTTCTTGGAAGACATTCACTGAGATCATTTAGTTTGCTAGTGCCTATAATTTTGGCCAATGCAATGTCTTACACAAATCAACAAATTCAACATACATGGTGTACTACTAATACAATAACTCAGTGTGTACGTGGTTGTACTACTAATACAATAACTCAGTGTGTACGTGGTTGTACTACTAATACAATAACTCAGTGTGTACATGGTTGTACTACTAATACAATAACTCAGTGTGTACGTGGTTGTACTACTAATACAATAACTCAGTGTGTACGTGGTTGTACTACTAATACAATAACTCAGTGTGTACGTGGTTGTACTACTAATACAATAACTCAGTGTGTACGTGGTTGTACTACTAATACAATAACTCAGTGTGTACATGGTTGTACTACTAATACAATAACTCAGTGTGTACGTGGTTGTACTACTAATACAATAACTCAGTGTGTACGTGGTTGTACTACTAATACAATAACTCAGTGTGTACGTGGTTGTACTACTAATACAATAACTCAGTGTGTACATGGTTGTACTACTAATACAATAACTCAGTGTGTACGTGGTTGTCCTAGATATTACATATTGATTGCTATTATTACTAACACTGGTAACCATAGGATCACGATATCAACACTCATGACACAACCGACTAGTCTGGCAACTTTTCATAAAAAAAACTTGTAGCTATCATATCTCAAGCCTTGAGTGGTCCCCTTGACCATGATAATCAGGACACCTCACCAATAAGGACACAGGACACTTGTCCATGGTCCCATTTGTATTAGTGTACACACATTTAGACCCCTGAAATCAGGACACCTCACTCGATCATTAACGAGACACCTCTACTGATCATAATTGTATAGCATAACTGGTCCAGTGTTGCTATGATCCCCAACAGGTTATCATCTGGTGAGAAGAGGAAGTCATCTCGAGGTGACCACATTACATCACATGATCTCACATGAGCCATCACCACAGGGGTGAGCATATCACCAGACAGGCTACGACAGATTATAGACCCGGTGACAAGCTTGTTAGGTCAAGTACACAAACTAATCTTCATAACTCAGGTGGGTGTGGCTGGTGAGATTTATGGCTAATAAGACCACTCCTCCTAATAGTTAACACCATCCACAGTACCGAGTAGTCGAAGAACACTTGTGAAATTGTATGTGAAGAAATTGTTTTCACAAAAATGTGACCATGTCATGTTGAAGTATGAGCTACACAAGGTATAGTGGGTGTGGCTGCTGTACAGGAGGTGTGGCTGTAGTTATCCACAGGTTCACAACAAGTCATTGAAATGCTAGCACAACCAACTGAAGTGTTATTAGTAAAGAAGGCCCTCATTGAATGTGGTCACCATGACAATAATGATGTCATCACCTACCAACAGTTACAGGTTAGTAGCCCCACCCTAATGATAACGTGACGTGAAAGCCCCACCCTCCCTGCAGAGATTGTTGGACAATGTTTTACAAGAGACTCAATACTCATCACATGAACAGTAACAATATTTTATGGTGTATACACCAAGTGTGTGTGTGTGCGTGTAACAGTGTAGTGTATGTTATACTAGTTCACTGACTGTCTTGTGGTTTATACTCTGACTGTTGATGTTAGCTAAAAGTGATCGACAGAATGTAGAAAAGAGTAGAAATGTGGTATGCCTGCAAGTGAGCTGAATCCTGCTATTTACTGGTCCAACCAGATGCTGTGTTCATGTCTGTAGCAATGCTGTAATCAAGAGGTGCAGGTAATGCTGTTTACTGGCTATAAACCATTTTTCAAAAATGACATCACATCACAATGACCTCTATTTGGACAAAACTAGTAATTTTCCTATAACAAGTTAACAAATCATTGTTGTGTATTGTATAAGCAACCAGCAAGTCGAGGAGTACTATTCTAACGTACTCGCAACACCAACAGAACTTGACTAGTTGATAGTTATTAAATGACGAATGATCAGTTAAATAATTGTTTGGGCATAGCGTGGATGCGTATTTCTACCCACCATGTGTCAGCCATTGAGCGGACCATGGAACAACACAAGACGACAACTAGATTTAAACAGGTGAGTAACTTATAGTCCTAACTACTTAACTAATAACTTACTGTCCCAAAGTTATTAGGCTTATTGTAGTACAAAATACTAAAACTGGATCCCACATTTTTCTGGCACTGTGTGTAAAGCATGTATGAACAACGTTGTAACGGCCATTAGCCCACGCTATTAAAACTGCTATCGATCATGAAATGTGACCGAATTTGACAAAACAAGGCTTCCACACACATCCAATTTTCTGACTTTAACCACCCTTGACTACTCAGCAAGATATTGGTCTAAAATTTTCACAGAGTCCCTCCATAGCATAGTACAATAACAGGTCAAAATTTGAAACTAATGGCATACTCCTACACTGAGTTATGGTACTTCAAAGTCATAAAAGTGGATGTGTGTGGAAGCCTTGATTTGTCAAATTCGGTCACAAATACTGATGTATAAAAGAAACAGGGTGAATGCTCTGTAGTTCTTTCACCTATCAGGCCTAGAGTGATATATATCACTTATATCACAACTGTGTCGGTTTGGCTGATATATATACCCTTAGCCCTCGTGCTTTGGGTGTACACATCAGCAAAATCCGTGGATTACATATAAACTTCAAGGCTGTATACTTTAGTTTTGCAAGAGCCCCTGGATTTCTTTATGAAATGGTAGAATTCACTTAAGTGCATTTTTCTTGAAGCTTACAAGTGAGCCCTAGTTAATGTCATTGTTTGCTAATTTGTATGAAATTCCAAATAGCAAAATGAAATTAAATGTCCTTCCTCCTTTGGGTGACCATTTTAAAGAGTGATGTCATTTTAGAAAACTCTAATTAATGCTCACTTGTTATGATAGTATGCTATCGGTAAGGAATGTTGCTCTTCAAGACTAACACTGTTATCATAAATAATTTGAACCTGTGTTTGCTGCTGCTGGGATGACACTGCTGATTTCTTGTCTAAACGTTGATCTCCATCCTAACATATATGCTAATGCTTTAGTACACCATCAGTATGGATCACCTGAGCTAACGCCCACTGGGGGTGTGTCACTTGGTTCCCTGCAGCTGTGGCAAGATTACCATGGTACTGAGTATGTGCTGGTAGCTGAAACTGCTGCTGTGCTGCTGGGTGTGAGTTGGGGTATGCTGTAGCTGCTAACTGCATTTGTTGCATCTGAGCTGTGAGATGTGGTAGGCTGTCTACAGTCTGACCAGCTGCTGCTGCTCCTGGACTCTGTAAGGGAACAATGTATGGATAATTATTAGGGGAGAAAAGCTTTGCTGTTTTGTGGACAACTTGTGTACTGAATTGTTTGCAGATAAAATATTAGCTGCAGTTATTACAATTACAATAACTTCTCGGTATATTGTAACAACTACCTAATTTATGTGAATCCAAACAAAAATTTCATCCCTCATATCTTCCCAATAGTAGGGTCAAAGTACACAGCTAATTGAGTTCACAACTTGTTGATACAGCTATGATAACTGGTATATTGTAACAACCACCTAATCAACCTGCGGTATACTGGTGTATAAGCAGTTGGTAATGATTAACATTATCCCCCAACAGGCCTACACCACATCATATAGGATAAATAGTATCTACTCCACATGTTTACGTGCACTGAAAAATAAATTGTGTACTGTAACTGTACGCGAGAAAATTTTCACGGTTGCACACTAAACTAAGATTAATTTTCATGGTTCATGCCAAAACATTTTTTCACGGTTATTTAATTTTCACAGATCACATAATTATATACAAGGTTTTTACGGTTTCTATAGTTGAAGAGCTGTCTTGAGTGTTCGAGCTTGTGTTGCACAAAAATTGACTATGAGATACAACTCTTTACTTTAAGACAGCCAAGCCAATTAAACAGGTTGCCAAGCAGTGTACTGCAGTCAACTACTAGAGACTGAGCTGAAAACAATCTTGAGCTCCACTCAGCCGGAAGGCAAGGGTCAAACTGGAAATAAATGTGGTCAATATATCAAGCTTTATGATCAAGAGAGAGAGAGAGCTACCATTGATGTTTACATTCAAAACACATAAACATGTGGCATTATAGCTGTCAACAATAGACACAGCAGCTACAGTGAAGGGGTACCTTTATTGTTTATAGGTCATCGTATTACAATAAGTACAATTAAAACCATTCATTTAAAAATGAAGGTCCAGCAACAAAAAGTAGTGAAATGAGATATGAATGAGGATAGTCATTATGGGAAAATCCCTACTTTGGCATTGAGTAGATAGTGGTAATATGCCAAGGTAGGGGTTTTCCCACATAGTTATGTTGAACTTTTTATTACTAGAACCCTATTTCATTTTTAATTGTACTAGTACTGTAAAATTATGCTTGTGTGATTATGTCGGGTTTTCACATATGTGATCATATTTATATGACAAGCATGTTCACATGGCACCTGTACATCATATGATTTGTGGTGATTGAATGGCACGACATGTGTATTTTCTGTCATTTGAATGTAATGAAATAAGCTCCCACCTGAATACTATTGAGGTCACGTGAGCCTTTCTCACATGACAGAGGGTTTATATAAGGTTAAGTGAGGTGTGGTAATTCATTCTACGTCACATGTTTTGTACAAGGGCTACCCACCCATCCTCCCACTTTTTTTTGATTTTCCTTAATTCTCTGTAGGCAGTGTTGCCGGATCAAGAGAATGACAGGACATGGACAATTATAATTGTTGTAATTTTAGGCATTAAGATAAGCACAACATGAGTGGAGCTACCTTATGGTAGGCAAAAAAGAAAAAAAAGCCTATCAGGTTTTATTCCAGGGGTTATGTTTTCCCTCATTATTACTAAGCCCCCACTCACCCCAAATTGTATTCACTTGAGTGGCTGATTATGTGCAAAATTTCTTGTATGGTTGTTGTGTGTATGGTGGAAATCAATAACAATAGCCCACACTTGGTGGTGCACAACCCATTGTATGTGCGTTGTGGGTGGTAAGGGTATTAGTATGGTGCGGGAGATGGACACTACACACAGAGAGCGGTAAAAATCAATTATATCAATGAATATAATCAATCATAATCATTGTAATGATTACTACTGGTAGAAATTGTTTGGAGAATTGTTTTGGGGATATGCAAGAACCCCACATGTTTGTATAAGCCTAACCACGTGTTTCTACAGGCCTAACAGTAGAATATAATAAACAAATCTTTAAAAACTTTCTGTAAAGTTTTTTAGCACAATGAAAGTGCTAATTTGGTATCAATAGTGTTCCTTGAGGAATTCAAAAATCTGTTTCATGTCAGCTAGCGCTTTCAAAGAGATTCAATAATTAGTTTACTTTGTGTTTGACATGGAGTTCAATCTAGTCACACTTCACCCTGAAGGAGCTGCAAGACATGGAGTTCACTCTAGTCTGTTCTCACACTTCACCTTGAAGGAGCTGTAAGACATGGAGTTCACTCTAGTCTGTTCTCACACTTCACCTTGAAGGAGCTGTAAGACATGGAGTTCACTCTAGTCTGTTCTCACACTTCACCCTGAAGGAGCTGCAAGACATGGAGTTCACTCTAGTCTGTTCTCACACTTTACCTTGAAGGAGCTGCAAGACACAACTTACCCAGTAGTGGATTTGTTCATTATGGGAACATGATGGTGCAAGTTAGATGTGTGAGAAACCAGCAATTAGGGGGGGGAGGCTTGGATATACCTAACAAGGCACAATAAAGCGGGTGATATTTTGGCCAGAGAAACCTAAACCTCCCATGATCCCCCTACAGTACTGTATGATGGTAATAACCTCCAATGTCGCTTCAGCCTGACAGCTGTCTTTTGACATACTGCAATGCACACATCATGGACTTACCTTTGTCCTCCTTTGTGTCGAATTTCTTTTTGCTGACAGCCCAAGATGTCAATTTGCAGCAACTTGATGGCTTTACTAAGTTTGTATTATCCATGGTGACTGGATTGATTGCAGAGGCTGTTCTTCGTTTGTAACGCTGTGTAACAACAGGCTGAACATAGCTGTGTAACAACAGGCTGAACATAGCTGTGTAACAACAGGCTGAACATAGCTGAAAGTGAAGTGTAATGACCACTTCACTTTTGAATCAGTAAATGATTGGTCACATTACTTAATATGGTATACATTGCTAAAGCCATCAAAATGTCTAATTTCTTTTTTAAACCATTTACCTGCATATTTCAAATGTTTTAATATACAATCATGGTGGCTACAAAGAGCTGGCTGCCAGGAAAGTTAAACAAAGGAATGATGGGATAGAGTCTCACACTTCACCATACCAGCCATTGCAGTTAGAGGTGTACCGATTTTTGGCATTTACTGATACCCGATATCATACAATACAATAGTACTGTATACTAGGGACCACAAAGGAGTAGGCGTGGTCCACAAAATAACATCACCCAAAAACCAGCCTCAATTTTCCGTAACAATGATGAGGAAGTATTGGTTGGGTAAAACTAAGCCCAAACAAGCCTTCAGATCGACCCGAAACGCTTTCAACAAGTTCCTACAGAATTAAAAAAAAAACTTATTTAATGGAATTTTCCACTGACTGACTGATGCTTTCAGACAAGCGTAACTCGATAACGGCTAAGGCTACGGGCTTGATTTTTTCACTGTTCGACGTCTCTTCGGCCCGACTGGTGCCTTTTGGCATACCACAGTACATACAATGCATTTTTCATGGACTTACTAGTGTCCTCCTTTGTGTCCCATTCATCTTTGCTGACAGTGAAAAGTGTTGATTTGGCGGTAGCACGTGATGGCTACCCTTCGTAACGGAAATCGTCCGTATTTTCCATAGTAGCTATTCTGATTACAGAGGTGCTTTTTGAAGAATTCTTGATTCGTACTGCTGTGCAATGGGTTGAACATAGCCAACAACGAAGCTTAATGGATACTTCATTTTTCAGACAATAATTGATATAGCTAGGGCGCATGGCGCCATTTCAGATGCGGTATGCGTGGGTTCATCAGTCATAATAATTATTTACAAAAAAAGTCAACAAACAAGTACACAGAAAAATCAACTAGAGTAGGGACCATAGCACATCGATAAAAATTACTGAAACAAGCTGGAGTAGTGCATGATATTAAATCACAGTAAAACAATAAGAAGTGTGATCCCTACTGTGCTCAAGATACCATAATAAAAATGCACAGTAGGGATATAACACTTCTTAGACTCTATTTAGGGGTCATCCATAATTTTCAGCATTTTCACAAGAGTACAGAGAGTACTCTTTTCCATAACCCCCTCCCCCCCACCTAAAAGCGTACTATTAAAAATGTTGATATCGATCATGAATTGTTGTATGTATGTATGTGTGTATGTCACATGAAATTGTTTTTAAGAGTTAATGTTGCTGTTTTTACACTGTAGGAAATGCAGACAGATCAATCACACAAGAAGTTATTTACATGTGTGAATTTGTGTGACAGTCATTATACTTAATTCTTTTTAGGTCTTCCCCTTCCCATTTTGTAATTTTGCTCAGTCTGGTGTTTCTGAAGCTGGTATTTGGTGGGATAAATTTCACCATAAACAAGACATTTTATCTCAACTTTGGACTTCTTTGACTGTGAAGTAGATTCTGATTCCTCTCGTGACCTAGTTCCACTGTGTATCAGGCATGTGTGGCGCTCCTTGTCAGCTTCACTGGTAAAAACATAACGGAAATGTGCACATCACAGAAATGGCTATCTATTGGCTGTCTTCAATATAATGCATCAAATTATCATCAGTACTACAGCTTGAAACACCTGTACTAACTTGCTGAGTTACAACACTTTGTACATTATCATGAGCTTCAGCACCACTACTGACGTTGTCTTCTACTGCTACAGTTTCTTCATTCACTGTGCTTGTCTGCAAAGAAAACAAGTTATAGGTAGCTGTCGTTCAATACATTGTGCAAGTCACCTATTTGTAAACACTACTACTATAAATTAAACCGGCTATCTGGCAAGCTACAATCCTGCATGTATGAAATAGTGCTAAACCTATCAATCTAGCCATTTAGTACTGTACAGCTACGTGCTTTTAGTACAGTGAAAACAGTTTTTTACTGAAAGTGATCCTGGCTATTACCTAACATGGCCTAGTCATAGCTACCTGCATACCTAATGTACAGCTAGCTACGTGGTTTTATAGCCTGTTTATATATTGTACCTTGAAAAATGAATCAATACGCCTTGTCCTGCTCCACTTCAAGTGTTGCGCAGCTTTTTTCAGTGCTGCCATATAGTGCTCTTTGCTGTAAACAACTCCCTCCTTCCACTCTACTTGCACGCTTCACAGCATCTGCCCTCTTTATTTCGTATCGTTCGTCACAACAAAGGCGTTCACGAAATGCTGGTAATGATTAGTTGGTGACTTGTGTACACTATCTGGATGCCTAGCGAGTTCAAGAAGAAACTGCCTTGCCTCGAGCTGTAACTCACATTTCGCCATCTTGATACTGAAATTGTATGCGCATGCTAAATTATTTAGAATTATTTTTATATAGCGCTACTAATATCAACATTATTAAAAAGCGTACGCATTGGATTTACCCCCTCCCCCCCAGCGTACGCTCTGTACGCTTGCGAAAATGCTGAAAATTATGGATGACCCCTTAGGCTGTTTTGGGTGGGTAATAAATCTCATATACTCCACCTTGTTTTCTAATATACTCCACACCTTCAGGCACAATACAACATATGCTCAAAATCTAGGTTCATCCAATCGCTATGCATTGTTCACGTGTAGTGATTTAACGAGCGTGATTATTTTGTCACGTGAGACGTGTAGTTGCCATGGCACTAGTATTATAGCAAGAAAACCAGCCGGTTTTGCCAAGCCTACAGCAGAAACAGCCGTGGATGAGGTAAGTAATCTGAGTGTAATGTGAAATAGAGTCTAAAGCAGTTACATGGGCATAATGTGGAGTTTATGAAATTTATAAACCTGAAGGTCCGGGCTGTAGCGCCTCACTTTGCTCGTGCGCTACAGCCTGGCCCTTCAGGTTTATAAATTTCATAGACTCCACATTGTGCCCGTATAACTATGATTTATTGTTTTACTGTGATTTAATATCATGGATTACTTCAACTTGTTTCAGTACTTTTTATCGATGTGCTATGGTCCCTACTCTAGTTGAAATTCCAAATTTTTCTGTGTACTTGTTGTTGGTAATGAAATATACTATTATCAAGGTTTAAAGATACTATCGTGATGATGCACAACTCATCCACTGGAACTTTAGCATGCTAATGACTGGCAAAGAGGAAACAGCAATTCACAACAGAATGGAAAATTGGGAGGGGATTGTGTAGTAGTATAGCTTTACTATTGCACATAGGATTGACTAAATAAAGACTTTGCCAGCATATATGAGGGGAGTAGTGAGGTGTTTGTGCCTTGTAGGACTTCTCTATTATACATGTAGGACAGCTGTCCTATGCACGTCTCAACACATTAGCTAAAGTGCGATACTTCAGTGAGGAGGTATATTACTGGTGTCACAAGAAGTCTACCAATTGAGGTTCCCTTCAGCTGACTGTTGACTCATCACATGAACTACATACATAATGCTATCAATTTCTTCAACATGGCTATATGGATATTGATGACACAAAAGAGCTCAGTATCAATACTGGTATACAGTAATCCTATCCCGGACCATACTTGTCAACTGCTATCACTTAATGTTGGGTGGTGTGGCAACAGGCACCTTCTGACCCGTCAGAAGAAACATGGACACTCGTGTAAGGCAGTGGAGGTGGTTGTGTCATAACCACACAAACTGCAATTACACTACCAAATATGGCATCAGGTGTTGAGGGTTGTTTATTAGCTAGGAAAGTAATGAGAGGGATCTGAGACATATGGATATACAATTTTCCATTCAAACACCAGGATATGCAGAGATAATGGATTACTGCATTACGATTATCACACTGTCAATATTATTACACATCAGTGTCAACGTCGAATCAGAGATGATCGACCTCATAATCACTCATGAGTAAACACAGTTACGTTGTGTAGTTAGTTAACTTTCTCATACTGGACAGAACTAAAGCTTTGTTACATCACACGCCTTGTGGTATGTGACACAGACCACATATGATACTTACAGTAGGTGTCATAATGTATGATCCCCAAGGAGGTGTGGTCCCAGTTGCTGATGTCACAGCGACCTGGTATGGTGACATTGGATGAGCAGCAATGTACTGCTGAGGGTGTCATAATATATCAATTGACCCAAACTGTTAGAGTACAACTCACATGTCCTGTAAATAGGCCAGGCTGTAATAGTCCTCTACTGGGCGTCAACAACCTATAAAATGGTGGTTAGTTACCATTGCCTAGTTACAACAAATGACTTACCCATTTTGCATGGGGTCGTACATGAACTGTAATGAACAAGAATGGTAATAACAAAATATCAGAGCCAGTACTCACATCTCTCCATTTGTTTTGACTCCTTTTCTTATTCCCTCCATCAGCAAATTTCACTAATAATGGGTCTGAAGAACCTGGGGGTGTGTCTTGGTGGTCACATGATCATCAGGAGATGGCCAGGTCACTCACCTGGCAACATTTTTCCATTCAAAGTTCTAATAGCTTTCTCACAATCTTCTTTATGCTCCAGCCTGTAAGGTATCCCATAATGAAGCCATTAACTGCAGTACAAGACTACACACCTGGCAAACCCAACAGTTTTGCTCATTCCATTACAATCCCTTAACACCCTGGTGGATATGATGTCCCCAAATGGTGCTAATAACTGTTCTATGCTCTATACAGAGGTATAATATGGGTGGTTAGCAACTGTTGTTATCCTATACACTTACAGATTCATCATAACTCCTGGGAAGATTGGAAATATACAGATTTGTAGGGTCCTGTTCTTGTTGCTATGGGAGATACCACATATAGCTATTAGGCCAACTTGTTTACTCAGTAAACCACAGATGTGACCTTTACCTTAGCAAACTGAGCTAGGATGCCATTAGCTTGTAGTTTGGCTACAGCTCGGGCTGCATCAGACGGATCTTCAAAATCAACAAATCCATAACCTATCTCATATGATAGGTGCTTGTGTGTCACACACCTTCTTCACTGTACCTTTACACAAGTTAGTTTGCTTATCCAGGATAGCTTTAGTAGAAGTGATGTTGCCATATCTAATAAGGGATATGATCATAATGATCCTATCTTGATCTCGACTCACTGTTGACATATATTGATCAAGTCATCATCAGTAAAATTTGATGGTAAGCCTCTAATATACAAGTTGGTTGAGCTCAGGTTTTCTGAACCTGAAGATGAATTTGACCTTGTGTTGTTAGAGGTTGTCCCGCCACCAGCAGCAACAGCAGGGGTAAATTGTTGTTGTTGTTGCTGTAAACAAATCATTAACATATCACAGCACCTGGATTCTCATGGGACCATATTGACATACATAAGGTTTGTTAGTTGAAGCTGGTGCAGTGTAGAGTCGTTGGGGAGGGTATCCTTGGTAATATGGGTATTGTGCGGGCCAGGTCATGGGTAGTGGGGCACGGGGAGCCGTCCTGACACTGTTAAACAGCGCGGGACGAGTAGTCGAGGGCGCCTAATAAAAACCACATCATTTTACATAATATGCGCAAACCACATCACACCACTGCGTTACCTTTACTGACGAAGATATCGGCTTTTTAACAGTACTGGTCACCTTTGAAGACTGTTTAGATATGTCCGAGCCAGTTTTATTCTCTTCTAAAGGGTCCAATTCTTTTCCCAAATATTCATCCTCGTTAGCAGCGCACTCGAGTGGCGTCTCAGAGTTCCCATTCATCATTGGCTGACTCCCACCAACTGCCAGTGCGCTAGTTTCACTATCTAGTTCACCACGTAGTTCATTCTCAACCGCTACGCCATTCCTTGATCCATTACTATCCTCCTTCACGGGAGCTATACTTGTCGGTTGTATGTTCTCTTCTTGTTGCATTACACCAACATAAGGATACGATAAGACGCCGTTATTGTATGATCTACGGCGCGACAATAAAATACCGATCGATTGTCTATATAATCTTCTTCAGCCACAGCTGCTCGTACCGACGATTAGTTGAAGATGATTAGTTATAATTTACTGGTTAATAAGTTTCAACTATAAACTATCTATCAACTAAATAACTATTACGGGACTACACACACACACGAGTACAGGGCGGCTACTACACGATATAGCTTCTTCGTCTTTGTTGATGGCATTTGCGGCGGCGCGCCACAGTGGACAAAATTGGACATGCGCACTACAACAATCACCATGGTGATGTATATAAACAACAACAACTAGTGGCTTGCAGGTCCCTGGCAAGATGTGGCGACATTTTCAAGTGATGATTAGCGTATTACTATTATCGGCATCTCTATTATCTGCTGTTCCCGGCCTTCAACAGATGACTAGTAAGGTTTCGTAATCTTTGTGCTAATTAACATTACCGTGACTACAGGCTGCACATACAACTTTACTAGACTAAATAACAATTGTTATCACTTCTTCGCCGCCAATAAGGCCTTCCACCCGGCAGAACTTCACTGCAGGAGCTATTCAGCTCACCTGGTCACCATTTATAACTCCATGGAACAGCAATTTGTAGTTAACCTATCTGGGGGTGTCCCCTTCTGGACTGGATTAAATGATGCAGAGGGACCGGAACAGTGGCATGTGGAGGGTGTGTTCAAATGGGGTAATTCTCCTGATCCTGTGGAATACCAGAGTTGGAAGGAAGGAGAACCAAACAATAAGAATCATTTGGACTGTGTAGCCTCTGATAAAATGGGATGGCACATGGTGATATCTGGCTGTGCAAGTGCTCAACTACCCTACATCTGTAAGATGTCTGCAGGAGTAGCAGCCACACCCACCACAGCTAAACACTGGGATAAACTGCAGCCATTCCATTGGATAGTAGTGGTGCTAACTATTTGTATATTTAGTGTATGTGTAATACAATGTAGCAGACGAGATGTTATAAAATGATATTATATTAAATCAATTTCTTCTCTAGTAATTCTAGCACCATATGCCTCCTGATTGCTGGCATGTCACTCTGCAATATCACACTTAACAGCCACACCCACTTATCATTTGCAGCAACTCACCTGACTAAAACTGAATGGTTTCATTTTAGCCAAGTGTCTAGCATACTATAGTGTAACAATGATGCCACTATAATTATGATGGTATTGTAAATTAGCATTCCACAAAACAAACTTATTCTATTAACCATCATAACATATGCCTTACCATGCACATGAACACTCCACAATCAGAAGAGTTTAGCTGCTCTGGAATATCCTACAGGAGAGTATAGTGTAGTGTGTGTGGAGACAGTCCTCACCTGATGGCATGTGTACTTCCACCCAGTGAGGTCAAAACTGACACTTTTCTTATCTTGCGCTTCTTGTGTCAAGTATTGCCTGTCAAAATGACATGACACTGCTGTGTGGGTGATAACAACGCACCTTAAGCCATCCAAACAAGTTGGATTACGCCCCATCATGGAGTCATAATAAGATATTTGTTTACTCGTGAAGTCAATGGCCTAAATTAGAGCCCCCAATCACACTATCTAATATGATCAACAACTCACAGCTAGACACCAATGCATTCCAAGATGCACGGGAACTAATAACAATCGTTTACTAAACACGTCCACCTACAGCAGCAACATTCATTGGTGTAGCAAGGTTATTATACCATGTTAACGTTACCTTTTTAGTCCACCGACGGACGCCACTGTAACCCGCACTCATCAGCTTGGAGTAGAAGAAGGAGCTATAAGTGTGCACATCAGGACAACACTCAGCTATCATACTCATATAGAAGTTGACCACCTATTACAATTATTAGAGAGGTGAGTATAGTTAAAAGTGATTACCTCATCATTTAACCATTGTAAATGATTTAATGTAGATATATCTCGTCTTTTCAGCCTGATACGGAAGGCATGAGATAATTCCTCATCTGGAGCTCCAGAACCCAACGCTTGTCGTATCTATTAATAATCATCATCATATAAGCTCAATGACATCATATGATGCCATCACCTGCAGCTCCTCAGCATCATCATGTTGTAGCCTTATCTGATAATGTACTATACAATACACCTTATATGGTATACAACACACCTCTACTGTCTGCTCTTCCTGGTCAGGGGATGCTAACAGTTCATCAAGGCTAAGGCCACTATCAAATCGTCGTCGTAACTGATCTACTCTTTGATTACACAACTGTTGTCTCTGTATAAACATCATGTGTGTGTACAGCATTTGTAGAGGCACTATACATTATGAACTCTTGATGGAGGTTACCTGATTGTTTTGTAGCTTAGCATATTTCTCTGCTGCCTCAATCTGAGCTGTGATGTCTCGTCTGTTACTATGGTAACTGTACTTGCTGTAAACACAAGGGATCACATGAGATAACGTGACCCAACAACACTCACAATTCAGTGAACCATTTTTGCCACTCTTCCAACTTGTCACTTGACTTGTTACCGAGGTGATGTGTCATACCATTATGATTAGTATGGCTTCTCTTTTTACTAACTTGGTCTACATTAGATTCGTGATCAGTAGTTGGCAATGTTGATTGCACATTGGTTATTGATAAAGGTACTGATGAGATCAAGTGTTTACTGTCTGATCTTTGACTTGTTGATGAATTCCATAATTGTCTGACTGGCAGTGATACTTCACTCATTGATGTTAGGATCACTTGATCCTTTGAAGCTGTACTTGATGATACCCTTTTGGTTAACATGGGTTTTGCTTCCATCCTTGATTCTGTTGATATGGATCTTGAAGAAATCACTCTTGATACAGGTCCTGATGGCTTTGATATAACACCTTGATGATCTTTTGATCTTTGCAAGCTAGTTGGCATTATTGATGGAGGAGATCCACTCAGTATGTCACTACGTAATGATGAACTGTTGCTGGACATGACAGCAATCTTATGGCTTCTAGGAGTCTTTGCTACATGTTGCCTGTGATTACTAGGTGACTCGTGGGGCTACTTGTATGGGTTGTTACCTCGACTTGTTGTTTAGTAACACTGGGGTGAATAGTGGAGTCCGAGATGGACGTAAAGTGGGTGTGGTCACACTGAGAATGTCAAACTTCCTGTTGCTGCCTCTCTCCAACTATTTAAATTTATACTAACCTTACCATGACAACCTTTTTAATTACCTCTGACAACACCGGGGTATGAAGTACTCGTGCTTGTGGTACACTAATGAGTATGTCACGTCTTGTTGCTATGGTACCCTTTGTACCATCACCATGGCTACCAGTGGCCTGTGTGGTCACTTTCAACAGGTGATCATAATAACACACTTACTGTCTCGTCACGTGACATCACCGATGACAATAGGTTCACAAATCTGCCCCACAGTCCAGGCGTAGGCGTGGGCCGCTTGTTTAGCGTCTATAAATGCTATCACGTGCATAACATTAATATATACAAAGTTACCTGATGTTCCTGGCTATTACTAGACCGCTTCACTCCTATTATCGGCATGTGGGCGCTAGTTGGAATACAGTTTAGATGAGCTTCATTATACTCACGTGTAATATCAAATCCACAATCGAATATAAGGAGGTATACAATGTTGCCATTACTGTACTTGTTACTGCTAATAGCGGCTTGTTCAGCTGATGACGATTCGTCTGTGTTAGTATTAACCAGCGAAAACTTCGACGAGACGGTCAATACCCATGATACGGGTGTGATGGTAGAATTCTACGCGCCATGGTGAGCTGTGTTATAGTGGTGTGGCTATCTATATTTACAGGTTAGGTGCGGTCACTGTAAAGCGTTAGAGCCAGAATACGAAAAGGCAGCCACAACGCTTAAAGAGGACGGGATTCCTTTAGCCAAGGTTCCGCTTAATCCGTATGCATTGTAAATCACGTGCCCGTGCACAGGTGGATGCTACAGTAGAGACAGAACTGGGTAGAAGATATGACGTGTCAGGATACCCTACTATCAAGTGGTTTAGGAAGGGAATAGCTTATGATTATGAAGGAGAGAGGACAGCAGATGGTAGGCCAGTGATGTAGCTGGGAATATAGTTCATCAGTAAGAGTATAGGACTGGTGAACTTTGCTAGACAAAGAGCTGATCCCAATTGGGAGCCACCCCCGGACGAGGTGATTGTATTATCACAAGATAATTTCACAGATTTTGCTGCATCAACTGAATTATTATTGGTTGAGTTTTATGCTCCATGGTATGTGTGTAGAGTAGTGTATAACATGTGTAGTGTGTGTGTGTGTGTGTGTGTGTGTGTGTGTGTGTGTGTGTGTGTGTGTGTGTGTGTGTGTGTGTGTGTGTGTGTGTGTGTGTGTGTGTGTGTGTGTGTGTGTGTGTGTGTGTGTGTGTGTGTGTGTGTGTGTGTGTGTGTGTGTGTGTGTGGTAGAAATGGCAAATGAAATATAGATTGTATAAGAGAACATACTAGGTGCAAAAATTTGAGGCAAAATTTTGATGAATTGCAATGCAAATTGTCCAAAAAAATTTCCCATGTTATACTTTTGCATCATATGATATTGAGCTCCAGTGTTGGGGGTAATGTAACCCGTTACGTAATAATTATTACTTTTGTGGTAACAAAGTAATGTAACGAAATACGCTATAAAAACTGGTAATATAACTCAAGTTACTTTACTTACAAATATAACGGGTTACCTAAGTAATGAAGTTACTGTAACTACTCTAATATTACGTAATATTATTACTACAAGTAACGAAGTTACTAATCTCGTTAGTAATCCACTGAGTACCACCTAGCCACAATGAAGTAACGAAGCCTACTGAATGAAGCTTATTCACCAGCTTCTTACTTATAACCAAGATTTACACGTTGTCCACCAACGTAATCATGTCACATGATAAGGTGGTAGTTTCACATGTGACAGCTTAAGGCTGTGGACACAAAGTAATATATTTGATTTGATTGATTTGTTTTTTGTTGTTTAAACTCAACATTCGGCATAGTCGTTCTTCCATGTCAGAGTACACTGAGACGCATACAGATATACAAGTACAAAACTGAAGAACTTACAAGACATGACAAATACAAAGCAACACAATTAAATAATACACAAATTAACTATTATTAGTCATATAGTGAGTCTTTGTAAAAGTAATATATTCTCCATGCTTACGGGGCACTGCAAATGGTAACTTATTCCACCAGCAAGTGGCACTATGTCGAAAATATTGCTGTGTTCTAGCCAGATGATGGTGATTGCTGTTAGCAAATAGGCCTTACACCAAGTGTTATAGGTATGAGAGCGGCCAAATGTTATTGGAGGCTGCAGTTGCAGGCACTGGCAACTAAAATAGTGACAGTGAAATGCTACCAAGCTACGGATCTCAATCTCTTCTGATATGTTAGGCCAACCTAGCTGTTCACGTGGTACAGACACATGATCAAACTTCTTAAGGGAGAATACTACCCTCACTGTATATGTTGTCAACGGCCAACTTGGTGATCGAGAAGAGGGGGTTCCCCACACTGGTAGAGCATACATGATGCGCAATGAAATGAAGGACTCCATTAGCACTTTAAGAAGAAAACAGATAGATGTTTGTAACTGCACCCAATCAATAATTATATTATATGGGTAATATGTAACTGTAACTAAATAGTTCAGTTGCAAATAATATGTAACGAGTTACTTTTTAAAAATAATTGCCCCAACACTGTTTAGCTCTATCCGAAGTGTACACATATTAGCTTACATGTGTGTTGTGAGGTGCCTTAATGTGAGTAGCTTCGTTTGATGAATGCTATCCAACGACAGTGATGGTGTCATACTTGGTCATGTATACCAGGTGTGGTCACTGTAAGAAACTTGCCCCACAATATTCAAAGGCCGCAGCAACACTTAAGGAACAAGGCTTGGAGGTGAAGTTAGCTAAAGTTGATGCTACTGTAGAGACTGAATTAGCACAACAATATGGTGTCACTGGGTACCCTACCCTCATCATGTATCGTCATGGAGACCGCTATGGATACAAGGGACCTCGAGATCACCATGGTAACCAGTTACGTGCTCTAATAATTCATATAATATGCACTCCCTCAGGTATTGTTAACTACATGATGGAGCAATCATCACCTCCAGCTATGTTAGTGGCTAGTGGTAAAGAACTTGATAAGATGATCAAGTCTAATCCAGATGGTATGGTGGTTGGGTTCCTACAGTCAGATAGCGGTGATGCTTATAACAAATTAAATAATGTGGCTAATATTGGGAGGGATGAGCTGTTCAGTTTCTACTACACAATGGATGAGGCCCTGCTCAACAAGTATGGTAGGGATACCTTAGCAGTGTTCCTACCGCCAATACAAGTGTCCCAATATGACAAGCCGTCAGTGCAGATGAAGGGTTTCCTGGAGGAATCACCAGATGTTCTGCTGGAGGTGATCAGGAGTAGCCTGAGGCCATTGGTTGGTGTAAGGAGTCATATGAACACTGAGAAGATGTACTCTCAGTATCCACTATTAGTGGCATACCTTGAATTTGACTTGTTTGAGGATGGCAAAAAAGGTAATTGTTGGGCAGTTGATTTCTATTTATCTAGTTGGCTCATCGCTACCATTTCACTGTGTTATCATGCAGAGATGTGTTTGTGCACTTAAATTAGGTAGTTAACAGTTAACGCATGTGAAGGTGTATCAATATTAAAAGGAGCCCATAAGTGCCACGAACCTTGTAGCACTTATGTGTTCCTGAAGCTACAAGATGTAAATTAGGTAATGGGTGTAACCCTATGAAACCACTTTATAGTGTGTTGTGTATTACAGAGTTCTCTTATTGGAGGGATAAGTTGTTAATGATTGCCAAGGAGTATGAGGGAAGGATCACTGTTGCTATGAGTAATGAGGAACAATATTCTAACGAGCTAGAGGAGCTGTCACTTGATGATTGGGGAGAAGAGGTAGCGGTTGCCATTTGGGAGACAAAGAATCGACGATATGCCATGAGGGATGAGGTCACTACAGAAACCTTACAAGACTTTGTTGAGGATTATTTTGCTGGCAAGCTAAAGCCTGTGATCAAGTCACAATCAGTGCCTAAGAAGGATAAAGGACCAGTCAAAGTTGTCGTAGGATCAACATTTGATCAAGTCGTCAATGATCCCAATAAAGATGTGTTGATAGAGCTATATGCACCATGGTGTGGCCACTGTAAGAAGTTGGAACCGGTTTATAAACAGCTAGCTAAGAAGTTCAAGGGAAATGACAAGTTAGTAATAGCTAAAATGGATGCCACAGCTAATGATGTTGGAGTTGGCTTTGACTACACGGGATTCCCCACGATCTATCTGTCGCCTGCTGAAGGAGACAAGCCAATACTGTTTGAGGGATCGCGTGATATTGAAGGGATGGAGAAATTTTTGAATGAGCGTGCTATATACTCTTTAGGAAATCAACCAAAAGAGGAATTGTAACTTGAAAATATTTTGATTGTGGGAATTGGTTTTAGGCAATTGTGTGTTTTATGCTCTTTCCTATTAGATGTTATTATAGTATTGGGGGTACAATCGCTGCATGGAGGGAGACCTGGCATCAACTGGTGATGGTACTAGTTCAGGTGAACAATGTGGCATGATGTTATTGTCATCGCTCCAATAGATGTCCCACCCAACTCGTTGAGACGAACTGCAGTTTTGTGCGTGTTCGGGCTCGTGGTGGCTGCGATATTGACTCTACTGCAGACACAACGAAGTGGACTGGAGCAAGATTACACCACCGTAGCGCTCGTGTTCATAGCCTGGATGTTAGCCGCTGCGCTAATAGGTAGTATATATCCCTTAGCTGACAAGTGGTTTTATGATGGGAAGATACACGACTTCAAACAAGACTGGTCTAATGCTATTCGCAGTGTAGCCATTTTGGTGGGCATCCACCAGGCCAGCACGGTACAGCAGCAATTATCAACCTAATTATTATTGTTGTTGTTTATTGCAGAAAATCCCCTTCTCCAATGTGTATGAGTTAGTTGGAACACTAATATTCCTAGCACTAGGGCTGTGGTGGATGTCTGACAGGTCAAAGTGTGGCTTCATCCTTGCACTGCTGTTCTCAGTGTTTGGAGCAGTGATCGGTGCTGGTGCTAAATACGTCGGCTATGCTTCAGTTCAGTAAGTGAACAGTAGTATGACTAGTTTATGGTGTGTGTGCCTGTATTATGCACCTATCAATGTAATGCCCGACTACCACTGATACGGGCTGAGGGTGGGGAAAGGTCAGGGATGGTGGGGGAATTGATCGCTAAATTTCCCCGACATAGTGGGGATTTGTCTTCGCTAAAGAAATTCACCCAGACAGCGAAGATGTGTGCTTTCAGTTTAGGAAAGAGTGTCTCGGGTGCTAGCTATTACTTCATACTATCCACTCGAACTAACTCATCACTATAGACCAACACCACACGACCGTACAAATACCCTCCTAGCCCCAGTATTCCTGGGGTCTGCAGGCCGAGACTTGGTCAGGGTTTGTATCGCCAGTACTCCCCCAGTAGGTGGGGAATTGTAATTTTCAGAAATGCAAATCCCCACCTTCCCCCACCTCAGCCCGTATTAGTGGTAGTCGGGGATTACATTGATAGGTGCATTAGTTTCATGCCCTGTCCCAATTGCCTCAGGGATGACTCTTATTGATTAGAGATTGTAAGCTCCCCCCTCTGAAAGGGTCTGGTTGTCTGCCCATACCATTTTTGCTCTGAAATCTCAACAA
This sequence comes from Dysidea avara, assembly GCF_963678975.1. Classification (NCBI taxonomy): domain Eukaryota; kingdom Metazoa; phylum Porifera; class Demospongiae; order Dictyoceratida; family Dysideidae; genus Dysidea; species Dysidea avara. The sequence goes on along the minus strand of NC_089274.1, from coordinate 345,935 downwards.
CTTTTGTTGCATGGTCATTATTATTATTAACCGACCTCTGAGAGGTACGAAAAAGCTCTTCACATTCTCCACTGTCCTGGTTCTGTGTAACTAATGGGCAAGAGAAGAGATGTGCTTATGATGGGAGGATAAGAGAGGTTGAGAGAGCTTGCCTCTCCTCCAGTTTTTTCTGCTAGTGGAGGTATGGGACCGATTGCAACCACAGTATATGAAACTAGCTTCCGTGTTGACTGACAAGCGAGAAATGAATTATAGTTGGTGTTTGTACCGGATGAGATGTAGACTTTGCTTCTCTCTATTAAGATCAGCCATTATGTGTTTGAGGGGTCATTGTTCTTCTGCATGTCGTCCTCAGTATTGATCTGGCCTATTCTGAGGGCAGGCTTAATTCCGATGCCCTCAAATAGCTTTGTCCCTAGAAGTCGCTGGTGTTATCCAGTTGTCCAGCACTTGACAGCCAGTGCTGGGGGTGGTGGCAAGGGTGTTCCAGGTAAGAAAAAAAAAGCCCTTTATGGCATGGGGTACTGAACTAATGCATTTTTCGATTTTGTAATATAAAAACTTGTAGAAGGCTTTCCTGACTGCTTAGAAAATGGAATGCATAAAATCCTTCAATTTTTGGGAGATAATGAAGTACCGTATTTAAATTTATTACCTTTAGTTCTTGAAATCCATGTGGTGACTTAGTGATGTTGAAGCCTTTTCAACATTAATCGTGACACCACTTAAGTGCAGCTACTATTGACAGTATGGTGTTTAACCTAGTAAATATGGTATTTAGAGATCTCTGGCCATGGAGAGGTTCTCTAAAATGATTAGAGACCTCATATGTATCAGATATCTGCATTTAGACTATGGCGTGCATAGTATGCTTTGAAATTTAGTCGTTAATGAGGTATTTAAAATCCAATAGATACCGTGGGTAGTTATTTAAACTGGTTAGATACCCATGACAATTTTTTTTGTCACGTGCTTTGCTGGATTCCACTCACAACAGCCACCAGAAATCATTGCTAGAGTGTAAAGAAAGCATCGCTGGATCATAAAGATGATTGTATTCATTTAGGAAACCTACCAGTGAGTTATTTTAGTCAGGAAGCCGCCATTACTGGCAGTGACCAGAGCCTCACGAGCCGTATATAGTGTAAGTTATTGCACAAATCCACCATATCTTCGCTATTTTAGAGACCTTCGGAATGGCACATTATCACTGAGGGTGAAACCTCTACAGGGAGTTAGCACACCTCACAATAATGACTGATGTGCATTGTAGATCTTACTAGTGATCAATGCCTCCCTCAGAGGCACAGCAGATCAGTGAGCTGTCTTTTATAGGTAACAATGTGGAAAATGATTGTGGGTTCACATTTTGGCAAATGACCAGACTCTTTCTGAGGGGGTGCCACCCCTGAGGAAATAGCATGAGGCTATAATATGCTGTCCAGGTCAGGCTGTGGGCGTAGGGACATTTGTAATATGAGCATATTTTTTTATGGGAAGTTTTTCATTAATTTTGTTTTTAGCATAGACTTAATGAAAACTTTATATGCTCATATTACAAATGTCCCTATGCCCACAGCCTGCCATTTCAGAGGTCTTGAGGTGAATCCTTAGTGCGATTTCAAATTTACCGTATAGCCCTCACAACCTTGCTAGGTTCAGAGCCCACTGTCAATACAAAATCCCTGAATGTAGCTAGCTGTTCACAGCATATCTAGCTGTTTGTTTAGGCAGACCACCCAACAATACATGTGACACTGTTGTTATAATTGAGGTCCCAAGGGATGGGAACTTGTACCTGACCTGGAGGGCCAGGTGTAGTGTGGGGTCATGTGATGCAATAAATATGTGCCATTAAGTTGTGTGGTCTGAAAATTCACCAGTTGTATTCTCATGTGCAGAAATGAGGCCAACTTATTTGGTTATGTCAGTGATTGGTGTATTGGCTACTCAGCTTCAATCACATTTGGTAGTATAGGAAGGATATTAGCTATGGTAAGTTGTGTGCGTGTATACCACTGTACGTGTCTCCCCTTGTCACATAGCCCCCCAGTCAACGATCAAAGAGATACCTTACTGACAGCAGTGACAAAGTCCATGTTGAATAAAAAAATGACAATAATTATAATAATTGTGCATAGTTTGTGTGTGTGTGTGTGTGTGTGTGTCATGTGATGGTACCATTAAGGTTGTTACAGGGAATATAATGGTGTGACAGTTCATTAGTTCCACTGTTTTGTGTCAAATACTTGTACTGTGACATTAACCTACAACACTATGTAACATGGTCACATGAGAAACAATAAACTTACGTGATCTCCATTGACACTTTACCCCATGTCTGACAAGTTAGGCTAAATGTGGTAGTGTCAGTATGTGTGTACACCCTAATACTTTCACTCACGTTACTCTCTTTGCTTCTATGCCAGTATAAGTAGCATTTACTTCAATAACAATCTGAAGGAGAGTGATATAATGTCATTATCTCCCAATTAACTAACCTCTTTAGTATTCCGAGGTCTAACACTAAATTGAGAGTATGTGGAATGTCCAATACTGGCTTCATCTCTGGTCAATGTAATATTAACCTGTTTCATTTCAATGGACGCATAATTGTCATTCTTTACTAATCCATGTACCTAGACCAAGATATATTATAGAAGTCTTAAAACTGATTAGTTACTTGTAGTGTCATGTGGTGTTTCTGGAGTGCTGAGAGGTCGCCTTGTTCAGGGGGTATAATATTGCTCCAATTAGTGACAAAAACATTACTACAGATTAGTGTGACATCTCTTGGTGATAAAAATACTGCCAATAATGTGGCTGTTATCACCATAACAATTATGATGATCAGAAATGTTGCAATGATTAAACATCTAATGACACAGAACGGTCACGTGACACAACACATAAACAACATAAAGCATACGTTCTTCTCGGCTTAAGCCTCTTGTCGCCATAAGGGATTAGCGCCACTAATTCCTCCTGTTGACCTATTAATCACCCGTATATGTAACTACCTCTACTTTTTGATAAGGTACCTTTTGGGATCCTGCCAGCACCGCCGCATGTGGGACACACGTCTCCCTCCGTTCTGAAATCGATTTGTTTACGAGAAGGTTTCGTTTGAACATCATTAATACTACCGGGTAGTGGCTGATAAGCTGGCGAGTAGGTAGGCAAAGAGTTCAGTGACCGCTCCATCCCCTTACCACGTGATGTCAACAGATTACGTCACAAAATGGTGTACGAATAATTAAGGACCAATCTCGTCTACCTTGTAACTACTTGTAGTGGAAGCCATCGAGTGGTGGGGTTCGGTCATGAATGGTTAATCAAATACACATTTGTGTAGTGTTATAAATACTGGTGCTTACTAAATGGGAGACAGACGGGGCGCGCAGGATGTGGATGTGGTGAAGGTCACAATTTGTTTTAATGGTAAAGAGAAGAAGATCCCGTTAGTCGTACAGCCGTCACCTCAGCTCAGCGACGTGCAGCTTGAGTTAGCCTTCGACAGTCTGACTAGATTAGTTCAACAAATATTCAAGATAACTGATAGCCGGGGGTTTACTCTACGCGACTCGCATTCTTATAGCAAGTTAAATAAGAACTCATTTCGGCAAGAACATTTTCCTTTGAAGTGGAACGTTGTTTATGACAAGTGCGAAGCAAACGACGCCATGATTAAACACGGAGGAGTGGTAAGGGGACACGCATTGTCAGGGTTAGTAGGGAAGGCATGCCAAACAGCTAACAAGCTTCTGTATTTCAAACCAGAGTTGGCTTCCTACCCAATTGAGGCTATTTGTGTTGTACATCAATTAGTTCATTCCATATGTTAAGGTATCCCTGTGTGTTATGTCACTACTGTGTTAAGGTGTCCCTGTGTGTTATGTCACTACTGTGTTAAGGTGTCCCTGTGTGTTATGTCACTACTGTGTTAAGGTGTCCCTGTGTGTTATGTCACTACTGTGTTAAGGTGTCCCTGTGTGTTATGTCACTACTGTGTTAAGGTGTCCCTGTGTGTTATGTCATTACTGTGTTAAGGTATCCCTGTGTGTTATGTCACTACTGTGTTAAGGTGCCCCTGTGTGTTATGTCACTACTGTGTTAAGGTATCCCTGTGTGTTATGTCACTACTGTGTTAAGGTGTCCCTGTGTGTCATGTCACTACTGTGTTAAGGTGTCCCTGTGTGTTATGTCACTACTGTGTTAAGGTGTCCCTGTGTGTTATGTCATTACTGTGTTAAGGTGCCCCTGTGTGTTATGTCACTACTGTGTTAAGGTGTTGCTGTGTGTTGTGTCACTACTGTGTTAAGGTATCCCTGTGTGTTATGTTACTACTGTGTTAAGGTGTCCTTGTGTGTTTTGTCACTACTGTGTTAAGTGTCCCAGTGTGTTGTGTCACTATTGTGTTACGTCACTACTGTGTTAAGATGTCCCTGTGTGTTGTGTCACTACTGTGTGAAAGTGTCCCTGTGTGTTGTGTCACTACTGTGTTAAGGTGTCCCTGTGTGTTGTGTCACTACTGTGTTAAGGTGCCCCTGTGTGTTGTGTCACTACTGTGTTAAGGTGCCCCTGTGTGTTGTGTCACTACTGTGTTAAGGTGCCCCTGTGTATTATGTCACTATTGTGTTATGGTGCCCCTGTGTATTATGTCACTACTGTGTTAAGGTGCCCCTGTGTGTTATGTCACTACTGTGTTAAGGTGTCCCTGTGTGTTATGCCACTACTGTGTTAAGGTGTCCCTGTGTATTATGTCACTACTGTGTTAAGGTGTCCCTGTGTGTTATGTCACTACTGTGTTAAGGTGTCCCTGTGTGTTATGTCATTACTGTGTTAAGGTGCCCCTGTGTGTTATGTCACTACTGTGTTAAGGTGCCCCTGTGTGTTATGCCACTATTGTGTTATGGTTTCTCTGTGTTGTATGTCATCGTGTCTGTTCATAGTTATACCCACCCCTTCACGGACATTCTTCTGAAGTACTTCCCACTCGGACAAGTTATCATCCTGCTAGGCATCACATGATGTCACATGAGATACTCAGTTCAACCCGGTCGGACCCGTTTGGTGGCAATCAAATGACGTTCCCAGTTGACATGGGTAAAAATGTTTACATCATTAGCGAGAATGGGTCATATGGCTTCCTACTGCGTCACTTCTCGATCAGAGAGAGTCATGAGGTAATTCATAACTATGGGGAATACCCTTACCAAGAGCATGCTTCGTCCTGTGTCACTAAAACACCTGTATAATGAAGACCTTCACGTTCATTTCCAAGGTTCACTAAACTCAAATTGTAAAACTTAGTAAAATAAAGATGTGTAGCAAATTGTATCTCAACACAAAGGCTACTGTAGGCTTTCGGTCAACAATGCAGGCAGTTTGAAACTTTATGGAGACCAGCGAGACTATGGACAAGTGTCATGATTATCGAGGTATCCTTATTAGCGAGGTGTCCTTTTGATGAGGTTTCATTATATTCTCAAATAGTGTAAACAAGTTTTGTTTACTGTTGATTTTGATAATGAAGGTTGAAGTATACAATAAAACCTATCTGATTCAACACCTAATTGACCCAGACCACCTCATATAATCCAGAGCTGTTTACTATACTAAGACTATACCATCTTGATAATCCAACATTACACACACACACCACACATACTACACACACACACACACACACACACACACACACACACACACACACACACACACACACACACACACACACACACACACACACACACACACACACACACACACACACACACACACACACACACACACACACATATACTACACTAGTGTATTGTAGTGTGTGTGCACACACTGGTGAAGCCATTTTGTTCCATACAATGAGGGGCTTCTGTGTAAGGAGTGGATCTCTAGAATGTGATTGTCTAATGTGACTCATATTATTATTATTACTGCTCTGTAGCCATCTCAAGAGACTGAGCTGAGGGCTACTTCACCAGACTCGGAAAGAATGTCAACTGTATTTGTGTATAAACTACAACCAAATGGACCAGCCCAGCAAGCAGGATTGAATGAAGGTGTGTGTGTGTGTAGTGAAGTGAAGTAAAGTGTGGTTAGAGCCCAGCTAGCAAGGTTCAGGTTCATTGCTTGGTTGAAAAGAAAATGATGTTTTGAACTTTTAATACATACTTAAGAAATTACTTACCACCAATTTGTTGTGACCCCAGTAGACCCTGTTATTTCTTTACCACAGTACTTGCATTTTGGCTTGAAATCGCCATCTGGTAATACTTCTGGAACTTCATAATGCTTAAGTACAGCAGGAGTCTTCTGTTTCTTTACTTTCTTGAATTGTACAATTCCTGCCATAGCTCATTAAAAACCAAACCACTCTGACTGCTAAGAGTTCATAATATTATAATATTATGAACTCTTGCTGCTACATTTTATATGGTGACCTGTTGAAAGCCTGCATGTGTCAAGTCATGTGTGTACTTCAAAGTACTTTAATGTACAAGTACTTTATAGAACTTTACGTGGGCGAGATCAAAGGGAAAAGTGTACTATAAATCTCATAAAGTACACTCTCAGCCGGCCAACTGTTTCATCGACCACAAAGAGTGCTTTATTGCACCGCAAAGAGTGCTTTATTTGTTCAATAAAGCACTCTTTGTGGGCAATAAAGCACGGTTGCCCACGTGCCTTAGTGTAGGCTAATAGCCTACGGGGCTCGCGCCAGTACGACTAATCGCCCAAGCCGGTGAAGGCTGATAGCCTCACCGCGCTGAGTGATCAATCACCCCAGCCAATACGATTTCTACCACCGGATTACGTTTATAGACACACCTAAATTCTTCAATGATGGGTGGGAGAAGGTAACGTTGCTGTTACGTTTGTTAATGTAAACGGACAAGTCCTGGAGATATCATGGAAATATGTCGCCATGTGGCTCACAATAGAATCGATTGTGGGTTGCGAGCAAAACCTGCCAAAATACGCGATGAACGTCTTCCATGCCAAATTATGGTGAACTACGCGTGATTACTTTGTTAAACTGGTTTGTGTGTGTTCAGGCTGCTAATAGTTCGTGCAATGCATGTTAATTACGAGTTCTAGTGTATGGTGAAGCTGCACGAGTAGAAAGTTCCATAAATCATTTAAAGCATAGCCTTGCTCGTGCTATATGAAAAATAAAGTACGAGGCGTGTGGTATAGCACGAGCAAGGCTATGCTTTAACATATAATTAAGTACTTCGAGTACTAACAAGTACATCACTTTGAACTTAAGTACAAGTACAAGTACAATGGCTAAGAAACAAAAGTACTGAAGTACAAGTACTCAAGAATGTGTACTGAAGTGTACATAAGTACAAGTACCAATGTACTTGACCCCAAACCTGCCATTGGTGTTTGGGTGCTGGTCACATGATCAAATTATCTGTTGCTACTTGTAAACAGTTATCAACACAAGTGAAGAGTGTTACTATTAGTGCTGAACAAGTATTTGACTATTCCGTCATTAACCCACTATTTGAAGCAATTTTTTAAGCTGTGCTATGATGCAACATTGGAGCTTTAGAAGTAGAACACTCATAACGTAATAATTCTAGTCTAGAAGAGTTAAAAATAATACCCAAGCTTTGCCTTACTCCTTACAAAGATTTCAGGGCTCCTCAATCCTCAAATGGTTACTTTGTTCACAACTATTCAAATAATAATAAAAAAGGCTGTTTGTTTTATGATCATAGTATTTCATTGTCTCGGTGTTAATATGACCTCATCATTGAGATCATGTGAGCATCAGGTAATGATGGAGTTCATCGTAACATAGAGCTAACTTGTTTGTTTTTAGTTTTCTTTTGAGGGTCTAACTCTTGGATATTACTAGCTGTACCTAAACTGTTGTCCAACCATCACCCTCCTAATATGTCACCATCTGTTAAGTCTTGTGTATTAGTTAGGAAAGTACTGCACCGTGTTGAGGGGCTCTGGGACACTATGACATGAATACACAATTTCAATGATTGAGGTGTCAAATGTTGAAACTCAAAATTAAGGATGATCACATGTTGTCATGATCTTTAACTGATTCAGAGCATTTGCTTGGTGAGGTTATTAAGAGCCTGACAAGGTTATGATGGAATACGATCATGGGGACGGCATCTTGTTTGGTTGCACAATGTATGGTGTGGGTGTAGCTGTTATTCAAAAAAGTGTGGGTATTCCCCCAATAAATTAGAGAAGGTAGGACATGCATGTGTGCCGCTTACTTTAATTCGATAATTATTATTATTATTATTACTAGGACCGTGTCACATACAACCAAGTACATACACCAACGTGACAGCCCCCCGGTGAGGCTATTAGGTGGTGAATGCATTATCCCCAAATCAACTCAATATGTCACAGTAGTGACAGATATAACACAATAGTGGCATCGTAACTAAAGGCCACCAGTAGCTAAGTGCCAGTACATCATTGGTGTGGTAATGGCACAGTGATGTGTACAAAGTATATGTATACAAAACATACAGGAGAGAACTATACATTATTGCAGTATTGTATGCAGCAATACATTATAGGCAACATCACCATGCAGATAAAAATTATTAGCCAATATACAGCAATGCATATCAACATCAACTAGAGCTAAGTAAGGTTCATCAGTGATGTAGCAATGGCACAGTGATGGGTGACACACTATAGTTATGCATACACAACTTTCAGGAGATAGCTACACGCTGTAGGCGTATGCAAGCCAGATGAACCAGATAAAGGAAGACAGCCAAGCCACTAGAGCCTAGTATAGCTACGCCAGGTGAAGGCAAAAAAGATTAAGCACGTATTGAATTGCCTGACACCAACACAAAGAAAGTTCGCCATGCCAGCTGCACAAGACAAAATTGTTTACTTGTATTTTATATGTAACTGTAAGCTTATTGTAAAGAGCGTGGCATAGCTATGTCAGTTTAATGTTTCGCTGTGCCTAGAGTCACGGCACCGTGACTGGTGCTAAAGTCACGGCGCAGTCAACCAGAATTCACACAGTAGTTGTATGAAGGTAAGTTTTTGTTGAGTTTGAGGCGAGCTAGGGTTGGCAGAGTCTAGTATTCGCCGAGCATTCGACTTTAGGGCACGCGCCTAGTAGTATTCCCCGAGCATTCGACTTTAGGGGATGCGCCTGGTAGTATGCCCCGAGCATTCGACTTTAGGGGATGCGTCTTGTACTTTAGGGTTAGGGTAAGGGTTCAGGTTTAGTTTCTTCTTTATTGGTGTTATTTATATAGGCTTCTTCATGAATGACATATATAAGGTACAAACTAAGGGAGTAGGGTAGCTGGAACCACAGTGATACATTGGTAGAGCGCTGGGCTAGAGCATGGGACGTCCTGGGTTCAATCCTCGCTTTAGCCAAATTTTTTTTTTTCGTTTTCTTAGGTTTTTTGTCTAAGTTTTTTTTTATTCACATGATTGCTGTGACTCTAGGCACAGCCTTAATGTTTTCTTGTATTGTTTATTTACGTGAATGAATCCACTGGCAGCTGGCATGGAGACTTGAGATGTTACAAACATAAAAACTTACTTATGTTGCTATATGGAGGCAAGTATAGAACTCTGCATGGGTGAAACGCTGATTGCCTGAAAGCTCTCAAAAGCCAGAGAAGAAATCACTTTAGAGAATCTCCATGTCTTATCCAATCGTTATGACAATAGCCGACTGTTTCAAAATAGTGGTTCAACTCAGGCAGCTTGAGCTTGAACTGTAAGTTCTTTAATCAGTTAAAGCATTGGCTTGCTGATGTTATATAGCAATTAAGGGAGTGGTCTTGTTAGCACTTGGCTTTGTGTATTTTTCTCTCTTGCCGACTCTTTTATGTAATTATTTTTTGTATAGTACTCGTGGCAATACTGTACAACTCATGTACTAGTATGACCTTTGACCTTCCCAAATAAGTAAAAACCCACAATCATATCTAATATGTTACTTGTATGGTTGCCTGTAGTGACTGCATGTAAAATTTAAATTTCGGGCTCCCCATTGTTTACTGGGAAAATTTATTGCATGAAATTAGTTTGTGATAGTAAATTGTGATAGTAAATTGTGATAGTTTGTAGTAAATGATCTGACACTGTTTATCCATGAAATTGAAACCATAAAAATTCTGTATCTGTTTACAACCATGACATATGTTAATGTGATCATAATCACCATGACGACCTGTTGTAGGAGACAAGGTCTACTCTATTAATGGACACTTAGTTACTCGTTGCTCGTTGGATCAGGTGGAGCAGTTGTTACGTGTCAAGTAAGTTAGTATCATGTGTTCACACTGGATCACATGATCCCCATAGTCACCAAGGAGTTGTACTACAAGTGTCACCAAAAGCTGATGATGTTCTGCAGCTGTTTGTGAGTTGCTATAGTAACTCATGGAACCTTTCTATAATAGCAATGGAAAGGTTTTCCTATTTTCAAAGGTCTATACAGAGCTAGGACCAAAAATTATAGAAGTTTTTTCCTACCGTGTCCTTAATTTGGAGAGTTTGTTAAGAGAGGTTCTACTGTAATCATTGTGTTATTGTTAATGTATGTTGTGTCCAGCGTTATGCTCCATTGGCATACGGACCTTCAGGAGAGCACATGACTAAACTAGGAAGAGCATGGGTATATGATGTCAATGCATTCCAATGCAGTGATTGGCTAAAAGATGATGACGTATCAAATCATGGCAGCTGGAGTAGTGCACATGATCACATGGTCACACCCTCAGGCTCTACTAGCTCACATGACATGGTCACACCCCCAGCAACACACCTTAGCTCCTCTGAGAACTCTAGTCGGTTAGTTTAACCAACTACAGTGGGTAATTTATGGAAGATACCAAGCAGCTGTAACATGAATTGTACAAGTGATACTGTTCTTGAGTGTGCTACAATTGGAGTGTGTGTGTAGTCTTGTGCCTACTTCCTAGACCCCACCCACTGCATTAGGTCTGGTTACAATGCTGAAAGTTTAGGCCTTACATTTCTGACCAATCAGATGCTCCAATTCAGCTACAAACAACAACATTGGTTGGCTAAAACTATGGATACACATACACATAAACAATACGGAAGAGGGCCCAAAATGTAGTACAAGCCTACCTTATGCAGTGGGTAGAGTCTGGGTATGAGACTAGTGTGTGTGCCTCTGTGTGTGTGTGTAGCGCGTGTCTGCGTGCATGCTTGTGTTTGTAGTGTGTGTGTGTGTGTGTGTTTGTGTGTGTCACAACCTGTACACATGTACCGTAAATAACCGTATAGAAGCCCGGGCGTTTATTTCCTATAAATCATTTTTGACCCGGCGTTTAAACGAGACCGGCGTTAATTTGGACCCGGGCGTTTATTTCTTACTAGCCACTCGATGAGAATGACAGGTGCCAGTACAAGTACCTACGAAATACGAAATCCATAGCCCATCACGTATTTGGACTCCTCTGCTGGGTGAAACTTTGGAAGTCGGGTGGAAAGATGACAATGACCACGATAAATACGCTATGGCCATCACCAGAAGAGAAGGCATAGTCAAACAAGACAAGACATCGTAAGACTGGTGACGAGACAGTTAGCAGCTGACACGAGTTTAGAACCTCTTTCAGTGCATATCATTAGCACCCCGGCGTTTAAATGAGCCCCGGCGTTTAAATGAGCCCCGGCGTTTATTATGACAGTCCCCTAGCTGTACCCGGCGTATATTTGAGCCCCTGCGTGTATTTGAGCCCGGCTTTAATACGGTCATATACGGTACTTGCTTGTATGTGACATGGTCCTAGTAATGATTATACAACCAAGTACTAAGAATAACAAGTGCACAAAACAAATTTTTTTCAACTAGAGTAGGGACCACACATCGATAAAATAAGTACCGAAACAAGTTGGAGTAGTCCATGATATTAAACAGTAAAACAATAAGAAGTGTTATATCCCTACTGTGCTCAAGATACCATAACGGAAATGCACAGTAGGGATATAACACTTCTTATTGTTTTACTGTGATTTAATATCATGGACTACTCCAACTTGTTTCAGTACTTTTTATTGATGTGCTATGGTTCCTACTCTAGTTGAAAATTCAATTTTTTTTGTGTGTACTTGTTTGTTAACTTTTTTTTGTAAAATAAAATTATTATGACTTGAACCCACACATACCGCATCAAAAGAAATGGCACTGCACACCCCATCTACCAATTATCGTCTGAAAAAGTGATATCCATTACGCTTTATTGTCAGCTATGTGTTCAACCCATTACACAGCATTATGAATCAAGAACTGTTTGAAAAGCACCTCTGCGATCAAAGTAGCCACTATGAAAAATACGGACGATTTCGGGAAGCCATCACATGCTTCCGCCAAATCAACACCTTTCGCTGTCAGCAAAGATGAATGGGACACAAAGGAGGATACTAGTAAGTCCATGAAGAATGCATTGTACGTACTGCGGTATGCCAAAAAGCATCTCTCGGACCGAAGCGACGTCAAACAGTGAAAAAATCAAGCCCGCAGACTTAGCCGTTATCAAGTTACGCTTGTCTGAAGGCATCAGTCAGTCAGTCAGTCAGTAGAAAATTCCATTTAATATGTATGTATATATATTTAATTCCGTAGCAACTTGTTGAAAGTGTTTCAAGTTGATCTGAAAGCTTGTTTGGGCTTAGTTTTACCCAACCAATACTGCTTCATCATCGTCAGAGAATGGTTTTTGGGTGGTGTTTTTTCGTGGGCCATACCTATACCTTTGTGGTCCCTACTATACAGTACGATAGTACTTACTATCGTACTGTATGATGAGCAAAATGTCAGTTTTGTCTGAAATACACTTGCTGTTTCCTTTTCACTTGATACTTACTAGTGGACCAATACTCATTACAAAGAACCACTAGAGGGTTGAAAGAGGCTGATTTTTTAGGTGTGCATTCTATTAGAATTTGATTCCTATTATGAGCCCACCATCGTGGTTCATGATACATAATATACAGTGTGAACATGTTGAAGATTTGTGCACATTTTAGTTTCTGTAGTTATAAATGACAAAAGTTTGGTGCAAATTTGCTAAACAGTATTATGAAATTATTGTGGAGTACTTGTATATTCCAGTGTGGGTGCGTGCATGTAGTAATACTTAACATGTGTATAATTGGTTCAGTATATCACTTCTCCTAGGACACACATGTTGTTACAATGTCAACTGTACTTGTAGGTATGCTTCACCGATGGCCAACTCTCCTGTGATTGGTGGTAGCCATGGCAGCAGTGGTAGTCGGTTATTAGATGATGTCTACATCACGGGTTCGTTGTCACAAATACCTGTCAGTCCAACCACTTCACTTAGTGAGTGGGCATTAGATAGGGAAGACTCTCAGTCCCCAGTATCTGCTCATGTGAGAACAGCATCGCCATTGTTACGCCAATTGTCTGGAGTGACAAATGATCCCCATCCTAGTGGGGTGGGGACAACACTTTCTACTGGAGCAACAAAAACTATTTCTCCCCACCCACCAGAGATTGCTACAGTATATAGAAGATCACCTGATCCCTATTCATCACATGGTGACAGCAGTGATGTCACAGACCACGTCCCCTCCCATGAGCCCTTCCCCTTGGACTGCAATAAATCCTCCTCCTATACAATACTGGACCAGCAAGCTAGTTACTATATGAAGACTTCATTACAGTATAGAGCAGCATCCTCTCCTAGCTTGGATCATAGTAATGACTATACCAGGGACATGGTGTCTTCACAAGTGACGTTGCCAACACAGAAAACAAGTTCCAGTAGTTGTGGGAGTAGTCACGATGCTGTAGGCCGCACCACAGCTGCTAATCGTCGTGGTATTAAACTGTCCTTAGAAGACCTGACAAGAATTGAGCCAAGTCGTGAGGTAACAGCTAAGAGGCGTTCACGAGAAGAGCAGTCAATGTTATCCAATGGTGACATGGCAGACGAACATGTTGAAAGACAACAAACATTATCACCAATTGAAGATAGTCTCTCTTCTCTTGCTCATAGTCAAGACACCTCAATCAGTGGCGAGTTTAATTATCGTCGTACGAACAAAACAAAGTCGTATTCTTCGCAGCGAGAAAGACTCCATCGATCTTTGTCTAAGCCACTAACAGGTGCCAGTCAGAGCACAAGCTCACAAGGTAGCTACTCTCTTGACTGTTCCTTGTCATCTGACCACATTGCTGGGAAATCCCCTACTGCTGCCATGGATACCAGTCAGACAGATTATAGCATGGGATCATCCCAAGAGTTCACCAGACAAAGAGCTAACTCGTTCAAGAAATATTTGGAAAATTCTTTACATGAAGCATTCCCTTCACTGGATGATGATGATGAAGAACCAACCTCTCTGGAGGTGAAGACTGTACAGCAAGATGATCGAGGGGGGTACCCCAAGTTTCCCCCAGGACATGACCATGTTGTCAACCAGTTGTCAAAGGCAGCAGGGCATTCCCCAGGGACTTCCCCTATGAAGCCACATCGTATTGTAGCATATAACTATGACAGTGATAGCTCATTACAGAGACCGATGGAAAGAACAAAGAGTCATACTATTGAACTGGACCGAGTGTTCAGCGATGGACTAGAGCGTAGACACAAATCTAGTGGCTCCCTATTTGCCAATAAGGTGTGTATGTTGATGAGTTGCTTACTTGTTTACTGTGTGCTTGTAGAGACATGCTAGTAAACAATCATCTGTTGATGATCAATTGTTGTCACTACATGAGGTGTGTCACTCTGTGTGTGAGTGTGTGTATCACTATGTCCTTTTGTGTGTTCCTCAGTGTGTCACCATGTCCCTCAGTGTGTGTTACTGTGTCCCTAGTGTGTGTCATTGTGTTCCTCAGTGTATGTCACTCATTATCCCATTTTCCTACAGACTAAGTCATCAGATAGCCTTATGCTAAAACAGGTTAGTGTGTGTCTGTGTGTCTGTGTCTGTGTGTGTCTGTGTATGTGTGTCTGTCTAATAATGTATTACTGCTTACATGATCCAGGCCTGTTGTCATGGGTTACTGTACAGGAAGTTGGAGAAGGAGGAGTCAGGAAAGGTATTGATCATGTGAAATGTCTGCCATGTTGTTACTAAGGTGCAAAGTAGAAGTGCCTCCTGTAGTGTTGTAAACATAAGTGGTCGTTATTTGTATATTGTTCAGTAAGTATGTTATGGTGAGGTGTAGTCTATTTGTGTTCTACTTCTTTACCTGAACTGAGCTTAGCCGCAGTTCTGAATTATTGAGTAATTTTTGCAGCAGCTTTTCAGAAGTACTAATAAATTATGTAGTATCATTCACAATGGTCATCATTAAATGTTTGGTCACTCTGCCATCTACTATAGAGCTCCACTGAAGTTGTTAATGTCGTAACAGTTCCCAGTGAAGTATCTATTAGAGTATTTCAGCTTTGATTTAACTGGTTACTACTCCATAAATTTGACTGATGTTTAAACCTTCTCCTTGTTGCTTCTATCATATGCTAAAGGCACAATAATACAACTCCTCTTGTAGCTAGGGTGTAGTAAAACATCAAAGCACCCCCTATATCTGCTGCTGGCTTCATAGGTTGTCACCTTCCAATATTTGGTGGCTTTGTGTGAATTAAGGATTTTCAAGCAAACAGCATTTTGTAAAACTAGTGTATTTAATTTTCCTTCTAGATGTATAAATATACTATATGGTCTAAACACTTTTACCAATTCCTGAGACATGTTACTTGACAAGGAGGCCACATATGGTCACTGTGGGAAAGCCTAAAATTATCACAAAGATTTGTTGAGTAGCCTTTATTGTTCTTTTTTAGTTATTCTGTGTGTATGGCGTGGAGTGTTAAGGGATGACATCAATTATTGTGATCAAAAGTAGATTGTTTAGATGTAGGGTTTATCAATGTTTGAATTCCATCACCATTTCTTGCTGTACTGATAATGTCTAACAAGGAAGATAAGCTCTTGTCATGTTTGTAGCGAGCACATGATCGGTCGTGGAAATGTTTCTACTGCGTGGTGAAGGATAACCATCTATTCTTTTACAAGGACAGGTCTGATATAGATCAGGTGAGCTATTGTGCATCCTGCAGGCAACAAGCCCCACCTCCTACAGAATAAACTACCTGATGACACGCCCATTGATGTGGCATCAGCACTTGCTGATATCGCACACAACTATACAAAGAGGAAATTTGTTTTCAGACTTACCACACAATCCGGAGCAGAAATGTTGCTACAGGTAACAACAGCCCAGTCAATTAGGTCACTGTTACTATAGTTACCCATGATAGGCTGAAGACCAGGCATCACTTCTTAGTTGGGTTAAAGCCATACAGACCTGCAGTGAAGAGGGATTGGTCCAAAAGGTGGGTGTGGCTACCTAAAATAAGTGTGGCTAACCTGCTGCAAATCACCAGGGAGGTAGAGATGCCCGTACAGCACTAATTATTAAGAAAAAGAAACAAATGAAAAGGTAAGCACATTGTGTGTGTGTGTGTAGTGCGTGTGCGTGCGTGCGTGTGTGTGTGTCACAATGTTTATGCTGTGTCATTCAGCCCATCTTCCCCACCACCTACCCGTAAGGCGACATTGGCATCCCCCACTACCGGTAGGAAGAAGGTCTCCAGCTCAAAATCTCCGGGGGAGGGGGGAGGTCGACTGGCATTCCTGGATCTAATCAAGAACTCGTTACGTCTTCATCGCTCAAGGAATAGTGGTAATGTGTCCATTGTAGCTGCAGTAAATTAAAAGGATCGTTATCACCCAGATGAGCCAGACTCCAGTAGTTACATCACATTTGGTGTAGACCTTGAGCAGTGTCCTGCTTCAATTGAGAATAAGGTGGGTGTGTACTAGGTGTGTTGTGGGTGTGGTCACTACATTGTTGATTATAGTTAGTGCCACTAGTAGTTGAGTTTATCATACATCACATTGAGGACCATGGGCTGGACTCTGAGGGGTTGTACAGGTGAGCATTGTATAGTGTATTGTAACTGCTATTAGCAGGGATTTGTAAGTCTATAAAGAACCATGTCAATGCTTAGCAAGTGTTGTCAATTTCATCAATAGTTGAGTACCAAAGCTAACTGCCAAGTTAAAGGGCTGTCACTATTCTGTGTACTGGACTACTGGAGTAACATATTTTTAGTTTTTGCACTTTCTATGATTGGATTTACCTAGTTTAGGGTCTTTAGGGAAACTGCAGCCACTACTAAACACGAGGAACTGTCTCTAATTTCACTACCTTTTGCTTTGCCGCTACACATCACTTACTCCTTACCTGGTACAGTGGAGAATCTAATGATTTTTAAAAGGGGTTTCTGAAAGTTGGTATAGCTGAAAAATAAGACATCTGAGGACATTTCTCCAGAAGTGTTTGAGATTTTAGAAGCTCTGAGATTGGATTTTAGTTTACTTTTAGTCAACAATTACCAATGAAAAGTTGTGACTACGCTGTAGCTTTGATTGCTCTATTAGAGTAGTTACTTGACTACTCTATTAGAGTAGTTACTTGACTATTCTATTAGAGTATCTCAATCGTTTTATTGTAAAAGTAAAGTGTTGTAGTGAGGGCGTAATAGCTATAAATGGTGTTAGTTTAGTACAATTTGCATGCATGATACTTAAATACAGTAATATAGTGGTATAGCTGTTTGCTATGACATATCAAGACACACGGTAGTGTGTCGTGCGGCCCAAGAAGCCGGCGCGCCACACCGTGAGTATATTGACAGGAAGAACGAAAACGTCATTTTCACACCTTTGTATCTCGGTGATCACTTATCTGATTGGAACCAAATTTGCTACACAGTTGCCCGCCAGCCAAGGGAGTCTACGTTCCAAATTTGAAGGAAATCGCTCAAGCCATTTCCGAGATATGAGCTGCCAAAGTTTCGTTTTTTTTTCTTCGTTTTTTTTTTTTCTTCTTCGTCTTTTCGCACACTTGCAAAAATTGCTATAACAAGCAAACGCGTACTCCGATCGCCTTGAAATTTGGCACACAGAAAGGGAGTCCAAAGGTGAATCCTAGCATCAGATTTGGTACAAATCCGATGAATGGTTCAGGAGTTATGACCGATTATTCGCGTAAAACAAGATCGATTTGTTGTCACGCCTATAGGGTAAACCGCTTCATGGAATGAGTTGAAAATTGTTATGTAGATGGAGTAACCATCGTAGGAGTGCCTTTTGGTGGTTTGAAAGGAATCGAGATAAAGACCACGGAGATATGACACAAAACCCAACCTGTGTCACAATTACGCGATCGATTTTTATGAATAAAAAAGTATTAGTTTTCACGCCTACTAGGCAAACCGCTTAGAGCAATGAGCTGAAAATCGGTGTATAGCTGGAATAATCTTCATAGAAAGTCCTTGCAGTAGTACAGAAGAATCGGATTACAAACCACTGAGTTATGATTCGAAAGCCAACTCCGTGTAGCAAATGCGAGATCGAGATACTCTAATAGAACAGTCACCCTAATAGAGCATTCGGCTAATTTATTTACTCCATTATAGAATTTTATTACATCACAAGTTATTCTGTAGGGAGTTCAGCTGCAAACAGTTAATCTTATAGACAGTTCAGCAAGAAGACAGTCACCATGTGGAGAGTTAAGCAAATATACCACTATAGAGATTCAGAACATTACAAGTCACACTGAAGAAAGTTCAGCTATAAACAAGTCATGCACTGTGTAGAGAATTCAGCTACAATTAAGTCACTCTCTAGAGAATTCAGTTACACAGAATTCTTCTACACACAAGTCACTGTGGAGAGAGTTCAGCTACAAACAAATTACCCTTTAGAGTGATCAGCTACAAACAAAACACTTTGCAGGGTGTTCAACTGCAACAAATCAGTTACCTTTAGAGCAATCAGCAATGAACAAATCAACACAAATCTACCTGTAGAGAGATCAGCTAGAAACAAACCACCCTGAAGAGAGTTCAGCTACAAAAAATCACCCTGTAGAGACATCAGCTAGAAACTAGACACAATGTAAGGAGTTCAGCTACAAGCAATCACCCTGTAGAGAGTTCAGCTAAAACAAATCAACCTGCAGAGAGATCAGCTACAAACAAATCACCTTATAGAGAGTTCAGCTACAAACAGATTACCTGTAGAGAGATCGGCTACAAACAAATCAACCTGCAGAGAGATCAGCTATATACACACAAATCAACTTGTAGAGAGATCAGCTACAAACAAATCACCCTGTAGAGAGATCAGCTAGAAACTACACACAATGTAAGGAGTTCAGCTACAAACAAATCACCGTGTAGAGAGATCAGCTACAAACTAGACACAAAGTAAGGAGTTCAGCTACAAGCAAATTACCCTGTAGAGAGTTCATCTACAAACAAATCAACCTGTAGAGCAATCAGCTAGAAACAAATCACCCTGAAGAGAGGTCAGCTACAAAAAAAATCACCCTGTAGAGAGATCAGCTAGAAACAAATCACCCTGAAGAGAGGTCAACTACAAAAAAAATCACCCTGTAGAGAGATCAGCTACAAACAAATTGCCCTGTAGAGAGATCGGCTACAAACAAATCAACCTGCAGAGAGATCAGCTACACACAAATCAACCTGCAGAGAGATCAACTACAAACAAATCACGTTATAGAGAGATCAATTACAAACAAATCACCCTGTAGAGAGATCAGCTAGAAACTACACACAATGTAAGGAGTTCAGCTACAAATAAATCACCCTTTAGTGAGTTCAGCTACAAACAAATCAACCTGCAGTGAGATCACCTACAAAAAAGCACCTTGTACAGAGTTCAGCTACAAACAAATTACCCTGTAGAGAGATCGGCTACAAACAAATCAACCAGTAGAAAGATCAGCTACACACAAATCAACCTGTAGAGAGATCAGCTACAAATAAATCACTTTATAGACAGTTCAGCTACAAACAAATTACCTTGTAGAGAGATCGGCTGCAAATTAATCAACCTGCAGAGAGATCAGCTACACACAAATCAACTTGTAGAGAGATCAGCTACAAACAAATCACCCTGTAGAGAGATCAGCTAGAAACTAGATACAGTGCAAGGAGTTCAGCTACAAGCAAAATCACCCTTTAGTGAGTTCAGCTACAAACAAATCAACCTGCAGTGAGATCACCCACAAAAACGCACTTGTACAGAGTTCAGTTACAAACAAATCACCCTGTAGAGAGATCAGGTAGAAGAATTCACCTTGTAGAGAGTTCATTTACAAAGAAACCATCATATAGAGAGTTCAGCTACAAAGAAATTACCCCGGAGAGAGTTCAGCTAGAAGAAGTCACCTTGTAAAGAGTTTAGCTACAAAGAAACCATCATGAACAGAGTTCAGCTACAAAGAAACCACCTGTACAGAATTCAACTACAAACAAATCACCCTGTATAGAGATCAGCTAGAAGAAGTTACCTTGTAGATAGTTCAGCTACAACAATTCACCCTGTAGAAAGATCATGCTAGAAGAAGTCACCTTGTAGAGTGTTCAGTTACAAAGAAACCATCATGTAGAGAGTTCAGCTGCAAACAAATCACTCTGTAGAGAGTTCAGCTACAAAGAAACCGCCATGTAGAGAGTTCAGCCTCATACAAACCACCTAGTAGAGAATTCAACTACAACAAATCACCCTGTAGAGAAGAAGTTACCTTGTAGAGAGTTCAGCTACAAAGAAACCACCATGTAGAGAGTTTAGCTGCAAACAATTCACCTGTAGAGAGTTCAGCTAGAAAAAAATCACCCTGTAGAGAGATCAACTGGACGAAGTCACCTTGTAGAGAGTTCAGCTACAAAGAAACCATCATGTAGAGAGTTCAGCTGCAAACAAATCACCCTGCAGAGAGTTCAGCTACAAAAAAATCACCCTGTAGAGAGTTCAGCTAGACGAAGTCACCTTATAGAGAGTTCAGCTACAAAGAAACCATCACGTAGAGAGTTCGGCTATAAAGACACCACCATGTAGAGAGTTTAGCTGCAAACAAATCACCTGTTACAGAGAGTTCAGCTACAAAGAAACCATCCTGTACATAGTTCAGCTACATTTCAAGTCACCCAGTAGAGAGATCAGCTGCAAAAAAAATCCTGTGGGGAATAATGAGCATGTAATAAATATATGTATATAATTTGTATAATTACTAATAAAATCAAAAATAATTGAAGTACTAAAATTCTTCTTTAAGTTCTTTTCTTCTTCCTGTGGTAAAGAAAAAAACACATGGGTTAAAAAAGCCCCAAAGCCAGCCATAGGCCGGCTTTGCAGTATACAAATACAAAAAGAAGTGATATCTAATCAAAAACAGCCAAGCTGTAAAAAAAGGTGCGGCCCCCATAAAGGCCATGGTGAAAAAAGATGTGAAATCCAAGGTGGCGGCCAAGAAATGGCTGTGATGGTAGGTTAATGGTTACATTTTAATAACGGCAATTCAGGTGAATTTTGTGCCGCTTGGTCTTGGCACCAAATTCACCTGAATTGTTGTTATTAAAATGTAACCATTAACCTACCATCACAGCCATTTCTTGGCCGCCACCTTGGATTTCATATCTTTTTTCACCATGGCCTTTATGGGGGCCGCACCTTTTTTTACAGCTTGGCTGTTTTTGATTAGATTATCAATACAACAATAATGAAGCTAAATTAAAGGGGATTTATATTGAAACTACAGAAACTCATCTAAATCAGCTACTGTGATGTATAGTAATGCTGCAGGGAATGTGACAGCCAGCAATGACATCCTATGAACTCAGTAGCTAGTAGGGTTGGGCAATATTTCATTCAATATATCTCCAATATTAACTAATTAAGTGTCTGCAATACAATTATCGTGTGTATTTAGGCTTCTCAATATTACCTCATAGGGGCAATATTTGCAATATCGCTCTAATTGGTGTCTATTCTGGGCCTTGTATTAACCATGTCACCATCACTAACCTGGTCACCATCACTAACCATGTCACCATCACTAACCCTGTCACCATCACTAACCCTGTCACCATCACTAACCATGTCACCATCACTAACCGTGTCACCATCACTAACCGTGTCACCATCACTAACCCTGTCACCATCACTAACCGTGTCACCATCACTAACCATGTCACCATCACTAACCGTGTCACCATCACTAACCCTGTCACCATCACTAACCCTGTCACCATCACTAACCATGTCACCATCACTAACCCTGTCACCATCACTAACCGTGTCACCATCACTAACCGTGTCACCATCACTAACCGTGTCACCATCACTAACCGTGTCACCATCACTAACCGTGTCACCATCACTAACCGTGTCACCATCACTAACCGTGTCACCATCACTAACCGTGTCACCATCACTAACCCTATCACCATCACTAACCCTGTCACCATCACTAACCGTGTCACCATCACTAACCTTGTCACCATCACTAACCGTGTCACCATCACTAACCGTGTCACCATCACTAACCGTGTCACCATCACTAACCCTGTCACCATCACTAACCGTGTCACCATCACTAACCCTGTCACCATCACTAACCCTGTCACCATCACTAACCGTGTCACCATCACTAACCGTTCACCATCACTAACCGTGTCACCATCACTAACCTTGTCACCATCACTAACCGTGTCACCATCACTAACTTGGTCACCATCACTAGCCGTGTCACCATCACTAACCGTGTCACCATCACTAACCATGTCACCATCACTAACCGTGTCAATTAGTTAACATTTCTTAGCAATGATTTTGTGTTAGTAAACTAATTCTCAGTGAAAACAAGCACTTATATTGTTTCAATTTTCATATGCAATATTGCAATAATTGCACGTCTCAAATTTAAATATTTCCCAACTGTAGTAGCTGGCCAGAGGAGGTAGGACATGATGTCACAATAATTACGTGATGTATGCGTACTGTATATTTTGCCATATGCTTTGGTTCTAATAAACCATGACGTTTAGTGTTTATTTTATTGTAATACAGTAATGAAGAAATCGTTTCAAATACTAAGCCCCGCTAAGCCTCAGTGACGTTATAGTGAACTTTGCAAACGAGCATTATTTAGAATAAATTCTGATCTTAGTTTCAGGTACCTGTGTCACCATCTTAGCTGTTAGTAGTAAATACAACCAACTTCAACATCCACAATAATGCAAGTAGCTGCTACATTAAGTTGTTCATCATATAATTATCATAGGAATGCAATTAAATAACACAATATAATACATGTAATGGTATCATGTCCCTACCCCCCTGGTAACTAGCTACTGTAGTCTCACAAGGCATCTGACTTCTATTTCAGCATGGGGGCTTATCAATTAGAGATTTTTCAGCAAGAGCACTTATAATTATGCTCCTGCACTGAAATAACCACAGGTCTGACCTATCTCGCTTCCCGACTAATGGATATCATCGACTTGTAAGTTGATTGCTAGCCTAACTATTGCTGATCAGTAAGGAGTATGTGTTGTGTAGTGACAATAAACAATATACCACTTTAGCATCAACATTCAATAGTGCCACCTGGAGTTTAATTCGCATATTGCTTGGGCAATATTATGGGAATGTGATTTGCTCATGGCTTTGATGCCCAACAAGTTCAAAGGTACGATGATACCCTTTGACTTGTCATATTGAGCAACACAGAGCATTTCGTTATGGAATTTGGTATTAATATTAATCTCTTAGCTAGGTTGAGTGTGGCGTAGTCACCAGCAGACTTGGGGTCAAATACCTGAGTATTTGCATTTAATTGCAATTAAATACAAATTGTGAGTAATTGTATTGGTAATTGTATTTGTAGTTTAGAAACTGGATGTATTTGTAATTAAATACTTTCCTAATGTATTTAAATACTTTCCTAATGTATTTAAATACTTTCCTAATGTATTTAAATACTTTCCTAATACTTACAAGTACTTCAAATATTTTTACCAAAACAAGATCATAAAATAAGCCTTTTCCATAATGACGTCACATCGGTTTTCTATTAGGGGTACTCTTATATTTTGAAGTATTGCGTCCTATGATAAGTTTTTCATGAACCATTTAGTTGTTAATAAAGGATGATATTGAAGCCAAGTTACCAGGTATGGTTACAACGTGTATAAAGGAATGTTATTTCTACTCAACCTTCAAAACCAGCTGAAATTTTCAAAACCCACGTAAATGATTTAATTCCGCTGCATTATACCCATACCTGTTAGTTTTAGCTCGATATCTTCTTCCTGAATTACACAAACGATCAATCTTCATTAATTTTGTCACCCAATATCACCTGTACTTGAAAACATTAGAGTCCCCCAAATAGAGGTCACCATTTTTTGTTCTGACATCATTATGGAGAAGGCTTATTCTTTGATCACAAGTGATGATCAGGAGTCAGAGCCCCCAACCAAGAAAATGACATTGTCAATGCTTTGATATAGAGACAGTATCTTCTAATACTATCATTGCTCACAATGACATCACTTCAATGGTTGAAGAATATTTACTTACCGCAAGAGGATCCACTTAAGTTTTAAATGTTCCCTGTTGGCTAAACTAGCAACCCAATTTTTGTGTGTGCAGGCTTTGTATGCACCCATGTTTCAGTATAGCACAGATAATATGGTAATCTGAGAGATGCAGGCTAATGGATATAAGATTGGATGCAATCAATAGCGTACAATACAATACATTTATATTTGGAAAATTTTCTAGTATTTGTATTTGTAATTAAATACTATGCACTGTATTTGACCCCAAGTATGGTCACCAGTTGATTGCTATGGTGAATGATCACTAAATAATTGTTTGAGGTGATGCGTGAATGGGTACTATTGAGTAGACCACGGAACAAGATCACTATTGAAAATAGGTTAGTAACTTGTAGTCCTAAATACTTTACTCTTACTTGCTGCTCAATAGTGAAGTTAGTAGTGTTATTGAGTAAAAATACAAACTCAAACCCACAATTGTAAGTTCTAACATTATGTATTGCACATAATGAGTAACGCATGGAAAATGTTCTAAGGGCTGTAGCCCACATCATGATTGATCATCAGGTACCAGTGTATAAGACTAATGGGGTGAGTGCTCTGTAGTTCTTAGTGAGTGAGTGATATATATATCACGGCTAGATGATATTTACACCTGCAGCCGTCACACTTTGGGTGTGTATATCAGCAAAATCCTTCACAGCTGGTATTATATATATAGCACAGACAGTTTTCACATATTCCAGTGATTGTATTCAGTGTATAGTAAGTTCCCTTAAATAATGAGATGTGTCAGTCCTGCAGTTTAGTCCACTGAGTATAGTGACAAACAAGTTAAAGTATGCTGGTCTGGTGGTCCCAACTTTATAAAGAGGCAAAACTGTTTATTGCAGCACAAAATGGACCAAATATTAGTGTCCATTCTGTTATTACTGTGGCACTCTTAATAATGCCCCCTCTCTCTCAGGGTGTCAGGGACTCACAGTACTGTTAACAAACTAATAGCAGAGATCAACAGGGGAAATTATCATCATGACTTTGGCTCAGAACAATGGGGAGATGTACACAACTTTACTTCATTGCTGAAAGCATTCTTTAATGATCTGCCAGACCCAATAATCCCGTCAAACATGTACAGCCAGTTTGTGGCAGCTGCTAAAGAACACGACTTTAACAGGCTTTATACCATGAAGGGTTTGGTGAGTAACATCAGCCTGGAAACATGTGTATGAGAGAACTAGATCATGTGTATGAGAGAACTATATCATGTGTATGAGAGAACTAGATCATGTGTAGGAGAGAACTATAGAGGACTTGCACACGTAAAACAACGGTTGCTAGGTAGACATGTTTCGGGACAACTTTATATGGCGCATATTGGGTCAGAACGAAGGTAACAAGATTTATTCACAAAGCGGTGGGTATAATGGCACTGGGAAGCGGGGCTGGTTTCGAAATAGAAGATCTTATCATTGGCTTCGTGAAATAGGTGGCTAATTAAATTTCGATACATTACTCACCAATTCTAACTTCGTCGCCTTTTTTAACGAGCTGGCTGGTATTTACAACACAACTCAACACTGATTCACTTCATTACAGCCTGTACCAAATACTGAGAAAGCGCTTTTCAGCCAAAACACTGTCCCGAAACATGGCCGACAGCTACGGTTGCTTAGCAATTACGATGATTTACGTCACGCTGCAAGTCCTTTATATCATGAATAATTGCAGTTAGTATAATAAACTTTATCACTCATCACATAATGAGGTTGATGAAAGTACAACTTGTGCAAATGTTTTCATATTAGTAGCTGCTGTGTAGCCATGTACTTTTCTGTTGTACAGATATATCGATTACCCCCTTGCAATAAAAACACTTTGAAGTTCCTGTTAGCTCACTTGCGGACGGTACACCAACATGTTGGTGTTAATAAGGTGGGTGTGGCTGACTGGGGGTGTGGCTGATGTTATTATTTTAACCAATTAGATGACAATGAAGAATTTATGCATTGTGTTTGGTCCGACTCTGATGAGGTGTCCAGTTCACGAGGTGGGACCATCTTATGTCATCATGGAGCTACTGTTGAAGAATGTAAGAACACATATCATCCTTGCCTGCATAGATAACTTTCTGTGATTTTTTCTGTGTTACCATATAATGGGTAATTTTTGAATGGCTTTATTTACGAAAATTTCGAAAACTGCCAACTGTTTTTGAAAATAAAACTTTTGAAAATAGCTAGCTAGTTACAAAATTAAAGCTGAGTAGTATGTGACTAATACGAGTAGCTACCATGCTTGAGAAAAAGCAGTCTGGCCACGCAAGGCTACCAGTACCACCACTTTGGATGGATACGCGGGTATACACTGCAATCAGTACAATCGATTGCAGAATTGTTGAAATTTTTCTTCCCTTGCCGTAAACATTCCATGGGCTGGAAAACTATTTGTAGTGACGCTGGATCAGCCGGACTGAGGAAAAAGAATAGTGTGGTTCAACTGCTGCTGAATCCGTGGCAAGGCCAATAAATTTACTCACAAGGAGCTTTATGGAAACATTCACGGTACGGCATACTTTTTTCAAGAATTCTGCAATCAACAGTAGCCCTTTTTATGTTTCTCTGCCCACAGTATGTTTCTAGCTAGTAGGCGCAGCAGATTATGGCTGTGGCGGCGAGTGGACGAGATCATTAATTTCGACATGAAAAGCTTCTCTCCATGGGTCCAGATCATCTCACCTACACATGATGTGCCCAAATCCATCGCACAGAAAGCATCGTGAAGGGAGAGCTCCACTTACAGACTTAGTAGCAATAGCAAACAACACCGGCTTGGAGTGACGTGGTGTGGTCCATCTCAATTTAGGAAGGCGGTGCGCCACACATTGTGACATTTTCGAAAATATTTATTCAAAATGTTTGCAAGTTGATATTTTTCAAAAATTTAGCCATTCGAAAAATACCCATTATACGATATTTGGTTTAACTTTCTTAGCTAGTCACTAACCTTTAATGACTTCATTCAGCCAACCTAGGACATGCACGTTAAGTGTGAGGGATGTCACAGGATGTGCCTGGGGATAAAGAAATATTGAATTTTGAATTTTAGTAACTGCTGTGAACTAACTGTAGAACCTAAACTATTTCTTGACTGCTCTATTAGAATATCTCAATTTTATGAAATGTGTCCTCCCACAATTGGGTAACAGTGTGTATGCTGTTTGTAGATGGACTCATTTTTTGAAGATGTCCACTTGACAAGGGAGCCAATAGAATCAGGTGAGACAATGTTGGGATCACAAGCTGTTAATATGTTAGTGTTCCCATAGCAACCAGTGATCGACTATTACCTAAACAGTTAAATGCTGATAAACAGTTAAACGTGGACCGTAGTTTGCAGCGAGTGCTGTCTCCAAGATCACAAACTGATGTTAGGGTTGTTACTACGGATACCAACTCTTCAGTGGGCAGTATTTGGAAGAAACACAAAACTAGCAGAAGTGATGACACCAGTGGCCTAGCAACACAGAACTCCATAACAACACTGAGCTCCATAGCAACACAGGGTTCCCAGGCAACACAAGAGTCGGACAGCAGTGTTGAAGGGCGTGTTGTAAACATTGATGAAGCCATAGCAATAAGACATTCAATTCTCACTGATGATCGTGGTAGCCAATCGGATTATTTGGCTGATATTCCAGTGAATCGTAATAGTAAACAGGATCGTCATGGCAACAGTCATCGTAATCACAGACTAATGGGGGACACAGTCCTACTAGACCATGCCCTCGGTGTTGCTATTGACAGTAGCAGCAGTAATTCTGTAGGAACAAACAGCTCAGATGAACACGTCTTCAGAAACTATTTTGATAACAGTTGGGACCAACTAAGACAACAGAAAATGTTGGACCAAGTGGACAGTGAACCCAGAGCTCACAGTGTGAATTCATCTTATAGTACTCACTTGGAGTCCGACCTTTAATGTGTATTTCACCTTGCTTGTAAATACTACTACTCATAATTATTATGAAATACTCAATACCACAATACATTATTAAGGGTTCCAGCATGGCTATCTTGTTGTGGCTGTTGTTAGTGTTGGCGGGGCCGTGTGGCTTGCTGGCCGGACATGTGATAGAGTTAACGGATGACAACTTCGACACTGTCGTCATGAGAAGCGATTTTATCGTTGTGGAGTTCTACACGAAATGGTAAATATTGTAGGCGTGGCTTACGATTAACCATGTTACTCGCTGCAGGTGTAGCCACTGCGCTAGTTTAAAGCCACTTTATGAAGCAGTAGCTGAACAGCTAGTCCCTAAGGGTATTAAATTGGCGCGAATTGACGTGGAGGCAGAGCCAGAAGTGCAGGAGAAATACGCCATTAGCCAATTCCCGTTTGTGGCTATATTCAGAAATGGACAATTGTTCCCTTACGAGGGACCGGCGGAGAAGGCGGGTGTGTCAGGTAATTTCTTAACAGTTAGCTCATCTGGACACTAGAGCTATATGAACTAGTGTTCTCGTAGGTTTGGTTGACTATTTCACAAAGGAGTACAAGAAGCCAATTGAAGTGAAGAACCCAGTAATGGAGTTAACAAAACACAACTTCAACTCGATCACCACAGAGTCGTCGTTGGTGTTAGTGGAGTTTTTTGCTCCATGGTGAGATGTCATATATAGAGCTCATGTGATCTTGTTGGTAGGTGTGGTCACTGTAAGAAGTTAGAGCCAATCTACTCATCGGTTGCCTGGCAACTGAGGACATTAGCTCCAGACATTATAATGGCACGTGTTGATGTTACCGTGGAAACAGATCTGGCAGATGAACATGGGATTACAGCCTACCCCACACTGAAGATGTATAGAAAGGGTAAGGAGTACGATTATCAAGGACCACGGTCTGATACAGGTGAGTGTGGTATTGCACTGTAATATGATTGGTTAGTTTTGTTGTTAGGTATGTTACAATACATGGTAGCTCAGAGTGGGCCAAGCTCACAAGAACTAGCCAATCAAAATGAATACATGTCATTTGTACGACCAGCCAAAGAGCCACATGCAGTTTTATTTCTCTCCAAGAAGCACCCTGACTTACTAGAAAGGTACATTGAGGCTGGAGACTTGACAAGGGAATCCCTCAAATTATCTCATTGTTATGATCTGTCTTATCACAAGTCAGCACAGCCTAACAGCATCATAGTATTCCATTCTGACTACTTGGTGACTCCTTATGAACAAGGCTTTACTATTGTAACTGACCTGTTTGGTTATGACAGCAAGGAGTTAGCTGATGAATTGTTGAAGGCTTCTCGACCTCTGGTAGGGGAACTGTCTGTGGAGAATTCTCGTAAAGTTTACCAGCTACGACCAATGCTTGTTGCATTTTACCAGATTGACTGGGGGGAGGGGCTTGCAAGTAAGTGCAGCTGGTTGCATGTTTTGGTGATTTTTTTCATCCATATATAGCAACACGTTACTGGCATCACATGATTGCTAAAGTTGCTAGTGAGTTTCAAGAGGGATCGCTTCATTTTGTTGTTGCAGATGAAGAGATATTCCGTAATGACTTGGTGGAGTTTGGCTTTCAGGATTGGGGAGAGGATGTCGCTGTGGGGATATACGCTGGTGGCCCACACAAGTATCGGATGGTGGAAGAAGTTACCATAGAAACACTACAAGAGTTTGTACAAGACTTCATTGACAACAACCTACCAGTATACATTAAAAGTGAAGCTGAGTCTCGTAGCAACGTCAATTCTAAGGGTGTCCTCATCAAGACTCTTGTTGGTAAAAACTTCGAGCATGTGGTGTTCAACCCCAAGAAGAGTGTTTTAGTAAAGCTGTGTTATCCTCAGGCTCCAGAGTGTGAGAAGACACAAGCTCCATATGAAGCAGTCGCCAAGAAATACAAGAAGAAACTTATGTTTACTGAACTGGATGTGTCACGGAATGATCCTCCATTGTCAATTAATATCACTTCTTTCCCTACCATTTACTTGTCCCCAGCTGGAAGTCGTGATGCTATTAAGATGGAAGAGAATTTCTCTACTGAAGAAGACCTCACTAAGTTCATAGATTCTTTGTTACCTAAGAAACACAAAGATGAGCTTTGAGTTACTGTGTAGGATTTTAATTTTCATTAGGTTTGTATAAAATTTACAATAAATAAAATATTATTACACAAAAATTATTTTATTGAATTATGCGTTCTACTCCGACTTTCAATGTTAGCAGAAATTGTCTTTGATAATGCTCCAAGTTGGTCTTCTAGTTCCAGCAGATATCTTGCTAGTTCAACTCGATCAGCAAGGTTCTCAGCCTGAGAACTGAGGCATTGTTCTAGTTGTACAGGTGGCAGTGATTTATTACAGATCTTAGGGTGCCATCGATGAGTTAGTCCCACATCAGGCACCCTTAATACTTCTCTGCTGGACTTGAGCACTTTAAGGAACAAATCAACATCTTCTCCTCCCCAACCTTCTATCTGTAAATTAAACCCACCAGATGCTACGTAGTCTGACTTGTACAGGCACACCATTCCAAATGAGTAGGTTGCCCAGTGGCCATTCTCTCTAGCAACTCTAATATATTCAGGCTTCTTAGAGTATCGATAGACATAATCCAAGTTGTACAGCTTAAAGAACTCCGGATAATATACTCTTGAGCCCTGTATAGCGTTCTTACGACACCTTGTAAAGAAGTCACTTCTAATTGTCAAGTCAACATCACAAATAAACACAAGATCTGAATCCTTCAAATAGTCCATTCCTTTATGGATAGCTCTAGCTCTTGTGAAGTTATTGTCCCCTTTGAGCACAACAATACGAGCGTTTGGCCACTTGTCAGTATATTTGTTTACTTCAGCTTGTACACTTTTAATGTCTTCTTCACTACCATAAACTGATAGCAGTAGTCGAGCATTCTCCTTACGCTGAAGGACTGTGCGTTCATATTGTACTAAAAATTCTCCCAGCCTGTCGCTGACATGGAATAATGGAACAATGAAGTTGATTGTAGCATAGGAGTTGCTCTTCTCAGGTAACACTAGAAAAGTGGCTGCCATTGGTCGCACCATGGTGAGACGTTCATGCACAGCCTTATAAGGATCAGTAGAAGTGTCAGTAAACAATAAGTCTAATATGTAGTTACGACCCTGAGGGCCATCATGACGTACAAATCCATTTACAATCTTGTCAAATTTTAACTTTGAATTCTTTCTCTTATCTAAAATTACTTTAGTAGCAAATGCTGTCACTTCTGACAATTCTTGTTGGAATTCTCCGCCTACTTGCACCCTTGGACTGCTGGGGTCCTCTTGATGCACAAATCTGTAGTCAAAATGTTTCCACACCGGAAGATCAAACTTGCCACTTGGCTTGTATAGCATCGGCAGGTGATTGCTGCTCACCGCCCCCTCACATAATGAGGCTGGTGCCATTGGACGACATGAGTGAGAGTGCACTTGGCAAGAAGCATTGGAAATTAGCATCCCAGGAGGGCTTAGCTTGGGGATCACCTTTATACAAGCATCTTTTACCTCTTTCTCAGCTTGAAGAAGTTTCTCCTTAGCTTCCATTAATTGGATGGTCTTATAATAATGATGGATGCTCCTCATGTTGTCAGGGTTCTTTATGGGATGAACAGTAATAGCATGAGATAGTGGCTTACTGCTCCACAATGCATTGGGATCAAGAGCAACTCCCTTGTAGTCAAATTGTAGGTAATCTCTGAGCTGGGGAAATATTAGTGTTAATTAATGACATCATCAAATTCAAAGAGTGATATGACATCAACAATGTTAACAAGTCACATCAAAGGGTGAAAACAAGATACATCAAAGGTGTTAACAATATTCACAGCTGTGGTTACTAATGGGCATGGTGGTTGCTAAGGATGTTACACAGGCTGTCAGGATAGTTAAGCACTAAAGTGACCACAAAATTGGGGAAGTGTTACTAAAGCATGTATGCAAGACATTCATAGAATGATCACACACACACACACACACACACACACACACACACACACACACACACACACACACACACACACACACACACACACACACACACACACACACACACACACACACACATATGCTGTATACTTTGATGTCATATGAAGTCACATACCTCTTGGGATACAGAGCATTGTATATCCACTACTCTACTGACACATCTTCCTAGCTCAACGTCCTCATTGTACCATGGTGACTCAGACTGCTTGTTGTGGAGCACAATTGCATCGAGGCACATTACAAGTTGAGGAGCTAGTACCCTCAGAGCAGCCTGACTGAATACCACTCCAGGACCTCCCATACAATATTTTTCATGTGGTAACAGTTGGAGACGCTTGAGATCTTCTGGTTTACCCATGCCAGCCCGACCGAGGTAGATCTTCTGCTGAGGGTCCAGTTTTGCCAGTAACTCTTCAAACACTGCCGATCGTATATAGATGTCATCATCAGCTCTCATGAACCAATCATAATCATCTATGAAGTGATCATGCATGTACTTCACCATCAAGAAGACTTTGCGTTGAGGAGGGTAGGTTTGGTCTGACACACCCTCCAGCTTTATAATTGGGAGTTCCGCCTGCAAGTCAGCTGGCACTCTACAGTCAGAGGCCACGAAGAATACTAATTTTGTCATCTCTTTTCCCCATGTCTCATACAACGTCTTTGCCCGCGTTGCAAGATATTTCTCTGCAGTTACCACACCAACTAATAGTCCCTTACGTGTTCGGTACTCTTCTTGAATATAACGAACCTTCCCTAACTGTGGCGGCTCTACACCAGGAGATACCGGGTTGAGGAGCGCGTGTATAGAAGCATTGAATGTGCCAATTGTCTCGTTTTCTGCATAGTACAACAATTTACAACTGGTCATTATAATTAATGTACTAACCATCGCTCCGTCTTCTTCTCTTGTAAGAACTGGTGCTCGCTGAAGATGAGGTAGCGGATTTGACTGTTTCCAGTTGCAGGCGGAGAGTAGCGCAGCTAGAGTCACTAGCTACCAGTCCTAACTGTCTGACTCGAAAGTGATTATTACTTGTTAGTGACGAGAACTTGTCAAATCCTACTAGATTCCTACTGGCTGCACTCCCGCACTGAACACAACTGATAGTCAGTGAGTGTATTACACTAGTAACTACACAACCAAGAATGGCTCCTAGTAACAGTGCAGGCACTGGCGACTTCAGCTCTCCTAACTGCATTGTACCAGTGTACCGGGCTCTCGGTCTAGCGCCACGTTCAGTTATAAACCTCACATGTGGTTTGGTTTGTATACGTATATATATATATATATATACACATGATCTCATTACAACAGCTGTTCTTCTTTTTCAAAATAATAATTTGCCAATTCAATTCGGTCTGCCAAATTCTCAGCCTTAGATCTGAGGCAATGTTCATAAACAGTTTCTGAAGCTATACTCGACCTGCTGCAGTGTTTGGGATGCCACCTGTGGATCAGTCCGGGGTCCGGGCTCCTCATAACTTCTTTACCAGACTTGATAACCCTGTGAAGAAAACTAACGTCTTCCTCCCCCCAGCCTTGTAGAGTGAGGTCAAACCCTCCAGTGTCTTGATAATCTTCTGCATAGAGACACACCATGCCATAAGAATAATGTGCCCAGTGACCATTTTGTCGTATTATGGTCGAACTAGCATTGGCCCTACCATACTGCTTCACAAAGTCCATCTTGTACAACTTGAAGAAGATTGGGAAATACACCTGTCGACCACGTACAGTATTGAGACGACAGCGACGTAAGAAGTCCCATCTAACATCAATATCAACATCACACAGAAACAACAAATCATATTTACTGAACAGCTGTATTCCCTTATGTATCGCCACCCCTCGGGCAAACTCTCCATATATGTCAAAGATGTTTATTTTAGCCTCAGGGTAGTTATCTTGATATTGCTTCAAGAAATTGTGTACAGCCTCAGTGTCTGAGCCATTTGATAACACAATAGTGAGAGTGACATCTTCTTTAGGCTCTAACACATTGGTCTCGTATGTCTTCATGAACTGTACTAGTCGGTAGCTCAGACCAGACAATGGAACAATGAAGTGTACCGTTGTGTCTGGAGAGGCATCATTTGGTACAATCAAAAAGTCTTCTTGAAATGGATGGTACAAGTTAATACGTTTGTGAATCTTTCCACCATGACCATATTGGCGGTTGAGCACAAAGTCTAATACATAATCTGCTCCTCTGCTAGGGTCAATTCTTCTATACCCATTCTCCAATCGTTCAAAGCCGTATCTCTCTGACGGTGCTCGATTCTTATTGATTAGATACATACCTTTAGTGAGCACATTTCTCGCTTCTTGTCTGTCAACTCCAACAAGTCCAGTGGCGGGCAAGTTGTGGTATGCTTGCAGTAATTGGGTCTGATTAAAATAATCCCAAGTGTGTATTTCCCACTTGTTATGTGGCATAAATCTCGGCTGGAATAGCATGTGTTTGGTTATGTCATTGATGGATGGATCTGACTTTTTGTCATGAGAAATTTTAAAACTAGATCGAAGTCTAGTGGGTACAAAAGGGAAGCTCTTTCTAATTTCTGTCTCATGATAGTTCTGTTTGGACATAGTTTGATTATAGGACAACTCTTGATAGAATAGATGAAGTCGATACATCAACTTAGGAAACCTAATCGGTGTCAATGTCAGTGCTCGCTGCATCACAGGATTAGAGAACAATGTGGAGCTCTCAAATACTTGACCACTAGCATCAACATAGAACAAGTCAGCTGTCTGCAATGATAACAGATAGCAGCACCAGTGCACAAAAATGGGTTGGGCTCACCTCTGCAGCTTGTGTACACTTCACATCTAAGTGTGTTTGTATACAATTCCCCAACTCCCAGTCTCCTCCATATGATAAAACAGTTCCTTCTATTTCTATACAACCCTTGAGATGAGGGGATAGTCTTCGTACCAGTCCCCTGCTCATCAGTATACCACTGTCAAGCAAGCAGTAGTGAGAGTTGGCATTATACAACATGTCTTCCTCCTTCTTGTCAAAATGTCTGTTTGGTCTACCAAGGTAAATATTGTAACTATCGTCATAGTTATTGACCAACACTTCCACCTGTTCTGTCCTCACATAAGTGCTGTCCCCTACTATCATAAACCATCGGAAGTTCTGCAGCAAATGATCATCGATATACTTTATCACGTGAAATAACAACAGGTTTCTTCTATGTCGTTCACTCATGTCATCTCCACCATCATGCAGTTTAATGATGTTCATAAAATGAGGGGCACGTGATACGTCTGAATTCTTGCCTACGAAAAAGGTCACGTTATCATATTCACCAGCCCAAGTTGACTGGACTGCATAAGTCTGTGACAGTAAGTTCTTATCTGTGGTTAAAATGGCAACAAACAATGCCCTACGACTTGGTAATACTTCATTCAATAATCGAGGGTGTTCAACCTTTGGTAATATAAGTTGTTCTAACACTAATCCATCACTGTCAACTACAGGATCTACTACTACTGCTGCTGGAGCATCACTTGTATCATCATCATTAAGTAATTGTACTTGGTATAGCTGCTCCGTGTCATCATCAGTTTGCCGTTCCTCCTCCTTAACGTTACGTGTTCCTAGCTCTGCGTAATGATAGATGTTGCCACGTGCCTGATTGGCCTCCGGAATATAATGGCTGACATCATTACTAAACGTTCTCAGTAATATGGACAACATGAACCCTGCTGCCATCCCTATTGCAAATACTAGGTAAGTCCGCGACTCCCTGCTGCACTGGCGCACCATTTCCTGTGAGCAACATCCACATACAATTTTATCACCACACCTTCATCTATAAGTTAATTAATACAGAGATATAAAGGGCCAAAATCATAAATAATACAGATCGACTATCTGTACCATCCGAGCCATCATCAACACTAAACTAGACATAATTCATCATAAAAGATTAACTATTTACGCACGTGTTGTGACGTATACAAGAACACTTACCTATGATACGCTTTACAGCCCTTCAATCAATCGCCCGTGATTAATTATCAACAGAAGACAAACTCGACAATTCACACACTCTCTCCACAACAAAAGTTTTAATTCGTTACGCCACACTGAGACACCCGTAACCGCATCTTAGACAGTAGGTAATTAATAAGTGTCCGGAGATGACACGGAAGTTGCACTATATTAGTCACGTGATCGTGATCCCCTCCCACTAATGGGGCAGATAGACATGAAATACAGTTAGCAGCTAGAGGTTTGCTGAGCGTACTACTCGTACAAGATGCGTGTGTCCGTGGTGTTCCGTAATACACCCGTGCTAGTCCCGGTGGGTGACGGCAGGATGAAGATCTCGGAGTTGATCGAGATGGCGATCACACGATATAAGAGGACGGATTCAAGGGTAATGTGTTTGTTGTGCAGTTAGCTAGCATGAATGGCGCCTAACAGCGGTTGGGTGGCGCCTAATGACAAACAAAAAAGCTGGGACCCTTGCGGGGGTGGATGGGTGGGAATAGCGCGAAGGAATTCTAATAATGTATTTGATGATTTTACAGCTGCAAGAGTACACAATAACTGTGCGGAGTCTGAGGCTGGTGGATGGGGGCAGTTTTGTTGACCTAGATGATGAAGTGGCTGATGTTCTAGATGACAAGGAAGCAGTATGTATGATTAGCATAAGTGTACTTTGTTGTTATGGTGACTGTAAACAGGTTTTGGCTGATTTTGACCTGATTGGTGACTCGCTGAGCACATCATCACAAGAGTCAGGCACTCTGCTACCATCAATGGCTCCTGTTGGAGGTCGTGTGAAGCCACAGCATCAACAACAGATGGCGGCAGCACATTCTGGCCAATCAGATGGAAACAGTAACTTGTTAAGTGTGTCATCAACAAGTAACCCATCATTAGTGGATCATGATGAAACCATGTTGTCAAGTGATCTGTCTTCATGGACCCCATCCTCATCTAGTGCTGCCATGTTAACTGAGAATGACATACATGATATGTTGTGGAGACATGATCAACGTGCCGTACCCAATAGTGCTGACCGCAGTAGTAGAACTGCTTCATTTTCTAGTTCACAATCTGAGAGATTTGTACCTTCAGAGTCAGCACATAACAGTAGTAGTAGTACTGCTAGAGAAATGGCAGTGGACGGTCCTTTACGTACCAGCCGTTCATCATATACTGAGGCATTAAGTGAAGGGAGACTCCGTCTGCCATTAAATGATGCTCGATCAAGGAACAGTTATGCTGGGCCTGGTATTTATGAGAGAGAACGTCGCTATGAGGAGCCATACTCTCGACAACATGTGAGAAAGCCATATCACCCAATGGATCAGATGCCACCAGTAGATTATATAAGGTATCGTATGCGAAGTGGCGGTTACCATGCTAATAGTAGGTCTACTGAGAACTTTCAGCAACGTATGAGCATGATGCCACGGCATAATAGTAGCACAGTGCTACAATCTAGACTAGCTGAGGACAGTGCAGCATACCAGCCACGTTATGAGGAACCTGGAGTGGATAATTTCTTGTCTCAACCTCCGTATTTTAATGAACGTCATGCCAATGAGCCATCTGGTTATGCTTTATCACAACCTGCACACACATTCCGTAGTGGACGCCCTTCAGTAGTGCATGCAGCTGACCTGGATCCAAACTCTGAGGCACCACACCTTCGGCACTTGTCTCAGGATGATCACTCCAGTCGTTCTGACACGCCCACTTACCGTACCAGTCCTGTACCACATGGCATGAGACTGGATGCTGCCACTTACCATGGAAACAGAATGCTGCGATTTAGTGATAATGAGGAGGACAATTGTTCAACAACATCAGATATTGCTGCAGATGACTCTAATAAACTGCCATCTTCATCTCCAAACAAGTGGGTGTGTGTGTGCGTGCTTGTGTGTAGTGTGTGTGGGTATGTAGTATGTGTGCGTGTCTGTGTCGTGTGTATATGTGTATGTAGTGTGTGTGTGTTTTGTGTGTGTGTGCGTGCGTGCGTGCATACTACGTACGTGCATGTGTGTATGTAGTGTGTGTTTTGTGTGTGTTTGTGTGTGAGGCCTTCATCTAGGAAATGACTCAAGGGGGATGAAATAAAGTTTTACAAGGGGGGGGTGCAATAGTTTAAAGATCCGTGTGCTTACTGTGCACACGGCATTTG
Source organism: Dysidea avara (assembly GCF_963678975.1). Lineage (NCBI taxonomy): Eukaryota > Metazoa > Porifera > Demospongiae > Dictyoceratida > Dysideidae > Dysidea > Dysidea avara. The sequence goes on along the minus strand of NC_089274.1, from coordinate 307,248 downwards.
TGGGCATGCCTGTATCTTGTATCTTAGACACTCGGAATGCTTTGGGTACTTGAGAATAACATGCCACTCTAGGGAATTTTAGCCTCACATACTGTACTAGTGTGTTCTCAAGAAACTTTTGTATTTTGGACTCTCTCAGGTTGCTTCTGATGCTTAAACTTTAAGAGAGGGAGCCCACCCCCCCCCAAATGAAACCCAGTCAGTGTATAATTAATGTAGTGTGTGTTTGTTTGCTTTGTTGGGTGTGTGGTGTGATGTGGTTGTAGCCATCTCCTCCTTGGTGATCACTAACTGGGCAGGGTGAATCACTCCCTGGGAGAACCCATGTGCACATAATAGGGTATGGTATGGTATGGAGGTGTATATGTGTGTGGGGCTGAGGTATGTTAATGAGTCGGGGGGGGGGGGGGGGGGGGGTTGTCATGTACTTTATTACTGTGAACAGGCTAATATCCTCATCATGTGGAGGGGATCCTTCATGTATATGTGTAATGGGTGGATGTCCACTGTAACAACTTGCCACCACACACACATTAACTGTTTACTGTCCCTGGGGGGGTGTCAGACAGTGACTTGACAATTTCTACTAAGTAGTGATGTGTGATACATATCGGAATATGACGATACTCTGACTGTACTGTGATACCGATATCATGCTCGTGTATCGATATTTTGATTGCACAATCACGGAAATGTGAAGTTCAGGTTTTGTACAAGTTAAACTATTCAGTTAAACTTGCATTAACCTCTCCGCAGTGTCTCCAAATCACAGGAATAGGGAGTAATATACTAGAAGTTGGGAGAATGGGATGACGTGCCGTTGACTTTAGAATGTTAACAATAGACCATTGGTAATCTGGCTGTCACATGAGATCACGTGACTTTGAGCTAACCAAGGTCATGCATGTCTTAATCCCAAAGTAATGATCAGGGTATTTAGTAGGGACCTACATACCCATACAAGCACCCATACAAGCTAGACAGGTCTAGCATTTGTCCCCACTAGAAAGGGCACTCATCCATTCACCCACACAAGCAGTCACTGTAGGTGATTGTACTTAGATGTCCCTCCAAATACAATTACCAATATATTCATTCATTGCCACAACCAACATTCGCCTCGGTTTATAAAACCATGAGGAGCCAATCCTGTAGTTAAACATGATAACCTCAAACAACTGATTGCAGAGACTGAGGTGTTACAACATACGTGCCGCCATGCATAACAGCTTAAGTTCTGCTTACGTTTCTGATCCATTTAGACACTATATGAATACTTCTTTCTGATCTACTTACTATACCAAGCGCACCTTGATAAAGTCCGAGACTCTGCTACAAGCTGATGAGGCCTAGTCCAGGTGTACAGCTCAGTATTTAAGGTCTGAATACCGTTTGGAGGGGGGAAAATTTGGCGAATCAAGCAAAAAAATCACTGTTGGCGAACCAAAATTTGGCGAATTGTTAGCAAAGCGCATGCCCTATTGAATTAATTAGATCACTATTCGCTGTGCCTGAAGTGAGAACCGGAGTGCCACGCCTCTCAGCGGTTCGGCACCTGGAGTCAGCTACCAACTAAAAGGTGATACTATATAGACAGTAGATCTACACCCTCTGGAATAGTGAATATCGTACTTAATATGGTAGGACTCGCTACTTGTCACACCCGTTTTGAGGTGCACCTTGAATGAAGTTTGAGGATACCACGTGTACAGTAACTAGCTAGGCTTGGCTCTAGCGTAATGACTGGCCCACTATCCCTTGGTCGAGTAGAAAATTGATTAGTTTGAGGCTTGGTTTGCTATTTTCTTTGCCACCAAAATATTTGGATGGGGAAAATTTGGCGAATTCATGGTCATTCACCAAATTCGCCAAATTTTAATGGTGCCAAAGTTTCCCTCCATACGGTAGTAGGGTTTTCACCTTAACCAGTTGTAGCTGTGTTAATTAACTGCCCTCTTCTACTGCTATATCCTGTATAAAAAATGAATAAATAAAATAAAAATTAAACTGCATTAAAGTAGTGATGTGTGATATATCAAAAAAATATCGATTTCGCGATAATTTTGTCGATATCGTATCGATTTTTGATACTGCTTTAGCAGATTTCGATATTTATCGAAAAGGTAATATTTTGCGATAATTATCGAAATATCGAAGAATATTTCGATAAATCTACAGCATTTAGTGTGTGATTGCACTAATCATGCTAGAAATGAAGGTTGGTTCTGTACTATCTAGCCACTTTAAAAACTCGTCTGCCAGTTTTCTAGGCTTATTATTAGTTTTATATGTAAATTGTATTTCAAACATATTTATAAATATCGGCCGCCCACGCAATTACACCACCCACAGAATTAAAAATTATCGAAAATTGTATCGAAATTTCGATATTTACCCCAATATCGTATCGATATCATATCGAAATAAAAATCCTGATATCGCACACCACTACATTAAAGGCTTGTTAGAGTTTCAGTAGAGTTAGTTGTATTCTCCCCCTGAAATTAAACGTCTTGAAGGTTTCCTCTTCTTGCAAGGAATAACAAGACAGAGGAGTATTTTCCAGATTAACTTGTATGTCCTTGATCTGTAATGAACTGCTCAAAAAGCCAAAGATAAAACTAGTGGTTGTCCACTGTAAATAGTGTGTAGCTTAGTGGTCTTAACATCTCTGTCGCCAATATGCTGACTTAGTTCCTTCACTGGAATATTACTCAGGTAAAGAGGTCCATTTGATTACACTGGGACTACCCTGTAGACCTTCTTACAAGCAGTGAGCCTTTGCCTTTGCTATTATGTATCTGGGGAGTCAAGTACTCCAGGACAAGCAAGCCAGTTCTGTACTTCATTTTACACTATCCTCACTTGGAGAGAAAATGTTGGCTATCAAGTACTGCTTTCCTGGCTTATTTTTCTAAGGAATGAGACCCACTTGGTAGCAGCCACACATGTATCATAGGTCTTGCTCTCTTTGGTGGTGTAGTTTCCCCATTCTTTTAGTGACATCTGTCTTAATACTCATTATGATATGAGGATTGTAACAGTTAGGGCATGAGTCCAACACAGGACCTAACAAAGCTGAACCTTGTGTATTCTCTAAAGTATATAATGAGCAAACCCTGGTCTGGATGTCCTGCTAGCTCTTTAGTTTACCATTTTAATCCCTAGATAATCCCCTTTAGAAAGAACATGGGATCAATGGGGTTTGGTCTACAAGGGAAAGGACTACCTCTCCACCTTTATGGTGTGTAAATTTTGGTCCTTTACCCTATTGTTAATCTCAGAGCTGCAAGTTGGCATGAAGGTGTGAATGTGTGGATCACACAAAGGTCTTTTGACAGTTAGCATCCTTGGCCTTTGTCCTCCCCCAACAGTCTTCTGGGAAGTGCACATCCTCTTGTCCTGCAAAACTAGAGAGCTAGACCAGGTGTTTCATCAGCATTGTTGACGCAAATAGTCTAGAGCAGACTGAGCTGAACATGTTATAATTACCAATGTAGTGTTTTAAGCGCATAAAGTAGTCTAACTGATGTTTTTCTTTTCAGGAAGAATGTCAGTTTGTTGTGAAATTCACAATGTTATTGTCGTTGTCTAATGGCCTTGTGTTTTGAGATAAGGCCATCCCTCATTGTTCTCATGTTCTTTCCAAAATTATTATTTTCTTTCAATCCTCTCTTTAGAAGGAACATGAGATCAATGGGGTTTGGTCTACAAGGGGAAGGACTACCTCTCCACCTTTGTGGTGTGTAACTTTTGATCCTTTTCCCCTATTATCAATCTCAGGGCTGCAATGGCATGGAGGTATAGATATATGGATCACATAAGGGCCTTCAGCTATTAGTGTCCTTATTCCTTGTCCATCCCAGGAGATGCTTGTCAAGAATACACAGATCAAAGGGGAACATGAGACCAATGACTTGTCTCAGATTGAATTTTTAATAGTATGCTGTTGATAAGAGAAAACGTTGGCTATACTGTACTCTATGTGTTTAGGGCACTGATTATGGTCCAATATGGTTAGACATACACCAACCATGTGGATGAATCACATTTTCAATATAGTTTCTGTTGTGACAATTTTCTAAGGCACTCCAGCTTCAAGTGCGGCCCTCTGCAACATTATCTCACACACAAGTTGTCTTGTACAACAGCTTATTTATAACAGAACTATCTTGTAACTCGATGTTTAGGTTTAGCTGGATTATGATCTGCTCAGACTTTGATCATATCCATTGAATTGCATAACTCTGACCTTACACTATGTTTTCAAATACTATCAACCCTGTGACTCCAAATCAGGCACGCTTTGTGCCATGTAGGAAATACTCCTGCCATACCATACCATGCCTGGGCAGGAGGATGATAATCCCTCTGCCTGGGCAGGAGGATGATACACTTTATTGTATTTGACGAAGAAAGCACTCCCTGCTCCACTAGGGATTGACAGCAGATAAACTATATGAGAGCTGCACCACCACTATGTACCCTACAATACTTCACTCCTTAATTAGTGGGCTAGCTCTATTTTTATGGGACACATTTATAGTGATGTGCGATATATCTGACAGAGCGTATCTGTACCTAATAGATGTGTATCAATGATACAATATGATACGTGATATGGTACATTTTCCTAAAAATACGTGGGCTGCTAATATGTTCTCATAGCTAAGTACCAGCTATACCTCATTGCACTGTTATATAACAAGCTTTAAAAGAGTTCAGGAAAGTGGTAAGCAACCAGTTCATATTTAAATTTGTGGGTGGCCGATGATTTGTCATGGTTTGATACCAGCTATTAGCCCTCTGCACTGTTATATAACTAGCTAGGAACCGGTAAACAACCAAGCTACACTGTTAACTTGCACTAAACCAGACCTTCACATTTTTGTGATTGTGCAATAAAATATCAATACACAAGCATGCTATTGATGTTGCAAAACAGCCAGAGTATTGCAATGATGTTCTGATAGATCGATATGTATCACACATCACTACACATTTACCATTGTGCCAGGTAGGAAACACACCTACAATGCCCATAAGGTGCCTGTGCCAAGAGAATAACCTCCTGTGCTGCAGATACACTCCATACTTGACGAAGAAAGCAACTCCCTGCACCACTAGGGATTGACAACAGATCAAATCTGTCTTTACGAGAGCTGTACCACTATGTAGCCTACTTTCACATCAACAATTCCTCCTGTGAGGGCCAGCTCTCTCTTCCCATACAATGTGAAGGATGCCCCTGCAATACCACAGGGAGGTCTCTTCGTGGTGTGCTAAGATTGATTTACCAGCACCAGGAGTTGCATTCAAGTAAAGCACAAGTACGGCAATTTTCAATACCTTCTCTCCAATGCAATACCTTCTCTCCAATACAATAGTAGATAAAAGTACAATTAGCAACCAACAGCAACCACTAGTTAATCCCAATGGGGTAGGTAACTCTTCTATGAAATATCACATAGAAAATTGACTGCATGTATTTCAACCTTCAGGATTGTACAGCTATATCTCCATAAAACTCTGCAATTTCAAAACATGTCAATCCATAAAAGTTCCATGTACTTCTGTTGCATCTTTCAGTCAACTTTTGTATTTCAACATACACAAAATTTTGGGCCATAGACTATTCATCTTTCCAAAACGGCAATTTCAGGGGTTAACCTGCACAACTTTCAGGTTGTTATCTACCCCTTGAAATAGTTTTCTTTTCTCTTTCTTTTAGACAGGGTACTCTTTTAGACAGGGTACTTGTAGTTAGCAGAGGGTAGCCACAACTATTGCAAAGCTCACCTCGAAAGGATTGTATACCACTCCAGAGACTGCAATCGGTGCACTGTGTAAAGGAAAATAACAGGTGATTTTTTCAATAGAAAATGTTGCTGGCAAGTGATTTGGCTTCGTGCCAGAATATTGCCCATTCTAAGAGCAAACCTTTTTGTCCCCACGGGCTCTATGGTGGGTGCCTAACTAAGCCAATGCCAACTTGCACGCTCGGTCTCTGAAAACCACAATCAAGCGTTGGATATATGGCGGCTCAGTGTGAATATGCAGCTGCTCTCACAACTACCTGTACGTCAGTGCAGCCTATATACAGCCTATAATACTGTAGACTGTGAAACTAGTCTTACTAGCTAGCTGTAATTCCTTACTTGAGATTATGGTGACTGCTCACGAGTTAGAGGCTTGTCACGTTGCTGCTGATAAAGGGTTCTGTTCAGTTCACCTCCTCGGCTTGGTTACCAGTAGCATGTTGCTGTATAGCCAGATGGGGCTGTGGACCCCGTGACTATAGCTACCATTGTAGTCATCCTGACTGAGGGTTGCTGCTACTAGTTGCTTTCCCTGGTTTCTGATCAACATTATATTACCACAGGAGCTAAACACAGCAGAGCTACTTTCACTGCTGCTGCTGCTGCTGCTGCTGCTGCTGCTGCTGCTGCTGCTGCTGCTGCTGCTGCTGCTGCTGCTGCTGCTGCTGCTGCTGCTGCTGCTGCTGCTGCTGCTGCTGCTGCTGCTGCTGCTGCTGCTGCTGCTGCTGCTGCTGCTGCTGCTGCTGCTGCTGCTGCTGCTGCTGCTGCTGCTGCTGCTGCTGCTGCTGCTGCTGCTGCTGCTGCTGCTGCTGCTGCTGCTGCTGCTGCTGCTGCTGCTGCTGCTGCTGCTGCTGCTGCTGCTGCTGCTGCTGCTGCTGCTGCTGCTGCTGCTGCTGCTGCTGCTGCTGCTGCTGCTGCTGCTGCTGCTGCTGCTGCTGCTGCTGCTGCTGCTGCTGCTGCTGCTGCTGCTGCTGCGGCGGCTGCTGCTGCTGCTGCTGCTGCTGCTGCTGCTGCTGCTGCTGCTGCTGCTGCTGCTGCTGCGGCTGCTGCTGCTGCTGCTGCTACTGCTGCTGCTGCTGCTGCTGCTGCTGCTCCTCCTCCTCCTCCTCCTCCTCCAATCCCTCCCTCAACATTTCCTCTACTGACAATTGTCACAAATCAGTGACATGTTGGTGTGAAATGGGTGGTGCCGTAGTGGGAGAGAGGGAGTTAAAGGGGTGTAGTTCAGATCCCCACTATAAATAGTGATCATTACTTTGGGATTAAGACATGCATGACCTTGGTTAGCTTGAAGTCACGTGATCTCACGTGATAGCCAGATTACCAATAGCCTATTGTTAACATTCCAAAGTCAACAGCACGTCATCCCATTCTCCCAACTTCTAGTATATTACTCCCTATCCTGTGATTTGGAGACACTGCAGAGAAGTTAATGCAATTTAACAGTGTAGCTTAGTAGTTTACCAGTTTCCTAGACTCATTAAGCTTGCTGAACCACGAAAATTTTTTAATCACTCACCCATTTAATTAACATGGCTGGGTTGCTACTTTCCTGAATTCTTTTTAAAGCTTGTTATATAACAGATGTAGTACAACTGGTACTTCAGCTATGAAACTTCCCATGCATCTAATTGCACTTTTGGAAAGATGTACTATATCATGTATCATATCATATTGGTGACTGCACAACTGTTAGATACAGATACATTCTTTCAGGTGTATCACACATCACTACTACTAACATATAATATTCTAGTCATACTGTGAACTCTTGAGATGGGGGGACGGTAAAGTTTTCTAATAAGTAACCACAAGAAGATCTGCCACCTGGCCCCTACTTAAAAAAATATCTGAAATGAATAAATACACTTGTAGTTCCAAAGAAGACAGATCATTTGACTATAGTAATGGAATTATACTTTAGTGAGTTCTGTTTTACGAGGTGATCTCTACCATTGTGACTGATAGAATCAAGACACATGGTAGTGTGTTGTGCGGCCCAAGAAGCTGGCGTGCCACACCGTGAGTATATTGACAGGAAGAAAGAAAATGTGATTTTCACACATATGTAGCTCTGTGATTCCTTATCCGATTGGAACCAAATTTGCTACAGAAGTGCCTGCCAGGAAAGGGAGCCTACCTACCAAATTTGAAGAAGATCACCCCAGCCATTTCTGAGATACAAGCGGCCGAAGTTTTGTTTTAATTTCTTTGTTTTTTTCTTTTACTTCTTTTCGCACACTTTGCAAAATCTGCCATAAAACACCAACGCATGCTCCAATTTGGCTGAAATTTGGCACATGTAAAGAAACGGCTCATTAAAGCTGATCTCAGTACCAAGTTTGGTAGGAATCCAATGAACATTCATGGAGTTATGACCGAATATTTGTATAAAATAAGATCAAATTTCTGTCACGCCCACAGGATAAACCCCTTGAAGGAATGAGCCGAAAATCGCTGTGTAGATGGAGTAACCATTGTAGGAGTGCCTTTTTGTGGTTTGAAAGGAATTGAGATAAAGACCATGGAGATATGACACAAAACCTAACCTGTGTCACAATTATGTGATCGAGTTTCGTGTATAAAAAAAAACTATTAATTTTCATGCCTACCAGATAAACCGCTTAGAAGAGTGAGCTGAAAACCAGTGGAATAATCATCATAGAAAGTCCATGGAGTAGTATAGAAGAATCAGAGTAAAAGCCACTGAGATATAATGCGAGATCCACCTATGTGCAGCATGTAAGCAATCGAGATACTCTAATAGTACAATCACCCTATTAGAACATTCAGTTTGTATGCAGTTCAACTTACTTATATAAATTATATAGTTACTACATTGTAATCTATTATTACAATAATGATAGTTTTTATTCATTTGGTGCTGTTTTTCTTGTTGAAGAAAAAAGCACAAGGCTTCATAGCTACCAGCAACTGTATACACTGTAGATAAACCGGATGTGGAGAGTTCAGCTACAAACAAGTCACACTGTCAGGAGTTCATCTAACCCATGAGAGTTCAGTTACATACCAGTTATCTGGTTAGACAAACAAGTCACCCAGTAGAGAGTTGAGATACAAACAAATCACCCTGTGAAGAGTTTAACTACAAACAGTCCGTCACCCTGTAAAGAATTCAACTACATATAACCAGTAGAGAATTCAGCACATGCATCTTGCATATAGAGAATTTAGCTAGAAATATGTTACCTGTAGAGAGTTCAGCTACAAACAAGTCATACAGTAGAGAGCTCGGCTACAGAAAGTCACACTGTAGAGAGTTCAGCTATCCCAATAAGTCACCCTGTATGGAATTCAGCTACAAGCAAATCCCCCTCTAGAGAGTTCAGCTACAAAAATGTTATCTGTAGAGAGTTCAGCTTCTAACAAGTCACCCTGTAGAGAGTTCAGTTACAAGTTAGTCACCCGGTAAAGAATTTAGCTACAAAACAAGTCACCTGTAGAGAGTCCAGCTATACAAACAGGTCACCCTGTAGAAAGTTCAGCTACCAACAAATCACCCTGTAGAGAGTTCACCTACAAACAAATCACCCTATATATGGAGAATTCAGCTAAAAAAAAACCAAACCATCATGTAGAGAGATCGGCTACGAACAAATCACCTTGTGAAGAGTTCAGCTACAAACAAATCACCCTGTAGAAAGTTCAGCTATAAGCTAGTCATCTGGCAGAGAATTCAGTTACAGACAAGTGATATAGTAAAAAGATATAGTAGAGAGAGTTCAGCTACTTCTGTAACTAAGTTATGGAGTAGATTAAAGTGACTACAGTAGTATCACTAGTTACAGTGGAACCTCAGTTATCCGGACCCCACTTATCCGGATTCTCAGTTAACCGAATTACGGAAATGACTGTTCTATTAGGGTAGTTGATAATACTCATAATTCTTTAAGGTTATTTATCAGTAGGGCTGTGCGATAATACTAAAACCTATATCTCGATAAGTGACAACCATTTTATCTCGATAATTGATATTTTCTTGATAATAATGTAATATTGTAAGCACAGTTTTTTTTGACATAAAGTACTTGTAAAGTCAGAAATTTTACCTGTTCCTCATTACATCCGATACCTTTCCAAAGGTTTTTCATCTGACTGTGGTTGATATACACTAGATTACGGAGATTTACTATTATCTTGACAAGTACACAGAAAAATTTGGAATTTTCAACTAGAGTAGGGAAACAAGTTTGAGTATATGGTGCACAATATTAAACAGTAAGAAGTGTTATATCCCTACTGTGCTCAAGATACCATAATGGAAATGCACAGTAGGGATATAACACTTCTTATTGTTTTACTGGGATTTAATATCATGCCAACTTGTTTCAGTACTTTTTATCGATGTGCTATGGTCCCTACTCTAGTTGAAAATTCCAAATTTTTGTGTGTACTTGTTTGTTAACTTTTTTTTGTAAATAATTATTATGACTGGTGAACCCACGTATACCGCATCTGAATGGCGCCGCGTGCCCCAGCTATATTAATTATCGTCTGAAAAGTGAAGTATCCATTACGCTTTGTTGTCAGCTATGTTCAACCCGTTACACAGTAGTACGAATCAAGAACTGTTCGAAAAGCACCTCTGCAATCAAAATAGCCACTACGAAAAATACGGATGATTTCCGTTACGAAGGGAAGCCATCACGTGCTACCACCAAATCGACACTTTTCACTGTCAGCAAAGATGAATGGGACACAAAGGAGGACACTGGTAAGTCCATGAAGAATGCATTGCACATACTGCAGTATGCCAAAAGGCACCTGTTGGGCCGAAGCGACATCGAACAGTGAAAAACTCAAGCCCGTAGTCTTAACCGTTATCGAGTTACGCTTGTCTGAAGGCATCAGTCAGTCAGTTACTTACTTAGTCAGTAGAAAATTCCATTAAATAAATGATTTTTAAAATTCTGTAGAAACTTGTTGAAAGCATTTCGGGTTGATCTGAAAGCTTTTTTGGGCTTAGCATTACCTAACCAATACTACCTCATTGTCATCAGGGAAAATTGAGGCTGTTTTTTTGGGTGATATTATTCCGTGGGCCATGCCTACTCCTTTTGTGGTCCCTACTATACAATTACTATCGTACTGTATGATAATGAAAATCATTATCTAATTTATGATAGGTGATTTAGGTATCTAAATTATCTCCCAGCCCTAATACAGAGTTTCAGAGGTATGAACTTTTCAGACTTATGGACCATCCCTGGTCCCAAGGGGTTTGTATAACTGAGGTTTATGGCCTGTTGAGAAAAGTTCAGTATATAAAAAATTGTAAAATTATAAAAAAATGTGACTATGTTCAACTCTACAACTGCTTTGCATCTTGTTTCTCCTTCTTGTAGTAAAGAAGAAAGACAAGCTCCAAAGCTGGCCATAGGCCAATTTTGGAGTATACAAATACAAAACAAATCTAATCCGAAACAGCCAAACTGTAAAAAAAACGGTGTGGCCCACAAAAAGCCATGGTGAAAAAAGATGTGAAATCCAAGTTGGTGGCCAAGAGATGGCTGTGATGGTAGGTAAATGGCAAAAATTTTAATAACAAAATTCAGGTGAATTTGTTGCCGAGTCCTAGTGAAACTTGGAGGAGGCACTACAAAATCACCTGAATTGTTGTTGTTAAAATTTTTACCTGTAACCTACCATCACAGCCATTTCTTGGCTGCCAACTTGGATTTCACATCTTTTTTCACCATGGCTTTTTTGGGGGCTGCACCGTTTTTTACAGTTTGGCTGTTTTGGATTAGATTCACTTCACATCATTCTGAGCTGTGACTGCTTTCATTGACTTGTCAGCAAAACATTTTCTCTGCTCTTACAATCATGACCTAAGCAAAGGTATGTTCATGGAATATTGTAAGGAGTGCTATTATGTCGGGATCTGGTCAACAACACATGTCTGCGGCTCACATGACTTTGCCATTGTTTGTGTTAATGTGGACGCTTGAGGACACCTATATTACACTACCATATACATACAAATTTTCAATGGACGTAATTTTTTGTGGATTTCACGGTTGCTTGTCTGTCCACGAAAGTTTCATCTTCGAAAATTAGGTTAGCTCTATACTTTCTAATAGGTACCTCAGTTAAAACGAGTGATCCTTGAAAATAAAACCTGAAATTTGTTGATCTGCAAAAATTATGTCCCTTGAAAATTTGTATGGATACTATTAAAATTATGGATGAAGTGAAACAACAGATATGAATGATGGTAGCTACTATAATATAGCTTTGTGGAAAATCCCTAGCTGCAGTGTAAGAGATTTTCCCACGGCTGTAAAGCGTGTTGTAATAACATGTTATTCATCTCTTGTTTTATCACTGGAACTTTACTTCATTTTTATAAATTTATTATTTTTGTTATTTTTTTGTTGGCTGTGACACCTTTGTATACGATCTTGATCTCCCTGATGAGCCCTAACCCTAAGCTGTTGTAGGATCTTGAGTAATATGGACACACCTGGGGAACAGTGTAATATGGGCACCTGGGGACCAGTGTAATATGGACACCTGGGGACCAGTGTAATATGGGCACCTGGGGACCAGTGTAATATGGTTACCTGGGGACCAGTGTAATATGGACACCTGGGGACCAGTGTAATATGGACACCTGGGGACCAGTGTAATATGGTTACCTGGGGACCAGTGTAATATGGACACCTGGGGACCAGTGTAATATGGGCACCTGGGTACCAGTGTAATATGGACACCTTAAGACCAGTGTAATTTGGACACCTGGGGGGACCATTGTAATATGGGCAACTGGGGACCAGTGTAATATGGGCACCTGGGGACCAGTGTAATATGGACACCTTAAGACCAGTGTAATTTGGACACCTGGGGACCAGTGTAATATGGACACACCTGGGGACCAGTGTAAATATGGGCACCTGGGGACCAGTGTAATATGGACACCTTAAGACCAGTGTAATTTGGACACCTGGGGACCAGTGTAATATGGACACCTTAAGACCAGTGTAATTTGGACACCTGGGTAATATGGTTACCTGGGGACCAGTGTAATATGGGCACCTGGGGACCAGTGTAATATGGACACCTTAAGACCAGTGTAATTTGGACACCTGGGTAATATCAAGAGTTAATAATAAGAGAGGAGAGTGTCTAACGCTGTATAGGCCTGTAATAGATGATTGCGCAGAAGTTAAACGGCTTCCTTTCCGTGTAACGTACAGGCTTCTAGTACTTGTTCGTTTCCTTACCGCAATTAGTTTAGCCGCACCGTGATGAATCCTTGAGAATATTCGAAGACTGAACTAAAGACTGAGCTGTATGTACAGGGAACAGTGCTCCTTCAATTGAAGAATGCTCAAAGGTAGGGTAACATGGCGACGCAGTGAAAATTCGAAGCGATACTCCGCCTTTGGTTCAGTGTTTATTGGTTTCTCAGACGCTTTCCTCCAGAGTTATCTTCGAGGTTAACAGCAACACTTCTTTACGCAACAGAGCGATGCTCTTCGTGGTGAACTTGAACATCGAGTTGAACGCACGCCCTTGTATCTGGGATAGCCTTTGTGGTTAAATACGAAAATATACTAGCCAGTCTGTCGTTACACGGAAAAGAAGCCGTTTAACTTCTGCGCAATCATCTGTTACAGGACTATACGGCGTTAGACACTCTCCTCTCTATATTATTAACTCTTGGTAATATGGTTACCTGGGGACCAGTGTAATATGGACACCTTAAGACCAGTGTAATTTGGACACCTGGGGACCAGTGTAATATGGGCACCTGGGGACCAGTGTAATATGGGCACCTGGGGACCAGTGTAATATGGTCACCTGGGGACCAGTGTAATATGGTCACCTGAGGACCAGTGTAATATGGACACCTGGGGACCAGTGTAAGTGTAATTTGGACACCTGGGGACCAGTGTAATATGGTCACCTGGAGACCAGTGTAATATGGACACCTTAAGACCAGTGTAATTTGGACACCTGGGGACCAGTGTAATATGGGCACCTGGGGACCAGTGTAATATGGACACCTGGGGACCAGTGTAACTTAAGACCAGTGTAATTTGGACACCTGGGGACCAGTGTAATATGGGCACCTGGGGATCAGTGTAATATGGTCACCTGAGGACCAGTGTAATATGGACACCTGGGGACCAGTGTAATATGGACATGTAATATGAACACCTTGAGACCAGTGTAATTTGGACACCTGGGGACCAGTGTAATATGGACACCTTGGGACCAGTGTAATATGGTCACCTGGAGACCAGTGTAATAGGACCAGTGTAATATGGACACACCTGGGGACCAGTGTAATATGGACACCTTGGGACCAGTGTAACATGGACACCTCGGGACCAGTGTAATATGGACACCTTGGGACCAGTGTAATATGGACACCTTGGGACCAGTGTATTATGGACACCTGGGGACCAGTGTAATATGGGCACCTGGGGACCAGTGTAATATGGACACCTGGGGACCAGTGTAATATGGACACCTGGGGACCAGTGTAATATAGACATGTAATATGGACACCTTGAGACTAGGTGTATGTTAGATACCCACTGGAGGTTTTTTAGTAGGGTTGACAACCCGAGGGCGCGGTTTGGTCACCGAGGCGTGGCATTAATTAGTGACCGAGGCGCAGCCGAGGTTACTAATTAATGCCCGCCGAGGTGCCAAACCAAGTACGAGGGCTTCAACCCTACTAAAAAACGACAGTGGGTATCTAACCTATTTAGAAAGCAGCTCGTTACCAGCACTGACAAAAGAAGCACAGAGTCATGCTAGGTAAGGTCCTTTACAGCGTGTTTGCTTGTGCCGCCAGCTTAGTGGCCAGGTTAGTGTTGTTTTAGTAGCTGTTATTTAGGTCCAAGGCTTGTTTAATAGCTGATACAAGCTGGCCACGAAGCGACAAGCTTTATAACAACTGGACACGAAGCGCCAAGCTTTATTAAGCGACAGCGATCGAGCGACAGGCTTTATTACAACGTGACAAGCTGTATTACAACTGGCCATGAAGCGACAAGCTTTATTACAACTGGCCACGAAGCGACAAGCTTTATAACAACTGGCCACGGATCGAAGCGACATGCTTTATAACAGCTGGCCACGAAGCGACAAGCTTTAAAACAGCTGGCCACGAAGCGACAAGCTTTATAACAGGACAAGCTTTATAGCAGCTGGCCACGAAGCGACAAGCTTTAAAACAGCTGGCCACGAAGCGACAAGCTTTATAGCAGCTGGCCACGAAGCGACAAGCTTTATAACAGCTGGCCACGAAGCTACATGCTTTATAACTGACCACAGAGTGACAAATGTTACAAACAGGTGCAATAGCATAGCTGAAATGTGTTGATGGTATAATGGCGACAGTGCTGACAAGCAGACGAACGCAAATGTGCTTGCTGTAAACTTGCAACACTTGTAGTTTGATGGCTAGCTAGTTGTGAATGTGAACATTGTTGGGGCAACTGTGATATGCATCGAGCAGCTGGCTTTTTCGGTTGATGGCTAGATTGGTCAAGTGCTGGTATGGCTGATGAAGGTAAAAACCCAACTCTCACTAACCATACAACCACTAATTAAATCAGTGACATAGAAAACTCTTTGAAGTGTTGCTGAATTTACCATAACAGTCTCATGTGACAAGAGGTCTCTAAATGAAACTTAGAGCCCTCACCTCAGGTCTCTAAGTGGTATTAATAACCTCATTAACTGTGTCAACATCAAAGAGAATTATTCATGCTGCTTTCTAATGTAATTTGGACACCTGGGGACCAGTGTAATATGGACACCTTGGGACCAGTGTAATATGGGCACCTGGGGACCAGTGTAATATGGACACCTGGGACCAGTGTAATATAGACACCTGGGACCAGTGTAATATGGGCACCTGGGGACCAGTGTAATAAGACATGTAATATGGACACCTTGAGACTAGTTAATTTGGACACCTGGGGACCAGTGTAATATGGACACCTGGGGACCAGTGTAATATGGACACCTGGGGACCAGTGTAATATGGACACCTGGGGACCAGTGTAATATGGACACCTGGGGACCAGTGTAATATGGTTACCTGGGGACCAGTGTAATTTGGACACCTGGGGACCAGTGTAATATGGTCACCTGGGGACCAGTGTAATATGGACACCTGGGACCAGTGTAATATGGATACCTGGGGACCAGTGTAATATGGACACCTGGGACCAGTGTAATATGGGCACCTGGGGACCAGTGTAATAAGACATGTAATATGGACACCTTGAGACTAGTTAATTTGGACACCTGGGGACCAGTGTAATATGGACACCTGGGGACCAGTGTAATATGGTTACCTGGGGACCAGTGTAATATGGACACCTGGGGACCAGTGTAATACGGTCACCTGGGGGCCAGTGTAATATGGTCACCTGGGGACCAGTGTAATATGGACACCTGGGGACCAGTGTAATATGGACACCTGGGGACCAGTGTAATATGGACACCTGGGGACCAGTGTAATATGGACACCTGGGGACCAGTGTAATATGGACACCTGGGGACTAGTGTAATATGGACACCTGGGGACCAGTGTAATATGGACACCTGGGGACCAGTGTAATAAGACATGTAATATGGACACCTTGAGACTAGTTAATTTGGACACCTGGGGACCAGTGTAATATGGTTACCTGGGGACCAGTGTAATTTGGACACCTGGGGACCAGTGTAATATGGTCACCTGGGGACCAGTGTAATATGGACACCTGGGGACTAGTGTAATATGGACACCTGGGGACCAGTGTAATATGGACACCTGGGGACCAGTGTAATAAGACATGTAATATGGACACCTTGAGACTAGTTAATTTGGACACCTGGGGACCAGTGTAATATGGACACCTGGGGACCAGTGTAATATGGTTACCTGGGGACCGGTGTAATATGGACACCTGGGGACCAGTGTAATATGGTTACCTGGGGACCAGTGTAATTTGGACACCTGGGGACCAGTGTAATATGGTTACCTGGGGACCAGTGTAATTTGGACACCTGGGGACCAGTGTAATATGGTCACCTGGGGACCAGTGTAATATGGACACCTGGGACCAGTGTAATATGGACACCTTGAGACTAGTTAATTTGGACACCTGGGGACCAGTGTAATATGGACACCTGGGGACCAGTGTAATATGGGCACCTGGGACCAGTGTAATATGGACACCTGGGACCAGTGTAATATGGGCACCTGGGGACCAGTGTAATAAGACATGTAATATGGACACCTTGAGACTAGTTAATTTGGACACCTGGGGACCAGTGTAATATGGACACCTGGGGACCAGTGTAATATGGTTACCTGGGGACCAGTGTAATATGGACACCTGGGGACCAGTGTAATATGGACACCTGGGGACCAGTGTAATATGGACACCTGGGGACCAGTGTAATATGGACACCTGGGGACTAGTGTAATATGGTCAGGTTACCTGAGGACCAGTGTAATATGGACACCTTGGGACCAGTGTAATATGGACACCTGGGGACCAGTGTAATATGGACACCTTGGAACCAGTGTAGTATGGTCACCTGGGGACCAGTATAATATAGGGTTTCATTTGGAGGGGCACTGGTACTTACCTCCTTGACTAATTCTCCTCCCTCCTTAAAGTTTAAGCAATGAAAGAGCCTCAGAAACAATCTACGAGAGTCTAAAATCTTTTCTGGAGTGACATGTTATTCTCTAATACCGTACCTGAAAATAATGCACCAGAAGCAATCTGACAGTCTAGTGGACATGGCTCCTAGATGTCATGCAGAAAGATGCTTATCATTTCCTAAATGAAGGCCTGGTGACTACAGGTTCCAGTGTATCAGTCTGTGTGTTGGTTTGTCTGCCAGAGGGAACTTAGTGTGGGGTTTCGTGGTCCCAATTCTATAACCAGGAGCTAGCTCATAAGTGCCACTTCGTGCTGTAGAAAAATTTAATTTTGGCCTGCCCATGCAATCTGTGTAAATGGATACCCCATCAAATTTACTTGCCTTACGGTTAGGAATACCAAGATCCTTGGCTAAGAGTCAGCTAAAAGAACACTGAGCACTGTTATCACACTAGTTACCATGGTGATTATTGTAGCTGATCAGAGTTGCTGTGGGGGTTTCTTTAGTTGTTGGTGGGTTGTAGTTGCTATTGTCTATCTGTAGAGTATTTAGGGTGATACAATTCCTGTCTTGCTTGTCATATTCCAACTGGTTGGTGGTACTATATTATAAGCTCCACACAGTGTAGTACTCGCTATCAGTTAGCAATATGATTCACAGAATTGTTTGGTGTGTGTAGTAGAGGTGACCTCATGAGCTGTTGCGGTTCTCAACAAATTATAATGTTGGTCAACAGTTTTCACTTCTTGGGATTTAAATTTGGCCTTTTATGAAAAGGTGGCCTTTCTATACAGATGGTCACTAAGACATGTTCCATTGCTAAAAATGTCTGGGGGCTTTCCCTTGCTACCATATTATACTTCACCCTTATTTGTCCAAGGTGTAATATCATGTGATGTAATAATCTTATGTGGTACATACAGGTATAACCCGTTCCAGCGTAACAGACGTCTCAGTATTCAACGTGATGGACTGGTATTCTCCAGATGGGCTGAGTATTGTGAGAATGTTGGCATACCGGTAAGCTATCTGAATGGTGTTGTCATAGTAATTGTTAACCACCCCCCCCCCCCCCCAGGAGAGTGACGAGGATAGAGACACAGAGAGTGTACGACACATTGCCACCTATCAGTCACCTAGTAGTAGCCATGAAGAGTTATCATCTTATCGTGGCAACAGTAGTAGCATGCGAAGTGGCCGCCATGTCAGGGTGACCAGTTCCCCTGCTAACCAAGATAATGAGCGCGGACGGGCCAGTACTACGGAGAGTGAATCAGAGGATGAGTAAGTGTTTTGATTGGTTAGAATTATTTACCATTGTCGCTATGGTTACAGCCTGGGTAACATTCATATTATAGAGCTACACAAAGGATCACATGATCTTGGTATTAAAATAAAGAAATGTACAGCAGATAACAAGTGGGTGTGGCTCATTATTTTGCTGTGATTGACTATTTTGCATCACTAGAGATCAAGGCATCTTTGTTGATGGCATGGAAGCTGAAGGGTTTGCAGCTGTCTCACAGAAACTACAGGTACTATAGTAACATGTTGTTGTCATAGTCACTTGTTGTTGACATGTTTACAGATCAACGATCGTATCCTAGCTTGTAATGGGTGTGACTTTACTAAACTATCCAATCAGAAGTGAGTATTGTTTTTATGTCATGGTGATGCTCATGTGAACTGTTTAGTTAGTGTGTCTTAATCAATGTTGTGTGTACTGTGGACAGTTCTGTCTTGGATCATGGAGGTTTACACAAAATATTGACCAGAAACCTCACAATACCATCATGGCACCTTGGTGGTATTGGCAAGCCCAAAAGTGTCTTCATTGCAACTTGAAAGTGTCTTCATTGCAACTTGAATGCAAAATTTTAATATCATCATTTATCTGGCTAACAAACAGACAAGCATAATAGCTAAGGCTATGGGCTAGGTTTTTTTTCACTGTTAAATTCCCGACAGGTGCCTTATGGCATGCCACAATGCTTGGGGAGTTAGTAAAACGCGGAATACGGAATTGTGAAATAACAGAATAATTAAACAAAACTTATCTTTTGCAGAATGTACAACTAGTTATATCTCTACTAGTTATATATTCTATAGTAATCGTACTTTATTTACCTTGTAACAGCTCTGCATGGCACGCCACGGCGATGGATAAACAGCAGCTGGGCATGCATTAAATAGGACGATCACACAACCAATCATCCTACCTTCGCTAAACTTGCTTATATATACTGTTAATTCAAACCTGAAGAGTTTTGAAATCCATTTAAAGACAACACACAACCACTGCACTCCATTAACTCGATAGCGTGACTCTAATAAATTCGGTCGGATGCATGTGAAGGCCAGCTAGTTTGACCTAAGAATAGATAAGTTTTAGTGCTTTGTAGCAATTAATATCAATTAAGAAGTATATATAGTAAGTTTAGCGAATGTAGATTGTTCTAGGATGATTGGTTGTGTGCTTGTCCTATTTAATGCTTGCCCAGCTGCTGTTTATTCATCGCTGTGGCGTGCCATGCAGAGCTGTTACAAGGTAAATAAAGTACAATTACTATAGAGTATATAAGTATTTGTACAATCTGCAAAAGATGAGTTTTGCTTATTCTGTTATTCTGCAATTCTGTTATTCCGTATTCCACCTTTTACTAATTCCAATGTTTGCTATGCATACATCATGAGCTTACCTTTGTCCTCCTTTGTGTCTCGTTTCTTTTTGGAAATGGTGCAAGGTGTTGATTAGCAGTAACACATGATGACTTTGTGTTGTATATCACATTGCAAATGATTCGTAACTTTTGCACTACACCAGAACACCTTATAGACCCACAGTTCTCCTTCAAGTTAGCAGATTGGTTGTAGGCCAGCTATTGTTCTCCAGCTGTGTAACGGGCAGATCACAGACAGACAGCTTTTCAGCTTCATATAATATATAATAACGCCCAGCAATCAATAACCATAGTAACCTACTGTTAATTATTTCTGGTAGTCCTTACACCTGGGGAATTATCTGCTAGAATGGGATCATTTTCAACAATTCTCTCATTGTCATCATCCAAGTTAGAATCATGGGGTATGGTTCCACAGCTGTTATATCCTCTTGGAGAAAGGGATAGATCCAGTTGATGTGAATGACCTCTCATTCTGACACTAGCTGCTCTAATCAATACACATGGTCAAGTACCATCTATCCCACTGTCGACTTCTCCACTACTGTGTTACCCATTCTATTGTTGTGTTGGCTTCCACCAGTTCTCCGAGTGCTAACTAGCAGGTTCTGCTGCCTCCAGCACATCCTGGTTTGGAATGATGGAGGGAGGGGTTAGTATCCAAAGAGCAACTCATGTAGTGACAAGCCTCGATGAAGACTTTCACTCCTTGTTTGAGAGGTTTGAAGTGCCAACGTTTGGGACATCCCATCCTTCTCAATGGATGTGCCTGGGTGATAATTGATTCCCTGGTCAACATGGATACAGACTTCTACAAGCTGTGCTTTTCAAATGCTCAAGCCCAGATATTAATTATATGCAGAGCTAGACTGTTTATTGCCAGTAAGCAGCTATCTCAGAGAAGATTTATAAAGGGTGGCAAGAGCATAGATGAAAAGGTTCTCAAGAGATTGCTTGACCAGGACTGTGAGAGACTCAGAGCCTAATGAACTCTCTTCTAGAAACAGTTACATTACAGCTGAAACTCCCACTAAGATGTGTTTTGTTGTGCAATATGCAAACAGTAGCAGTTCTTCCAATCCCCCTCAGTTTGTGTGTAGGAGAGAAGTAAGTTCAATCTACCAAGCCATCTCCCATAGGGTGTAGTACAAGCCGTCTCCCATAGGGTGTAGTACAAGCCGTCTCCCATAGGGTGTAGTACAAGCCGTCCCCCATAGGGTGTAGTACAAGCCGTCCCCCATAGGGTGTAGTATACAAGCCGTCTCCCATAGGTGTAGTATACAAGCTGTCTCCCATAGGTGTAGTACAAGCCATCTCCCATAGGGTGTAGTACAAGCCGTCTCCCATAGGGTGTAGTACAAGCCGTCTCCCATAGGTGTAGTACAAGCCATCTCCCATAGGGTGTAGTACAAGCCGTCTCCCATAGGGTGTAGTACAAACCGTCTCCCATAGGTGTAGTACAAGCCATCTCCCATAGGTTGTAGTACAAGCCGTCTCCCATAGGGTGTAGTACAAACCATCTCCCATAGGGTGTAGTACAAGCTGTCTCCCATAGGGTGTAGTATACAAACCATCTCCCATAGGGTGTAGTACAAGACTTGGTGATCTGGAAGGCCTGCAGATCTGCAAGGGTGTGGCTCATAAGTTGCAGAGTGTATATATAGCTTCTCTGGAGCTGGTCTTATGCTAGTTAGTCGTGCCATGCTACTTTTTTCTTTTCTGCCAGGTTTTGGCACCAATGTAAATGATCAATACTTAATCAACATAAAGTGTAGCACAGGCAATAATTCTTAGATACTGTGATACTGTGATTCAACAGTGTGCAGCAATTGGAATTATACAAAATTGAATTTTAATGATATATACAACAATACTGTCTGATGTGATGTGTTGATATTGTAAACACTTTTTGTCCCATTCACAAGAAGTATGGATAATTTAGTACTTGCTTCTTAGTCATGTATTGTGTTGGGGTGGCTGATAGAAGGTTTGTACACACATGGATACACTACCAATTCACACATTAGAGTACTTTTGTGCACTCTTTATAGTACACATCTGTATAGCCGTACATGTTACACATTCTTCTAAAGCTTTAGAGCAACCAGAGCACTAAGCTAATTAAGCACCATTGATATGTGAGACTGAGCTTTCTGAAATATAATTCTTGGTATTGACACTGAGGTGTTGGGGTTGAACTATGAGATCATGTGATGTGTCCTCCTAATTAACACCTTTCACAATTTACTAACCTTGTTATGATGTGGTTGTTAGGGCAGAAGCCATGTTCAAAGAGATGATGGATGAGCCGTTGCTAAGGATGGCTATCTCTCGTGGTAATCAGCTGTTATCAGGTGAAGGTAGTGACGTATCAGATCATCACCATGGCGATGGGGATAGCACTGTTGATGGTAATAATACATGACAGTTACCATGACAACTTTATATATGCCATAGGCTCAGATCCCGGCTATAACGTTACAAACACACGTGAGATCGGAGTGATACATGAGATTAAAGTTGTAAAAGGTGGGCATTTATTGGTGAAATAGTGCATGTTACTATAGTGATCACAGGAGCTCAAGGTTTAGGGTTTGGCATAACAACTCGTGACGTGAGCGCCACTAGTGGTAGCTTATCACAGCCAATCTATATTAAGAGCATTTCTAGAGACGGACCTGCATTTAAAGATGGCAAACTAAAATTAGGAGACCGACTATTAAAGGTAATAAAGTATTCTATTATTAGCACATTGTTCTGATATTACCTTATAAGGTCAATAACATGTCAACAGAAGGAATGAACCAACCACAAGTGGTCCAACTAATGAGGTCACTACCCCTCGGATCTGTAACTTTACAAGTGTCTAGACAAGAGACACACCCCTCTGGTGAAAGTGATGTAAGTAAAGATGTCATTGATTAGTGGTCACATGATAGACGGATGGTTAGAGGGTTAATATGGTATATATTTCTTGATACTGTACCATGGTACACCCATAAAATGTTAGATCACATGTCCGACACACAGTCTGTACCATAGCATGTTATGTGTTAGTTTCTCATCCTCCAATACTAAAAGACTTCATGTGATAGTGTTTAGATGGCTGACATGATTCAGAATGCAAGTTCTTAGTCTACTCCAGCTAAGTATGTACTAGGGGTTTTCTGGGGTTCCTGTAACCCCCTCTGAAATTTTAACTTGTGAACTCGTAGCATTGTAGCATGCAAGAATACCAGTGAACTATCATATTTTGGCACCACAGAATGAGTATATCTCTCCTTAGTTGATTCCTCAAAGATGAAGGGAGAAGTACATGTGTTGAAAAAACCTTTATGAATATCAAGATACTCTAATAGAGCAGTCGGTTGTGTTCTAATAAAGTAGTGATTACCCATCCATAATGCATTTAGGGCACATATAATGAAAATAGTTTTTTTTGGGTCTGTGAAACTATGAGTTACCTTTTTAATGTTCAAAATTTGTTACTGTCTGGGGGCTACACCCCCAGCCTCCTCCAGTATAGCTAGCTCATCATCACTATATAGACCCTTTGCAACATCCGCCATCTTGGAGTACAGCCCGTTTGATAGCGTAAGAAACAGCGTAGGTCAACCTTGCTGTAGAATGCAGAAGCAGCGGCTCTACTTACTGATACTGTTTTACTCTTATAGAAACTGACGCTATCATTGCAAAACAGGTTGTACTCCAAGATGGCGGATGTTGCTATGGCAGCAGCTCACCTACTATATGGCAGACCGTACAGTGTGTACATATTATTGTAGTACATTAAACAAGCTATTCATTTCATGTACAATAATAACTCATCGTACAAAGGTAGCACTTGGCTTGTACTACATGTTAGTGTACACAAGCCTAAATATTGGCTATCAATAATGGAACTAAATCAAAAAGATAACATGAAAGTGAGGACGAGAAACTAATCTATATAGCCTTACTGCTGTGTATTAATGTTCATTAATGTTGACAGGCACCACCAACTGAATCAACCAATGAAACAGCTGGCAGTAATGTGGGTGTGGCAAGTGGTCGTACTGTGATGACATTTGACATCACTATGCATCAAAGTGATCCAGCCAGTCTTGGAGTGACTGTACATGTGAGTATCATGTGATCACCTCATGTGAGTATCGTGTGATCTAGTCATCACATGTGAGTATCATGTGATCTAGTCATCACACCCCCTTCAGTAAGAGTACAAGATCATGTTGATTGTGTTGCCATTAGCAACTAATGTCTAGCTAGCTGATAGGGGAGTAATTTCAGCTCTACCTGACGCTGTTCTATGACTTCTATTATACAAATGTATGGGCTAAGCTCCTCTGAAATACAGTTCTCCAATTCCCCCAATCCCTTTGTTACTATAACTACTTGCACAATATACAGTAGTGTACAGCCATTTTGGATCATGTAGTTGCAAAAAAAAAAGCAAAAAAACTGACCCGCATCTGTGTGAGATATTACATGTGGAATGGCCTAGAGTAGAGTCTATTAGTGCAACTTGGTACATGTCATGCAATACTGTATGGTGTACAGATGGAGATTTCCTTATCACAAGCTTATCATGATTACGTGAAGCTGAATTACTTATTGTAACTACACACCATGTTTATTGTAGGCACTCAACTGCTATAGAGTAACTGCAACAAGAAATTAGTTGATTTGTATTGCGTTGTTTTCTAACAGGAGCCATCCATCTCGAGCAGTGTGCGAAATAACTTTTCAGACATGTACTGACACACTGTTAGAACAGTGTGAAAGTTGAGTGGACATCAAACTATTTTGACAGGGCATTTTAACTTTTGTTGTTCTTCTTTCCTGTTTGTTTCTGCCAAACATTGGAGCCACCTATGTACTATAGAGCTGATCAACCACTCACAGACACTGATCAATGCCAGAGGAGGTTGGTCACGCGTCCTAACCATATGACATAAAATATGCAATCAAGCATTGTTCAGGTGTTAAGACTAGCCTAGCAGCTAGCGCGTTGTACTGAGAAGACGTGTAAATGCCCTGGGACACTCTGGTATAAATATACAATCCGTCCTTTAGAATATTAAGAGGTGTGAACGTTGAATTAGTTCAACACTTTCTTTGAGATCACAAGATCAATGATGACATGTGACCAACCTCCTCTAGATCAATACTACAGCATTTTAAAAGGTAGCTACTGGTCACACAAAGGGCTTCTATAGATTGATTCTGTTACAAAGGGTTTTGTAGGAAAGGAGTCATAAGGATTTCTGTCAAAGCCTTCTACTGGCTTTTATATAGCTACAAGTACACAGAAAAAATTGGAGTTTTCAACTAGAGTAGGGACCATAGCACATTGATATAAAAACAAGCGAGAGTAGTGCATGATATTAAATCACAGTAAAACAATAAGAAGTGTTATATCCCTACTGTGCATTTCCATTATGGTATCTTGAGTACAGTAGGGATATAACACTTCTTATTGTTTTACTGTGATTTAATATCATGCACTACTCCAGCTTGTTTCAGTACTTTTTATTGATGTCCTATGGTCCCTACTCTAGTTGAAAATTCCAAATTTTTCTGTGTACTTGTTTGTTAACTTTTTTTTGTAAATAATTATGACTGGTGAACGCACACATACCGCATCTGAAATGGCGCAGCGCGCCCCAATTATCTTCTGAAAAGTGAAGTATCCATTCCGCTTCGTTGTCAGCTATGTTCAACCCGTTACGCAGCATTTCGAATCAAGAACTGTTCGAAAAGCACCTCTGCTATCAAAATAGTCACTATGACAGATACGGACGATTTCTGTTACGAAGGGAAGCCATCACGTGCTATCACCAAATTGACA
Source organism: Dysidea avara (assembly GCF_963678975.1). Lineage (NCBI taxonomy): Eukaryota > Metazoa > Porifera > Demospongiae > Dictyoceratida > Dysideidae > Dysidea > Dysidea avara. Next base: position 281,248 of record NC_089274.1, on the reverse strand, counting down.
CTTTTTGCTGTCAGCAAAGGTGAATGGGACACAAAGGAGGACACTGGTAAGTCCATGGAGAATGCATTGTACGTACTGCGGTATGCCAAAAGGCACATGTCGGGCCAAAGCAACGTCGGAACAGTGAAGAAATCAAGCCCATAGCTTTAGCATTATCGAGTTACGCTTGTCTGAAGGCATCAGTTATTTAATCAGTCAGTCAGTCACTAGAAAATTCTGTTAAGTAGTTTTTTTAAAATTCCGTAGCAACTTGTTGAAAGCGTTTCAGGTCGATCTGAAAGCTTGTTTGGGCTTAGTTTTACCTAACCAATACTGCTATCATCATCAGGGGAATTGAGGCTGTTTTTTGGATGATATTATTTCGTTGGCCACACCTACTCCTTTGTGGTTCCTACTATACAGCACTATTGTACTGAATGATACTGTTGTACTGTATGATACTATCATACTGTATGATGCGGGTAAACTTCACTTTTGTTGCCATAGTTTAGAATTTATAGTGGCTCTATCCCTAGTACAGTGTATGAACATAAGAGATATCTTGTTCAATTTACTGTAGCTTAAACTGGTTGTACAGGAATATCACATGCCTTTGTGGTCACAAACTTGATTCCATCGTGTCTGGCCTCCCTCCTAGCCCAATGCTCCAGTGTCTGGACGTTATTTTACACACTGCTCAAGTGTCCAACACAATGGCTGACTGCTCTATTAGAGTAACTTAATCTACACTGAAAATTTGGCGAATCATGTAAAATCACTGTTGGCAAAATAAAATTTGGTGAAAGTTAGCAAGGCATACGTACGTGCCTGTTTAACTGTATGCACAGTATGAACACAAGTGGACGTCTACATTATCATGGCCATGTCCTTCTGGAGCAATGGATATGGCGACACTCGCATTTTATCTTATCATGTGTACCAAACTATTTGGCCAAACCCATATATGGGAGGTGAACTTATTTGTGAGGTAGGTAGGCAGTGGTTACTAGCTGGCTGTTATACATGCCACATGAAATATCATTTGACAGTATCACTGGTAGCTGACTACTAAGGGAACTATCCCATCTTCTGGTCACTGAGTTGAGTCAAATAACAAGGACACTACTTTATCCCCAGACAATAGAATAGATTCCCCTGCGGACACAATTGCAGAACTGCTGCATTGTCAGCTTAGAGGCTAAGCTATTAGAGTTGACTTGGAATGACTCACCATTGGAAATAGAATAATAAATGGACAGGAACTAATTGACATTGCTGGCTCAGCAACTACTAAAGGTGCAGTTTCCAACATTGAAGAGTCTGCAGTCATCGTTATACCAAGAGAAAGAACAGTTAACAATGAAGCACTATTGTGCAAAACCCTCGGGAAATTCATATGGATGTACTATCTCCATATCCGTAGTGCCAAGTGACAACATGCGGATCGGCTTTGCTGCTTTGTCCTGTTCTGGTCTATAGCAGGGCCACGATTATCACCTCAATTAGCACACAAACCAGGTACTGTATAAATATGTAATTTGTATCTAATGAACAACTTACGGTAGCTTTGGCTCCAATTTACATAAAACAATAGCAGCAGCAGCAAATACCATAGCAACACGTGGACCATAGTCACTTAGTCTATTGTGCTACAACATGTGGACCTTAGTCCTGGCCTCTTATTATGCACTCTATTTTTTGCCATAATATAGGGTTACCAATCATGTGATCCATGAAGGCTTGTTAATTTAAATAGCCACGCTTATAGTGGATTCCTTGGATTTATCCAAGGAATCCACTATAAGCCTGAAATGTTGTGGAATGCTCAAGATTGCTGGACAAGCTAACGATAATTAAGATATCATGGAAATCTTAAGACTTCAAAATCTCGTCCATGGTTTTGTCAAGTTTGTCAATCCCTTGTCTGAATCAGTGGAGTATCACTAGATGTAATACACTACTATGGTTAAAAAGAATTTATTGCTATCACTTTTGCACATTGAGAGTTCATCAAGAAGTGAGGAAGGCCAAGACTAACTAAATATCACCATAACTTTTGAATAAAGTGCTTGCGAAACAATCCACACATTTCATTTGTTAAACTCATCAAGAGAAACTTAATGACACTTTGTGTTTATCCTATGAATGGAATACCCAGCAGATAAAGTGGTAGCAGAATTCGCACAAGACAACTACAATAACCCTCGACGTCCTGAGGCCTCGACGTCCTGAGGCCTCGACGTCCTGAGGGTTACTAAACTTCACATTACTAACTAATATCCATTTGGTTCCACATGGGGTACTTTGAGATAATAAGTCACTCTCTAGAGTTCCTTGGATACATATACATGAAATTGACAAAGAGAAAACATCCTGACTGCCTGACAGATTCCTGTAAGCGTTCGAGCGTTAATCGGATGGCTGCAGGTTCAAGGCTGCTTAGGTCCAGTCATGGATTTTTTCTCCTTTCTCCGCCTTTTCAAACGCACTTTCTGTAACAACTTTAAACAAGCAGAAAGCCTTAATAAAAATAATAAAAAAATCTCTCATCATTACTAGATTGTTGCAGGACTTGTATAAGTTTATGATTTGCTTTATGTGATAAAGTAGCACAAAGGTTGTCATTACAAACTATTTCAGTCCTTGGTCACCTGATACAACACTATCTTGTCAGCTAGACAATGTTACATGACCTATCCTCATGTGACCTATCTTCATGTGCTGTTTGTCACTCCATACAATATTAATTTATTATAATGACTGTTCTGATAGCAGCAGATCTTGTATTTGTTGATTTGGAGTAATATTCTCTGTACATTGTTCCGCTGTTAAATGTTTCTGCTGTTAAATGTTTCCATCATGCTTATAAGGGTAATGCTACATACTGCTACGAATGCCCATAAATGTGTCATAGTGTGTTGGTCAATATATGTGACCAGATCTGCGCAGATCTGCGAAAACCTGACATAATGGATTTTCAGTATAAGCCATTGATTGCAATGGGTAAAATATTTGCATGTAATCAAAAAATAAAATCGTAAACTTTTTAAACGCTTTGTTCTTTGTGAAGAAAGGGTCCAATGATAAAAGCCTGGATATCATCTTATTTGCCTACTCAAGAGGTGTTCACAAATCTTTGTTTCGTTGCAGTAGACTAAAGCATATGTAAGTTATGGGCATTTGTTTACGACACATCAAAACGATTGTACGTGATCAATTTTTCTTCACTGATTTCGTCTCTGTATGTAGTGAAGAATGGTAATAGAAGAAACAACTTACCCAGTAATGGACTCCCCTATTCATGGCAAACACAATGGTGCAAGTTACAACTCTGTATTGCATTGTGTTTGTCGTTTTTGTAAGCACATGTAATTTATTTCCTAATACTTGCTGTACAAATCGATCTTTCTGTTGCTGCTACTTTGTAGGGCTGTAACTCCAGAAGTTGTTGGCATACAAGGCTGAAACGTGGCCAGAGCATACACTTGGCTAAGTAGATTATAAATATTCAATAATAAATATTTTTTTAATGCACCATTATGTTGGGTTTTCACATATCTGGTCACATATTGTGCTAGATAATTGTTAGACACCAAGACCAAAGGAACTAAGTGATTTAGTAACCCTGATGGTCCTAGGCTGTAGCGTCCCGATCACAGCGAGGGTGCTACTGAGAGGTTACTAAATTACTTAGTTCCCGTTGGTTGCACTGTCTAACTTATAAATTTAGACTATGGTTTAAAGCACGTACCTTTATAGTCAGAGCATGAGTGTGGGGTGAAAGAGCAATGCAGAACAGCAGAACGGAAGTCCTTACAGTGCCCACAAATTTTAATTATTCGACCAGTAACCAGAGTAACAGCTAGAGCTACAGTAGATACGCCGCTTAGTCTACCATTTGTCCAGAATTATTTGCAGAACACAGAGAAGAAGAGTATTACAGTATGTGTGCCTTTCGTGTTATAATTATTTATCATGTACAAAATTTTTTGAGGACGGTTGACTAAGTGAGCATGTCAGGTGACTAAGTGATTTAGTAAACTTGTAAATGAGCCGTACCATATTGTCTAATATAATAGTGGGCGAAGGGATATGTCCTGTTCTGATAAGTTGTTTTTATATCTCCATAGGGACGAACAAGGCTCAATTCTCCGTCACACAGTTCAAAGAATGCTGATGTTGGCATTTATATTAAATCCATTGTACCTGGAGGCCTTGCTGCCATGGTAACTCGTGGTGTTGAGTGTAGTTGTGAAATCATGACTTGTTATAGGATGGAAGAGTTCAGCAAGGTGATCAGGTACTGTGTATTAATGGTCATAACTTGCTGGGGAAGTCTAACTCAGAAGCCATGGAAGTTCTAAAGAATGCTCTATCCCAATTAGTGCCCGGCACAAGTACCATACAGTTGGTAAGTTATCAAATAGTCTACTATGATTATCATCATGTGATCTGACTTCAGGTAATCAGTCGTAAGACAGCAACTGCCCCTCCAACCAAATTCTCAGCCACACCCACTGTTAGTGATGAAAATAGTCAATCACATGAAGTTGGCATTGATGTTGGCAATGCTGCCATAACAACACCTAACTCTCAAGGATCCCAAAGCAGTGCTGGGATTGTCATAGAAACCTCTGAACACTTGTCGTCACGTAAACGTAATGAAAGTGAACCTCCTACCAAGTATGGAGAGACTTATCTCCCCCCTGGGGGATCCCCTTATCAACACCACAGACTTCCTCACAGTAACTTATTAGAGAGACACAAACCTCCTGTACAAAGGTCATCATCAGAAAGGTAATATGATCACTTGTGATTGTTTATTTGTGATCATGCGATCTTTTGTAGCCGATATGAGTCCTACCATCATAACCAGTGAGTTGCCATGGTAATGATGATATATTTGTGTTACTATGACAACAGACCTGACTTCACTAGTCACAATTCATCCAGCAGTGGTGGATCTGGTCTTGTTAGTCCTACTGGGGTAACCTTGTCATTAAGTGGTCACCATGAGTCGTCACAATCAGCAGGTGAAGTGTGTTATATGGCTTCCTCCTTTAATTAGTGTTTGCTACAGGTCATAGATCAGTCAATCGTCATGGTAACCATGATGTGTTTACCAGTAGTACACCAATCCATATGTCTGGCAAGTCTCATGTGAGCTAGCTCATGTGATCCTGCTGATGTCATGTGATCCCATTGCAGGTGGATTACCCATCCTACTCATTACCTCGTCCGGGAAAGTCATCCAGCAAGAAAGTGTGTAGCCCTACATGAGTGTTTGTGTGTTACAATCCATTTGATGACCTTCGCCAATGTGTTAGCAGTGGTTGTAGTTCTATCCAATCAAAGCAATTGGCTTATATATTATATGACATTTGTCGTTTTTGTTTGGAGAAAATGTCACTTCTGACAGTTGGTGAAGGTGACCTAATGGTTGTCCACAAGCCAACTTGGTGATATTGTGTTCTAGCCACACCCCTTTTGCAGGTGATGAGCCCCACTTCATCTCAGCTGGACTCTGCAGGATCTGACACAGAATTAGCTGGGCCATATTTTAGGAGAGATGCTCCGGGCAGAATCTCAATTAAGAAAGGTCAGCAGCTATCCCTAGTACACCCTGTACAAACATTATAATCAACAGTTTGTAGTGTATTTCAGTATCTAATTGTCCCCAGTATAGCTTGCACTATGCTAAGTTCACCTTTGATCGTATTAATACCTGTATTGGTGACAATATGGGATATTCATATGTTGACTACAGAATTAACAATTCTAATAGTTGGTTGTAAGTACAGACATCATAATGTCAATTAATGGTATGCATAATATGCTTTGATCTTTGGAAGATAATGAGGTCTTTTAAGAGACCTGTCCTTATAATTGATGGTATTGTGATGTTAGGGTAATCCTGGTTACAGCATCAAATGACAGTGAGGTTTAGTGCGTGGAAGGTACCGTAATGTCGACCAAGATTGAGGCCAAAAGGGTAAGACACTAACACATTCACACTACTAACTACTCAACTAACGTGAGCCAAAATACAAAAACCCACAGTACAATATAACAATGTCGTGATACTTGAGTCAGTCTACAATAGAGTTAGTTAATCACTGTCTATGGCATTCTCCGAGGGAGGGGTTTCACCTACTCCTGTCCTCTCCTGGCCGCTTCATGAACTGGTCTCCTCATGGGTACATGTGGTCCCTCATGGGTACATGATGATCCTTGCTCTGTTTCTCTGGCTTCTGCATGGTGGGTGGTTCAGCTGTCACTTCAGCTGCTGTTCTCACCTCTAGCAAGAGTATATAATAGAAACCAAGGGTATTAAATGGTGTATTAGCCCTTAATTAATGACTGCATAAAATGACACTGATATTTCAGTAATTGTTCGTTTACGTGAAATGGTAATTTGAAATGTGTATGTGGCAATGGGTCTTTGTTTGCCAGTTTTCCGTGTTATTCAACCAAGTATTCAACAGTTATTGTACAAGGAAAGTGTAGTAAGGACCCAAGATAACTCCAGCTCACTAAAACAATGGTTTCACAAATGAGCGTGTTGCCATGCCTTCAGGGATTTGCTTGGCAGTGCCAGAACTCCATTTCCCCTTAACGCTATCATGTTTTCACTTGGTTTAGTGGCTGAATTGGGCTAAATACAGCAACCCTTAATGGCAATATAAGTGAACAATTACTGAAATATCCTTGTTATTTCATGCAATCGTTAATCATGGGGTAATACACCCATTCGGTACTCATGGTTACTATTATATACTCTTGCCTCTAGGGGTATAGGTGTGCAATAACACGATTTGTTCTCACTGTGGCTGTAGGAATATTCGCAGGACAAATCAAACCATCTGCCCCTCTGTTCACTGATTTAATAACCGCGAGTTTACAGTTTACTCTCGCTGAGTTATCATGGACTAGCACAGCATCACCTATGCCCACTTCCTGTTACCAGTTATTCTGTGGCCTTCCCTCAAGCACTCATGTCTCCATCTACTCCAGAAGTGTTTGATGACGATGGCATGTGCTCTTGCTCTACGCTACCTAACTTCATCCTCCACTGCAGTGTGTGGCAGAATGGTGATCCTCCCACCATGAAGTAGATAAGATGGTGTGATCGGTTCTGGGTCATTAATGTTTGATGATGAGTAAGTGAGACGACAATCATTCAGAAGTGCTCGATGACTATAGTTTGTAGACTCTCCATGGTGGCGTGGGTTCTACTCAGGGTCTTCTTTAAGATGAGGCCTATTAATTGCTCCCAGAAGCCACCGAACCAGGGAGCACGCTTCAGTATAAATTGCCACTGAATACCTCTGTGAGCAAGGGCTTCTGTCAGTTCAGGAGATGAGAATAGATGTCCGCTGCCGCCCGATCCATTGTCAGACAGTAGGAACTTAGACACAGATCGTCAGCCAGCAAACCTTCGAAATGCTAGTAAGAAACATTCTACACTGAGGTCAGTCACTATCTCTAGATGAATTGCACGTGAGACAGTACAAGTGAATAGGCAAAGGTAAACTTAACTGCCTCACAAGTTGTTAACAATTACCACCTGATTGTAAGTTAGTTATTTCATTTGGGAAACATAGTGTGTTGGACATTATGTAGCCATTTTAGATTAGCTGCAGAATACCATGTGGTTTGATCTCGGAAATGATGATTTCTTGTACCACTGCAAGTTCCTCGTCTGTAGCACGGATTGTGATGGTGAGGGAAGCCATGTAGGGCCATGTTTCCACTGTTGTTGAACAGTTCAGAACATCAAATGTTACACCTCTTGTGAATAGGTCAGCAGGATTGTCAGCTCATGGGCAGTATCTTGAAATAGAAAGTATCTCCTTACGCAGTGGCTGACAAAGAGTTTCAAAGTCTTCTTACTGTAAATCCACGAAAAAAACAATTTGGGTGTCGGACCGCAGACAAACAGAGAAGGTGGCATTAAGTGATGTCAAGATATATGAGCAGTTATTAGTTCAAGCTTTGGTAGCGAATGTTACTTTATGGGTGCTGCTCTGGCCCTCGACATTACAAGGAATGAGTTCAACCCAAACTGGAAGTATGTGGCCACACCATATGTGACCAGATTTTACAAAACCGATCCAAATCGCACATCAGGCAAAATCAAACTAACACCACCAGTGGATAGCTACACTACCGTACTACTAGTTTTGACCCTCAGTACTACTCAAACTACTCGAGGCTGGTTTTAACAGACGTCTTTTCTGGGTGGTGTGGAGTGCTCAAATGGCGGTTTCAGACCTTGTGAAGGACCTGGCTTGGCAGGAATCAGTGGTTTACTGGTGGACAGCCTTATAATGTTGGCCAGACGTTTTCTATGTTGATTTTGCTACATATCAGCCACTAAGGAGCCAGCACAGCCCTGTAATCTCGTGTCTGAACTCCAATCGTGGTCTGCCTCCATTTTGAAGTCTATCTCTTGCCCTCCCCGCCACCCTCCACCCCTTTGTGAGCACTCGTGATACTACTTCACTCGTCCAACTGCTCAGATTTTCTATCTTATTTGACGGAAAACTCTACAAGTACTGGAAGTGGCCTGAAAGGTAACAGATTGATGCATCTTTTGTGTAAATTTCACACGCGTGCTTGTTATCCTTAGAGAGTTATGCTGGATTCAATTCTTTAAAACCGTCTATCTCGAAACTTCTAATGTGCGATTTGGATCGTTTTTCCAAAATCCAGTCACATATACTCTTGGGCTGGCATCTGCAAAGACATGGAGTGTTGCATTCACACATTGACGAGGGAATGAAATTTCTGTGGCATGAAGTATGTTGTGAGCAATAGTGTTCCAATTCTTGCAAAGCTCCACACTTCCCATTCGTAACGTTGTTGCCAAAGTTGTTGTACAAGTAACTTGACAGAGATGGTCACTGGAGAGATAAGATCCAATGGGTCAAAGATGCTTGAGGCACAATTCAGTATTTCACATTTTGTCCTTGCAGAAGTAAAGTTAGTGGAATCTGGTTTGGGTGAAGGGTACAGGAGATCAGTCTGAACGTCCTACACAAGACCTAGTCTAGCGGTGCTACCCTTTTATGCCACTCGCTTTTTGATAAGTTGACAATATCAGTGGTGGTATCACCACAATATCAATGGTGGTATCACCACAATATCAATAGTGATATCAGCACAATACCAATAGTGATATCAGTACGTTATAGAGAAGTGTTGGTAAAGTCAAGCTGTTAGTAGTGTGTTATTCCTATTAGACACTTGTAAGAAGGTAGCACTCCAATATATCCTGTACTCTGATCTTCATCCTTGATAAAAATAAAAGACAAAAGTCAAGCAAGACATTTGCAGTCAGTCAAAGACGAACTTTATTTGTAAAGTGTATACCACAATTAATACTTGCATATTTAAAACATACCATAACTTCACAATAATATACCGTATAACAGGTTAATTTCAAAGGGGAAATTTTTGAAGAGCAGCTGCTAAAATAAATTTTGAAAGTATAACTTTCGAATGCTCTATCGTCATGCTTAGCGCCACTAAAATTATTTTTGTAAGTGCACGTTAAATTAAGTGAAGACGGTGACCACGCATATTGGTACAATCAAAATTGAGACATTCATTAAGTATTATTGTATTGGGACTGGTCCACTATAGGAAAGGTGGTTTTGCCAATGGGAAACGAGTAATCTTCACCGTCAATTTGCTGTCGGCATGGCTGTTGCAGCATCAACAAAAGCAAAGGTGTTGGCCTGCTAGGTACGGAAAGAGATATCATGTATTCGTTCTGTATTTCTTCTGCCTGGGATGACAAGGTGTGGAGTTCTGTTTAACAGTAGACAGAATTCACAGTGGACCTGGCACAAGGCAGCTTTATATTCGAAGAGTTAAATTTTGTAGAAGCCGTGTTCTTCGAATAATTCAAAGATTAAATTCATTCAAAAATAACCCGTTATCCGGTATTTGGTCAAGAGTCAAGCAAGTCAAGTCAAGGGTTATTGTTTGGGTTTAACCACTTTGACCAGATTAGTACAAGGTATATTGGAGTGCTACCCTGTTAATAGCCACATAGTTGTTGTGAATATGGCAATATCATTACAGGCAAGCAAGCACCCCAGAGAGATTTCTCACAATTCAGTTTCCGTAATTCGGAGCCAAAAGTTGAAGGAGATGATAGCAGCAGTATTGGTGGGTGTGACTGCTGATTACGTTACGTAGTGTGACATCATCATTACTATAGCAACAGAGCTAATTCGTACAGGATCAGCTGAAAGTATACTAACCAGTCGTAGTCCTATACAATGTGAGTTGTGATTATGTGATCACCCAGCCACTCCCCTTCTCTCTGCAGACAATGTCAAAGTGGGACCAAAACTTGGTCTAGCAAAGTCGAGCAGTTTGGAGAGTCTGCAGACTATCTTAGCTGCTCAGAGAATGAGCGAGGATGAATTGGTGATGAGGTAATCATTGCATCATTGAGCATCACATGATCTTATTCCCTCAGGGGTAGAGAAACAAGATCCAGTTTCCGTAAGGCAGTGGACAAGACATATGATAGCAAACGAGATGATTTGATATCTGATGAAACTGATCATGGTAGTATAAATAAGCTTTATTCAAAATGATGTCACACTGATTTTATATTTGGGGAGACTCTTACATTGTTACCAATGGTGATCATGTTGAGATTCAATCATACATCGCTATGGTGGCTAGCAAACAAGATATTAAGGTGAAACAACCGTGCTTGAAAAAATTCTAACCCAGCATTAGAGGCATATGTAATATATTAACCATGGCTATGAGGTGTATTGCACTTATATACATCCCAAAGTCAGAGGAAGTTTTCTGTTAATAAACCCCGAGGTGAAGCTGAGGGATTTATCAACAGTAAACTTCTAATGACTGAGGTCTATATAAGTGCAATACACCAAAGTGAGCCATGGGGTTCATACCATGTGTCTACGCTATACAATGTACTAGCAACCAATACTTTGTACTAGCAACCAATACTTTGTACTAGCAACCAATACTTTGTACTAGCAACCAATACTTTATACTAGCAACCAATACTTTGTACTAGCAACCAATACTTTGTACTAGCAACCAATACTTTCACAAACTAACATAATTAAACAATTTACACTTAATTCACCATAGTTTGGCACACTGGTAGTCTTCCTCTCACAAGTTAGCTTGTTCAAAATGGTAGTGACTATCGATTGTGAGATTTAGTAATCTCCATATATTACCAGAACCTGTCCGTTCATATCAACAGGAGCAATGTTACCCGCTTCCACCCATCACTGAAGTTGTGAGGTATGTCTATAAATGAATCCAGTGATTGAATTTTTACTGGTTAGGGCGAGTGATCACCCACTACGGCAAAGGCTGTTAACCTGAGCTGACTTTGGCGATTGATCGTACTGGCACCCACTATGGGCTATTAGCCTGCTAATAGATAGTGTCACATGCCTCAAACCACCGGTGAGTGTATCCTGTTCCTAGATATATACTTACCTGTGGTTTGGGCTATATGCCAAAATACACATATAATCATGTGCAATGTCAAATATGCTGTCAGGTGTATATTGTAGCAGTTATGAGAAATGTGACAAAAATAATTATGTGCATGACTCCTGAAAGCACACTAGTGCTTGAGGTCATATCCCGAGTAGTGTTATAACTGGTATATTCTAAACCATGAAAAGACTATAGATAGAAACACTACCTGCATGAGATCAAAATCAATAGAAATCATGGATCAGAGTCTTTAGTGATGCCACGCCCATCTGCTTGCCATTATTGAATTTACACTTGGATATGTTACGAGTCCCCCAAATAGATTGCAATCCATGACATCATTTGGGATAAGACTTAATTGTTGATCACTTTATTTACTGCACACCAAAACAGAAATTGGACCCTTTGATCGCTCATTAATGAGTTACACCAAGAACCCTAAAAATAAAGTGAAACGAAAAGGATTTCTCAAAAGCTTGTTTAGGTAGGTGTGGTGGTTGGCATGGTAACATGTTGTAATGTGTATAATAGAAAGGGCAAGAACAAAAGATTATCATCTCTGGATCACCATGGAGACATCATGCTGCCTAGTGACACTAATCAAATGGAATTTGACCCAACACCTCCAGCTAGGGTAGAACTACGCCCCCATCTCCATGGTAACAGTAGCAAGATGTACCAACGTTACAGCATGTCGGTATTAGACAATATGGAATTTGAAGATGATGACATTACAGCAACTATAGCTGATGTGTAAATAGTCTCACATATTGCATCATATTATTACATCATATTATGTCATAATTAATTATGATGTGATAATTGTTTACATAATCATGGTTTTGGGCTTCTCTGGATTTGACCAATTCCTACACAAACAACTTTTGACATGACCGATAAGCAACATGACCGATAAGCAAACTGCTAAACACATAATTTCCAACATGTTGGATCATAGTTTAGATACCATGTCATTTTGTTTTGAGCACATAACAATACACATTTTGTTCGTTACTATATAAGGTTAAATTTTTGATGGGTGCTACTTCCCCACTGTCCTGATCATGAAGTGATAAGTCATCAAATGTATTGTCCTTTGTGTTTCACAATATTATCATGATCTACTTTATAACACAAAGAATTTTGCATCTCCATGTAGTCACAACCTTTTAGCTGTGTATTAAAGACCAACAAAATGTGTTCAGGTCACTAAGTGATCAATCTTGCCTCCACTACTCTGTAAGGAAGTCCATTCCAGTCTTTAATAATTCTTTGAGAATAAAATTGTTGTCTCACTAGAACTTGTAGCTGTACAACTTTGTGTATTACATCAACAACTTCTATAGACTATTATTTTATTGAACACAGCTTGTCCCTTCAATGCTAGCTATGCATTCACCTAGTAATATTAATAGCTGTAAAATGGTGTCATCAGCAAAAAGTAAACAAGCTAGGATTTAACAGAACACTGCAATTATTATGGTAAAGAAAGATAATATGACCTAAAACCAAATAGTTAATTCATAATATTATTACTATTTATACCTAATTATGCACACTTGTTAAAAACAATTCTTGGAACTCCAGACAATACATCAGTCCAATCCATTTTACTGACACTTTCTGTTTCCTTTCTTTGATCATGAGAAACCATTGTATCATGTTATTAGTAGTTACCTGTTATCTCATAATGTAAGTCTCACATGAGGTATTTTATCAAAAGCTTTCTTGGTATTATATTATACCTTTGCATGTGAATCTCATCTGTCCAGAATTCCACTGCTGTTAAAAGTGTGAGACACACGGTATAATAAAGAGTATTTGAGAGAAGGTTGCTAATTTAACCCCTAATAATTTATTCAAAAACCTTATATAGTATATTGAGGTTATCAGACATGCATTAGTTAGTTAATTTGATGGATCAGATTTTTGTCCTTTATAATTATTTAGAAGGGTTGGAGGGTTGGTACTATTTACGTGAGTTATTAGCTCACAGAGCTCATGAAGGCTTGTCCACAGATAGATTACCAATAAACAATGATCATTGTTATTGAAATACTGATCCATGTATAGCTGTTCATTAAATGTATTTGGAAAAGATATACAGTGGAACCTCAGTTATCCGAACCTCTTGGGACCAGGGGTGATCCCATAAGTCTGAAAAGTCCATATCTCTGAAACTGTATAAATCATCTTAAAATAGCACCAAGAAAATTTTTAAAAACATCAGTATTATCAACTACCCTAATAGAACAGCTAGTCACTACTCTAATAGAGCAATCATTTCTGTAGTTCGGTTAACCAAGAATCCGGATAAGTGAAGTCCGGATAACTGAGGTTCCACTGTACCTGCATGATTGAGCAGCAACGTGAATTCTTCTGCAGCCACTCAGAAAGATTTGGGTTGAAATAATTATGCACAGGTGATAGGTATTTGGGAATATAATAGTCCAATTGGTAGGAATAACTGTCAGTCGCAGGTCGGTTTACAGTAGTTAGCAGCTGGTCACTAATTTCAATGTTGTAATTGTGCTCCACACAGATCTAGAAATTCATACATTTCCCTTAATAAACATGTAAGTCTGAGATTCTATTTTAATTAGCTTGCTTGCTCAGAGTTGCACCTCATGAGGAGACTAGACAACTGAGGTCTAATATAAAGTTATTAAAAAAAACAAGCTATATATAAAAGAAAACCAATTAAAGTGCAAGAATCATTGGGTAGTGATCACATCTGGAATACATGGACAATATAATGTCAACATTTGAATTAGTAGCTTTGACTGCTAGCTATACATGGTGAAGTGACAATATAATGTCACAACATTTGAATTAGTAGCTTTGACTGCTGGTGAAGTGACTATACATGGTGAAGTGACTATATATGGTGAAGTGACCAGCAATTGACTTCTGGGGCTGCCCATATTGTGCCAAACATCCAATATCATTATATCAAAATTAATGAAAATGTAGTAAACATTTCTGGGTATAATTTTTGCCTGCTAAGTTTCACAGCAATTTTGCTAAAATAATACTGAAGACTTGTTTTCATGCTCAGCTACAACAACTATAATAATGGTGAAATTTGAATTAAGCATCTAAAAATGGCTATCATTTGCTGCCTATACACTGGATGCCATACTGGTCAGCTTCTGGTATTGCATTATATGATAACAAGTTGATGTTGTGCTACTTCTAAAAACCAGGCGCCATGCAGCTAGCTAACTCATCTGGAATAACTATAGACAGTATATACTACTATGAATTAACCAACTATGTATTACTACTTTACAATAGGGTAGTTTGGGTTGTGCAATAATATAATTAGCTATTTCTCGTAGTTCATGAAATATTCGTAATTCATTCAATTACGTTGCTATGCACTGCTAAGGAAGCGTTTGTTAAATAAACCGCTTTTACCAACATATTACGCACAAAACTATCTTCTAAACTGTTTTATAGTGTGACTAACGTGTTTTTTCCCACAAATTCTCTCGACAAAGCCTCAAAGCTGCTCTTCATTTTCGTTCGCGTACGTAAGGGATACGCCCCCTTTCAACTCGAAGCGATAGGCTATTCCTGGCAGTGTACGAGGCCTGCACCGTTGTTTTTCAGTTGCTAAATGCCTGAAAACCTCAAGGGGAAGGTAGTCTGAGGAAAGTCACCACACCCGTATTTCAGTCCGCCGAAAAGAAACCACCTCAGAGCAAGTTCACCTGTGCAGAAGTTTAATACAGACTTCATCTCACTTTTACTTCTTACGTAAAAGCTGCTTTCACCGTTATTAAACGATTTTGCTCACGTGGGTGCGTACGGACAAACATAGGTAGATAGGTAGATAGGTACACACACACACTTTTACGGAAACAATTACAGTAAACCAGGCGCACGCCCACAGCCGGCCTTCGGCCGGCTGTGGGCGTGCGCCTGGTTTAAAAAATTGAAAATTATAAAGGGGATTGCTGGAAAAACAAAAACCATGAGATAACACAAATCTCTATTTTGACACTCGTGATTTTTTGCTAGCTATACACATTACTTTGAGATGAGTCAAATAGAGATTTGTGGTTTACATTACCATGCACCTCTGAAATGCATTTTTGTTTCATGGCTTTTTTAGTGATCGCTGTTTCCCTATTTAAATTATTTTTTTGCTCATCTAATTGGTAGTGGATTTGAATATGAAAAATTTGCATGTAGATAGATTGCAGCAGTCATGTGAATAAGAACTTAGACAAGAAACTTAGAAAACAAACAAAAAAAGCAAGGCTCAAACCCAGGGCTCCCAAGCAACAGCCTATTATCCTAACCACTGTATACCATGGTGCTGACAGCCCTTAGTTTCTACCTTATAAAATGTGTAACTGAAGTGACCTCTATATTGAAAGGCTGCATGAACCTGACTCTAACACTACAGGTTTTTGCAATTGAATTCATCCTGTTTTGCAATTGAATTAGTCGGTATTGCAATTGAATTAGTCGGTATTGCAATTGAATTCGTCGGTTTTGCAGTTGAATTAGTCGGTTTTGCAATAGAATTCGTCGCGTTTGCATTACAATTCGTCATAAACAAAACGGCTCCAAGAAACCAACCCGTTCATTAAGAGATGAATTATTTATGCCTTGAAGAGTTACACTTGAGACACTAGAAGGTAATTGAAGCTGGTAGTACGCGAAGTTGATAGCTGTCTGACAAGTTAATTAGCTTGCTCGCGAGTGACCACACCCATCGCGAATGGCGTAGTAGAGTTTGGAATGTTGCTGGAGAGGCTGTAGAGGAAGAATTATTGCCTTATAAAGAGTTGTTTACTACTGTTGTACTTGAACAAGTTCTTGTAGCAGCTGCTACATCATGTTTTCGTGTTTGCTCCAGCTGCCATTCTTGTTACGGACGAATTTAACTGCAAAACCGACGAATTCAATTGCAAACGGGACGAATTCAATTGCAAAAGCGACGAACTCAATTGCAAACGGGACGAATTCAATTGCAAAAACCTGTAATATGAGGTTCGCCTGTTAAGCATAATGATGCAACATAGCTACTTGTAATTTATACCTTTTCAGCTAGCTATAGAGTACTGCTCAGAAGTAACCATAAAGTAATTTCAGGTTTCATTTCTGGCATACGCTATGTTGGTGGATACTGCGAAGTGCTAATTATTAAACTGGTTTTTTTTCCCCACAGAAAGGTTATATACTTAACCAGCTAACATATTATCTTAATCAAGTTTGACAGCTGGATCTAGTAGTTATGTTGGCAGTTGCAACTTAATGACTCATCAATAAAACAAATTGCTAACCTAGTTGTCAGTAAACAAAATCACATTTTCAAGGCACACAACTCATATATACAAAGATCATCTGATCATATTATGGAAGGTGCAGTATACTGTAAGCTACGAAAGTTTGGCAAATCAGCATGCAAAGTAGGTTGGCAGACAAGTTTGGCAAATTTACCATGAATGGAACTACGTATATAATGAATAGCTGATTGGTGAATAAAGTTTAGCAAATTTTCTTGATTCACTAAATTCACCAAACTTTATCGCTCCAAACTTTCATAGAAAAAAAAATTATTGGCATATACACAGTTTTGTGGCTTAGGCAGTGGGCTAAACAGGCTATGTCTCAGCATACAATTGTTAGGCCACAGTAGTGGCTCGACTGTTTTATCAACATGCTCATGCTACAGGCCTAGTCACAAAGTTATCACAGACTGACTAACGGACTGACTGATAACGAGATATTCAATACATATCACATCAATTATGCTCTTATTATACTACTACATCATTGATTAGTCCCATCTGCTTTTGCGTTTCTTTTTAGTGCTCTCCATGGCAGCAGGTTGACTTGGTTGTGTTGGTAACACAATGTTACTCTTCATTGATTGGTTAGATGCTGACTGGAAACACATCTTGTAGCGGGCCTGAGGGTAAAAGAGATCATATTAACCTCCCACACTGTATACTATGCCACTACCTATAAATACTCAGGATACTCATTATAGAGTGGCTCAAATTACGATCTTGTAAGGTGTCATGAGGATGACCTTACAACTCCAGGAATATGTGACAATTACCCATTTTGTGATAACACAGCATAGTAACTGAGATAACAACACAACTAACTCTATGACATAAAAACCAACAAGGAACGTCAGTACATGAATAGGTTGCACCAATTCTAGTATCCATATTGGTATTGAGATGATACTGCCGATTTCATGAGGTATTGGAATCGGCCAATGTATTGCTGCAGATGAGATCCTAGCCTATTTTACAGGCACAATAGATGCTTGAAAGCATCAAGAGTAATGTTAGTAATAACAGGCAAAGTCATTCTTCTTTGGTGAAAGTTTCCCAGGATACTGTAAATAGTCAAGATATTTGTCCATATAGTATTTTAAAACATTGTAAATTTAAAAATGAAGTAGGGATCTATGCAGCAAAAAGTAGTGAAACAAGTAATGAATGATGATATTACAGGCAATTTACAGCATAGCTCAGTGGGAAAGTTATGCTGTAATACCATCATTCATCTCTTGTTTCACTACTTTTTACTGCATAGATCTCTACTTCATTTATTATAGTTAAAGCACTGCCGCGCGTGTGTATGGAAAATACAGCACGAGGGGACGTGTCGAGAGGCTAATACAGCACGAGGTGAAGCCGAGTGCTGTATTTGCCTCGAGACACCTCCAAGTGCTGTATTTTTCATACACACAAGCATAGACGGTGCTTTAACTGTTATATTGTACTTCCTGGTTGTCTGGCTCAGAGCAATTTTCTCTAGTACTCAAACCGCTGCGATTTTTGGTGATCAGGATATCAGTAAGTGTTTAACTAATCTATTTCCAGTCATAGAACAAACTAATAGGATTAGTTTTAGTGATTTACAATGTCATGCACGTGATCAATTGTACTTCAGGGGTTCCGGTTCAGTCAACATGTTTCTTTGCATTGCTCTTTCAATGCTCTCCACCAACTGTTGAATTCTGTGCAATGAACCCACAATTGAATACCTAGACAGTCCTTTCAACAGGTCTCAAGATGGCGGATGACGGTTTGCCATAGAGGCACAGCAAATACGTTTGGAGATACAGGAGTTGCTGGCAAAGGGGGCCATTCAGCTGGTCAAGGACAAGGACAGCCCCGGTTTCTATTCGAGATTGTTTCTGGTACCCAAGAAAGGAGGACAGTACAGACCAGTGATAAATCTGAAACCACTAAACAGGTGGATCAGATACAATCATTTCAACAACGGTCTTAATTACTCCCCTCTGGCAGTCTCAGCCGTGGTTTCCGATGCCACTCACCATGATAGTGGATGTGCCAATTCTCCTCCCACAGACTCCAGACCTGCTCTCCCCATCACCGAATTGAGACTGCCCAGTGCGAGAATGCCAACCACGCCTGGTCGCCTGGAAGGTATCAGGGAAAAGAGAGTTCCAGAGAATGCTTCCAGACTTATCATTTCCTCTTGGAGGGACAAGACCAACATTAACTATAACTCTGCCTGGTGAAAATGGGATGCCTGGTGTGCAAAGAGAAACTTGCCTTCCTTTACGGCAGATGTATCAGCTATACTGAGCTTTCTGGCAGATGAATTTGAAGCTGGCAGGCAGTACCGATCTCTGAACTGCTATCGATCAGCATTGTCCTCAACACTACTCCTGGTTGAGGGAATCCCAGTGGGGCAGCACCCGCTGGTCATATGACTGCTCAAAGGAGTTTTTAACTTACGACCACCAATTCCTAGATACACACATACCTGGAATGTATCCAGGGTGCTAACACTCCTGAAAGAGATGGGTCCCAATGAGAGCCTCACTCTGAGGAAAAGCTGATCATGTTACTAGCACTAGTATTAGGGCAGAGATGTTCTGACTTGGTCAGACTCTCCTTATCAGGCCACTCGTACACAAGTGATGGTGTAGTCTTGCCATGTCTAGGAATGGCTAAGCAGGCAAAGCCTAATAATGAGCAATGCCTACAGCCAGTGGAGATCAAGTCTTTTAAGGACAAACAACTGTGCCAAGTAGCCTGCTTAAGAGCATACAAGTCCATCACAAGCAAACTGAGAACTGATGGAGTGCAGAAGTTACTCCTAGCAGTTCTTCCCCCACACAAGCCACTTACATCATCTTCTATTGCTCGTTGGATTAAGAAATCCCTCAGTGAGGCAGGCATTGATGAGCGTTTTACAGCTCACTCTACAAGGGCTGCTTCAGCCACAGCAGCAGCTATGTCAGGTGTCTCCACAAAGGAGATCATGAGTAGAGCTGGATGGTCAAGTGAACACACCTTCACCAAATTCTACTATAAACCAAAGGCGGTGGCTGATTATGGTGGCACAATTCTACAAACATGCAAAGAAACATGTTGACTGAACCGGAACCCCTGAAGTACAATCAATAAATGGCTAAGGCCGCCTTGGCGGCTGAAAACTTATTTAGGATTGTACGAAGGGGAAGTCAACATGTTTATCCCACCTACTCCCACCCATGAACTGAACTATTTGATTGCCACTATACTATCAGTATGTATGATTCATGTTGCTCTGTGTATTTGAGTCTATCAATTTTAGAGTCACAAATGGAATTTCATGTATCTTTGAGAGGGAAATATGTAAGCATAACTAATACACACTTGTACCATCATAGTGGTGAGTAATTCCTGGATCTATATAGCTGTCTCAAGGACTGTCTAGGTATTCGATTGTGGGTTCATACGCATGCGCAGAATTCAACAGCTAGTGGAGAGCATTGAAAGGGCAATGCAAAGAAACATGTTGACTTCCCTTCGTACAATCCTAAATAGCTTTCAGCCGCATAGGCGGCCTTAGCCATTTATTGATTGTGCTGTCTTAGTGGAGTCGTGTTTATAAAACTTCGTGATCAGACGATCAGTAAGTGTTTGTACAGTCTATTCTTAGCCGTAGAATGAACCCGTAGGATTAGTTTGGCTGGTTTTAGCGATCTACAGTGTGTTGTTTAAGTAACATTCCTTAACTAAATTCTCCACATAACTGTACTGTATTTGCCCAATTAGCTACATAACTGTTCTGTATGACTCATACAGTACAGTTATGCAGTTGATTAGTACTGTATGGACAATACGATACGTGGAATCGCTTTGATCCTCCCACGCAAAGTACAATATAATTTAAAAAAATACTAGTTTGTTTAGTTTTTTGTTGTAGCACAGCTAGTTACAATGTAAGTTGTGACTGTTCTATTAGAATATCATACATGACTGTTGTATTAGAGTATATCTCGAGTCAGCCAAGAGGCATGCAGCTAACTAGACCAATAAGGGGTGAGGTCATTGCTGTTAAGTAAACAGCTAGATTGATAAGAGGTGTGGTCTCCGTACTCTATCACTATTAGTCCACCTAGATATTTAATTGATGGGTGTGGTCACGAACCTATCACAAACGGGATCCCAGTCGCGAACTTGCACATATCTAATTTTATAGTAGCACCAGGATGAAGCACTTCTGAAATCCAGCTCTGAAATAATTCTGTGGCATCTATATATATATTGCTGAAAGAAAGTGCTGGTACAGAAATTTAATGCCTCGATATGGTTTCATTGGATGAAGAGGATAAGCAGCCTGATTGAAGATAAAAGAAAAGACAAGTAAGTGTTTTGTTACATGTAATGTTGTTTTATATATTATATGGACTAGTACTATTCCGTAAAGATGATTTTGGTCACGTAAAATGTCTCTAGGATGATTCTTAAAGGCGGAATTTTGGGCGGCTCACAAAATTTTCAGGGTGATCCCTACTTAAACGGTACTACTGTACCATTTTATAGTAAAAACTCTAACTCTAAGGTACTTAGTACTCATTAAGATAACATGATCCATTTATTGGCTCACATGATGCAGTTGTCATCAGTGATGTCATGAAGGCTGTGGAGTTTGATTTGTGAAATTTGAATGTCAGGAACATTTACATGGGTACATTGTGTTATACACTGATTATGGTATGGTACGTTATAAAACACATCACATAGATATGGCTAAGTATTTGTGAGTATTCAATTGTTAACACTACACCCTTACTATACTACACTAGGTACTACACCTGATAAGCTTCCTTGAGAGATGACAATCGTTCACCACTGGGACCACTGACCTTACCACCAGCTGACACTGATGGTTTGTTAGCCTTTGGGGCACCCATTCTACTCTATTGTGTGACTTTCTAAATGATAACCACCAAATTATGGTCTCACCAAGTCAGCCCCAAGTCCTGGCCGCAGTTTCTGTGGTTGTCTGGCTTCCCCTCTTTGCTTTGACCGAGATTTTTTGAATGATGAATTCTGTGGAGTTCAATTAAATTATTATGATTATCAATGACTATTTTGGGCTCACCTGCATTGCTAGTTGCATTAAATCCTCTGGAACAATTTGATTGGCTTGTTCCTAATGGATATAATCTGATTGGTGGAATACTCATATACATATATACCAGGTTTCTGACAAGGCTAGCAGCAAATTGTACATCTTTAGCAGTTAACAGCGTGTAAGCAGTACCCTTCTCTCCTGTGTACATGTGGTTACCATGACAATGACAGGAAGACCAGACATAGGACAAGCACTTTAGTAAGTAGATTAGTAGCTTGAGGGGTAATAAAACAAGGACTCTTTGTGTGCAAGTTGCCTTATCTTGAAGACCACGCCTTTTTTGTACAAAGAACATAGGTATAACTTCCTGTGCTCTTGAGGTATGGGGGTGCACCTCCCGAGGAAAGAGCCCACCCCTGTTTTGTGGAAGTGCTTGTCCCAAATTTGATTGACTACCTGCACGACCAGTACGGCCAATCCGATGTGTGTGGGTATCTATTGTCTTGGCAACATCGTAATTAATAACAGTCTTTATTAGGGGAATATCCAATCCTCGAGCTATAGCCTGGAGTAGTACACCAGCCACACCTCTCCAATACTAGTAACTCACCTGCTACATCTGTTGCTACTAAAATTGGAAACTTTTTTTGCTTGAATCCAACAATGATATCGTCACGACTACCTTGAGTCATGTCACCATGGAGAAGACCAACTATTACCATCCACTCAATTAATTGCTCTACCAATATTAGTCAACTAACCCGAGTGTCCCTGTATTTGTAGATTAGCTGCAATTTGTTCAGAGTCTACTTTACGAGTTACAAACATCAGCACTCCTCCAGCTGTCAGCACATCGTCATAGCAACACTAGTAATGTAATGTGGTCACCTACTAGAAATTAATTGGACCAAATTGTTGAGTAGCCACACCCATTTTGCACTCTGATCTGGCATTACCATGGCAACTTGCATTATGTCAGTGTTGGCCTGTGGGAATAGGGTGGGGTAGTAGTCATGGCAACAATAAATTTATATACCTCTCCTAGAGATCCAACTACAATACGAATAGGATCAGTTTGAATATCACGGCAAAGACGCTCCACCTTCTTACGAAAAGTGGCACTGAATAGTAGTGCTAAATATAACAATATGATAATATGTTACTATGAAAACACACTCACTCTGTCGATCTGGTCTCACATGATTAGCAATTGAATGAACTTGCGGTTCTGTAGACATGTATTGCAATAATTAAAAATGACAACTTTCTTGAATCACAAAATCATCACCGTGGCAACCATAACACTATTATTGGCCACTGGTCTGACAGTGATTGTTCACCACAAACTACATACCCTAATAGACAAATTCCATAATAAGGCTTTATAGCATATAGTTGCCCCTAGTAACCTGAATTTCCCATTATTTTTAGGTGATAACGTCTTAAAGTAACTTATTCAAATTTTGAACGGTTAGCACATATATATGTCATAAGATATATATGACATTTTGAAATTTGTGGTTTTCCCATACATATCTATGCAATAGGGCTACAGTTGCCCCTTCTGGGCAATCACAAAAATGAAGTATTTCAACATATGCAAAAACCAAAAATTCTAAAGTACATATATCTCAATTTTACATAATTCGTAGGTGTGAATGTCAACAATAATCTCTCCAAGTTATAAATGGATAGTGTATATAGGTTATAAGATACAACATTCTTTGAATCCCACGATTTGTGTGATTACTGAGAAGGGGCAACTGTTGCCCCTCATTGACAATGTATGGGAAAATTGCAACTTCAAAAATGTCATATCTCATGACTTATATATGTTATCCTTTTAAAACTTGGAGAGGTAACTTAAGACACTGACACCAACAAATAATGTAAAATTTAGGTTGCTAGGGGCAACGGTAGATTTTTATTATTATGAAATTTGTCCATTATTGCACTGATTACTAATTTACCATACCCAAATACTACTAAGAGATCATATTAAGACTTCAGTAACACATAATATACTGAGGAGAGTATCCTACCAAGTTATTATTATTTAAGATGTAATGACAATGTGTTGTGGTTTGTGACGTACAAGCAGCTATAAAAGTAACATTTTGCCGCACTCACAACACTCAGAAAAGGCCTGGCAAGAAATGCCTATGCAGTTGTCTAAACCCATGATGGTATGATTGTAGTTTAGTGAGAAATGCTGAGAGCTTGAGTTAGTTTGGTTGCTAACAACATTGTTAAGCACTTTCAATCGATATTATTATGTTCAATTAATGACATCAATAATTATAAAAGAGAAATGCTACATCATAACCTCTTCTACAGAGGCATATGAGAGTAGGATACTCTCCTCTAGTACGGACTCACTCACTCACTCTCTCTCACACACACACACACGCAACTACAAAGCAATTGGGTAAAAGAGTTTGAATTTTGTGTAAAGATAGAGAGATAGTTTGATAATGGTGCAGTCACTGCTCTTAAAACTGATTAGGAAACATTTAGAATTATTACTGAACCAATCAGATTCAACTTGGAATTTATGACGTCTAAAAGTTCACCTGAATCAAATTTTAGGTGTAATTTGAAGAATTTCTAACTCATTTAGCTGTAAGTGTTTGAAACAAACAATTTAGTCATTGAAAAGTTGCTTTGGAAAAGTCATCGGTGTTATCTGTGTAAGGTTAAAAACTCTTAAGGCATTATAAAATTGTACAAACAGCTCTCACATGCTGGAGTCTAAACATGAGAAAAATAGGATTTTGCTTTTTGTAGGCATTGAACCCTCACACCTCATATAACACCTGTTACTTACCACTGTACTAACTGTTGCCTACTATTAGGAACATGTGTTTATGAAATACTTGACTGCTCTATTAGGGTATGTGACTGTTCTATTAGAGTATTTTCAGCCACAAGAGTAATTGTGACTATCTTATTTGGAGGAGGGCTTTAGCCCTCTAGCCCCCCCTCCCTTCTGCTATCTATATTTCATCCACAGATTCAAACACCAACCCTGTATGATTAAGAGAAAAAAAGAGCTGGTGTGTCATTCTTCCCCTTCCTTGTACCCTCTCAGGTCTCTAGTGCTCCAATTTATTGGCGTTGTGAAAAAATAATATATAAATGAAATTAAAAAAACATGGTGGTTATTGACACCAACCATCAGTGTCAATAAGTGCTACCACAAGTTATTGAAACTGACCCTTTAATTTATTAAGGCTTGAAAGTGCTGAAGGTGACACCTGGTCCTATAACCTGTTTAAAGTTGTTACATAAAGTATGTTTGATAGGGTGGAGAAAGGAGAAAAAATCCATGACTGGACCTGGGCAGCCTCGAACCTGCAGCCATCCAATGAATGCTCGAATGCTTACAGGAAGGAATCCAAGTATCATCGGATTCCTACTAAAATGATTCTTCAAGAAGCTGGCTTGTCTTGAAGTGGTGCAAGGTTGCACATCCCCCACACAATTAATGTACCAATAGGAAACCACTTCAAGGCTAAAGCTGTCTCTTAGCAACACCCCTGGGCATCCTGACCACATGTATCATGGTAACACTGTGGACACCTCTCTATAATAGACATGTTGGAAGTGACTGTATTGAACTTAAAATTAGGATAATCCTTGAAGACAGGCTCCAGTGCACCTACCGAAGCCCATATCAAACATCCGGTCAGCTTCATCCATTACCAGAAAGGTGACCCTGGTTAGAGACAATGCTTTACTCTTCACCAAGTCTATCAGCCGTCCCTATTGGCTTGATGATATAGTAACATGTTGCTATAGTAATGTACCGGAGTAGCCACGACAATCTCAGCCCCTTGTTTAAGGTCTTGTGTTTGTTCCCACTTGCTTGACCCTCCATAAGCTGCACATACCTGCCACCAAATACACATGTGACCACAACTATCAAATGAATACGCTTACATACCCTTAGGCCATATACTTTACTAAACTTGCGGGCCTCATGATAAATTTGTTGACACAGCTCTCTTGTAGGGGCACACACTAGCCCCACAGGACCGTCACCTTCTTTGAGCTCCGTCTGTATGATGAAATATGATGAAATATGATGAAATATCACCCTTGACTGATCAATTAGTATCGGGTCAATAGTGTTTAAAAGAACATCCAAACAATTAAAACACTTATCATTGCATGAGACTCAAGGGTAGTAGAGAAGAAGGGTGTAACCCTGTGATCTAAACCCCTTGCCACTGAAGAATATTGCTGATTATTATGCTTAGTTACTTGCAATTCTAGTGTTTAAGATTGAGACCCCCTAATACAACAGTCAAGCTAATGTAATAGTATTCTGATAAACTGTTAAAATTCACTCTCAGATTCAAGATCTGATTTCCTGCATGGGGGAGCATGCCCCCAGACCCCCTAAATTGATATGCGCTAAGGTATGTCATCCCCTGGATGGGCCCTGCTAGTTTGGCGGCGCCCGACTCAAGGGTCTGGTAAACATAGCATACTCAAGTTGTGCAGCCAGTCAGAAAAACGACTGTCCAATCAGAATGAAGAATCTTTTTAACTCTTCAATTTGTTTATGTCATTAGGTCAGTATAAATGTATTCATACTGAGATGAAGTGGCTTCTTCAAAGGCTAACCGTTATATTGAAAGGCTTTCTTTAAAAACATATTAAAGTAATATTGATTGGCTCTAAAACACAAGTCACATTTATGCTGTTCACCAGCCCCATACTATATGCGAAGGGTTGGGCGCCTAGGGTCATGCTGCACCCCACTCCCCTAGGGTCATGCTGCACCCCACTCCTCTAGGGTCATCCTGCACCCCACTCCTCTAGGGTCCTGCTGCATCCCACTCCCCTAGGGTCATGCTGCACCCCACTCCCCTAGGGTCCTGCTGCACCCCACTCCCCTAGGGTCATGCTGCACCCCACTCCCCTAGGATCATGCTGCACCCCACTCCCCTAGGGTCATGCTGCACCCCACTCTCCTAGGGTCATCCTGCACCCCACTCCTCTAGGGTCCTGCTGCATCCCACTCCCCTAGGGTCATGCTGCACCCCACTCCCCTAGGGTCCTGCTGCACCCCACTCCCCTAGGGTCATGCTGCACCCCACTCCCCTAGGGTCATGCTGCACCCCACTCCCCTAGGGTCATGCTGCACCCCACTCCCCTAGGGTCATGCTGCACCCCACTCCCCTAGGGTCATGCTGCACCCCACTCCCCTAGGGTCATGCTGCACCCCACTCCCCTAGGGTCCTGCTGCACCCCACTCCCCTAGGGTCATGCTGCACCCCACTCCCCTAGGGTCATGCTGCACCCCACTCCCCTAGGGTCCTGCTGCACCCCACTCCCCTAGGGTCATGCTGCACCCCACTCCCCTAGGGTCATGCTGCACCCCACTCCCCTAGGGTCATGCTGCACCCCACTCCCCTAGGGTCATGCTGCACCCCACTCCCCTAGGGTCATGCTGCACCCCACTCCCCTAGGGTCATGCTGCACCCCACTCCCCTAGGGTCATGCTGCACCCCACTCCCCTAGGGTCATGCTGCACCCCACTCCCCTAGGGTCATGCTGCACCCCACTCCCCTAGGGTCATGCTGCACCCCACTCCCCTAGGGTCATGCTGCACCCCACTCCCCTAGGGTCATGCTGCACCCCACTCCCCTAGGGTCATGCTGCACCCCACTCCCCTAGGGTCATGCTGCACCCCACTCTCCTAGGGTCATCCTGCACCCCACTCCTCTAGGGTCCTGCTGCATCCCACTCCCCTAGGGTCATGCTGCACCCCACTCCCCTAGGGTCATGCTGCACCCCACTCCCCTAGGGTCATGCTGCACCCCACTCCCCTAGGGTCATGCTGCACCCCACTCCCCTACGGTCATGCTGCACCCCACTCCTCTAGGGTCCTGCTGCATCCCACTCCCCTAGGGTCATGCTGCATCCCACTCCCCTAGGATCATGCTGCACCCCACTCCCCTAGGGTCCTGCTGCACCCCACTCCCCTAGGGTCATGCTGCACCCCACTCCCCTAGGGTCCTGCTGCACCCCACTCCCCTAGGGTCCTGCTGCACCCCACCCCACTCCTCTAGGGTCATGCTGCACCCCACTCCTCTAGGGTCATGCTGCACCCCACTCCCCTAGGGTCCTGCTGCACCCCACCCCACTCCTCTAGGGTCATCCTGCACCCCACTCCTCTAGGGTCATCCTGCATCCCACTCCCCTAGGATCATGTTGCACCCCACTCCCCTAGGGTCCTGCTGCACCCCACCCCACTCCTCTAGGGTCATGCTGCATCCCACTCCCCTAGGATCATGCTGCACCCCACTCCCCTAGGGTCCTGCTGCACCCCACCCCACTCCTCTAGGGTCATCCTGCACCCCACTCCTCTAGGGTCATCCTGCATCCCACTCCTCTAGGATCATGCTGCACCCCACTCCCCTAGGGTCCTGCTGCACCCCACCCCACTCCCCTAGGGTCCTGCTGCACCCCACCCCACTCCTCTAGGGTCATCCTGCACCCCACTCCTCTAGGGTCATCCTGCACCCCACTCCTCTAGGGTCATCCTGCATCCCACTCCCCTAGGATCATGCTGCACCCCACTCCCCTAGGGTCATGCTGCATCCCACTCCTCTAGGATCATGCTGCACCCCACTCCCCTAGGGTCATCCTGCATCCCACTCCCCTAGGATCATGCTGCACCCCACTCCCCTAGGATCATGCTGCACCCCACTCCCCTAGGGTCCTGCTGCACCCCACCCCACTCCTCTAGGGTCATCCTGCACCCCACTCCTCTAGGGTCATCCTGCATCCCACTCCCCTAGGATCATGCTGCACCCCACTCCCCTAGGGTCATGCTGCACCCCACTCCCCTAGGGTCATGCTGCACCCCACTCCCCTAGGGTCATGCTGCACCCCACTCCCCTAGGGTCATGCTGCACCCCACTCCCCTAGGGTCATGCTGCACCCCACTCCCCTAGGGTCCTGCTGCACCCCAATCCCCTAGGGTCATGCTGCACCCCACTCCCCTAGGGTCATGCTGCACCCCACTCCCCTAGGGTCATGCTGCACCCCACTCCCCTAGGGTCATGCTGCACCCCACTCCCCTAGGGTCCTGCTGCACCCCACTCCCTTAGGGTCCTGCTGCACCCCACCCCACTCCTCTAGGGTCATGCTGCACCCCACTCCTCTAGGGTCATGCTGCACCCCACTCCCCTAGGGTCCTGCTGCACCCCACCCCACTCCTCTAGGGTCATCCTGCACCCCACTCCTCTAGGGTCATCCTGCACCCCACTCCTCTAGGGTCATCCTGCATCCCACTCCCCTAGGATCATGTTGCACCCCACTCCCCTAGGGTCCTGCTGCACCCCACCCCACTCCTCTAGGGTCATGCTGCATCCCACTCCCCTAGGATCATGCTGCACCCCACTCCCCTAGGGTCCTGCTGCACCCCACCCCACTCCTCTAGGGTCATCCTGCACCCCACTCCTCTAGGGTCATCCTGCATCCCACTCCTCTAGGATCATGCTGCACCCCACTCCCCTAGGGTCCTGCTGCACCCCACCCCACTCCCCTAGGGTCCTGCTGCACCCCACCCCACTCCTCTAGGGTCATCCTGCACCCCACTCCTCTAGGGTCATCCTGCACCCCACTCCTCTAGGGTCATCCTGCATCCCACTCCCCTAGGATCATGCTGCACCCCACTCCCCTAGGGTCATGCTGCATCCCACTCCTCTAGGATCATGCTGCACCCCACTCCCCTAGGGTCATGCTGCATCCCACTCCTCTAGGATCATGCTGCACCCCACTCCCCTAGGGTCCTGCTGCACCCCACCCCACTCCTCTAGGGTCATCCTGCACCCCACTCCTCTAGGGTCATCCTGCATCCCACTCCTCTAGGATCATGCTGCACCCCACTCCCCTAGGGTCCTGCTGCACCCCACCCCACTCCCCTAGGGTCCTGCTGCACCCCACCCCACTCCTCTAGGGTCATCCTGCACCCCACTCCTCTAGGGTCATCCTGCACCCCACTCCTCTAGGGTCATCCTGCATCCCACTCCCCTAGGATCATGCTGCACCCCACTCCCCTAGGGTCATGCTGCATCCCACTCCTCTAGGATCATGCTGCACCCCACTCCCCTAGGGTCATCCTGCATCCCACTCCCCTAGGATCATGCTGCACCCCACTCCCCTAGGATCATGCTGCACCCCACTCCCCTAGGGTCCTGCTGCACCCCACCCCACTCCTCTAGGGTCATCCTGCACCCCACTCCTCTAGGGTCATCCTGCATCCCACTCCCCTAGGATCATGCTGCACCCCACTCCCCTAGGGTCATGCTGCACCCCACTCCCCTAGGGTCATGCTGCACCCCACTCCCCTAGGGTCATGCTGCACCCCACTCCCCTAGGGTCATGCTGCACCCCACTCCCCTAGGGTCATGCTGCACCCCACTCCCCTAGGGTCCTGCTGCACCCCAATCCCCTAGGGTCATGCTGCACCCCACTCCCCTAGGGTCATGCTGCACCCCACTCCCCTAGGGTCATGCTGCACCCCACTCCCCTAGGGTCATGCTGCACCCCACTCCCCTAGGGTCCTGCTGCACCCCACTCCCTTAGGGTCCTGCTGCACCCCACCCCACTCCTCTAGGGTCATGCTGCACCCCACTCCTCTAGGGTCATGCTGCACCCCACTCCCCTAGGGTCCTGCTGCACCCCACCCCACTCCTCTAGGGTCATCCTGCACCCCACTCCTCTAGGGTCATCCTGCACCCCACTCCTCTAGGGTCATCCTGCATCCCACTCCCCTAGGATCATGTTGCACCCCACTCCCCTAGGGTCCTGCTGCACCCCACCCCACTCCTCTAGGGTCATGCTGCATCCCACTCCCCTAGGATCATGCTGCACCCCACTCCCCTAGGGTCCTGCTGCACCCCACCCCACTCCTCTAGGGTCATCCTGCACCCCACTCCTCTAGGGTCATCCTGCATCCCACTCCTCTAGGATCATGCTGCACCCCACTCCCCTAGGGTCCTGCTGCACCCCACCCCACTCCCCTAGGGTCCTGCTGCACCCCACCCCACTCCTCTAGGGTCATCCTGCACCCCACTCCTCTAGGGTCATCCTGCACCCCACTCCTCTAGGGTCATCCTGCATCCCACTCCCCTAGGATCATGCTGCACCCCACTCCCCTAGGGTCATGCTGCATCCCACTCCTCTAGGATCATGCTGCACCCCACTCCCCTAGGGTCATGCTGCATCCCACTCCTCTAGGATCATGCTGCACCCCACTCCCCTAGGGTCATCCTGCATCCCACTCCCCTAGGATCATGCTGCACCCCACTCCCCTAGGATCATGCTGCACCCCACTCCCCTAGGGTCCTGCTGCACCCCACCCCACTCCTCTAGGGTCATCCTGCACCCCACTCCTCTAGGGTCATCCTGCATCCCACTCCCCTAGGATCATGCTGCACCCCACTCCCCTAGGGTCCTGCTGCACCCCACCCCACTCCCCTAGGGTCCTGCTGCACCCCACCCCACTCCTCTAGGGTCATCCTGCATCCTACTCCTCTAGGGTCATCCTGCACCCCACTCCTCTAGGATCATGCTGCACCCCACTCCCCTAGGGTCATGCTGCATCCCACTCCTCTAGGATCATGCTGCACCCCACTCCCCTAGGGTCATGCTGCATCCCACTCCTCTAGGATCATGCTGCACCCCACTCCCCTAGGGTCATGCTGCACCCCACTCCCCTAGGGTCATGCTGCATCCCACCCCACTCCTCTAGGATCATGCTGCACCCCACTCCCCTAGGGTCATGCTGCATCCTACTCCTCTAGGGTCATCCTGCACCCCACTCCTCTAGGATCATGCTGCACCCCACTCCCCTAGGGTCATGCTGCATCCCACTCCTCTAGGATCATGCTGCACCCCACTCCCCTAGGGTCATGCTGCACCCCACTCCCCTAGGGTCATGCTGCATCCCACTCCTCTAGGATCATGCTGCACCCCACTCCCCTAGGATCATGCTGCACCCCACTCCCCTAGGGTCATGCTGCACCCCACTCCCCTAGGGTCCAGCTGCACCCCACTCCTCTAGGGTCATCCTGCACCCCACTCCTCTAGGGTCCTGCTGTAGCCCACTCCCCTAGGGTCATGCTGCATCCCACTCCTCTAGGGTCCTGCTGCACCCCATTCCCCTAGGGTCATGTTGCACCCCACTCCCCTTCTGCTGCACCCCACTCTCCTAGGGTCCTGCCTGCACCCCACTCCCCTAAGGTGCTGCTGTACCCCACTTCCCCAAAGTGTTTCCTCTGCCTCTGCTGAGACCAACAGAGTTAACAGTTCACTATTAGTTATGAAGTATACAATTCACTATGTCTTGCAAATATTTCTGTCAGTGGATACTATTAAATGTTCACAACATACACACATCACCTGGTCCATGATGTGCACTAATAAGGGCCACAGATAAGCAACAGTTTTACCCGATCCAGTCTTGGCTATACCAATTACATCTCGACCACTGAGTGCTGCAGGAATTGCCTATCATGATTATTAATATCACATCACTATAGCAACAAACACAACACCAACTTGACTCTGTATTCCAGTGGGTGTGGTGAACTCTGATTTTCTAATAGCACCCATCAACAACTTGTCAAATCCAAAATGAGCAAATGACACACATGGCCTTGGGGGTTGATATCCAGACACCTACATCACTGGATCTCATGGTGTCACATGATGCCAACTAGTTACCGTTAGTCCCAGTTTCCTCTTGAGCTCCTTCACCTGCTCTGTTGCCATGGCAGCAATTTCTGAATGCTCATGGTAAAAGTTACGATGAAACTTTGGATAGTCTATCTGTGATCACGGGACATGTAATAGTATTGCCAGGCCTCAGCAATTGTTACTACAAACCCCAGCTGGTATGAGAGGGTCTAAATCAGTGATACATGGGTACCTCGGACCATGTAGTATGGACACCTGGGAACCAGTGTAATATGGACACCTGGGGACCAGTGTACAGTGGAACCTCGATTATCCGAACACCGATTAACCGAACTCTCGATTATCCAAACACCGATTAACCGAACTCTTGATTATCCAAACACCAAATCAACTGCTCAATTAGGGTATTTTGTCAAAAAGTGTATGCTTTATTAGAGTAGTTGAGCAAAGCTCTGTATATAAATGTATGGATGTTCGATCTTACGTACTTTTGATTATCCGAACACCCCCCCCCCCCAATTAGTTTGGATAATTGAGGTTCCATTGTAATATGGTCGCCTTGGGACCAGTGTAAAATGGACACCTGGGGACCAACCAATATTGTCCTGATTTTCCAGGTCGGTTTATGTACTAAGAGAAGATATTTTGGGACCTAAACTAAGTGTCTGGATTATATAGGTGTCCTCAAGTGTCCAAATTAATAGGTTCAGTGTAGCTGGGACTTGTATTGAAGCTAATAAATAAATCCACAATGATACTGTAGTTACTGGTGCAAAGCAGAACAGAGCAGAGAGAGATAGTATAACATTACCTCAGAGTGGTCTATTGGTGGGAGAGGATTTATCACCTGATGACATCATATTACATAATATTATGAAAGATCACATGATCAACACACCTTAGCCCTATCAGGAATGATGGGATAACCATCAGAGTCATATTCCAGTTCTTCTTCATCTCCTTGTTCTATGATGATTGATTGTTGCACAGCCTTAAAGAATGTCTCCTGTTTAACTGTTACCATGACAATACCACTAGCTGCAGATCATATGACATCACCTGATCATCCTCCTCCTCAATATCATCCCTAATTGCCTTCTGCTTTGCACTTGATGAAGAGGCTGAAGTGCCACTTTGCTTCTGTTGTTGCACCTCATTCTGTGAAGCAGTATGTGATGAGTGAGGACTTGTAGTAACACGTGTTAACCTTAACTAGTGTGTTAATGTGTAAGGACTTGTAGTAACACATGTTAACCTTAACTAGTGTGTTAATGTGTGAGGACTTGTAGTAACACGTGTTAACCTTTACTAGTGTGTTAATGTGTGAGGACTTGTAGTAACACGTGTTAACCTTAACTAGTGTGTTAATGTGTGAGGACTTGTAGTAACACATGTTAACCTTAACTAGTGTGTTAATGTGTGAGAACTTGTAGTAACACGTGTTAACCTTAACTAGTGTGTTAATGTGTGAGGACTTGTAGTAACACATGTTAACCTTAACTAGTGTGTTAATGTGTGAGGACTTGTAGTAACACGTGTTAACCTTAACTAGTGTGTTAATGTGTGAGGACTTGTAGTAACACATGTTAACCTTAACTAGTGTGTTAATGTGTGAGGACTTGTAGTAACACATGTTAACCTTAACTAGTGTGTTAATGTGTGAGGACTTGTAGTAACACGTGTTAACCTTAACTAGTGTGTTAATGTGTGAGGACTTGTAGTAACACGTGTTAACCTTAACTAGTGTGTTAATGTGTGAGGACTTGTAGTAACACATGTTAACCTTAACTAGTGTGTTAATGTGTGAGGACTTGTAGTAACACATGTTAACCTTAACTAGTGTGTTAATGTGTGAGGACTTGTAGTAACACGTGTTAACCTTTACTAGTGTGTTAATGTGTGAGGACTTGTAGTAACACGTGTTAACCTTAACTAGTGTGTTAATGTGTGAGGACTTGTAGTAACACATGTTAACCTTAACTAGTGTGTTAATGTGTGAGGACTTGTAGTAACACATGTTAACCTTTACTAGTGTGTTAATGTGTGAGGACTTGGGGAGTGATGGAAAAACTGAGAAGACAAGAAGGATGAGCTCTACATACACAGCAGGATAATGTTCACCACAAACTCCAGGTGGAGAACTAATGATTGTGAACTGAAGTAAGCAAGGGGAGTGGTGGAATTGAGGCAAGAGAATGATATTAATTATGTTGGAGCAATTACACAAGACATGGGGAAATGAGGTGAACGCTAGTGAGTAGCTCCTTCAGGCACATAAATAAATCAATAAGTTACGTACAAGCCACAATTAATGTATTGAAATTACTACTTGAAAATGCAAACTTGGCCAATGAGACCCTTGAAGTGGAGCTTGCGCTAGCCTGAGTTCAGCATGATTTCCTTGACTGCTAACCCTTTTACCGTTCAGTGTTTTCAGGGGATCTGGTGTGATCATAATCAACTAGTTCTAAAGTAGATCCACTGCCAGATGATGAAAGCAAATTTTAAGGAATGGGTGGAACAGTTTGAGATGTTTGCGGACAGACCCACAGGCATGACTACAACACGATTACTCTACTCCTTCTATCAAAACTTTTCACTATAGCAACGAGTTGCCAATTGCTGTTTTGCAAGGCCTATCTAAAGGAAACTGCCCCTATAGAGGAGTGTGGAAAATCAGTACTGGCATATCAGTTTGTGGCTGGCCTGATCCCAGCCTTATGGCTGAAGGTGGTTGACATTGAGGGAAGGTTTGACCAACTATTAACAAAAGCTATTGGCAAAAAGCTTGCTTTAAAGAGGCAAAACTAAGAGATTTGGCCCCAGCCTGAGACAACACCACACGAGAAAGTAGCACCACACCCTGAAAAGGTGGGGAATAAGAGTTCCACTGTAGGTGGTTGAAAGAGTATGCCATTGGGAAGACCAAACTGTCCAGACCTGTTAACAGATTGTTTTGTTTGTGAGGGAAGTAGACACATTGCACATAACTGGGGAGGAGTACCCGCATGGTAAGGCAAAAAGGCAACGACTGGTATGACTATTAGTGTGGAGGATGGAAATACAATGCCAACATTGTTAGACATCCTGTTTCATATTGTGTCCATTGACCTTCTCTTGAAGGTGATGCTGGCAGTGAAGGACAAAGAACAGAGAATTGAAGCAGGTGCTTATACAGACTATGGAATTACCAGTGTGGAACTATGGAGGTAGAGAAGCTAACATCATTGGTGACTGTTCCTTATGGGGATAGCTGTACTTAGAATACATGACAAAAGCTATGGGGTTATGAACTAGTATCCCTGGGTGTTGTATGGGGTTATGAACTAACATCCCTGGGTGTTGTATGGGGTTATGAACTAACATCCCTGGGTGTTGTATGGGGTTATGAACTAACATCCCTGGGTGTTGTATGGGGTTATGAACTAGCATCTCTGGGTGTTGTATGGGGTTATGAACTAACATCCCTGGGTGTTGTATGGGGTTATGAACTAGTATCCCTGGGTGTTGTATGGGGTTATGAACTAACATCCCTGGGTGTTGTATGGGGTTATGAACTAACATCCCTGGGTGTTGTATGGGGTTATGAGCTAACATCCCTGGGTGTTGTATGGGGTTATGAACTAACATCCCTGGGTATTGTATGGGGTTATGAACTAACATCCCTGGGTGTTGTATGGGGTTATGAGCTAACATCCCTGGGTGTTGTATGGGGTTATGAACTAGTATCCCTGGGTGTTGTATGGGGTTATGAACTAACATCCCTGGGTGTTGTATGGGGTTATGAACTAACATCCCTGGGTGTTGTATGGGGTTATGAGCTAACATCCCTGGGTGTTGTATGGGGTTATGAACTAACATCCCTGGGTATTGTATGGGGTTATGAACTAACATCCCTGGGTGTTGTATGGGGTTATGAACTAACATCCCTGGGTGTTGTATGGGGTTATGAACTAGCATCTCTGGGTGTTGTATGGGGTTATGAACTAACATCCCTGGGTGTTGTATGGGGTTATGAACTAACATCCCTGGGTGTTGTATGGGGTTATGAACTAGTATCCCTGGGTGTTGTATGGGGTTATGAACTAACATCCCTGGGTGTTGTATGGGGTTATGAGCTAACATCCCTGGGTGTTGTATGGGGTTATGAACTAACATCCCTGGGTATTGTATGGGGTTATGAACTAACATCCCTGGGTGTTGTATGGGGTTATGAACTAACATCCCTGGGTGTTGTATGGGGTTATGAACTAGCATCTCTGGGTGTTGTATGGGGTTATGAACTAACATCCCTGGGTGTTGTATGGGGTTATGGAACTAGCATCCCTGGGTGTTGTATGGGAATCAAACACTACTTACCTGTGATGTCTGAGGCCCTAAAGTCTCTGCTCAATCTATCTGGTAAACTTATATGATGCTGGACCTTTGCACCCACAGGTCAAGTTAATCAAGCAGTGGATGCTCTACCTTGTCACCTAGTGCCCACAGATATATCAGTAGAGAGTGTGATCACAGCTTTAACACAGCTGTCCGTCATGCACAAAAACTGTCAAGTCAGCCAGGTTAGTGGATGGGGGAGGAGGAACAGATGACCATTGGCTCATTTCTTAACCAACAACAAACTGAATGGAAGGAAGTTAAGCATTATCTCTTGAACAGGGAACTCCCTGTGGATGACAAGAAGCTCATGAGGTTATCTTGAGGAAAGCAGAATTTGGGATGGTTGATGGGACATTGTACCATGTGGAACACTGTGGATTGCTTTACCTCTGAAAGACAGAAGGGCTGGAATGTTTGGAGGATACCTTGGTAGTGCCAAGATGTGGTCTGGTCTGTGGTGTCACAACAAACAGGCCATCAAATTCTTGCTCCTGACACCAATACCCGGCAAGGATTGGGATATGCAACTCCCATATGTTTTGTTAGCACAAAGAGCAACCTCACAGAAGTCAACTGGAGAGACACCATTTTACTTGCGTTACGGTAGAGATTCAACGTTACCATTAATATGCTGAATCCACAGGAAGGGTAGACTTGTGTACATTTAGAAATCTGGATAGGAAATGGTTGAACATGTTGATTGGGTCCATTGAGTGATTTAGGTTAATAATTGGAAGCGCATTCCATAAACGAGGGATCCTGTTGACGTAGGAGTGTCTAATGAAGTTATTTGGTGAAAGTGTGTCTTAATGAAGAACTATATGTCCACAATTTCACACTGATACATGCATAAGAGATTGAGCTCAGTTGAGCTCTGTCAATTGTTTAGTATATATTTGGTAGCATGACGTTGGACTTATTCAAGATTGTTGATGTCAACAATGAAATGTGGCTGCCAGTATGTTAAATAGAGGTGACTAGGGACATGTATAGATGTGACTAGGGACATGTATAGATGTGACTAGGGACATGTATAGACGTGACTAGGGACATGTATAGACGTGACTAGGGACATGTATAGATGTGACTAGGGACATGTATAGATGTGACTAGGGACATGTATAGATGTGACTAGGGACATGTATAGATGTGACTAGGGACATGTATAGATGTGACTAGGGACATGTATAGATGTGACTAGGGACATGTATAGTTTGTTTTGATTTCTGTCGGGTCAGAATACTTATGAACTTGATGGTTTTGAGATAATAGAAGAAGAGCTGAGGAAGATGATGCAACAGAAATTGAACATGTATATGAACACACCTCACTGAAGTCAACGGATTAGGGACAAGATTGCCATGCGGACATGACCTCATCCTACACTGTTAATTATTGTAAGAGGTGTTTGATGACAATAGATAAATTCTTTACTACATTGACTGTAAGTAGAAGATGTGTAGTAGTACCCCACCAGCTACAGATCATGACAGATCATCGCACTAGTATTATGGTTGGACATTTTTCAGCAATAAGACTATTCATGATACTCTCTAAGCGAAGGTATTGGGAAGAGATGGGTGTCACATAGTACCATTTATGGGTGTCCTGGAGGCACTTACTACCAAACCTGATGTTAGACGTGTTGTGGGCAAGAAAACACTATCACCCAAAATGTAATGGTCTTGTTGAAAGATTCAATAATATTGGACCTTAAGTACAATAAACAATGGAAAGTTTTACTGGTAGAAGTAGTACAATAATATAATGCTCACTTCAATTTGAGCCATAAAGGAATCCAGAGGATCTTCCTCACTATCATTATCAGGAGAGGGCACTTCAGTGTATGAGGAGTTAAACATTTCAGAAATCTTCTTCCTTCTCATCTCATCATCACTATCACTGTTACCGTCATCTTCCAACCTGTGCATTGATGTCATTGTGTGTGACATCACAATACATGTAATATATTAACCATGGCTATGAGGTGTATTGCACTTTTCCCAACTCCAAAGTCAGAGGAAGTTTACTGTTGACAAATCCCGAGGTGAAGTGAGGGGTTTATCAACAGTAAACTTCCCCTGACATTGGAGCCGAAGTGATTATAAGTGCAACACACCTCGTAGCCATTATAGTGTGTGCATGTGTGAGTATTTAGGGACGGATGATCCATTAAATATTACCTATATAAAAACAACCAAGCTGTGACAAAAGGGTGTGGCCCCCAAAAAGCCAAGGTGAAAAAAGATGTGAATTCCAAGGTGGTGGCCAAGAAATGGCTGTGATGGTAGGTTAATGGCAAAAAATTTAATTCAGGTGGATTAATAATGACAATTCAGGTGAATTTGTGTTGCCTTCACCAAGGATTTAGCACCAAATTCACCTGAATTGTTGTTATTAAAATTTTTGCCATTAACCAACCATCACAGCCATTTCTTGGCTGCCACCTTGGAATTCACAACTTCACCCTGGCTTTTTGGGGGCCGCACCCTTTTTTCACAGCTTGGCTGTTTTGGTATAGACATCACATCACTTCTTGTATTTGTATACTTCAAAGCCAGCCTGTGGCCAGCTTTGGAGCTTACTCTTTACTGCAGAAAGGAGGAAGAGATCAAGAACAGAATTTTGTTTATATATAATGAAGCATTTTAAAAACTTTATTATTACATCTACAGGTTGGCTGGCTTGTGGCAGCAATCCCTACAACTATAAGGTAACTTGTTTGTAGCTGAACTCTCTTACAGAGTGACTTCCAATGTAATTAGACTCTCTATAGGGTGATTTGTTGGAGTTGAACTCTAGTTACAAGATGGCTTGTTTATAACTTGACTCTCTACAGGGTGACTGAACTCTCTATACGGGTGATTTGTTTGTAGCTGAATTCTCTACAGGGTGATTTGTAAGTAGCTGAACTCTCTACAGGGTGACTTGTTTGTAGCTGAACTCTCTACAGGGTGATCTGTATGTAGCTGAACTGCCTACAAGGTAAATCTAAACTCTCTACAGGGTGACTTGTTTGTAGCTGAATTCTCTTACAGGGTGACCTGTTTGTAGGTGAACTCTTCAGGTGACTTATTTCTGGCTGATCTGGTGGCTTGTTTGTAGCTGAACTCTCTACAGGGTGACTTGTTTGCAGCTGAACTCACTACTGTCTACTGGGTGACTTGTTTTTAGCTGAATTCTTTACAGGTGACCTGAACTCTACAGGTGACTAACAAATCACCCTGTGGAGTATTCAGCTACAAAAAGCCACCCTGTACAGCTACAAATAAATCACCCTGCGGAAAGCTCAGCTACAAAAAAAACCCCACCATATTGAGAGATCAGCTAGAAAGAAGTCACTCTGTGGTGAGTTCAGTCACAAACGAGTCACCCAGTAGACAATTCAGCTAAAAAAGTCACCCAGTAGAGAGTTCAGCTACAAACAAGTCACCCTGTAGAGAGATCTGCCATAAAGATATGACCAACTATTTGATTGAACTTCTGTCACGCCCACAGGGTAAACCCCTTAAAGAAATGAGCTGAAAATTGCTATGTAGATGGAATAACCATCGTAGGAGTGCCTTTTTGTAGTTTGAAAGGAATACCATGGAGATGTGACACAAAACCTAACCTGTGTCACAATTACACAATTGAGTTTCGTGGATAAAAAAAAAATTAGTTTTCACACATACTAGGCAAACTGCTAAGAAGAGTGAGCTGAAAACCAGTATGTAGATGGAATAATCATCATAGAAAGTCCATGGAGTAGTATAGAAGAATTGGAGTAAAAGCCACTGAGTTAAAATACAAAATACAACTACGTGTAGCAAGTGCATGATTGAGATACTAAGTCACCCTGTCTACAACTCTGTGATTCTTGTTGGATTTCCACCAAACTTTGCACTGAGATTCGCTTTAATGAGCCCTTTTAGTGTGCCAAATATCAGCTTGATCGGAGTACGTGTTTGTATTTTTTACAGACGATTTTGCAAAGTGTGTGAAAAGGAAGAAAGAAAGAAAAAAAAAATGAAGAAAAAACCTGAAACTTTGGCCACTCGTATCTCGGAAATGGCAGGAGGGTTTTTTTTCAAATTTTGTATGTAGACTTCCTTAATGTGTGGGCATTTCTGTAGCAATTCAATTGGATAAGGGATCATGGAGCTACATATGCATGAAAATCATGTTTTCTTTCTTCCTGTCAATGTTGCATGCCGGCTTCTTGGGCTGCACGACATACTACTATGTGTCTTGACAATAAATGTGAGAAATTTTACATCTGACCTACTATACGCATAGATCATACAATGATCGCAAAGCCATTTTTTCCTTTGATGTCGTATTCGATGGTTCATCAGTA
The DNA here is from genome assembly GCF_963678975.1 of Dysidea avara. Taxonomy (NCBI): domain Eukaryota; kingdom Metazoa; phylum Porifera; class Demospongiae; order Dictyoceratida; family Dysideidae; genus Dysidea; species Dysidea avara. The sequence continues at coordinate 239,955 of NC_089274.1, read as the reverse complement.
ATGAATTGTGTTATTGAAAGCAAACAAGCATAAGGGAAAATTAGAAATTTTACATTAGAGTAGTGATCGTAGATGTTAAAAGCAATGACACAAAGGAGGCCATCTACACCTGTGGCTATACTAGTTGACGTTTTATTCCTAGTCCAGTCACAAACAGCCTGTTAATAGTATAGTCATGACTGAAGTAGGTCCTGTTAATAGTATAGCCATGACTGAAGTGGCCATGGCTAGCCATGACTGAAGTGGCCATGGCTATACTATCATACAGCCTGTTAATAGTATAGCCATGACTGAAGTAGGTCCACTGGTGTAACTACAGGTTTGGATGACGTCCCTATGATCCATTCCATACTCACTTATTGTTGGGTTCAAATCCTCCACCCGCATCTCACCATCTACATCATTCCATTATCTCATCTCAATGTTTAATGATTGTTTGGAAATGAACTAACTCGCTTACACATATAGGCATAGAGGAAGGCAGGCTACATGAACACCTCAATAATGTCAGGGGAGGGGGGTTGTTAGATGAGGCCGTGCAAATGTTTCTGGCCCTACCAATCCCCCAAAATTTACCAGGTGACTAGGCTTGTTGTATTTTTTTTGCAACTTTTTGATGTGATATACTACATTTGACGTAGCAGTACATGGAATTATAGGGGAAAACAAGGTCAACTTATAAAGTTATATAAGAAAAAGAGTGTTTACAAGACATGAACTTTTCAACAGATATAAAATAAATTATTGTATGGTGATTGCACAATTCATTCTGCAAAAAAATGATCAGGAAGGGAACCAGAAACATATGATTAACTTTTCATGGCCTGAGTTAGTAATTAATAATACATTCAGCTTACTTAGTGTGTGTAAGAAAGTAATGAGCCACCCGCCCATGTTGGTTATGTTATCTGAAGCAAATAATAAGTCACTTTATCGTGGGTGTTCAAAGGTACTGCTTGGTAGCATATTACCTGGGTAATATCAATGGAAAGTAGTTTGTTCATGTTTTGAAGTTAAGTAGTATAGTGGCATAGCTATAAACATTAGCCAAACTGTGAACTATTTTCCACGACACTTTCCACATACAGGTGTGTGACCGGATCTGTGAAAACCCGGCATAATGATGCAAGCCTAAATTTTCAGTATAATCCATTGAGTGCAATGGGTAAAATATTTGCATAATTGAAAAAAATTCATAAAAATTTTAAACGCTTTGTTCTTTGTAAAGAAAGGGACTATTATAAGGGACTGTCTTGTAAACACTCCTATTATAGTATAGCGGTACAATGCAAAAATTGTGCACTTTTTCATAAAAGCATGAAACTTTCCACATAAGTAGTATTCCCCATGACATAATTTTTTTTGATATAGTGCCATTGCAGATTTGACCTTTGGTGACTTTTATGGCCATTTTTGCCCAGAAATTTGATCATTTTTTGTCTTTACTCCCTGAGGCAGTAATTAACTCGCTAAAACATGGTGTCAATATAAAGATGTTTTTGAACGAAGCAACTTAAGTTTTCATTTGAAGTTAATGGGTGATTTATTCCAAAGTTATGATCATTTATATTACCCATGAATTTTGAGATAATTTACCTCCCCATATATGAGTAGTTTACACCCCAAGGGCAGGTAAACTCCAAGAACTTTGGAGATGATAAAAACAATCATAACTTCAAAACAGAATTACCTATTAACTTAAATAAAAACCGAGTTGTTTCGTTCAATTAGACCTTTACTTTGGTACCATGTTTTAGCACGCCAATTACTGCTTCAGGGAAATAAAGACAGAAATGATCAAATTTCTGGGCAAAAATGGCCATAAAGGTCACCAAAGGTCAAATCTGCAATGGCACTATATCAAAAATACATGTCATGAGGAATACTATTTATGAGGAAAGTTTCATGGTTTTATGAAAAGCTAATTTTGGGGGCGACGCCGCTATACTATAATATAATATAACCCTGGATATCATCTTATTTGCCTACTCAAGGGGAGTTTGGAAATCTTTGTTTAGTTGCAGTAAACTAAAGGATACGTGGCATTTGTGTACGTCACATCAAAGCATTTGTAAGCAATCGATCTTCCTTCACTGATTTCGTCTCTGTATGTAGTGAAGAAAGGTGATAGAAGGAAAATTTACCCAGTAATGGACTCCCCTATTCATGGTAAACACAATGGTGCAAGTTGCAACTCTGTACTTGATAGACAATTTTGTAAACACTAATTTATTTTCCTAATACTTGTACAAATTGATCTTTCTGCTCTTGCTACTTCGTAGGCTGAAACTCAAAAAGTTGTTAGGTTGGCTAAAGTATACACTTGGCTAAGTAGATTATAAATTTCAATAATAAAGGAATTTTAAAAATGTGCCATTATGCTGGGTTTTCGCAGATCCGGTCACACCTCATGACCAGTCGTGTATTTTCTGATATAGTATCATCACAGATTTGACCTGTGGTGATCTTTATGGTCATTTTTGAACAGAAATTTGATCATATAATTATGCCTTTATTCCCTGAGGCATTTTAAAACATGGTACCTAAGAATGAAACAGCTTGGTTTTCAGTGAATAGGTAATTCCACTTTGAAGTTATGATCACTTTTACAAACATAAGGACTTTTAAGGGATCACAGAAAAAAGTAGGGAAAGAAGGTATAGACAAGAGTAGGGATTAAATGTCCACTAGTATAATCTGGCTTATACTCAAGTGTTAACTTTTTTGTAGCTTTATTATGGCTAGGTGAACCTGCACATACCACATCAGAAGAAAGAATATTGCCAGAGTTAACATTTATTGCCTAAACCACCTATAAGTTGCTGACTTGAAAGTGAAGTGGCCATTCTTTTTGCTTTCAGCTATGTTCAGCCTATCACACAGTGTTACAAATGAAGAACAGCAGGAGAAGCACCTCTGCAATCACCATGGAAAATACGGACGATTCTCATTTACAAACATAGGGAAACCATCACACGTTATCTCGAATTGACACCTTGCAAAGGAAGTTTACCTGTCCTTGGGGTATAAATTACCTGTGGGGAGATAAATTATCCTAATTCATGGGTAATAAACTAGACAGGTGTTAACAACATTGCGGGGCAAGCCTGAGTGACTTGAGAATTGCATTTGTGCATGGTTGAAAATTACAATCAGCTATAGGTATGCTATGTTGTGTTTTGGTGGAGAAGAACAGATTTGAGCAGCTGCCATATATACAAGTTTAACTGTGATTAAGTTTGCTTGCCTTCTACTCCCCCCCCCCCCCCCCGGTGATACAGCATTTTCGTGGCCTACTATATTTAAAACTTGCTGTTTAGAGATGATAAGTCCCCTTCCTCAGAGAGTCTGGTTGGCTGCCCATACCATTTCTATTCTGTAGAAAAAATGTTATAATTTTCTAAGTACTAAGACATGAGAAGAAACCTTCTGTGGTATAAGGCACCAAACCCATGAGCATCTATCAACTTGATAATATCAACGAGAAGGCCCTTCCCATGCATCTATCAACTTGATAATATCAACGAGAAGGCCCTTTGGCATCAATTAGTATGTGACAAAGGACAAGAAAAGTTGTTAATTTTACAGACCAAAATAATATAGACAAATAAGACAACTAACCAAACCCCTTCTGAGGGGTGCTTAAATCTCTAATCGATAAACACACACCAGGAATAGGGTTTGGTTCATGAGTCTAGGTATGTCCCTAGAGTAGAGTTTTGTAAAGTTTTGCATACTGCGTAGTGACTTCTGCACTCCACATACCATACCTCACAAATGTTGGAGGTGTAATTCTCATGATTTTAGGTGCAATCACATGTCCAAGGTATTGAGTACTTCATGCCTGCAAGCAATGAAGCACTTTCAACAAATGGTCAATAAAGTCATAATGAGCATTGGATTAAGACATGCCAAGAGCTGATCACAATGAGATTTGGGACAGAATATTGTCACCTAGAAATATTTTTAATATGAGTTGGACCTTGTGTCCTAAAATGATCATGTGATGCCAGATACACAAGTTTGGAGGGTAAAGCAGCTGTGAATGATATTAGCAAAGGATAAAATGCAACAAGTACACACAAAATTTTGGGAATTTTCAACTAGAGTAGGGACTATAGCTCATTGATAAAAAGTACTAAAACAAGTTGGAGTAGTCCATGATATTAAATCACAGTATATTGTTTTGCTGTGACTTTATATCAAGCACTACTCCAGTATTTTTTCAATGTGCTGTGGTCCCTACTCTCTTTGAAAATTAAATTTTTTGTGTACTTGCTTGTTAACTTTTTTTTGTAAAATAAAATTATTGTGACTGGTGAACCCACACATAATACTGCATCACAAGAAAGAAATGACACTGTGTGCCCCAAAGTGAAGTATCCATTACCAGGAGCTTATAAGTGCCAAAGGTGCATTGTGGCGCTTATGAATTCCTGCCATTACGCTTCGTTGTCACTTGTCAGCTATGTTCAACCCGTTACACAGTAGTACGAATCAAGAATTGTTCGAAAAGCACTTCTGAAATCAAAGTAGCCACTATGATGATTTTCGTTATGAAGGGAAGCCAACACGCACTACCGCCAAATCAACACCTTTCGCTGTCAGCAAAGATGAATGGGACACAAAGGAGGACACTGGTAAGTCCATGAAGAATGCGTTGTACATACTGCAGTATGCCAAAAGACACATGTCCAGCTGAAGCAACGTCAAACAGTGAAAAAATCAAGCTTGTAGCTTTAGCCGTTATCGAGTTACGCTTGTCTAAGGAATTAGTCGGTCAGTTACTCAGTCAGTAGAAAATTCTGTTAATAATTATAAAAAAAATTCTGTAGCAACTTGTTGAAAGCGTTTCGGGTCAATCTGAAAGCTTGTTTGGGCTTAGTTTTACCCTAACCAATACTGCCTCATTGTCGTCAGGGAAAAGTGAGACTGGTTTTTGGGTGATGTTTTTCATGGGCCACACCCAAACCTTTGTGGTCCCTACTATACACTGTATGATATCTGAGTTTAATGGATATGTCAGTTTGCACACCAGCATAGCTAGTAGTGGTAGAATGTACAACGTAAGAGCAGCATGAACAAATAGCAAACATAGGTACACAATTGTCAGCCTAAAAACAGATTTTTATTATTAGCCACTATATCCCACTAGGAACCTGCAAATTTTGCGCATGGGATGCATATGCATGGCAGTGGATTATGCCATCACGTTGGTCTCACTCCTGGCAAGGGTCAGGTTGAAAGCTATGACACACAGCTGGTCATTACATATAAATTTTGATACTTAACCCCAATATTGTCATGGAGGCTACCACTTTGTCATATTTTAATTATTTCTTGCTGATGTATTGTGTATGTGTTGTATATTGTTTTCAGGGTAAATCAGCTTACTCCCTGCCAGGGACAAGGGGGTGTCACGTAGGTACGCGCTGTAGGTAGATCTGCGACCACGGTCAAAGTCTTGAAATTTCGCTTTGACCTGTGCCTTTGACTGGTGACTTAACGACAATATTTCAGCACTTTTCGATTGTGAGTTGGAAGCTTTTACCCTTGACCGTTGAATTGGCACGTGGCCTTGACCTTTGACTTAGACCGCAGTTACAGATCTACCTACTGTGAGTGCCTGTGTGTCACCCCCTTGCAGGGAGTAAGCTGGTTTACCCCGAAAATAATATACAACAAATTGTAACATTTACTGATTTAGTAATATTTAACCAGGGAGTCCCTGGTTAAATATTACAGTTACAATTTGTATTTCAGCATTCTATTTATTATGCTAACATACTTATTTATAAGGCAATCCATATTTTATAAAACTAAAACGCCCACTATATAAGAGCACGTGTTTCAACTTACTGCGGATGGTCCAGAGGTGTCACCTTAGCGGCCGGCATACCAGTCGGTAGAGGTAACGATGTGTCCGCCTTCCGTTTTCCCAGCGAGAAGCCGCTTATGCCACTCTCCTTCTTCAGCATCTTATATATTTCGATTGTGGTCTTTAATAAAATAATGAAATTACGCGTGGGAACATTTTCGCGAATCTTAACGTCCGTGCAGCAAGCGAAGACTATTACACAGGGTTATACATTGCCAATTAGGCAGTGGTTACTGAACCGAAAGTCGGTGCACTATTGTAGGGTCCGCAACGCGAAAAATCGATATCCTCCAATCAACTACCTAACTATTGTCGTGTTAGGTTAAGTGTAACTTGAATAACACCAGCGTGGCAGCCAAGTTTGTTAGTTTCTTCTGGTAGAAAACGATACAAATGTCTTAAAATCACGTGATTTTTCGCTGCAGCGGTTCGTAGGGTTCTTCGTATGCCACGATATTCACTCTCAACATTGTTCAAGTAGTCTATCATCAACTCAAAGTATTGGTGGTTTGATTTTATTGGTCAGTTCCTGGTGGCAGCACGATCTGTACAGCTTTTTGACAACAGACAAAATGTTTCTTCCTCTGGAGCACAGGACAAGCAGAGCAGCAACTGCGCCGTGGATCAGCCATGACCAGTACTAGGTAAAGTACCTGCATGCGGAGTATGGTTATGATTGAAGCTTGTTAGCCATCTATATGCTGAAATTCGGCCAAGATGACGCGATTTTTGCAAACAAGTACCAAGATAGTTGATACATTAGTGAGACAGTCTCCAACAGCAAGGATACGAAGCTTATAAACACCTAACAATACAGCTATCTCCGAGGCTATCTCGCCCAGTAAACGCATAGAGCAATCCAATGCATCAAATAAGCACTCACGTGATCGATATTCAATCTTGGAAAATACAACTATAATCTATTCCAATGACCTTAAAATCAATTTTTTATTTATTATTAGCACTTTACAGTGACCAGCACTCAAGTGACAATCACTTTGTGTGCATTAGATTCAGCATCTCGATTAGCCCAGCAGTCTAAGACTCTTCCTACGATGCCATCACAGCACAAAACACACCTACACTGGCCCAGACCACACCTGAGTGAACAATTAACACAGATATTGGGTGTATCTATCGAAGCCCATCTTCTGAGTTATTAAGTAGTACTAATTCCCTCTGTGAGCTTCTGAAGTCAATTCCTAGTCTCAAGTTTTCTCATGTCCTAATATGTGGAGACTTTAAGGTGGCGCTGAAGTAATTATGTGAAGCCGTACAATGCCCATTTGTCACTATTAAAATTAGCCCACGTGCTTAATTAGCTATTTTAGGGTGGTGGAGAACTCTGCTTGTGAACCATGTAGTCTACATTTAAAGGGTTCTTATGATAGTCTTTAATGTTGTAGCTTAGCATGCCAAGTTCCGTGAAATCACCCGCTTTAATTTCGTGGCTATTAAACTCTGAACTTACGAGCCGATTTTAAAAATAACTCACCCCAGAAACAACCTAGCGCTAAGCCGCTTTGGCTCTTATGGTTTCTCACCTTATAGAACAACTCTATGGAATCCTTTTTAACGATAACAACGTGGAAACTGGTTAAAATGCAAACCCGCATTTTTCAACAAGTGATATCACGCCCGTCAACAGCGAATCGCGAAAAATCTTTCCATAGCCCTGTAAAGAAACGCTTCACCAGTGCCTCTGCCAAATTTTGAGAGTCTATGGTAAGTAAATATGGAGTTATTTCACGAATTGTGGGACAGTGTAACTGGCCAGGGCGCGCTCCGTAAAGCAGTAATCACGCGATGACAGCTGGTGTTGTTCGCTGTGAGGTTACCAGAGTTTTGACAAGGCGATGAAGTCAGTACGTGAATATCGTTACTTGTATCAGCAATAGTAGCCTGACAGTCTGATAAAGCTGGTTCTTTCAATATTTCGAAGCGCTTCGCTTTGTTCTATTAGTTTTCCGTGTTTTTTCGTGCATGACCACAAACGTGATGTCCCATTGGCCTTGTAAGGCTTCATTTGATTACTTCAGCGCCACCTTAATTACCCTAACATAGATTGGTCATTACCATCAGCACCAGCTCATTGTGAACAGCCATTTCTTGATACTGTTCAAGATATATATCTCTTTCAACATGTACTGGAACCAACACGACATCGTAGCTCCTCTTCCAGTTTACTTGATCTTGTTTTCACAAATGAAGAAGGAATGATATCTGATATACAACATCTCCCTGGTCTCGATTTGAGTGATCATGTTTGTCTCAAATTTGTTTTAACATGTTATGGTAAGTACATCCATGATAACAAGCCAAGGTACAACCTTCATCAAGCTGATTTTGACAGGATGCGGACTTTGCTGGAGGCTATTGACTGGGATGATACATTAAGTTCCTTAGACATTCATCAAGCATGGGATGTATTTGCCTCTCATTATGAGTCAATTCTTAAGGAATGTATACCCTGCCATGCACTTAAAATGAAGAAGAAAAACATTTATATGACACGTGAAGCATTTCGTATGAAGAAGAAAAAATGTAAGCTTTGGAAACAGTATAAGCTATCTGGCACAAAGACAGACTATTCACTATATGGCAAAGCCAGAAATGAGCTGCGTAGTTTGACAAGGTCTTTTCGCAAGTCATATGAAGAGAAAATCGCCTCCAATATTAAACTAACCAGAAAGTATTTTGGAAATATGTAAACTCCAGATTAAAATCAAAGTCTAGTATCAATTGTCTACAACATGCTGATGGCTCCCTGACACACTCCAACACTGAGATGGCTAATGTTTTCAACAATCATTTTGCCAGTGTATATACTAGAGAGGATACATCCTCAGTACCTTCATTTCATCTTGATCACACAGTACCAACACTTAATGATGTCGATATAACACCATCCATTGTACTTGACAGGTTAGAGAAAATCAATGTAAACAAATCATCAGGACCTGACGGTTGGCCTCTACTCTCATTAAAGGAAACTGCTTTACAACTTAGTGTTCCATTGTGTATACTGTTTAAAAAGTCACTTAGTAGTAGCTGCATGTCTCCCTAGTAGTTGGCCGCCCATGTCACACCAATTCATGCACAAGAAGGGAAATTGTTCTGCTGCTGATAACTACTGTCCAATAAGTTTAACGTCACCTATTGTCCGAATTTTGGAGTCAATCATTAAAGGTCATATCACACACCACATGCTCACTAACAGTTTATTTTCTCCAAGCCAACATGGTTTCATTGCTGGCAGGTCGTGCACAACACAGCTTCTTACAGCAATGGACTACTGGACCCAGTCACTTAATGATGGCTATCCTGTTGACATTATATATTTAGATTTCCGAAAGGCGTTTGATTCTGTCCCTCATAATCGACTACTGATGAAATTGAAGGCATATGGCATGGGCGGGTCTCTACTAAGATGGGTACAGAATTTTCTTTCTGGTAGAAGGCAACGAGTTGTGCTTAATGGTGATCACTCTAGTTGGTCCACAGTCTCTAGCGGGCCGGGGTTCCCCAAGGTTCAGTCCTTGGCCCCCTGCTCTTTCTGTTATATGTTAATGATATTCCGTTATCTGTGGACAGCCCAATCTTACTATTTGCTGATGATGCCAAGATCTTTCGATCAATTAGATGTGAAGCCGATTACTTACAACTTCAACGGGATATTGATATATTGTTTGAATGGTTGAGAACCTGGTTGCTTAATTTTAATATTAGCAAGTGTTATGTTTTGCATTTAGGTCTCACCCACTCCTATGGAAATTATTGTATTGACGGTAATGTTATAACATCTACTGAGTCAGTCAAAGATTTGGGAATCATCGTTGACTCTTCTCTGAAGTTTCATACGTATAACCATACTGCTATAGTAACTGCAAGAGCTAATCGTATACTAGCTGTGATTAATAAATCGTTTGAGTACTTGAACACCAACGTGTTACTCCAACTGTACAAATCTTTTGTTCGTCCCATATTAGAATATGGAAATATTATATGGGGTCCACAGTTCATACTTGATCAGCAGTCAGTTGAAAAAATTCAAAGAAGAGCTACCAAGTTAGCGAGCGAAATTAAAGACTTGCAATATGTTGACAGATTAAACAACCTAAACTTACCATCTCTTAGATATCGACGTCGTAGAGGGGACTTAATTTACACATACAGGCTATTTCATAACATGCTGGACATGGATAGCTCATCTTTATTTACCCTTCGATCATCTTCTATAACAAGAGGTCATGATTTAAAGATCTGCAAACCACACGCTACCTGCTTGCCACGCCGTCACTTTTATTCAGTAAGAATTATAAATGATTGCAATGGACTCCCATATGACTCAGTTAATGTTCATTCAACCAATTTGTTTAAGACACACCTAGATAGATTTTATTATGATTACCAGTATGATATTGTATAGTTATTTTTGTAGTAGTTTGATTGTTTAGATCAGGTTTTTACAGGCTTTGCCTCCTTACCTGTACCCCCAATAATAATAATAATAATAATAATAATATTTACAAAAGGAGCACACTGCATGGTTCCTATTCAGAAATGAAAGCGATTTTCTGGGTATTTCCGCGATTTGAATTTCGATCACGTGAGTGCCTATTTCATGCATTGGATTGCTCTATGCGTTTACTGGGCGAGATAGCCGTATTGTTAGGTGTTTATAAGCTTCGTATCCTTGCTGTTGGAGACTGTCTCACTGATGTATCAACTATCTTGGTACTTGTTTGCAAAAATCGCGTCATCTTGGCCGAATTTCAGCATATAGATGGCTAACAAGCTTCAATCATAACCATACTCCGCATGCAGGTACTTTACCTAGTACTGGTCATTGCTGATCCACGGCGCAGTTGTTGCTCTGCTTGTCCTGTGCTCCAGAGGAAGAAACATTTTGTCTGTTGTCAAAAAGCTGTACAGATCGTGCTGCCACCAGGAACTGACCAATAAAATCAAACCACCAATACTTTGAGTTGATGATAGACTACTTAAACAATGTTGAGAGTGAATATCGTGGCATACGAAATACCCTACGAACCGCTGCAGCGAAAAATCACGTGATTTTATTTATTTATTTTTATTAGTTTAACCAAAAGGTAAGGTGAATACAAAAGGCAAATATGCCTATATGAGTACCACCTACAAAAACAATACAATACAAAACCAAACAACTAAGAATACATTACAAAGACATTACAGTACATTTGTATTTGTATTTTAAGGATAAAGGCTTATGCCTGTACATCCATAAACAAAATTAATAATTATTATGTACTTAGCTATTCTAATTACTATACAAAATCAAATAAGCAATTACTGTAGTGTCTGTCCAGCAGTGTTTTAAAATCATTGACAGAGGGAGAATCAACAATAGATTAGGGTAATGAATTCCAGTCATTGATTACTCTGTTACTATAAAAATTAGATCTTGTATACGAATTAATGTGATGTTTGAATAATTTCCTTGTGTGACCTCTTGTTACAGTAGAAGTGGATGGGGTAAATAAATGATTTTCTATATCATAACTGCGCATGCCTTTGAGAATTTGGTACAAATATATCAAATCACCCCTTCGTCTACGGTGTTGTAAAGATGGTATGTTTAGATGTCTTAATCTGTTGTAGTATGATAAATGGTTGATAGATGGAATCATTCTGGTTACTTTACGCTGCATTCTTTCAAGTTTTTTGATTGTCAAGTGTGTAAGAAGGTCCCCATATGACATTGTTATATTCAACAATTGGACGAACAAGTGTTTTATATAGTTTTACCATGACATCAGAGTCCTTACACTCAAATGATTTACAGATGAGACCTAGAATCCAGTAGGCCTTTTTAACTACCATATCTGTGTGAATGTGAAATTTTAATTTTGAGTCAATTTGTATGCCAAGATCTCGAATGTTATCCAATAGCTCCAGCTGGATTCCTGCTACAGTATAATTTCCGGTGTATGGAGTATTGCCAATATATAAGACCTTGCATTCAGGTTAAAATATTAAAAGATAATAACCAACGTTTTGACCAGTCAAGCAAGATATTTATGTCATTTTGCATTGCAAGGCAGTCTTCAGAAGAACGGATGGTACGATAGAGCTTTATATCATTGATGATCTGCAAATATCAATAACTGACTGGATAAGACATTTGTATCGTTTTCTACCAGAAGAAAGTGACAAACTTGGCTGCCACGCTGGTGTTATTCAAGTTACACTTAGCCTAACCATAGTAGGTATATTTTCTATGGCCTAACACATGACAATAGTTAGGTAGTTGATTAGAGGATATCGATTTAGTTTTCGCGTTGCGGGCCGTACTGACTATTGAACCGACAGTCACGTGACATTTACGAAATAGGCTATGAGATGCTCGATGAGAAGGGCCAAGTAGTGCCAAACAGCAAATTAAACAGTAGGAATGGTCAACTATATGAATCTAGTCTGCTTTATCAATCACGTGAGCTATGTACTTTACAACTCAGTGACTCGATTACCGGGTAGTTAATTGTGGGATACAACATGATTTGAGGCTCCTTCACTCGTGCAGATACTCTTCAGGAAAAAACCCGTCTACAATGGTGGAACCACGTACGGATGGTAACGAATTACAAAGTTGGCAACTAGTGAAAGTTGGGACTTTGCTAGTGAAGAAGTCTGACCATGTAGCTACTCAGAGACTCCAGGACTTTATGCTGTGTAGCTAGACAACACCAAGAGTTTTGGAAAAGGCTAAATTTAAGAACAGAAATGCACACTAGTAAAGTATTCCTGTGTTCTTGGTCAGTTTTTTCACTAGTTATCATAACACTACCAAAATGTAAAGTGTAATCCAACAACTGAATATGTTACTGTATAATACTCTCAATAGCAGCTTGACGTATTATATTGAAATACGTCAAGCGATTAGCCAATAGAATTAGTATTACACTTGTTTGTCAAGGTCCCTTGACAAAAATTTATAATACTAATTTGATTGGTTAAAATAGTGTGGTGTGTTTATATTAGAAGTAAATGTCTGACTTGACAACTGTTGTTACTAGATGTCCAAAGGTATAACAACAATATGGTTGCTTAGCAACGGTTGCTAGGTAACCATTGCTAAGGTAAATATCATTTTGAGACCATGGTAACGGTTGCTAAGTGTGATTGGTCTTTTGCAATGGTTATTTTTGAATTTCTGCTGCCTAGCAACAGTTTCTATGGTTGTCGGATTAATTTGCAATAGGATGAATGGCTGTGGTATTCGGGATTAATAGTTCTTGCATTGTAAACAGGAAGGAAATAGTGCTTGGCTTCGCCTCGCACTATTTTACTCCTTCCTGTTTACAATGCTCGCACTATTAATCCCGAATACCACAGCCATCCATCCTATTACATATACTAATACCATACCTGTTTCACTGCCCATACAAAAGTCTCAATAGTAGCAGTGAAATTTATCCCGTATTTCACTGGTAGCAGTGAAAAAGTTGTAATTGCAATTTCATTGGCTAGAATTTATGTTAACAATGTAGCGCCAAGAGTTCATAATATATATACTAAGGAGAGTATCCTACTCTCATATACCCCTGTAGAAAGGCGTATCGTGAAGTTATGACGTAACACTTCTGAGTTCGCCCGTTTTTCTTTGTATAATTAATGATGTCATTAGTTGAACATGGTATCGATTGAACGCGTGCCTACCAACGTCGCTAGCAACCGAGCTAGCAACCAAATTAACTCCAGCTCTAAGCGTTTCTCACCTAACTACAATCGTTCCTTCATGGGTTAAGACCGCTTCGTAGGCGTTTCTTACTAGGCCATTCGCGAATACGGCTATCCTGAGCGTCGCAAGTGTGAAACGGTGCTAACGATTCTTGCACTTTTACGGCTTCCTGCACGTCACAAACCACAACATCTTGTCGTTACGTCATAACTTCACGATACGCCTTTCTACAGGGGTATATGAGAGTAGGATACTCTCCTTAGTATATATATTATGAACTCTTGGTAGCGCCAATTAGTGTTTACGCGTGTTTAGTACATAGTGACAAATTGCGTACATAGCAACGCTAATGCACAGCATGCGTATATGCAGCGAGTATGGTATTAACTGGGAATAGCATGGGTATAGCAGTGAAATTTTGGGATAAATACCACGAGTGTTGTATTGAAAATGGTAAATTTCACTCGGCTTCGCCTCGTGAAATTTATCCCCATTTCCAATACAACACTCGTGGTATTTATCCCAAATTTCACTGCTACCCATGCTATTACTAGTACATATACTACAGTGAGAACACTTAGTGGATTATATTGCCAGCTTTACAGTGGGTGAAAGTTGTACTGTACAGGAATATGGCATGCATTGTACTTGGGTTGGTGTATACTAGTGTTGGGCGATATATCGATATTATATCGTATCGTTTGATTTTTTGCTGATATCGAAAAGTATCAATATATTTTTCAAAACTCGATATTTCGATACGATACATCACGTGATCTGATTTAATTTTAAAATGTCTATTTTAGCTTATTTAATAGTTAATTGTAGCTTTCCATTACCTTCAGCAATTTTCTAATTACTGTTACTCTTGTGTATGTGGACAGGAAATCCCCATTGTGTATAGCCATAGCTAAATTATGTGAAAACTAGCAATTTACACGTGCAAATTAATGTTACAATATCGTATCGAAAAGTATCAATATCGGTCAATTTTAGTCAATATCGTATCGATATCGTATCGTTCTGAAAATCCTGGTATCGCCCATCACTAGTGTATACACGTGGTGTCACAACATGTTTGTATGTGCAGTTGAGGTACTTGACATTGCATTTCAAATATATGTATTATGTTACCCATTCCATGAAAATGTGACTAGTTAACATACACTATTTTACAAAATACATTGAGCTGGTACAATGATAATAATTAACGCATGTTTTAGCAGTAGACAGCAAAGCAGTAAACAGACTGATATAACTAATACACATGATGTCGTTGTACTTGCCTGTTCAGGGAAGTTTCTATATAAAGTAGAATTAGCTACCATCATGTACACGTGAGTTACGTGTGTTTATGATAAAATTTAACTTTATCATTGCCATTTCTGAGCTTAACAGCCTTCTTGCTTGTAAGCTTGGGTTAACAAGTTATAACAACTGATTTGCCAATTCATGGTGAACAAAATAAGTCAAGTTACAACTCCATTTTATTGACTGTTGCACTCGTAAATTATTGTTTAAATAAGTGCCTGGTATAGTCACTGTATGCATATAAATGTACAACTTTCGTAGTTCCTGATCTCTACCCCCCAAGAGTATTCAACATGGAAAGCTGAAATTTAGCAACTCTTTGCCTTTTCCCTATTGACAACAAAGTTTTTATAAGAAATTCAAGATAAATGCAAACTAGTTTGGTTTTGCTCAGACCAGTTGGTCATATTCTGTACGTGTATTATCACAAATTAAAGGCAGTAAACAATGAACTGAAATTTGGTGAAATCATGTAAAGGGTATTGGACTGACAGTCACGTGACACTTACCTAATTGACTATTATTGAGAATCAAGGACCAAATCTAACGGCAAAGTAATGCTTAGCAATATACCAACTATTTAGTTAAACTGCCATCTATTTTTTTAACACTGCAATACCATGGATTTAAAGGAAACACAGTTTTTAATGCTTCACTATTTATATGAAAAATGTGCATATAAAAAGATATGGATTGGTGTACAAACTGCAGTCAGCTTGCCAATAATTCTGTCTTAAGTAAGAATGCTTACTTTTATGTTATATTTGCAGGTAATGGAGGTTTAAAATGGCATACCAATAGTATAGTTATACAGCATCATCAAGTGGCAATCTGTGAAATACCAAAACTGCATTTGAATTTTAATTATTACAGGATACAGCATGATTGAACCTCCTCTTGCATGGTAACACTCCTCAGGAAATTTTTGTGAAGTTCATGGTGATATATTATAAAGGTGTGAGTTCACCCATACCGGTCTCTAACATCTCAGGTTCTTTATTAAATGAGCAATTATACAGGCCAAGTGGCTCTTGACCAACTCCAATATGCCAACACTGTACATGTGTATGCATATCAGTGTGTGCATCATATTACTATGCATTGCTAAATATCCTGTTTGAAACATGTAGATGGAGTAGGGCTTTCATAATCATCATTTCAATAACCACAGCTACTGCTTTGGTGTACTAGTCACTCAGTGCTAGTGAAATTGCATGCTGACATTAATTTTGTTATCGTTATTGTGGTGTAAGCCTTTAAACAATGAAAAACTTGTGTTTGTATTAAAAGTATCATTGCCAACTTAGCTATGTACGAATGGGGACAAAGACATGTACTAGTTGGTTGTGGGTTACACACACTTAGTCCACTATACATCTAATTATGTATCTAGCTAATGCATGTATGCGTGAGTGAACTCCATAGTTTGGCCAGGTGCACTTAATTTGGTTTAGCAGCCATTGTCCCCTATATAGCTATCACTACATACACACTTAAAGTGATTACTGAGTGATGTGGTCGTGTCTTTATTAATTTTGTGCATGGTCAGAATTTATGGTTTGTACTGGGAATTAATTTGGCAATGATCATTTATAAACTGCTTTATAAACAATTTGTAACATATTTAGTGGGAAAACTTGATCCAGCTACAGACGTGCTTCAGTACCAAGTCTTTTGTTGCATTGTGATCATGCATGCATAATTATATTGATTCCGGTGATGGTGAAACATGTTTCAGGAAAGTGGATGAGTACTGTGAAAACACACTTATACAATTACAATACCGACGTACAGACGTACAGATTGTACAACATTCAGGTTATGACTTGGTTTGTAACGTATGCAGTGCATATACAATTAGGGAAAATTTTACTCTAATAACTTCGTACCATGCAAAAATTTTTGAAACAGTTTTGTATGCAATTGTCTAAAGTTCTCACAGTGAGTGTTGAAAACCAATATTTCCGACGAAGGCATCACTCCACCCCTAGGCCTACTGTACAGTTGCAGCAGAAGTTGTGAGGGCAGGGATAATTTAAACAATGAAGTATAAATTAATAATCTTACAAAGAGTTGAAATATGAGAAGTCCAAAGGTCATTGTCAATTACAAACACCCAAGTACTTCTGAGTAACAACCTTTGTTACAGTGTGTACAAGTTGAGCTATGGGAAAGCCACAAAAGTGCAATGCCCTTTCCTGAACTTGTAATGGAACCAAAATGGGCGTGTCTGTTGTTGACACCTTTGTTTGTCACCACTTATCATCTGGTTGGCTGAAATGCTAACTCTCTTGAGAAAAAACTCACCTTTAAATTTTAGCTGTTTTTCAGGATACAGCTCAACTTGTACATACTATAACAAAGGCTGTTACTCAGAAGTACTTGGATGTTTGTAATTGACAATGACCTTCAGTGGACTTCTCATGTTTCAACTCTTTGCAAGAAAATGTCAGATTATTTATACTTCATTGTTTGCCATCAGAGGAATCTACCTGTGGCTATTCTGAAACTCAGTTCTTGTACTATCTCACTTACACTATGCGGTGTCTGTTTGGGAGCCATCTTTGAGTCATGATCTGCAGTCCAGATTGGAGAGGATGGTTAATCGTGCTGTTAGGGTTGTTTATGGACTGAGGAAGTTTGACTATGTTAGTCCTTTGCGGAGGAGCCTTGGGTGGCTTTCTATCCAATCACTGATCCAACACCATTGTTCGCTTATGTTATGCTGCCATTATCATAGTAACATGAAAAATACTATATTACCAATTCAATTTGGCTAACTATCACACTATGACACCAGAACTGCCCCTCATTTAGCTGTCCCATGTTGATTTAGACTTTTATTTACACAGAAATTTTTTTGTTCAAAGGGACCTACTGGTGGAACAATTTACCGTCTTTATGCAGCAAAATAGTTATTATGGCTTTAAGAAGTGAACGTTACAGCATCTTAAGGAAAATGACTGATTTATTAAATTTTAATTTATAGTTTGGTTTGTAGTAACTAACTGTTGCTGTGTTTATTGTCTTTGTAGTATCTCTACGTATCTTTGTTGTGTTTTATGTTGTTGTATGTATGTGTGCCCCTCTGGCAAGGAAGAACGCTTTGTCCGACTGTTTAGAGGTAATAAACCATCAATCAATAGAACATTGCAGTAATGGGCCAACATTTGCTACATACTTGTCTGATAGTCATAGCTAATTCATAAATCCTCCCACAACTTTGCACTGAATGGCTGTCCTGTAAGGCAGATACATATTGACATGAAGTTCTGATGTGTTTATTATCAGATATTATACACTGTGGAGGTGCTGTAGTTTATGATGTTACAGAACTAGTGACACCCCTTTGACTACTATCCCATGCATATGCCACCACATCTTGTTGTCCTCACAATGAGCAACCAGAGTGATGAGCAACATTGTAATTGTAAGAGCTAACATGTCTTCAACTACACTGAACATCTACAAGCTACTTGTGAGCACAAATCTAGTCACCTGAGCATCAATTAGAACTGGATTGTTTAGGGTATAATATACTCAACAATTGAAATTCGCTGCTTGGGCCATTTTCAAACTCCCTCCAACAGTCTTACAATTAAGCTATAATTGAACAATCTGTAGTGACTGGTATAAGTTCACCTTGAGCAAAGCTGCTCAGAAAACTACCAGCATATTTTTAGTATGTGATAAGAATACTTGAATTATAATTAGTGCTGTTGTTGTTAATGTGTTGTCAAGTTTGTAGTGTGCACATAGTCATATGTCAAGGTATGGTAATTGTGTTTTGGTCATCCTAACGATGGTTTTCTCTCTGGGATTAATTGCCCTCTATTATATCTTCAGGTGTAGCTGACCTCCCTGGTATCACTACTTTATATTATCAAGAGTAAATAATCTTCTATTATTTACTCTTGATATTATTGATCTCTTAAAATTCCTAATTTTTCCTTGTACTTGTGTCAAGCAATTAAATTAGAGGACATGACAACCCTCATTGTGATGACATGAGCCTCGTTGTGATGACATGACCCTCGTGATGACATGATCCTTGTTGTGATGACATGACTCTCGTGATGACATGATCCTCGTTGTGATGACATCATGACTACTATCATGTTCACAGCATATATACAACATATTAAGAGGCATCCATGACAACTTGTTCACTATTGTCACTGAACATAAACTCTTGTTGGTATTCCCTCAAATACTGTGTGGAGCGTGATTCATCGTAAAATGAAGAGTACACCTTCTTGATATCATCCACTTCAACTTCAGTTCCCTGCAACATCACCAGCAGCTAAACCCACCATTAGCCAAGCTAAACCTATCACTAGCTGAGCCACACCCACCATTAGCTGAGCTACACTAGTCAAGTCACAACCACTACTAGTCTAGTTACTCCCACTACTAGCTGAGCCACACCCACCACCAGCTGACTCACCTTGCGTTTCCTGCACACCAAATTAGCAGTTGTAATTAGTTGCATGGCGTATCTAAGTGATGTTTCCATGCCAATATGTGTCAAAATGGCCTGAGCATCCTCTGTCATTTCAACATCTTCCTCCTCACACCTGATAGACCAGTTAAACAGGTTTACTGCAAATAGTGCCCACCCAAGTAGTACCTAATAGCTAGTATCTGTCTCATCTCCTTGTCACTATAAGGTTTGGTTGATATGATCACAAGCCTGTCCAACAGGTCTAGGGGGATACCATGGGGACTGTTGTAGTTGGTGCCTCGTATCCTATAGCAACAACATCACCACGGCAACCATAGAGGCTGCTCTCTCACTTAGTGATGCCACGGTTGGTAGCCATGATTAGTACAGGGGCAGTGTCACCCTCCAAGGCTCGGTTAATGAATGAGAAACACTCAATATCCAACATGTGTACCTCATCAATGAACAGTACCTGTAGTAATATAATGTGCCACAATGAGTATCTGTATGTGGACAATAAGTGAGTAGTCAATACATACGCCTCCTGATTAATGATAGTAATACATTAAAGCTGTGATAACCTACAGACTCAGTGATTTCTCCATAAAATAGTTTTCCATTATCAACAGGGTTTAGTTGGAGAGTCTGAGAGTATTTCATGAGATTGAGTTTGGTGATATACTTCATACGCAGTAAAATGTAAGGTCAATTACTAGAGGGTAAAATGCCTACTTTGCCTCTCCCTAGAAAAAGTCCTGTTGCTAACAGACCCACAAATTAGGTGTATGGTCTAGTTTACCAATGGGAGCTCCCTGGTGATCTGTACCAGTTATCCGTCCTGTCAATTAGAGAATGTTTTGCTATACTCAGTGTGTGTTCTATTAGAGTATTTGTCCTCATTGTGTGTTCTATTATGAACATCTCTGTAGAAACACAAATCGTAGACAACAGCTGAACACTTTTGTCATAAGACCATTTAAAGGTTTACTCTATGTGTAAGGTGTTGCCAAAGGGTTAGTGATGTGTGATATATCGAAAAAATATCGATTTCACGATAATTTTGTTGATATCGTTATCGTATCAATTTTCGATACTGCTTTAGCAGATTTCGATATTTATAATATTTTGCGATAATTATCGAAATATCAAAGAATATTTCGATAAATCTACAGCATTAGTGTGTGATTGCACAATCATGCTAGAAATGAAGGTTGGTTCTGTACTATCTAGCCACTTTAAAAACCTGTCTACCAGTTTTCTAGGCTTATTATTAGTTTTATGCAATAGTTTGTGTGTAAATTGTATTTCAAGCATATTAAAAATATCGGCCGCCCACGCATTACACCACCCACACAATTAAAAATTATCAAAAATCGTATCGAAATTTCGATATTTACCCCAATATCACATATCGAAATAAAAATCCTGATATCGCACACCACTACAAAGGGTTAGGGTTTTGTTTAGGGATCTTAACTAAGTGTCTGGATTATGTAGGTGTCAAGTGCCTGTAATGACACTCTTACCCCTGGAACTATCTCAGCTTTCCCCTCTTCCCTCCACTCAGCTACTTTAGCATTAATCTGATCCCTCACTTCACCTTTGATCTCTCCAGTATCACCTGATACAACATTACATCATACAACAGTCACCATGACAACTCACCAGAAAATAGAGCTAGGAAGCCTTGTGTTCGACTGTTGATGACATCAATCTCATGAAGGCTAACTGTGTGAACAACTTCCTTTCTCTTCTGAAGTTCACCCTCAGGACATTGAACAAATTTGGTCTGGTAAAATCATAACAGATTGACACATTTCACTAGTCATGATCACTTGTATGGTTTCTGTTAATCACTTCAAATTTAAAATTTAAGCTAAACAATTTTTGAAATTTATATCTTTCAAATAAGTGCAATAACACTCCTACTATTATACTGTACATACAGTGATAGATATTAGCAAGAGTACATAATAAAGAGGTTATTATGTACTCTTGATATTAGTACAACACTAACTTATTGGAAACAGTTTTTGTGGACCCAATGTACATTGCACTTATGATGTAGGCACTCTTGAAACAGTTTGCAGTATTTGTACAAGGAAAATAATTACTTTTCAAGCCATCTGAGGACCCGAAAATTGATGAGTTATCAACTTAGTTATATTATAACCTGTTGTACATACTAGCCTACATCTGTTGTACATACTAGCCTACATCTGTTGTACATACTAGCCTATATCTGTTGTACATACTAGCCTACACCTGCTGTACATACTAGCCTACACCTGTTGTACATACTAGCCTACACCTGTTGTACATACTAGCCTACACCTGTTGTACATACTAGCCTACACCTGTTGTACATACTAGCCTACACCTGTTGTACATACTAGCCTACACCTGTTGTACATACTAGCCTACATCTGTTGTACATACTAGCCTACACCTGTTGTACATACTAGCCTACACCTGTTGTACATACTAGCCTAAACCTGTTGTACATACTAGCCTACACCTGTTGTACATACTAGCCTACACCTGTTGTACATACTAGCCTACACCTGTTGTACATACTAGCCTACACCTGTTGTACATACTAGCCTACACCTGTAGTTTTTGTATGAAAGTTTTACTTTTTCACGTTCTGAAAAAGTATGCATTTTTCTTTCTGTTCTTTTTCAGTGAAGCCAGTAAAATAAAATGAAGGGCTCTTGTCAAAAAAAGAGCAATATAGCGCTTTTAATATACCTAGAGAAAATGGTAATTGAAGTTATATAGACTAAATATACCTCAAATAAGCACCTTTAAAATTTAAAGCACTGATTATAAGCACTCATAAATAAAATCTTTGTGGAACTGCTGTTTAAAATCATCATCGACAGAGTGATTCTAAACTCCTGTTTGCAGAAGTGGTATTGATACATGGTAATCACTTGGCCTGTGCCATACCTTTGTAGCTCGCTTGTGCTGAAGTGTTGGTGAATTTTGTTGCAGCATTGAATACTCCAGCCTATAGGAAATACCCTGTACTATTATATGGATTCTGCTATAAAGGCATTTAATTGACTCTTTTGACTGGAGCATACCACAGATACCACTGAGGCAGATAATACCTTAGTTGTAAAAATCATTCGGCAATTATTAGAATTTGACTACCACTTGATGCTCAAAAATGATGTTGAAGCCCTTATGTTCAAAATCAAATGTGACACCAATCAAGCGTGGCCACTATTGAGGTGCGGCGTTTACTTGTCAAGTTATTTAAAACCCACTCAATGCCACAACAGCCATATGGAAGAATCAATCATAAATGCATGTAGCATCACTTTCTGAGCACTCTGTAGCTTCTGTCAAATGTTTTAGTAGCGCCTGTGCTTACCTGTAACAGTCATACTCTTAGTAGCGCCTGTGCTTACCTGTAACAGTCATACTCTTAGTAGCGCCTGTGCTTACCTGTAACAGTCATGCTCTTAGTAACGCCTGTGCTTACCTGTAACAGTCATGCTCTTAGTAACGCCTGTGCTTACCTGTAACAGCCATGCTCTTAGTAACGCCTGTGCTTACCTGTAACAGTCATGCTCTTAGTAACGCCTGTGCTTACCTGTAACAGTCATGCTCTTAGTAACGCCTGTGCTTACCTGTAACAGTCATGCTCTTAGTAGCGCCTGTGCTTACCTGTAACAGTCATGCTCTTAGTAACGCCTGTGCTTACCTATAACAGTCATGCTCTTAGTAATGCCTGTGTTTACCTGTAACAGTCATGCTCTTAGTAACGCCTGTGCTTACCTGTAACAGTCATGCTCTTAGAAACGCCTGTGCTTACCTGTAACAGTCACGCTCTTAGAAACGCCTGTGCTTACCTGTAACAGTCATGCTCTTAGTAATGCCTGTGCTTACCTGTAACAGTCATGCTCTTAGTAACGCCTGTGCTTACCTGTAACAGTCATGCTCTTAGTAGCGCCTGTGCTTACCTGTAACAGTCATGCTCTTAGTAATGCCTGTGTTTACCTGTAACAGTCATGCTCTTAAGTGAATGGGAACAGGGATAACCAGTCCCTCATGCAAGATTGCTGGTAAGATGGCGTTATCACAACTTTTTGATGGTCGATAATAAGCATCGTAGATGATTCTTCAAAGTGATATTGGGACTACTAACTTGATGTATACCTCAAATCAGTGGCCTCGTGCACACTCACTGAAACGCCTGAAAACCAGACTTGAAGATAATGTGCAACTATCAACAGGTTGGCAATGTTTATTGTGTTATTATATACACAGTACTAAGTTGTGAAATTTTATGTGTGGTTTTGCCCAGGTCAATTTTGTAGTTTATAAAGTAACTAGCATTGATACCTTTCCCACGTGCAGGTCAATGTTACACAGTTTCACCTTTTCAACAATAAGCAACATTTGTACAACAATTATAATTATTACACTGGAAATGAAATGTAAAAGATTAGCAATAGTATCACAAAATACTGAAACATTTTATGCATGCAGACAGGTCTGGCAATCTGAATGTAGTGCACGAAAGAATGTGTCTGTAGCTATTATCATTATCATTATTACCACATACATGTACAGTGACAATAGCAAGAGTTCATAATATAGAAAAAATATTATGAACTCTTGACAATACTGATATGTGAAAAACAGTCAGGATATAATTATTCTTGCAGGTGACTGCCATCTGTGCACAAAGCTGTATAGTATACATATAATTTCTGGCTGTTAGCTATATTGGAGAACTTCAGTGCTGGAATATGGATCATGTATCATATCGTGTTGAGATTTTATTGATGTATTGATACGAAATCAAACTATATTGCGTATCATGATTTATAGACCCTTTGCAGGTGAGCTGCTGCCATAGCAACATCTGCCATATTAGAGAGTACAACCTGTTTTGTAACCTTGATAGTGTTGCTTTCTATATATAACAGTAAAACAATACCCAAGAAGTAGAGCTACTTCCTGTGCATTCTACGGCAAAGGTTGACCAGGTTAAACCTATGCTCTCTCGTACGCTATCAGGGTTGTACTCTAAGATGTATAGCATTGCATGTCGATAGTGCTTTAAAGTACATGATCCTTATGCCATTTCACACATGCAGTTTCAGTTTCTACATGATGTTTACCTTACTGTCAACAAAGAAAACTGAGCTTGGGCATAATTTAAAGCAACACAATTTGCAATTAATAGTTACTGCATGGCAAACAAAGGTTCAGAACTTGTCCCATGCTATGCACTTTCAGTTCTGGTGTTATATAGTGACACATATACCTCTTGCCATACAAAAAACCAGTTTTAAAACACATACAGTGTAATTGACCATTAAGGTAATGTATGATCCTGATGTAAGCAGGATTAGTGAAACAGTTGTGCCAGCAGTTCCTCAGTGTAAACTACAGTATCTGCATGGTTCCAGTAATATCATTTTTCAGATGCACAGTAGTATCTGTTCAATCATGCAAACTTCCTATTTACTACAGCAGTAATGAGGTAAATCTGAAAAAACAGTTTTGCATGTCAGTGCACACCCATGTGCTTAAAACAAAGATGTAGATATTCTGGATACTGGTGAAAGATGATTTTACCTACTCTAATACAACACACTGGACCAACACACAGATGAACAAATATGTTGGCAATTCACCTGCCCTACCCCAAAAGTGTTATAAGAGTCCCTCCCTATGACATGAGGCAGTTAAGTGCCAGTGTTGAAAAACTAAGCACAAGAGTTTGTAGATGAAGACTTAACAAAAAGGTGAATCAAAAAGGTCCCAAAAGTGAAAAAAAAGTTATGACTTAGGAGGCCAGGTTGGTTATAATAACTTGGGGTGCGCAAATCACCACAGTTCTTTATCTGTGGTTTTGTACAGGGAATTTACTGCTGATTGCAAGAATCGCATGACACATGCGTGTATGCGCACACAAGAATTGAAATGTTTTGTTTCATGGAACAAGTTGCTTACGTTGGGAATCTTAGTCCCTGACATCAGCAACCTGTTCCGTGAAAAAATGTTTTTAAATCTTGTGTGTGCACACACGCATGCGCCACGTAATTTTTAAAGATTCATACAATCAGCAGTAGCACTTCTTGCAATTTGGTGTAAAATGCGTAGTGTGATTGTGCATGTGTGTCTGCAGTATTTCGCTATTCTCGAAGTGAAATTACCTATGCTACCACCCTGTTCAATAAAATTTGTCACGTGTACAGCAGTCTGAGGCACGATATGGGTATCCACCACCATTGTGGCACCACATAAATCGCTTATAAAAACATGCAGTGTACAGATTCACACTTACGAAATTGCAAAAGTGTTAAATTCCCTGAAAGGTTTTGATAGGAATGTAGCTCAACTTTTCAGTAATCCTTCCCTACACCAGTGCCTTCATCGCCCTATAAAGAACAAACAAAAGCAAGCATTGATTTGATACTTGAATTGCCAGATGATGGGCGTTTAATTTCGCTAAAGTCCCGCGCCGATATGTGCTTTGCATGCCAAGATACGATGAGCTAAAAGTTGTGTTTTAAAAAGGTGTACACAAAAAAGGTACTGAGTAGAAAGAAAAAAAATCTGCCAACACATGGATTCGAACCCAAGATCTCTTACACGCTAGTCAGGTATTCTACCACTTGAACAGTATGTGGTGTGGTTTTCAGATGAATGTTGCTCAAGTTTTTTCTACACCTTGGCCTTCTACTTGCTGTAGAGTATGAACGGAAGCACACGTGAACTCATGATGACAATCTTAAGAGTAGTTGGATGATGAGTGCTTCATTGTCAGCGCAGATTGTGTCGATTTGCACCAAGTTTGGTGAGCAAGCGGCGTGACGGACAGACTGCTTTTCAGCTTTATATAGATATAATGGCTTTTTGGTTGCCGTTGTGTAAATAACAACTCAATAATTGAATTCCTTGTTCTATAGCAAGTAATTTGATACCACACAAAAACATCCAAGCTCTGAAAAAATGGTGTGGCCTTAAAATCCCTGGGTGAAAAAGTTGTGAAATCAAAGGTTATACAGGCCATACTGGCAGTTAGACACTCTCCCCCACACAAATATTATGAATGAACTCTTGCTAATGGGTCATTCCATGCACAATCACCAAAGAATTGTAATGACCCCCCTCGGATTTTGATGAAATTTGGTGTGTATGTAGTACTTATGGTACTTATTCACCATACCAATTTTTAGCCCCCTGCACCACATGGTTTCTGATTTATGACCACAAAAATTTTGAATATTTTATGAAAAGTTGGTACGACTTGCATTACAAAATCAACTGTAGCTCACCACTGTATTAATATTTTGAAATAAAATTTTCGGTGAATAAAGATAATTAATTGATCAATTTAAAAATCCATAAATTATGGGATAGCAGCTTAATTAAACTTTTCAAAAGTTGCATAAGAAACTTTGATCCTACATATTTCAAAAAGTGCTGCTTCAAATTCTTTGAATTTTTTACTGAATGATTATTGTGTCATGGTCTATTGTTGATAAAATTTTTGTGGTGGGGTCACAATGGGTTCAGGAGATATAATTAAAAATGTTGTAGCTTATAGTGAAGTATTGTAATCTATTATTGCTGTAAGGGAGTGTACACCAGTATTAACCATTCCTAATAAGGTCATTTCAGATCTGACTTACATAATGAAGATTTTGAAATGCAGTGTAACCTGTATTAGTGACCACCTGTATTGAAAACCACCTTAGTTAATAAAGTTTAACTCTACAGTGTTCTCATGGACCCAGTTTGTATAGATGGACATACTCAGACCTTAATTGCATACTTGTAGCTGGCTAATAAAATTCCAGTCATACAAGACATTGTTCAAATTGCAATGACATGCATTGCAAAGATTCTTCAGTGAGCAAACAACTTTCTACCAGGTATAACATATTCAGTTGCTAACTAGATATTGGAAGTGTGCAGTGACTACTCCTATTGTCTCCATGGCTCAGTCCTGTTGCAATCCATTTGATATACCAGGCCATACTTGGAGTAGCCGTAAGAAGAATCTCAGACCTGTTTCAGCCTGGATGTGTGAAAGAGCTCCAAATATTACTATTGATATGAAGATTTGTGACACATGCAGAAAGAAACTAAGTAAGGAGTCACCTTGGCTAGATGTCACTGAGTCTGCTGCTTCTGAGCTTAATCCTTCTAGCTCACAAGCAACACAATCTGATTCTCTGTTCTTTTATAGTTCAGAAGCAGTATCTTCACTTAATGTATGTCTAGCAGAGATTGGTGAGACGCCATTTTCTCAGTGTAAAAGCCGTTCAAAGGTTTACTGTGGACAGAAGGTTAAGAAGACTACTGAAGCCTTGCAGCGAACAGTTATCCCAATGGCACCTATGGATGATGGAACTGAGATGATCCAACAACTAAAGGAGAAGTTATGGGAAACAAATAGAAGAAGTGAGCAAGTTCAAGTACTAACAGTTTTACCAAAGAGTTGGACAGTGAAAAAAATACAGCAAGAGTTTGGTGTCTCGGAGTATTTAGCACGACAATCAAAGAAGCTGGTAGAGGAACGAGGCATTCTTTCTCTTCCTGGTCCATCACGCAGACCTTCACTTTCACCAGAAACATTTACCACTGTTTGCAATTTCTATGAATCTGATGAGATTAGTCGTGTTATGCCTGGAAAGAAGGATTTCGTGTCAGTGAAGAAGGAGGGAAAATGTGAGCATTTTCAAAAGCGACTGGTCCTGAGTGATTTAAAACAGGTGTACCGTGAGTTCAAAGAGAAATTCCCAAATTACAAAATTGGGTTTTCAAAGTTTGCTGAGCTGAGACCAAAACATTGTGTATTAGCAGGAGCAAGTGGTACTCACTCAGTTTGTGTGTGTACAATACATCAGAATGTGAAGTTGATGTCATTGGTCCAGGAGATGCAGATACCTGAGCTACCAACGTATCACCACTGTTTGGGGAAGACAATGTGTAACCCCCCACATCCTAGGTGCTATTTAGGAGAATGTGATGCCTGTCCCAAGATTGAAATTTTGAAGGAAGACCTACTTAATCACTTTGATGAGATCGATGTTGAACAGATTGTTTATAAGCAGTGGGTGTCCACCGATCGATCTACACTAGAGACGTTTTGTTCCCCTATTGAGGAATTTGCTGATACCTTTTGTAAGAAGATAGAGCTCTTGCGTCCCCATTCATTTATTGCCTCAGAACAGGCATCATTCTATGCAAACTGTAAGACAACTTTGAAGATGGGAGAGTTCCTAGTCACTGTAGATTTTTCAGAGAATTATTCTTTTATTTTACAAGATGCTGCCCAAGGGTTTCATTGGAACAATTCCTCAGCAACCCTACATCCCTTTGTCGCCTACTACCTGGATTCTGAAGAACTACGCCACTTGAGTTATGTGGTGATTTCTGACTGTCTCCACCATGATACTGTTGCTGTCCACCTATTCCAAAGATCTTTCATCACCTTTCTGAAACAGTTCCTGCCGGCAAGATTGCACCCTTGTAAAATTATCTATTTCTCTGATGGTGCTGCACCACAGTACAAAAATAGGAAGAATTTCCTAAACTTATGTCACCACAAAGATGATTTTGGAGTTGAAGCTGAATGGCATTTTTCAGCCACTTCACATGGAAAAGGAGCATGTGATGGTCTAGGTGGAACAGTCAAACGACTTGCTGCTCGTGCCAGCTTACAAAGGCCATACAATGATCAGCTCATGACAGCACGTCAGTTGTTTGATTGGGCATGTAGCAACATTTCTGCTGCTCACTTTGGTTATTGTAGCAATGAAGATTACAGGAAAGAATTGAGTAGTTTGGAAGGTCGCTTTCAATTGTCACGGACAATTCCTGGTACAAGAAAACTACACTGTTTTGTGCCAGTTTCAGACAGTACAGTGGAAGTAAAGTTTTACTCTTCATCTCATACTTCCAGGAAAGAGAGAGTGGCTCTAGGAAAGAATGAAATTCCACCTGAATCAATTGCTGGATTTGTCACATGTTTACATGAAGGGAATTGGTGGTTCGCTTGTGTGCTTAAAGTTTGCTGTGATACAAACAAAGTACAACTGACGTTTCTGCATCCACATGGTCCATCAAACTCATTCAAGTACTCAGAGCCACAGAATATCCACACTATACCAATGGATCATATTCTAACTCTTGTAGACCCAAGGACGAGAAGTGGTCGTGTGTACTCTTTGACAAAGAAAGAAATGACTCTTGCTACAAAATTGCTTCACACTATATCATCACAGTTATAAAATAGTACTAGCTACATGCCTGTTTCACAAGTTGCTTATGCACACATTTAACTTGAAGTGAATTAAAGTGTCCTCTGTGTATGTACAAATCAGCATTATAAGTTGTCCAATGTTATCTGCTATAATTCTGTGCATGCTGCTAAATAATAGCACCTATCTTGTAATTCCATAGAGAGTTCAAATGGTCTTGATTTCATAATTAGAGGATGTGTCTGGTTGTTAACCGAAGACTATTAATATGCATTAAACTTTCGTAAACTAAGGATGGTTTTTCAATACAGGTGGTCACTAATACAGGTTACACTGCATTTCAAAATCTTCATTATGTAAGACAGATCTGAAATGACCTTATTAGGAATGGTTAATACTGGTGTACACTCCCTTAAAGCAATAATAGACTACAATACTTCACTATAAGCTACAACATTTTTAATTATATCTCCTGAACCCATTGTGACCCCACCACAAAAATTTTATCAACAATAGACCATGACACAATAATCATTCAGTAAAAAATTCAAAGAATTTGAAGCAGCACTTTTTGAAATATGTAGGATCAAAGTTTCTTATGCAACTTTTGAAAAGTTTAATTAAGCTGCTATCCCATAATTTATGGATTTTTAAATTGATCAATTAATTATCTTTATTCACCGAAAATTTTATTTCAAAATATTAATACAGTGGTGAGCTACAGTTGATTTTGTAATGCAAGTCGTACCAACTTTTCATAAAATATTCAAAATTTTTGTGGTCATAAATCAGAAACCATGTGGTGCAGGGGGCTAAAAATTGGTATGGTGAATAAGTACCATAAGTACTACATACACACCAAATTTCATCAAAATCCGAGGGGGGTCATTACAATTCTTTGGTGATTGTGCATGGAATGACCCTAATAGAATGCACATTTTTAAAAACAATCTAGTACTTCTATTGGTAGGTCTATGAAATTACAAACGCTTATTTATAAACTAGAATTTTCATTTATAAAGCAGAAATTAAGTGAGGTGATCAGCCAAGATAGCAGTTTAAGGGTGCAGGTGTTAGGTATGGAGGTCAAACTCTGATAAGTTTTTTTCCCGATATTTTGTGCATTTTTTAACTCGTGGTGACTGCTCTATTAGAGTATCATGATCCCACAATTTTATATTTGTTGCTTTATTGCTATTCAAACCATCAAAAGGCACTGCTATGATGATCAGCCTGTGTACACAACAATTTTCATACTCGCTTTATCCTGTAGCTATGACAGAAGTTTGATCTATTTTTACATGAATAAATGCTCATAACTCCTTGGATATTCATCAGATTCACAGCAAAATTGGTATGTGAATTCACCTTATATGCTCTTCAGTTGTGCCAAAGATCAAGCCAATTGAGTTACACATTTAACAATTTTTGTGAAAATAAATCGAAGCCCCCGTAGCCCCCCCTGCAGCTTAAGAAGAGAAACAAAGAAATTAAAATCAAAACTTTGAATGTCCATATCTCACAAATGGCTGGTGTGAATTAATCAAATTTGCTGTGTGGCATACTCTACCTGGCGGACAGCTATAATGCAAAAATGATATGCTTTGGAGAAGACACCATGGAGCTATGCACACATGAAAATGCTATTTTCCTTTTTCCTGTCAATATACTCATGGTGTGGTACACTGGCTTTCTTGGCCGCACAACACACTACCGCGTGTCTTGATATAGTTTTATTGTACGGTTTATAAGTTATAACAGTTTATAAGCAGTAGATTGGAGCCTCTACAAATTTGGCAGTGATGGGGATATTATCAGTGATAATGCACTGTGTCTTCACTTTAACAAATTCATGACTTAGTAATTTTGCAGTGGTATCGTTTTGCCTATTCCACTAGTGTGTGTGAAACTAACCACGCAGATTAGAGTTGCTAAGATGATTTATTAGATTAAGAACAACAGACCATCCATTGGTGTCATACCAACAATCTTGTTTTCCTTCTGTATTGATCCTAAATGCGTGTCATTATTTAGAAACAATGCTACCATAATATTAAAAGATGTAAAAAATTTCGCATTCTGCTGTTAGTACAAAATTTCAAAAGATAAAAGATCCTTGAGGTTTTAAAATGACGAAGATTCTTGTGGTTGGTCTATAACTGAAGAAACATGATGAGACTCAATAACTGTAACACAATGTGTCACTTGTTTTCTACAGACAAGCTGGGATTACAGCTTAGGGGTAACTACACAATAAGCACTCTCTGCGGTCGATGAAGCAGTTGGCTGGCTGAGAGTGTACTTTATGAAATTTAAAGTACACTTTTTCCTTTGACCTCGCCCACGTAAAGTTCTATAAGTAGTTGTAATAGTTGTTTGTAATTGTAATAGTTATTGTATTTATATATATATATATACCGTATTTCAGTGAAAAAAACCATGAAATCCATACCAGTACACGTAGCACTAGTAGCTAATAAGCATCAGCCTTAAACTAGACTTGTTCAACCTGCCATTTTCACAAACATGTGCAAATACTTTTATACGGAAAGCGCCTATACCAGTAGTAGGCTAATCGCCATCCAAGAAACAATCTACTAAACTTACTGGTTAAAACAACCGAGCTGTATCCAGACAGTAAAACAGAATCTTCGAGTGAGAAAGAGTGTTTCAAAACTTCAGGCGCGAAACGCGGATAGTCACGTACTTTTGTATGGACACTATACGTGTGCTTCCAATCCAGGTAGGGGTATCTATTATCTATGGTCACACGTTTAGAGGTTTGTTTAAGCATAGATAGTATATACTATGTACTCGGGATTGCGTACCGCTGGTTATCAAAGGAACGATCACCGTTGTACTCGTTAAAACTTTTCCTTTGTAGTGTACCGCGCAAGTGTTTTTCATATCATAAAAACACAAAAGAATACAAGTGAGTGTTGTACTAGGCGGCATAGTACTGGAGCTCAACAGCATCATATCTGCTACCCTCTACAGTTCCAATGGCCAGAGAACAGATCCTGATCGGCTAAGTGTCAAAGCCAGAAAATCGGCATGAGCTGAGTGGTAAAATAGTGGTATCCACTTCGTGTTGTTGGAAGGTGTTTGGGGATCTCAGCTCTTGTTAAATAGCTAAATATGTCACTTACTATGATGCTGTTGGTTGAGTGGACACAGACGAATTGTTTAAGATAGGCATGACGATTGTAGCTTGGTTGTTTTTTGAGTCGTTATTCGATGAAATATGGTGGCGAGTTTGAGGCTTGTAAAATCACTTGCACGATGCTTATGCTGTATTTCAAGCATTTTCCTGGTAATTCAGTCTATTGAGAAGTGCTCGAGTGTATCCTTTCACTGTTTACATAACATTGAAGAGGTTAAATCTTCTGTATTAGTAAAATCGCCAGGAGGTGGCCAGTTTTACGGGAAACGTTTACGATTACTAACAGAAGACTGTATATTGTACAACGCGGATAGCAGTGTTGATAAGTGTTAATGAAGTCGGTACGCAATCCTGGGTACGTAGTATATAATATCTATGGTTTAAGGCTGTTGTTATGTGATTTAGTGAGTTTCTATGGCAAAAAAAAAAAAACGTTTTCAGGGAAGTT
Organism: Dysidea avara; assembly: GCF_963678975.1. Lineage (NCBI taxonomy): Eukaryota > Metazoa > Porifera > Demospongiae > Dictyoceratida > Dysideidae > Dysidea > Dysidea avara. The sequence goes on along the minus strand of NC_089274.1, from coordinate 206,750 downwards.
CTTTCCGGTCCATTTGTGAGTCCGTTTTCCCAGTCCGTTCCGTGTTTTAGTCATTTCCAACAGGGTGGGAGGTGGGGCCCTGGAAGGCGGGCAAGATGGTGTTGAAAAATTGAAAAGGAACATGTTGGGATGAATTAGGCCAAGTTATGGGCCATTCAGGGCTCAGAACTGGCTAAAATGAAAGGAAATTTACAGCACAGGTCATTGTCCAACACCACGGAGTTGTACAGCCACACACAGCCATCTCCTGGTTGGCCAGGGCTCCATCAAGACCCCAGACCACCTGCATGGCTTGCCACTGTGCTTTAAAAAAGCAGCCAGCAAAAGCAGACCACTTTACTCTGGTCGACTGTGACAGTGAAATTTGATAGTGCATTCATTAAGCTTTGTGTTTGTGTGAAAAAATCAAACTTCCTGTCTTGGGTGATAAGACCGGTTTTCGCAGATCCAGTCACAAATCTCCATGATCCCTAATATACAGTACTACCGTGCTGTATGATGATAACACTTCAGTACTATTGCTGCGCTAAACAAGACTTCTCTATGTAATATACAGTAATCCAACATCCTTACTAGTCACCAACCAGTGTCAAATCATGCTGTGTACCACTTTGACACCTCAGTGGATTGGTGCATATGAAAGGAACTGTTACTTTAGTTATGAATAACCAGGGGGTCACAATAACCAGGGGGTCACAATAACCAGGGGGTCAAGCCTGTACAATTAGAAGAAGAATATGTAATTGGGCACCTTAAGTATATTTTTTAATGCATGGGTGAACAAATTACAGAACGTGCTCTAAACCAAGCAAGGGATACATACTTTCACCAACTGTGTTATGGAAGTAATACAACTATTTGTACTTGTTTGTTTATACTGCAGAACAACAACTGTTTTTGGGTGTGAAGTCCATGATAGAGCGGTGATTTTCAAAAACGCGCCGCCAAAAACCAGACTAATGGATTACTGAATCCCTATAATTTTACGAAGTGGGTATTTAGCCAGTCACCGGTCATGGCGCAAATATTTATTTAGCAGGTTGTTTGTTGTATAAACATTAGGAAGTGTCACCTATAACTCTAGTATCAAAACATACTAATTGTATGAAGGTAAGTTTTTTGGTGAGTTTGAGGCAAGCTAGGGTTGGAGCGAGCAAAGCGAGCGTCCCGACAAAGCTGGGCCAACCCTAGCTTGCCTCAAACTCACCCAATAACTTATTTTCATACAGACAGTGAAAGTTTAACAGGCAAACGTCCAGTTAGCATTAGGGTTGGGTTTGACCTTGGTTTCTTTTTCACTGGTATGGGTTAGACTATATATTTGTAACATTTAACTAGTACAAAAACAAGATGAGTAGCCAGCAAGCACCGGTAGTACAGTGGTAGAGCGTGGGTACTCCAAACCTGGATGTGTGGGTTCGAGCCTAGGTCACATCACACTATTTTTCTTCGTTTCTTATACCTTTTTGTGTCACAAATTTTTCTAAGTTTTTTTTTAAAAAGAAGAAGCAATGACTGGCTAAATATCAACAGCCATAATTTTAACACGATTAACTAAGCAACTAAAATATCTAGGTACTGTGGAAGCGATATTTTAAGTTACTGTTTGTGAAGATGTTTTATTAAACTTTTAGTAGTTTCTTCGAGTGAAACAAGTTCTTTGAAGGCTTGTATCTCTGTCACTGGGAAGAAATACGCCAAAAACATTTCCACAGGACCTAATGTACAGTATCATCATGCCCCAGGACTGCCCATAGAGCCTACAACTTTTGCTGCATTTGGCGATGGAAAACATGGTAGTGGCAGCTGGAGCTGAGTGATGTACGGGGCTGGCTTACCTGTCTTGCTACAACAACTTGTAGTTAGGGTTGGCAATGAAAAAATCAACCTCTATAGTTTCTTCTCCAACTCTGGGTGATCAATCCTACCCAAGTCTACATCAATATCGTAGGGTAATAATACGGTGATTCCCCTTGCTGTTTCTGTAGCGCATTTTAAATTTTCGAGATTTTTCAGGTTTTTAAATAAAAATGGGCAGCAGCATCAATGATGCTGTTTAGCACACTTCAGTGTTTCCATGAATGGTATATTACGTGGTGGTCATCATACTATCGAAAATGGATACATATACAGATGCTGCGAGTTTCTAATCATAGCATGAGCGAAAGCATCAGCTTGTGTTGGCACGTAAACACTGTAAAGCTCCACTTAATAAGGTCCAAAAAGGTGTCTGGGAGTTAGTAAAACAACCTTGGACTTTGTTATGTGAGTTTCAGTGGGTTGATTTTTCATTGCAGACCCATCAAGCGCCGTTTTAGTGAAAATTGAAGTACAGCGAATTACCAAGTGTATTTTGTAGAGCATGTCACTCAATAACCCAGACAAGTACTGGACAACATTCTAGATGTTCCTGCCCATTTTTGTGAATATGAGCCGAAATCCGTCAAAATTTACGACACGGCTATATCCCATACAAAAGGTATTTGGTCTCTACCGAACCCACCGTTTAAAACTAGACCATTGGTAGACTCCATCTCCTAAGTAACAAGTTAATCCAAAGGGGGTCGATTTTTTTCATTGCCAACCCTATTGCAGTGTTCCACCTGCCTCAAACTACACTGTAGAGACATAAAAACATTAAATATGAAGGGCTTTGTGTTCACTTTAAACCTTTCACGCTGCTAGACTCAGTAGGCTGGTTTTATGGCCTTCTCAAAAAGTATCAATAGACATTCAAAATTTTGAATGATTGTCCGTGACTATACCGTAACCTTAAGTTGCTAAACTACTTCTGATGCTGATACCGCCCCTTGTGATCATAAGACCAACCCATACAGCTGAGACGGAAAAGCAGATGGTTGCTAGCATATATATATATAGGGTACCTCATGAGTTGAGGAGCTCCTTAGTTGGAGAGTGTTAACGAATTGTTGTAGTTGGAGGAGCTGGTAAAGGAATTTTGTGGTTTGTTTGCTCTCAGTAGTGCAGAATTAGGCTGGTAGAACACCATATTAGCACAGGTGAACACCAGCCCATCAAGCAGTCACCAAGGAGAGTACCACACTTCCTGAATTCAAAGAGGTGTGTCACGTGCAGGAGATGCTGGACAACCATGTCATGTGTTAGTTGGGAAGAAGGACAGCACGACATGATTTTGTGTTGAAATATCGGAAAAGTGTACACCCTCCTCTGGATTGATTATTTGGTGTATCTCATTGCAAGATATAACTTTAGACCTCAGGTGGTGATTATAACAGTCGGTGATTGGCCATTTACTGACCAGTTAGGAAGATTGCTGCCTAATGGTCAAGTCAGGGAAGGTTGGGTGTAGGCTGTGGTTCTCACCTACGCACCCTGTACACCATTGTTTACCAAGTGGGTGGGCAAAACCAGTTTAAAGTAATTGGCTGACCTAGACAACACCAGTTAATAACTGGTATTTGGCATAATGGTTCACAGCAGTGATATGAATGATGATGTACTTGGTGGGAAAATCCCTATGAATAAAATAATTGTGTTAATATACCAATGTAGGGATGCTCCCACCTAGCTATGTTGTAACCCCATCATTGTTTCATTGCTTGAATGATTCAAGCAATGAAACCATCTGCACCTCCCTTGTTTCCCTACTTTTTTTTTCTATGATCTTTAATTTTCCTTATACTTATAGACAGTTTTCCCAGGCTAGGTCACATATTTAGAAGTAGGGAAACAAGGGAGGTGCAGATGGTTTGTGTGGGGGAGGCAAATAAACTTTTGCCCACATTCCATGCCCACTGCTGGAATATTGGTTCTCAGATCGCTTCGTGGACTCAACGATGAAACAAACACCAATTTAGTCAAATTCTTAGTGTAATAGAGGACTGAATCTAAATTACAAACTGTTTTACAAAAGTTTAACAATTCCATGAGCTGAGGATCCTTGTTCCCCTAGTACAGAGCTCTTAAGTGTTGGTAAAGGAAGAAATATGGTTCATTACAGATTTGTGAAATGGTAGGATTGTCAAGATAGGCTTTCAGCAATGTTTCAAATAACGTTAATAGTACAATTTTTGCCTCAGCCTGCTCACAGGTGACTGGCACTATTATGTAGTGGTGTGCGATATATCGAAAAAATATCGATATCGAGATAATTTGTCAATATCGGTATTGTATTGATTTCTATACCACTTGTAGATTTTGATATTATCTAAAAGTTTCGATAATTATCGAAATATCGAAGAATGTTTCGATAAATCAACAGTATTTAGTGTGATCGCGCAATCACGCTAGAAATGAAGGTTGGTTCTGTACAATCTAGCCACTTTAAAAGCTTGTCTACCAGTTTTCTAGGCTTAATATTGGTTCTATGCAATAGTTTTGCAGTGTAAATTGTATATTTATAAATATCAGCCACCCACGCAATTAAAAATTATCGAAATTTTGATATTTACCCTATTATCGTATCGAAATGAAAATCCTGATATCGCACACCACTACTATGCACAAAACAATTTTGTGATGTAATCTAATTGCATTCCAGTGTGTTCATGGAAAGTGATCAAATGGTTTATTTGTTACCAGTAAGAAACGTGTGACAGTAAAGAAAGTGCTGAACACAGCAGTCAGTGGTAAAACATTTATTTGTTGTAACTGTTTTGGCTTGTTTGTCTGCGAAAGTATGGTGCAGCAATAATCAATGTAATTGAGGTGTAATTAAAAGAAAAGTTTACCTGTGGTCCCATGGCATCATAATCTCTTGCTCTAGTAAAGGACCTTCCAAGTCTAGTGATCTTACCTGTAGCCTTATCTATTGTGATCACGTCACTATAACAATTAACAACTAGTAACTATGGTAACACAGGGCACTTATCCCTCACCCAGTCTGCACTTTCTCTTTAGTTAATGATTCTATCATTTTGGTGCCCAGGTCATACACTGTTTCCATTTCTGTTGTCTTAAGAGTCAACTTTCCCACCTTGTTACCCTGGTGATAACCATGACTACAGTAACCATGACAATACTAGCACTACTCACAGCTCCAGTAACAGGTCGGTCAATTTGTAGCTCGACGACCTCCCCTTCTATGATCTCCGTCTCCTCCCTAGCAACATAATTGTGATATGTTACTTCAGCCATTGACAGGCTATATAATATGACCCCTAATTAAATTTTAACTTCTTATACACCAGTTTGACTCTAGTCTAGATATGACTAAAATGTGTTGTAAGGAACTGGAAAACGGACTTGCAAATGGACTGGGGAGAATTAAAATGTCTAAAACAATGTCAAATACAACAATGACAAACCTCTGAACACCTTGAAAGAACACTTGAGCTGATATTTAAGCTCTGCATAATGTAGAAAATAGTCTTGAAATCAACTGCCCATTTACAAGTGCACTACTCACATTAGATACAATTTCAAAGCTTTTACTTGGATTTGCACAAAATTGCTGCAACTATTTTGTGCCTGCTCCTATGTAATGGATGGGCAATGCCATGCCATGTTGTCTGGCAAGGGTGGCCACTACAAATAAAATTTGTGCATGTGTTATGTTGCTCATTGTATGGACTTATAATGACAACTTTGCTCTCACTTGTGTTTTATCAAAATAACTTTTAAGTGTGGGGTTTAAGCACACTCCACTTACTTTTATGCACATGGCATCTAGGGGGTCTGGAGGCATGCTTGTATCTCTCAGAAGAATGTTTCTGGTGCATCCTGAGAAAGACATGCTGTTCCAGAAATTTTCATAGAAAAATTTCAAGACTTCTGATGCACTATTACTTAAAATTTAAGGGAGGGGAGAGAGGAGGGAGGCAAGTGTCAACACAAGAACACCGTGCAGTAATGCAATAAATAAGTTAGAAAGTAAATTTATACTTCAGGTGATATTTATTGCAACTAACCCTACTAGCTTGCAAAATTCCTACAAGGGGCACGTACATACATATATGTTCTAAAATTACAAATTTCATTAGGCCCTACCCCCAAATTTTAGCAATACCGTATACAAATTTTCAATGTACGTAATTTTCGTGGATTGACAAATTTCAGGATTTTTGCGGTTTCATTTTCGATGATCAGTTGTTTTTTCACTGAGGTTATCTATCAGAAAGCATAGAGCAATTGTGACCCAGTCTGGGAAAACCGGTCTTATCGCCCATCTGAAAGTATCGAGAAACGCCGGTTTTAAATATTCAGAGTGTTGTAGCTTACCAATGGTGGTAGCTACGCGTACCAAATTTTCACATGTTTCACAACAATTTATTACCTTCCAGATCATCCACTGAAGAAGTAGTCAAAAGCTAAGTTTCTCGCCATTTTAGATAGTTTTTAAACTGAGGTTGGCTGTATCAGGCGAGCTCCAAAAGGGGTGGAAGGCGGGGACCTGGAAGGCGGGAAAGATGCTGTCTAAAAATTGAAGAGGAACATTTGGGATGAATTAGGCCAAGTTATGGGCCATTCAGGTATCAAAACTGGCTAAAATAAAAGGAAATTCACAGCAGAGGTACTTATTCAATACCACGGAGCTGTACAGCCACATACACTCATTCCCAGGCTGACTAGAGCCCCATTAAGGCCCCACACCGCACATACGGATCGCCACTGGGCTTGGGAAAAGCAGCCAGCAAACCAGACCACTCAAGTCTAGCTGATTTTGATTATGAAATTAGATAGTTTATTCATGTAGCTTTGTGTTCTGGGTGAAAAATCAAAACTGCTGACTTGGGCGATAAGACCGGTTTTCCCAGACTGGGTCACAATTGTTAATTTTCAAGGATAAAAAATTCACAGAATACCAAGCAACCCCGAAATCCGCGAAAATTATGTCCTCAAAAATTTGTATGCATACTGTAGCATAGGTGGCGGAAGGGGGGGGCTAGGGGGCTTAGATGATATCACACCGAAATTATCTTTCTTGGAGTGGGGCTGAAAACCGTGATAAAGATTGAGATACTCTAATAGAGCAGTCACTTTAATAAAGTAGTCAGTGTGTAGCGAGCTATGTAAGGATTTTTATGTAGTTTATCAGCTAGAAATGGTAGCTGGTGAGGTGGAAAGCTTTTGTTAGTTGGTTGTGACCTTTTTTTTTTTTTTTGGTCTCACCTTACCAAACTATAGAAATAAGTCTGGGTCAGCCCAGCCCCCCCCTCATATCAACTACTTCCTCCGCCACTGTACTGTAGTTTAAATGAAAGTGACTCAAAATGCATCAAAAGCAACCCGAGAGAGTCTAAAATACAAGGTGGGAATGTTGTAACTGAGAATGTACCAGAAGCAATCTGAAATTCAAATATTTCTGGAGTGACATGTTACGCTTAAGTACTTGCTATGAAAGTCTAAAACCCAATAACGCTTGGAGCGGCATGTTATTCTCAGGTAGCTGATAATAAACCAGAGACCCCCCTATTGCTCCCCCCTACTCTTGTAAAATTTTATTTACCCCCCCCCCCCCTCGAGTCATTTCCTAGATGAAGGCCTGTACAAGAAGTGCCTCTGCAATCAGTCCAGTCAATATGGAAATTAGAGACGACTCTCATGACAACCAGTTGGACTGATGCCATCAAGCACTACCATGATTAACACTTATGTGGTAGTCACAAAGGTAAGTCCATGATGCATATACTGTAGCTGCTATAAATGTATGAGCAACATCAAACAGTGAAGAAACCAAAATTGAGGCTGGTTTTGGGTGATATATTTGGACAAGAAAGCCCAAACCTCCATGATCCCTACTATACAGTACTACTGTATGACAATAATTTCCTTACACTTGTGTGTTGACCTTTTCATCATAAGTGAAGTTCTATATGATGACACTGCATCAAGTCTATATTTTGAGCACAGACTGAGGTGTAACAGTGTGTTTACCCTAGTCACCATTACGACACTGACTGGCACTCACTTTATCCGTACACCAATGGACTGACGAAACACTTGTGTCAATGCTTCGGTCTTGCTCATTTCTGAGGAGAATACTTCACTACCAGATATTGAAGTAAAAGGTGTATCTGCCCCCAGGGCTTGTGCCATGCCTACCATACAAATGTTGCTGTTACCATAAAGATAATGGGATGGTTACCCATGGCAATGGCAGTTTTTCCAGTTCCAGGTTGCCCGGCAATAAGAACTGCTCTTCCAGCTATTTTACCTTCCTAAGAATGACATCCAAGTGATCTCACATCTAGGGTAATCCCCTAATCACCTTAATCATCTCCAATATTATACCAGCAGCTCGTCTGGCTGATGTCTGCCCCACCATACCTTGTGATACCTGTCACCATAGAAACACGAGGCATTAAATCAGGAGCTGATAGTGGGCCACACATATTGTTTAGTATGTGACCATCTCAAGTTTTAGTCATAGGTTTATTAAGGCCATTTAAACTATGTGACCATCTCAGCAAACATCCGACTTGTTCGCACAAGCGTGCGTATTGAGAAAACTGAAAAAAAATCATAAATTTATACATGCTGCAAAAAATATATGCAAGTTTTTAGGGCTAATACTATAACTTGGCTGATTTGCTAATCCATGGTGAACATTTTAAGTCAAATTGCAACATTGTAGACTAATGCAAAAGGAAGTTATGTAAGTTTATTTTCAGTATAATTGCTGTACAAATTGATTATTTTGCTTTTCCTACTGTCTAGCACTATAATTCCAAAACTACTACTCACCACAGAAGGCTGAAACTTTGGTAATCCATTCCTTAAATACTGCAGATAATGTTGAGAATTAATTTTTTTTTGGAAGTTGTGCGAACAAGTCGGGTTTTTGTTGAGATAGTGACATATACAATAAGAGACATTGTTTGATTACTTCATCAAAAGATTAATTGTACAAACACAAATCACATTCTGTTTTGTTACAACAACAAATTGATAACTAATTTGCAGCATCAGGATCTGCTGTAATCATGCTTTTCAATCTGAACATTAAAATGATCATGTCCAGGAATTAGAACATGAGAAATCTCCAGAGTATAGGATTGGAAGGTTGGCATATAAACAAAAGTACATAATAACAAAATACAAGTAGGGTTGACAAAACGGCAACATGTTGGCAGCCAAGTGTGTTTCTGAACTAGGTCTGGAGAAGATATTTACAGGTGAACAGTAGTTAAATGCATTAGAAGAAACATGAAGCTAGTGCCCAAAGTTTTTAGTGGCAATTTTTTATGTCAATTTTTCAATCTATGAAAAAGGTGGCCATGAAACAACATGGCCAATGAATTACTAACCGGTCTTGGCTCCAGTGCATCATCCAGCCCTAATCCTCTGATGTGCGAGTGGGCACCTAATGTTTGGTGGTAGCTAATGGCAACACAGAAACAGTACAAAACACTCACCAATTCGCTCAATGCGGGTTATGTCCCGTACTTCAGTCTGTACAATAGGCTGTGCACGCAAATATGACACATTAGCGAGCTAAGAAAACAGCAAACAACCTTACCGTGTTGGTGGCCATCACACGCGCCTTTCCCTATAATGTGCGCTAGTTAGAACTACCAAGGAGGCGTTAGCTAGAACTAATGCGGCTTAGGGGCGCTTATTTCCTGAACGGTGGTCTTTTGTCAATCAGGGCAGCACGCAACGCAGTAAATTCAGTTACGACTCGCTTTGCTAGTAAGTTGATTTGTGTGTGTAGTGTGGTAGAATACATTACTGTAAAGTGTTAGGTCTCCTGTACCATGTGTGCTGACCACCCTGTGTCAAGTCTGATATCTGCTCCCAGTCGCGCCTCTAGCCCGTCTCTGTTGTCACAAACGCTCTTAACAGTTAGTTTTAATTACTTAACAATCAAATTCAAACAATATTGACTTCAAAAACATAGCCTAATACAATTACTAAGTTCAGCATAAAAGTGTCAAAGCTACAACGTGGTGGATCACGTGTCACTGCTCTTCAGATCACGTGCCTTACAGCCCCCCCCCCCCCCCCCCCCCCCCCCCCCTTGTTGAAAAGCTGAACCTTCTGGGAAGCTGCTAGGGTCCCGGTATCGAGCTGGCTTCACCACACGTCGTCCTCTTGTCGTAATCTCACGATCATCACTTGTATTTACTGTTCCATCATTAGAACTAGTCAACCCATGACCAAGCCACGGCTGCACTTCGTCCAGTGAGGCTCCTCCTTCACAACACGACAGTCTCTGCAGGGACACAAAAATCTTCTGGTTGGTTGACTGGGCACATGTTGAAGTGACTTGATGAACTCTGTATGGACCACGGAAAGCCTGATCTAGCTTAAACTTGGGGTCAACCTTCAACATCACCAGATCACACACCTTGATTCCTGGCTCCTTGGCATGCTTGTCATACTGCTTCTCTGTGAACCTTGTGAATTCTTAATGCTTTGTCTTGCCAGCTCTCTTGCCTTCTTGAGCTATTTCTGCCACTGCTGGTGGTTTAGCATAAAAGTCCAGTGCAGAAGATAACTTGGCATCACACCCATTCAATAAGTAAAATGGTGAAACTCCTGTAGAGGACTGGAGTTGTTCTGTATGCCATTAACACTGGACCTAATTTTGTGTCCCAGTCACTCCCCTTCTTGTTCACTACCTTAGTCAACATGGCTTTTGTAATAGTATTTGCTCTATCACTATAACTAGTTTCTCATAAAATAACTACACAACAACTCATAAAGCCTACTACAACAACTCTAAGGATGCATCATACATTACTGTATGGAGGGAAACTTTGGCGCCATTAAAATTTGGCGAATGACCATGGATTCGCCAAATTTTCCCCATCCGAATATTTTGCTGGTCAAGAAAATAGTAAACCAAGCCTCGAACTAATCAATTTTCTACTCGACCAAGGGCTACTGAGCCAGGAATCACGCAAGAGCCAAGCCTGCCTCGACTACCTTACTAGGTAGCTAGCTACTGTACACGTGGTATCCTCAAACCTCACCTCGAAACGGGTGTGACAAGTAGTGAGTCCTACCATACGATATTCACTCTTCCAGAGGGTGTAGATCTGTCTATATAGTATTACCTTTTAGTTATAGATGACTCCTGCTGAAGAGGCGTGGCACTCCCATGCAGTTCTCGCTTTAGACAATGATTAGTAATCTAATTAATTAAATAGGGCGTGCACTCTACTAACAATTCGCCAAATTTTATTTCGCCAACAGTGACATTTTGCTTAATTCGCCAAATTTTTCCTCCTCCAAAGTTTCCCTCCGTATGGTATGTGGTTACATCACACCAATTACATAATTACCATAGAAACCTAATGTGTCTACTACATCTCCCTCCTTAAGTATGATGCATGCTACAAAATGTTTGTCATTGTTCACTCTCAACAAACCGTATAGGAGGTCTAGAAATTCTTCCACTTCTAGTCTGAACTACAGAAGGGTTTTCATCTGCAACAGTAGTAAAAGTTTCGTCTGGAATTTCTATTGGTGTTGGTATTGGGTTGTCAACACTTGAAGCTGTTTCTTGATTGGCTAGAGGTATCAAATCTCTTCTGTTTCGTCTGTAATAGTGGTAAGGTGTTTGGACCATATAGGATCTGTTGGATAGTTCTTCTGTGATTACACCTTCTGCTTCAATATCAATTATCCAAACTGACTCTCCTTTTTGCAAGGGAATTAAATCCTTTGCACGATGTCGCTGATCAAAGTTGATTTTTTGTCTTTTTCTCATAGACTTCTCCTTTTTCTTCAGTTTGTTGGCATCTGGTAACTTTGGCTTTAACTGCTTTGGGAGTGCTGGAATAGTAGTACGTAGCCGTCTCCCCATCAGTAGTTCAGCTGGGCTATAACCATTCTCTAAAGGAGTAGAGCGGTAAGCAAGCATTGCTAAATATGGGTCATCACTTTTGTCTAACAGACCTTTTACTGTTCTGACAGCTCTTTCTGCTGCACCATTGGCTTGAGGGTATTTTGGGCTGCTCGTAACATGTGTAAAACCGTATTGCTCAGAAAATGACTTGAACAATGCTGCTGAATATTGTGGATCATTATCTGAAATGACAGTTTCAGGAATGCCATGACGAGCAAATATTGACTTGAGATGTTGTACTATGTTTTGTGATGTCGTGGAAGATAACTTGGCAACCTCAATGTAGCGAGAGTAGTAATCTATGACTAGTAAATAGCTAGAATTTCTCCATTCAAAAATGTCAGTCCCTACTTTCTCCCATGGTCTATTTGGAAATGGTGATGGCAACAATGGCTCCACATGGTTCAATCTGTGCTTAGAGCAAGCAATACATTTTGAAACTTTTTCTTCAATGTCCTTCTTTATGCCTGGCCACCACACGGAATCTTTAGCTCGCTGCTGGCATTTTGTAAAGCCTTGATGGCCAGAATGTAATATTTCAATAATCTCAGGACGGAGAGAGGAAGGAATAATCAGTCGATTGCCTCTTAGGAGAATGCCATTGTTAACACTCAGCTCATTTTTAACAGGAATGTAGTACTTCAGCATACCATTCAGGTGTTTTCTGGCTGGCCACCCATTTTGACAGTATAGTTTAAGTTTCTGACAGATTTCATCCTGTTCTTGGAGACATTTGATCTCCTGTAGCCGCTTTGTAGTAGCTGGAAGATGATCAATAACGAGATTAACATAAGCATTTACCTCTTTATGAAAGGCTTCTGCAGTGTGGTCTTCAGTCAGAACTGGTGCTCTGGAAAGAGTGTCTGCTGTGCAAATATCTTTTCCAGGAACATGATAAATTGAGTAACTGAATCTCATCAGGCGTAGTCTAAAATGTTGTACTCTTATTGGCATTTCGTCAAGGCTCTTTGTAGATAGCAGTGGAACAAGAGGTTTGTGGTCTGTTTCCAATTTGAAGTGCATACCCAACAAATACTGTTGAAATCTTTCACAAACCCAGGTTGCAGCAGGGCTTCTTTTTCAGTTTGGGCATAGTTCTGTTCAGCTGCACTTAATGCTTGAGAAATATATGCAACTGGACGAAGGCTGCAATCTTTCTGCTTCTGTCGTAAAACGGCTCCCAGTCCATATGCTGAAGCATCGGCAGGAACAATGGTTTCTAGAGTTGGATCATACATTGCGAGAACTTCACTGGATGTGATAGCATCTTTGAGACTTGCAAAAGTTCTGTCTTGTGCTTCTCCCCATACCTTAGTACTAAGGAGTTCTCTCAAAGGCTGAGTCTTGTCAGTTAAATGTGGAGAAAATTTACTTAGTTGATTAAGCATACCAAGAAATCGACGAAGTTCAGTGAGGTTACTTGGTGGTTTCATGTCACAAATTGCACGGATCTTGTTATGATCAGGCTGAATTCCTTCACTGTTTACAGTTTGGCCTAGGAAACTGATGCTGGTAGCACCAAAAGCACACTTCTCTTTGCTAAGTGTAAGGCCTGCTTCACTTATTCTCCTGAGAGTTGCTTTGAGACGCTGATCATGTTCCTGTTCTGTTTTGCCATAAACTAGAACATCATCAATTATACAGACAACTCCATCAAGGTCTGACAAAATACCACTCATCTTTCTTTGGAAATGTTCAGGTGCAGAGATTATTCCAAATGGAAGACGATTAAGGCATATCTCCCAAATGGAGTAATAAATGTTGTCAATTTTGAGGATTCAGGTGCTAATTCAATTTGCCAGAAAACAGAATTAGCGTCAAGTTTTGAAAAATACTTTGCATCCCCAACTTGTGCTAATGTCTGTTCTACAGATGGCAAGATGTGACGCTCACGGCAAACACTTGTGTTAAGTTTTGTCAGGTCAACACAGATTCGAACTTTGCCATTGGGTTTTGGAACAACAACAATCGGAGAACACCATTCTGTGGGCTCTTCAATCTTTGAAATCACCCCAAGTGCTTCCATTCTTTGGAGCTCTTCTTTAACTTTAGGTAGCAGTGGTATTGCTATTCGACGTGGGGCATTTAGAGCAAATGGCTTAGCATCATTTCTGAGTTTGATCTTGTAACTGTCTTGAAGCTTGCCTAGTCCTGTAAATAATTGTGGGAACTGCATGAATATGTCACTGGCTTGTACTGGCTCAACAAATGACAAAATCTGTAGGGCTTTAATGGCAGGACACCCTAACAAAGCTTTGTGTAAGTCTTCTATCACATAGATTGTTTGCTGGATTGATCTGTGGTTTCTTTCAAGGTAGCCCACAAACTTCCCTTTGACTTTCAGTACATGTTGGCCTGGACCACTGAGTGTTCTGTCTGCTGGTGACAATGGACCATCTCTGCTTCTAGAGTATTTTGTGTTGGGAATAACTGTCACATCTGCTCCTGTGTCAATTTTAAACTGAACTGCTTGACCATTCAATGTCAGCTCTATCACCAGTGTTGGGAGTAACGCGTTACGTAATATTATTACTTTTGAGGTAACCAAGTAATATAACGAAATACGCTATAAAAACAGGTAATATAACTCAAGTTACTTTACTTACAAATGTAATGCGTTACCTAAATAATATAGTTACTGTAACGAGTCTAATATTACGTAATATTATTACTACAAGTAACGAAGTTACTAATCTCGTTAGTTATCCTCTGAGTAACGCCTAGCCACAACGAAGTAACGAAGCCTACTGAATGAAGCTTATTCACCAGCTTATTACTTAAAACCAAGATTTGCACATTGTCCAACAACGCAATCATGTCACGTGATGAAGTGGTAGTTTCACATGTGACAGCTTAAGGCTGTGGACACTAAGTAATATAATATGTAATATTATTATAGTTACTTTTATTTTATGAGTAATATGTAACTGTAACTAAATAGTTCAGTTGCAAGTAATATGTAATATGTAACTAGTTACTTTTACAAAGTAACTTGCCCAACACTGTCTATCACCCATGGGTTGCTTTTGTTTTCATGAATAGGTAAGCTTACTATCCATCTGCAGTTTTTCTGACAGCTGGCTGTCTCTGATACCAACAACTATTCTGTCTCTGACCATTTGATCATCTAACTGTCCATAATCACAATGTTCTGCCAAGGAATAGAGATCAATTATGAAGTTATAAACAGACTCGCCTTCTTGCTGCACTCTTCTGTTAAATTTGGCACGCTCAAAGATAACATTGCGACGCTTAACAAAGTTAGAGTCAAACTTGTCTTTTACTGTATTATAGACTTTTGCCTACTCTTCACTGAGGTTAAATGACTGGAAAATATCATCAGCCTTTGCACCCATAGAGTACACAAGAGTATTTACTTGGTTTACTGCTGACTTTGAGGATAGGCCAGAAGCTACTCGGAATCTCTCAAATCTGCGAATCCACTGAGGCCATTCTTCAGGTCTCTTGAAGTTGAATGGTTCATTTGGCTTAATCTGGTAGGATGCCATAACTGGTAACAAGGTTTTCAATTTCTGACACCATGTAATAGTATTTGCTCTATCACTATAACTAGTTTCTCATAAAATAACTAGAGAGCACAAACTACACAACAACTACTCTAAGGATGCATCATACATTATGAGGTTACATCACACCAATTACATAATTACCATAAAAACCTAATGTGTCTACTACAGGTTTCAAAGTCCGATTCAGTCTCTCCACCAGGCCATCGGTCTGTGGATGACCACCAGAAGTTGGCAATTGCTCTAGTCCAAAAACAGCAGCAGTATCTTGCAAGATATCAGATAGGAACTCCGGAGCCAGATCATGGATGATTCGTTAAGGCACTCCATGTCTCCATATTAGGTCGGCTAAACAGTCAGCAACAGTACTTGCTTGATGGTTTGGTATTGGGTACACTTCAGGCCACTTAGTTGTGCATATCTGTTCCCCTTTGTACTCATGTCAAACTCTTTGATGTCCATACCTATGCACTCAAATGGTTCACCAACCTCAATGCATTGTAGTGGTGGCTTGAATCTCTGCCCATATCCGTGAGTGGACAAACAAGTTACACAGGACTGACATACCTGGTGTGCCTCAGCCTTCATTCCTGGCCAGTAGGAATATTGGTTGACTCGCTGCATTAGCTTCTTCAATGTCCAGCAAACACAGCACTGTGATTCTCCAGTAAAAGTTTCCTTCGTAACTGGGATGGCACTACCAGACGTCGTCTACCTGGTACTACAGAATCTTCAAAGTATAGTATTCCATCAAGGAGATAGAATACTTTCACTGCCTGTGCAACCACCTTCTTGGCTGCTACTTGATCTTTTCGCAACACTTGTCACTCCAGGTACTCAATTAACATTAGTAACTCAGGGTTATCTCTCTGGGATGCCTGTACCTTATCCATAGTTGTTCCAGTCTTATGCTTGGCATCTTCAGCCATTCTCACTTGGTGATATCCTCTCATCAGATCAAGCGAGGAGAAGATCTTGGGTCGGTTCCATCCCACCATGTCTACCAGCTCATCAATCCTGGATACCTATCTGGCACTGTATCCTTGTTCACATTCCGGTAATCCACACATACCCTCAGGTTCCCATTCTTCCGGACCAACACTAGGGGAGAAGCATACAAGCTGTTACTAGGTTCAATACAACCAATGTCTAGCAGTTGTTTCAATTCATCCTCCAGTTCCTTCCTCACTGCATACGACAGCCTCCAAGGCATGGCCCTTACTAGTCTAGCATCACCTGTGTCAATGTCATGTGTCACCAGCTCAGTCTCTCCTAACTTCTCATCTGATAGTGCAAATACATCTGACTGGCTTAATAACATCTGGCCCAACTGTGTCTGCTCTGCAGCTGCTAACTGTTCACCAAACTGCAACTGTTCTTGGAGCTTTAGTAACCTGGCAGGATCACTGTTATTCTGACACAATAGTACCTGTACACTGGAGTCTTCCCACAATGGGTCATCTTCTGGCACAATCATTGCTGGCTCAACTCTACCAACCTGTTGTCCCTTGGCTAACGTGACTGGTTCTGGCCCCCAGTTGTTAATAGCTATCACGGCTTTGGTTGCGCCGGCCCACAGAACCTCAGGAACGTCACACATCATGTTCGCCATATTCTCACTGGGTGTCAACACACCAGCATCCAGGTTGTCCTGATCCACTTGTGGAATACTCACCTCAACCATTCTGGATTGTCTGGGAGCCACGTAACCTGCTCTGACAAGAAATACTCCTCTTGCAGGTGGATTGGCAACACGACCGGTGGGTGTATCGCCTGTAGGTGTCACTACACTGCCATCTGAAAGGACTGTCTGAATGCCAAACTTCACCATCACATTTGTGCTCAGAACTACTGCACAGTCTTGTAATGCTCCCTACCATATTGGCTTGTCAGATGTAACCACAAAACATGGAATTATTACACTCTGCTTTGTGTGATCCAGTCTTGTCAATAGCAACATCTGATGTTGCCCCTAACTCTTGTCCAGAAGCACCAATTGGTTGTGTGTCCATGGGACGATTCTTCTCATGACACTGTTCAAGTGTCCAATTGTTCTGTGCCCTGACCCTTGCCATATGTTCACCTCGTACTAGTGTTACTTGTGATCCATTGTCTAGGAGTGCCCTTGTCTTCACCCCTTCAATGTCCACATTGACCTTGAATGCTGGTCCAACAAGCTTGGCAGACTGACTATCTCCAGACTCTTCTTCTGTGGCAGCTGTCAGTACACGCATCCATGATTCCCTTGGTCCATTGGTCAATTGGTTATCACTTGACTCTGGCTGTGAAGTTGCTACAGACTGGTCCCATGGATCGACATCCTTGGTTTCTGCACTGTTTACAATTGTCTGCTCGGTCTGGATCACTCGGCGTGACTTCTTAGCCTTCTTCTCAGGGCAATCACTTATAACATGACCCTTCTGATGGCAACCGAAACACTTAATGTTCTTTAGCTCCATCTCTGAACTGCCCTTAGCCACTACTGTCCTGTCCTTATTGTCATCTCCTGAGGACTTCCCACTGGTTTGCCAGGCCTCTGAGTCTCTGCCCTTGGTATCTGCAGCTGGCCATCGTCTCTTCTGCACTGGTGGGTTACGTCGGTCTCTGTCGTGCACTCGAGATTCTGCCCTTAACAGCCTCTGTAACAGTTCCTGTAAGGATCAATCTTTGATCTCACCGACCTCTTTCTGCAACTTGTATGGAACCTTGTTCCACAGAATTGATATTAAATTGTCATTAGAGAGATGGTCAGGGGCCTTCCGTTGATAATCCTTCATGGCTTCAAGTAACCCTTGCACTGAAGTAAAATCACTATACTGCAACTCATGACAATGCAAGTACGTGGTTCAGAGGTCCATGTGTACACCATAGTGACCCTTGTAGCTCTGTACAATATTGGTCCATGTAGCTTTATATTTTATTTATATTTATATTTCATTGCTTTACAGATACACAGCAAAATTACAAGGATGGTAGGTACAATAATAAGACAGTATGATTGGAAAGGTGATCTGAAGGACAAATGACAATCAATGCCAGATGCCTATGTATCTTCTCCACTCAATGTTTGCTGCCATGTCAGTTTCACTGCCCCAACCAAGAACCAGGAAAACCAATGAGCTCTAAGCTGGTCTGTCCACCCACCCTATTGCCTTACAGTAGGCTGCCAACTGCACCTCAAAATCCTCCTTACCATCATCAGAAAACTTAGTGTCTCTCTCAGTCCTTGAACTCAGGAGGTTGCTTAAAGGTCAGTGGCTCTGACAGTTGTACATTTCCCGTGCTTACTGGTTCCACAGTGTCCAAAGTAATTCTGCTCTCAACAGCAGGAGGGGTCGTGCTGGTTCCTGAAATTACTAGGTCACTTCTGCCAGTCCTTATAGGTGGGGGTACAGTTGCCACGCTGGAACTAATCACTGGAAGGGGTACAGTTCCACACTTGAGCCACTCTGTGAAATTGACTGTGTGTCTGCAGTGAAAGCAGAAGCTAACATGCTGGGATGCAGTGGTTGTGGCACTGAGGGAAGCTTGTGCCTGCTGGATGTCACAGGATGCTCAGCTGACCATAGCTCCGAGCTTACTGTGGGCCCTACAATGCTTGGCGTCAGTAACACAGAATCAGCTGTGCTGGTTGTTGTTAAAGATGTGACCACGTTCCACTCCTTCCGCAAATCCGACCGTAACTTTTCAGCCTCGATACGTGACTCCTCCAGCTGAGATGCCAACCACTTATTCTCTAATTGGAGTGCATCCCTCTCACTACAAGCGCAGTTCTTTATTCTCTAACTGGAGTGCACCTCGGTCAGCACACATTCGATCGAGGTGTTGCTGTCTCTCTTGCAGCAGCCTCTCACATGAACTTAGTTGAGATTGAGCGCTCTTGAGTGTAACCTCTGACTGGAACAGTCTACGTGCTAGGGTACACCTTAAGCCCATCTCTGTCACAAACACTCTTAACAGCTAGTTTTAATTACTTAGCAATCAAATTCAAACAATATTGACTTCAAAAACATAGCCTAATACAATTACTAAGTTCAGCATAAAAGTGTCAAAGCTACAACGTGGTGGATCACGTGCCTTACACTGTGGTTGGTACCCCTGATTCTATACCTCTGTTTAGATGATGATGATACGTCTTATGGTTTACGACAAATGAAATGAGGGGCCTAGACGCAGGGGTACCAAGATTTTGATTGATTGGTTGTTTTCTTTTAACCTCACGGTATAGTAGTCGGCAAAAGCTACCAGAGCACACACACAACATTAAACACAGTACAAAACGCAACCACTAAACAATTTACTGTTACGCATACAATAATATGTAATAGTTATACCATGGCTGCGAGGGATTTTGCTGATATATACACCCAAAGCCCGAGGGCTGCGGGTGTATATGTCAGCAAAATCCCAAGCAGCCGTGGTATAAGTGATATATATATCACTTGGGGCGCACTCACCTAATAGGTGAAATAACTAACGAGAACTCATCCCATTCGTTTTATGCAGTAGCATCTGAAGATCAATCGTGGTTTTAATATGTAGCGTGGGCTAATAGCCATCAAAACTTTGTCCATACGTTAAAATGTCATTAATACGTTACTTTGCTTCAACACGCAATGTTAGAAAACTTGTGATTGTGGGATGGAATTTATATTGTTATCATTTTTGTACTAAGTTAAGCCAACTAACTTCGTTATTGGGACAGTAAGTTAGTATATTAAGTTAAGTACTTAGGACTGTAAGTTACTAACCTATTTCAGCGTAGCAGTAGTAGCTGTTCCGTGGTCTGTTCAAAGGCTGATACGCGGTGGGTAGAAATACGTATCCACGATCGCCCAAACAATTATTTTGTGCCTTCATTATCCTTTAGTAACAACCAACTAGTCTATCTTAGCAAATGTACTAAGCTTAGCAACCACTACAAAAATGAGTCCTACAATACAAAACTCTATGTCGCTCAATATAACGAGTCAAAGTGCATCGATTCTTTGAACTGGCTGGGTATCAAAGTCATTTGCAAACCACTTTCCCATGATATTTCCCGGGCAATATGCGAGTTAAACACCGAGCGGCACCCTTGAACTCCCACGCTAAAGTGGTATATATATAAACCATACTACACAAGCTTATTTGAGTAAAAGTCCTTGACAGAGAAGCTTTAAAGCAGCTGTATCTGTTCACTACAATGTGGCACACTCTAATTAATACACAGTACACACGCATATGCGTACATTAAAATGTGTACATATACAACACTCCTCCCCTCTAAGAAAAAAACACAAATCTAAGGAAAAAATGGAGGATCCACATATTAATTGCTACAATACTTTGTGTGTGCATGCATGGAAAAGTCACGGCATTTCCTCAATTAGCCGACATGGTTGATGATCTCTTTGTGGATGTACAGAAATATTTGTGCCTGTTGCAGTATTGATGACTTCGTCAGGCTCTTCCTCATCAACCACCACCAAGGGTATAAGGTCATTAGAATTAGATATTCTGTTAAGTGTCAGGCTTTCTTGTGATAACTAAGTAACTGACCGAGATTTTAAATAATTTACATGAGCTTGTCTGGTATACCCTTCAACATTAATTTCGTATGCTAGCGGACCGAACTTCCATACTATGTCATCAGGAACACACTTGTTAGATGCTGAGGGCCATGACTGCTTCTCCTATCTCACAGGTACGCAGTAAATGACTTCCTACATGCTGCCCTGTGGCAACAACCATTCTTTGTGACAGACATGGATGGACAAGAGACATCCTTGTCCTAGGTGTACGGCCAAGCAAGATCTCTGTTGGAGTTCAACCAGTTACTGAGTGAGGGGTATTGCGATAACCTGCTAAACCTTTGCAAGCTTTGTTTCAATAGTGTCTTGCTTGTTTGCCTTGTTCAAAGCTTGCTTTACCAACCTAACCATGTTTTCTGTCAACTCATTGGATGAGGGGTGGTATGGTGGCATTCTACAATGGGTGATACCATTGTTGGTCATTAAATGGCGAAACTCTGAATGGTGGACCAATGTCAGACATCAGTGCCCATGTGTTAATATATGTCTTAAATTAACAGTGGTTTGTGCTGCTGAAGTTGAACCCACTACAAACACCTCTGGCCATTTTGAGTAAGCATCTACAGCAACTAATAATAGCCAGTTCTTCTATTGAGCACGTTCTGTGTACATGCTCCCAAGGGCCTTGTGGCACTGACCAGGGGTGTGCCGTTGCTACTGAAGCAGTTAGAGAGCACTGGTAACATTTCCTTGCCAGGTCTTCAATAGCTGAGTTAAGCTGGGGCCACCGAACATAGCTTCTGGCCAAAGCTTTCATGCAACACACTCCCAAATGATTGCTGTAGAGTTCCTCAAGCAGCTGTGCACGGAACACATCTGGAATCACCGCTCTGAAGACAGCAATCTATCACTATGAAACTGTTGTACCTATTGTAGTAGGTCATCCCTTTTACCTGGCCATCTGCCATGCTGCACAGCTTTAATCACAACAGATAGTACTATGTCTTGTTGTGACGCCTTGGCAATTTGTTGGGCACACACTGGTAACTTTCTGTGTCAACAATCACATGTACTTTCTCAGCCCCATCACATAATAATCTGGATAAACATCTGCACAGTGGTTCTGGGTGCCTGGAGTGTGCTCAACATTGTATTGGTATCCACTGAGCACAAGTTCCCAACATTGCATCCTTGCAGCTGCAAGGGGAGTATGCTTTCCTTTTCGTAGCACAAGTACCATATGCTATGGTTACCAGACCCTTACTCTAAAAGGGAAGGGGCGGGCGCTGCTAGACTAAGCCTGTATTTGGTCAGGACCAAAATACGGGTTGGCCTGGTGAGACTGCTATTGTAGCTTTGTTTGTCGTTGTTGCTCGTATCAGTGGCAGAGGAAGCTGTCCACAATTGGGGGTACTTGCAAAATCAACAGCCTGGTATTTCAAGACAGAATGTCCAGGACCCGCTTAGCACCTTCTTGTTCCATGGTCTACTCTGAGACTGAAACATAACTGAGACCAGTCTGATCTCAATTGATCACCAACTCCACTGGTACCTCATCCATGGTGACACCACTTCTGATATCTTGGAGGAACATCCTCTTCTTTTTACTAGTCCCATTCTTTTAGACAACATGTTTTTGTAAACACTTGCATTCTTGCTTAGCAGTGTGCCCTCTCCGACAGGAATGGCAACACTAGCCCCTCTTCCTCATATCCAATAAATAGTATCAACTTTGTCTCCTGTAGCCAAAGGATGGCCAGTCTTCTTGCTCGGCAATTCCTTCGGAGATATTCTATATCTGTGCAATCCAAGCAATCTATGTATAGGTTCATGTCACCTTTGTAGGAGTTCTTAAACCTGCAAATGCTGGTTTCTGTCAACTGCGGTAGGTCCAGCTGTTTTTTTCTCATAGTGGTGAATTGTTGTAGTAACGATCATGCTCAGCTGCTTGCTTGCCCAATTCAAACTTGAATTTCTGTTCAAAACACATAAGGCTCTCCTCTTGGACCTCGCCGGCTTTCACTTTGTCCTCCTTGAGGGTCCTTTCAACCTTCACATTAGTGGCAGCTATTACAGTAGAAGGAACCTTTTCACTCAAAGGCCCAGTTGGCTCTGGCAAATCCGACCCTTTTGTTTCAAAGGACGAGCAAACTTAAGAATAGACATAGTTGGCACTTCACAATTTAGAGGGCCATGTTTTTACCTGTTGCCTTTTTTACAAAAAACAAAAACAAAACAAAAACATGCATCACAACTAATCGAGTTTTTGAACAACTTAGTTAAAGAATTTGGAGGTGGAAAACTTAGTGAATTGCTAGAGACTCACTAAATTTGCCAATGTTTTCCCCTGCTACTGCTTTTCTGTATACAATATTTTATTGTGACTTAATATGATGTAGTAGTGAAACAATATGATTTATTACTTGTGTTTAGTAAATATGGCAGAATGCAGGCCTATATGGCATAAGCCAGTTGTCAAGGATACTTGCAAGTTGAAATTTGTCAATAGTCTGACAAGGCAGAAGGTACCCATGTGTGTGTGTCTGTGTTTGAGTGTGTCTGTGTTTGAGTGTGTCTGTGTTTGAGTGTGTCTGTGTGTGATGATTGCATATCTCGTGTGTGATGATTGCATATCTCGTGTGTTATCTAACTGTTGCTATGGTAATAGGATGAGTTCATTCCATTGGATGGACGAAAAGTGACATGGTATAGTTGTGGTCCAACAGTCTACGATACTGCTCACATGGGCCATGCCAGGTAGGTGTGTGCATGTTCCAATAAGTGCCCATCAATATGTTGTAGGTCATATATTACCTGTGATATTCTACGAAGAGTTTTGATTGGCTACTTTAACTATGATGTGTACTATGTTATGAACATTACAGATGTTGACGACAAGGTAGTTACCATAGTTGTTGTGTAGTTGCTATGACAACATTTTGTAGATTATTGCTGGAGCTCGTAGACACCACCTGTTGTTATGGTATCATAAACAAGTTGACCAGGGTCATGTGGATAATGTGTTGTCTGATGTGGATGAAGCCATGAAAGTGATTTCTGATGACATGTAGCTGCATGCTGACCATCCAGTCCGCATTCAGCTATAATAATGTGCTATGTCATTATTATCATAAGATATTTTGTCTTAAATGTAATATGTGGGGGTAGCCTTTTAGAATAAAGTGTAGTACAGAGAAAGATCCAGCTAAGAAGACGATGTTGCAAGGAATAATTGTGAGTATTTGTGTAACTTTTTATTCTGCTAGTATACGTTAATGAGCAGTTTTGCTAACTGAGGCATGGCTGAGCCTTGTAACAGACACGTAGATAGTATAGAAACATTTGTACATGTACGTATTGGGTCCTTGGAGGCTTCTCGGTGGATGCTGGTCTACAGACAAACTTGTAGTCCAGTAGCTCTGATGATCCAGATCAATCCTTTTATGACATTGTTGGTCAGTGAAATGAGGTCTGGCGAGATGAGTTGTGTTTGTGAGGCTAGCTGTATGTTGTCATGACAACATACGTTTACACCATGCAATTTTGTGTACATGAGGTTACTTATTACTCTGACAAAGTGTCTCAGAGAGTGATTGCCCCACTAACAATCATAAAGACCTTTTTAAATTACTTGTGTGTGTGTGTGTGTGTGTGTGTGTGTGTGTGTGTGTGTGTGTGTAGTGTGTGTGTGTAGCGTAGTATGTGTAGTGTGTAGCGTAGTATGTGTAGTGTGTAGTGTAGTATGTGTGTAGTGTAGTATGTGTGTAGTGTGTGTGTGTGTGTGTGTGTGTGTGTGTGTGTGTGTGTGTGTGTGTGTGTGTGTGTGTGTGTGTGTGTGTGTGTGTGTGTGTGTGTGTGTGTGTGTGTGTGTGTGTGTAGTATGTGTATAGTGTGTGTGTGTAGTATGTGTATAGTGTGTGTGTGTGTGTGTGTGTAGCGTAGTATGTGTAGTGTGTAGTGTAGTGTGTGTGTGTGTGTGTGTGTGTGTGTAGTATGTGTATAGTGTGTGTGTGTGTGTTTGTGTGTGTGTAGTATGTGTATAGTGTGTGTGTGTGTGTGTGTGTGTGTGTGTGTTTGTGTGTGTGTGTAGTATGTGTATAGTGTGTAGTGATGGTTTATGATATACACTGTTGTAGGATGGTGTAGAGAGGTGCAGGAGTGCTGGTGATGTTAACAGGGTATTATCAGCTGCAGCTATGCCGTTATCTCAATGGTTAGATGCTAAGGTGAGAAGACAGGTATTTTATGATGACATCATCACAATAGTTCTACAGCATGGTGCAGAGCTGACGGATCATAGCATCTTTGCAGCTCTTAGCTCACGTTTTGAGACTGAGTTTCATCAAGATATGGCTGCCTTAAATGTTAGTGGTGTTACCATAGTTACTGTTAACTGAGTTGTTGCTAGGTGATGGTGCCAGATGTGCTAACAAGGGTTAGTGAGTATGTCCCAGAAGTGATCAGTTATGTTGAGAAGATCATTGATAATGGATTTGGGTTAGTGAGAAATTGTATGCCTTATGTACACATTTAATTCACGTGTCTTCTGTTCTCTGTACACAATGTCGTGCAACAACAAACACACAGTGTTCCTATGATCCCACTGGGCAATACTAGTAGTCAATAAGTACTGTTAGTAGGCTTCTTGTATGCAATATTAGGCAATATTGTTGTGTGGTACAGTGTGATGAATTATTGCACAATGTGATGAATTATTGCACAATGTGATGAATTATTGCACAATGTGATGAATTATTGCACAATGTGATGAATTATTGCACAATGTGATGAATTATTATACAATGTGATGAATTATTGCACAATGTGATGAATTATTGCACAATATGATGAAATATTGCATAGTGTGATGAATTATTGTACAATGTGATGTGCCTTCATATATACCATACTGTATATTAGAAGGTTTCCAACTTCCCACAAAAAATATTGACCAGAAACCAGCCTCAATACTTCCATGGCAGTATTGGTTAGGTATAGTCTAGCCCAAAAGTGCCTTCAACATGACCCAAAATGCTTCCAAAAAGGCCAGATGATTTAATTTTTGGTTTCTCATCCTCCTAAATAGCAGTATGGGAGGGTGTATTTTTATTTTTATCAACTAGATAGCAGCTGAATTACCATATACGTACAAATTTTTGAGGGACATAATTTTCATGGATTTTGTGGTTGCTTGGCTTTTCATGAAATTTTCATCCTTGAAAATTAACAATTATCAGGTTAGCTCTATGAGCAGGTCGGCTCTATGAGCAGGTCTATGAGCAGGTTAGCTCTATGAGCAGGTCAGCTCTATGAGCAGGTCAGCTCTATGAGCAGGTTAGCTCTATAGCTTTATGAGCAGGTCGGCTCTATGAGCAGGTTAGCTCTATGAGCAGGTTAGCTCTATGAGCAAGTTAGCTCTATAGCTTTATGAGCAGGTCGGCTCTATGAGCAGGTCAGCTCTATGAGCAGGTTAGCTCTATAGCTTTATGAGCAGGTCGGCTCTATGAGCAGGTCAGCTCTATGAGCAGGTTAGCTCTATAGCTTTATGAGCAGGTCGGCTCTATGAGCAGGTCAGCTCTATGAGCAGGTTAGCTTTATGAGCAGGTTAGCTCTATGAGCAGGTTAGCTCTATAGCTTTATGAGCAGGTCGGCTCTATGAGCAGGTCAGCTCTATGAGCAGGTTAGCTTTATGAGCAGGTCAGCTCTATGAGCAGGTCAGCTCTATGAGCAGGTTAGCTCTATAGCTTTATGAGCAGGTCGGCTCTATGAGCAGGTTAGCTCTATGAGCAGGTCAGCTCTATGAGCAGGTTAGCTCTATGAGCAGGTCAGCTCTATGAGCAAGTTAGCTCTATGTCTTGTAATAGATAACCTCATGAGTGATCCTCAAAAATAAAACCATGAAAATCCTGAAATTTATCCATCCGTGAAAATTACGTACCTCGAAAATTTGTACGTATACAGTATTGCTAAAATGACAGTTTTCTTAGACTACTTTACCAACTTTATATGTTGTTGGATGGTTGCACCCAGCCACCAGTAGTAAGAAGAATGAAGATGTGGGCGGGGTTGAGAAAATGTGGCCTAAGTTGGTAGTAAAATATTATTTAGTGAATTAATTTTCTGCTGATTGACTAACTGGATTTTTTCACTGCTAGACATTACTTCAGCCCGACAGGTGCTTTTTGGCATACTACAGTATGTGTGTCATGGGCTTACCTGTGTCCCATTTATTTGCTGACAGTGCAAGGTGTAAATTTGTGGTCCACATGCTGATAGTCTTGTAATGGATATCGTTTGTATTTTCTGTAGTGACTGGATTGATTGCAGATTGATTTTTTGTTTAAACTTTGCTTAAACGGATTTTTCGTTCTTCCACGTCAGAGTACACTGAGACACATACAGATATACAAGTACAAAACTGAAGAACATAAAAGACATGACAAAATACAAAGCAACACAATTAAATAATACACAAATTAACTATTATTAGTCATATAGTAAGTCTTCATTAAAGTAACAAATTCTCCATGCTTGCGGGGCACTTCAAATGGTAACTTATTCCACCAGCAAGTGGCACTATGTCGAAAATATTGCTGTGTTCTAGCCAGATGATGATTGCTGTTAGCAAATAGGCCTTACACCAAGTGTTATAGGTATGAGAGCAGCCAAATGTTATTGGAGGCTGCAGTTGCAGGCACTGGCAACTAAAATAGTGACGGTGAAATGCTGCCAAGCTACAGATCTCAATCTCTTCTGATATGTTAGGCCAACCTAGCTGTTCACGTGGTACAGACACATGATCAAACTTCTAAAGGGAGAATACTGCCCTCACTGTATATGCTGTCAACGACCAACTTGGTGATTGAGAAGAGGGGGTCCCCACACTGGTAGAGGGTACATGATGTGCAATGAAATGAGGGACTCCATTAGCACCTTAAGAAGGGAAACAGATAGTTGTTTGTAACTGCACCCAATGAGATATAAATAGTAAGAGCACTTGCGATACACATCAGACACCTGAGCATTTCACTGGAGACAACAATCAAAAATTGTACCTAGATAGCGTTGTTGAGTGACGGCTGTAAGAGGCTGGTCGTCAATCATGGATATTCTGACTTGCTTTTGCTGTGCTTGGAAGAGAACCACATCACACTTGATTTGTTAACATCTTACTCTGAGAAATCTACTTAGAAATGAGCTCAAGGTCGTGAGATAACTTCTCAACTTCTTCACAAGTATCTCCAGAACAAATTAGAGTTGTGTCATCAGCAAACTGCAAAAGGTTACCATGATGTACCAGCGTGGGCGTGTTGTTGACATATACTAGGAATAAAAGTGGCCCAAAGGCACTTCCCTGTGGTATACCTCCACGAACAGGTATCCATGATGAAAAAGAACCCTTGGACTTTACTCTCTGCAAACGGTTGGTCAAGTAATCAGAAAACTAGTTCCATGGACCGCCATATTATTTAAACGTTGCAACAGTAGTGCATGATCAAGCGAGTCAAATGCTTTCCTAAGATCAAGGCAAGCTGAACGCACAACTTTATGATGGTCTAAAGCATGTACAGTAAGCTCAGTGACAAAGAGAAATATTTGTTCTCTTCCACTCATCTGGAACTGTAGCAGTACGTAGAGACAAGGTTAGAGGAACTGCAATGTCAGCAGCTATTTCCCTCAAGAAGTGAGCGGATAAGCCATTGGAGCCTGTATACTTCCGAATATCAAGGTGCTTAAGAGCAACTTCAACTGTTTCAGCCTGTATTGATCTAAAATGAAATGATGTCGATTCACAGGTAGCACCAGGGACAAACTTGGAAGAGGATTGATGATCAGAAGTCAGTGCAACATCGTGAAAAATTTATTTACAGAATCCAGTGAGAGCTCGGAATTGATGCCTCCTTACCTTTTCTCCTGTCTACCAATAACCATATTGATACTAAAACATCATTTGAAGCCAAATTATCATATTTAAACTCTCTACTAAAGCTATCTCAATCCAATCCTTCACTTGCAGGTAATTTATGGTCAGGTATGATGGCTTCATGAATAGTTACCCTCAGGTTATTTTTAAGTGACTTATAGTAAAGCAATATCCTGTGGATTGTGAGATTTTGCAGCCCTCTGTTTAGCACAATGTTTATTCTTTATGGTTGCAAGTATATCAGGGGTAATCCAGGGTGTAGATCTTTTAGATGAAGAGGAGGGTACTGACTTCTGAGGAGCAAAACTGTCTAGAATAGAGAGCAAAGAAGACAGAAAGAATTCCCACTTGTCATTGATATCGTCAAATGTATCCATTACCGGCCAAGGAACAAAACTCCCAATCACAGTTTCGAAATGATCAAACCGACACTCTAAAAGTCAAGGGACGAACAGTCAACATATCGATGTCCACCACTTGAATCATGTGATCACTCACACCAACTGTTTGTCGAACAGAAGAGACTGCAACATGTGAAGAAGTTATAACATGATCACTGAGAGTAGCAGTGCTCGAGAAGGATCCGATAAATGTTGAACCATGGAACAATCAGAAGCACTTCTTGTTGGGGTAAGCCTGAGCAATCCCCACATAAGCAGGTCACCAATGCAAATTTTGTGTAGTCAACCATGCACAAACAAGTACAAACAAATACGGAGCACTTGCGTGCCAAGCATATAAATTTATATTACCAATCTTACTAATTTGTTTACTGATATATTTAGTCAGGGTTTTTTTTGCCATAGATATTTGAGCTACTTATGCCTTCTAGCTTGATATTTAGCTATAAAGAATAGCCTTGGCTAAATAATATGCCTTCCCACATAACTTCTTTGGCAGATGATATTTTTTGGCAAAACGGGAAGCACATTTACTCAGTGATTCTAAACAGTATCGCTACGCAATTTATACCACAAAGTCATCAAGTAATGCTCAGTAGACTGGTCTGGGTGTGAATGGCGTAGCATACAGGGTTTCAGTGGTTTCCTTGAATGTGTCCAAACCATCACATCACATCGCCTTCATTTTTGTTTCTACCATTCGCACAATAAAGAGTCTATAGTTATTTGCCTCAAAACTTGCTGTTGGCTTCCAAAACATTTGAGAAAGAATCCTTTACCAGTGGTGAGTCTTGTTTTTGCCCAGAGAAACTTTTTCTTGTTATTGAAAGGGCATGGGAGGCATGAAACAAGCCTGTAACCAGTGGCGCTTACTAGTTTCCAAGTATATTATCTATGGAATTACAAAAGAAACGCCCTCGGAAATACCAGAACAAGCATAATTAAGAAGAGTCACGAGACAACAGCATGACAGGCACAAGAGAGATCACTTATCTACAGGACAATATCAAATCCTCTTGTAATAGTGAAAAACAGTTTACAATGCTAATCCTCAACTATACACTGAAGGTTGTAGTGACGCTGCGCTCAAAGTAACTAGTAGTGCTAAAAAGTAAATCATGACACCATCACTGCACAGTTTCCATGGATTAATCATCCAAGTGCCATTACTACAATGTCATGCACATCATTATGGCGGATTCAGCTATTAAGGCTGAATAAAATAAATTACTTGTTTATCATCCAAGTCAAATCAAAAAACTGGGGAGGGAGGGAGGATTTTATTATTTTTTTAATTCAAAAATTCTGTATTTCTATTTATTTTTATAATAATTCAGGTTGAAAATACAGTTGTAATTATTTATTTCCTAATACCATACCTGTTTCACTGCCCATACAAAAGTCTCAATAGTAGCAGTGAAATTTATCCCGTATTTCACTGGTAGCAGTGAAAAAGTTGTAATTGCAATTTCATTGGCTAGAATTTATGACGCGTCTTTAGTACATAGTGACAAATTGCGTACATACGCTAATGCACAGAGCAGCATGCCTATATGCAGGAGTATGGTATTAACTGGGAATAGCATTGTCAGCTTATTTCATTGGCTATTCATTATATCACTTTCTTGTTACACTTAAAAGGCTACTGTTATTCTGCTATTTTATTGGCTACTTTACAGTGCAATTACAGAAACAAGGCCATGTGATTTGGGATTAATTGCACTCCTACTATTGAGACTAATGTATGGCAAACTAAATTTCTATGTGATTTAGTTTCCCATACATTAGTCTCAATAGTAGGAGTGCAATTAATCCCAAATCTCATGGCCTTGTTTCTGTAATTGCACTGTAAAGTAGCCAATAAAATAGCAGAATAACAGAAGCCTTTTAAGTGTAACAAGAAAGTGATATAATGAATAGCCAATGAAATAAGCTGACAATAGAAGCCTTTTAAGTGCAACATATGTAGACATTTTGAGTAGCCAATCAGAATTACTGACATATGAAGCATTTTAAGTGCAACAACAAATGATGTAATACAAAGAAGAATGATGCAATCACCTGGTAGAAGTTAATGGCCACATAGAACTGGATAGATGTGTACTACAAACCATGAAGGGTGGTCACTATGTGATTAATAGGCAATCACACATCACACACATTTTCGTGCAATTATGGAATAATTGTACTCGTAACAGTCAAAATTGCACTCAAATGTGTGTGATTACCTATACTAATATTTAACATAGTTGCGCTACTTTCGACATAATCGAAACCCACAGGGGCACGGTCTTAGACCACTGGTACTATAGAGAAGACTAGAGGACATATGGAAGGAAGGTCAAGTGCACGCATGGGCAGTTCTGGTGACGGTAGGCTATAGCTAAGGGGGAATGCTATTCTGCCCACATAGCTACGTTTCCCCCTTAGCTTTGGCTGTACTCTCCAGCTATAGCTGAATCTGGATATAGCTGCTTGAAGACGTGATCGTTGAGTCTCTGCCTGTTGCAGGGATGCATCAAGATTATAGCTGTAGTGCATCTCTGCCGTAATGTTTATGGCCTGCCGCGTCTTCAGAGCACTATATGGGCCAGCTAGAGCTGGTTCACCAACTTTTGTACCACCCCAAAGCTTCTACCCAAAGACTCTAACCTGACTCAACCTTAATCCATGTCTTTACAGATAGGGATATGTAATCTCTTGATGAGGAGCACTATAGTATGTCGCCACTCCACCGAGACCACATACCTAGGCAGCTGATGGCCCTATATCGAGAATACATACGTACAGGAGCGTGTAGTGAAGCATACACCGAGGCTGGCCCTCATATACCTATTCATAATGAGCACCAGGCATGATTATAATAATAGTTAGCATACCGTACGGAGGGAAACTTTGGAGGGGGGAAAATTTGGCGAATCAAGCAAAATATCACTGTTGGCAAAATAAAATTTGGCGAATTGTTAGCAAAGCGCACGACGTATTGAATTAATTAGATCACTAATTGCTGTACCTGAAGTGAGAACTGGAGTGCCATGCCTCTCAGCGATTCGGCGCCTGGAGTCAGCTACCAACTAAAAGGTAATACTATATAGACAGTAGATCTACACCCTCTGGAATAGTGAATATTGTACTTAACATGGTAGGACTCGCTATACTTGTCATGCCCGTTTCGAGTTGAAGTTTGAGGATACCACGTGTACAGTAACTAGCTACCTAGTGAGGTAGTCGAGGCAGGCTTGGCTCTAGCGTAATGCCTGTCCCACTATCCCTTGGTTGAGTAGAAAATTGATTAGTTCGAGGCTTGGTTTGCTATTTTCTTCGCCACCAAAATATTTGGATGGGGAAAATTTGGCGAATTCATGGTCAATCGCCAAATTCGCCAAAATTTTAACGGCGCCAAAGTTTCCCTCCATACAGTACATGATATATATATAAACACATGAGACTGTAACTATGTATGGGAGTACTGTGTTCCGTAATCAACATCGATGAGTAGTGTCATCCCTACGACTGTTTCTGGTTGCCTGATGTGGGAGCATCTGTAGACATGGTACTTGCTAGAGTTGCCAAGTATGAGCAAGGGGTTTTGATGTAGCGCTGATATGCTTGACTCTTCCAGCGACCCAGTTGTTTTATGTGCGTGTCAGAGATACCCTTCTGAGCTGCAGTGGTGTCTGCTCCTGAGCGAAAACTGTGACCTGAGAAGCCTTCCGGTGAGATACCAGCCTCAGATAGGGCTTGTCGGAGTTTCGAGACAAACTGGGGGCGAGTCAGAAGTGCCCCTGATGAAAAGTGGAATAGGGGGCCTGGTCCCTGTCCACGTCTTACCAACCATGACAGTAGTGCACCAACCGGACAAAGATCATCCTTTGTGGCTGCAATAAGGATGTCTGTTCCCGAATAGAAGGGGTCGGTTTTTGATGTCTTTAGATGGATGTGAATGAGGGATGGTGTCTGGTAGCTGTCCACTGCTACGTCGTCAAACCCCAGGTCGGCCGTAGCCCTAGCCGAATCGTCGTTGTGCGAGTCTGAGCATAGTTCTCCAGACCGCATAAACCCAAAGAAGCATGTAGTGAAAGCAGCCCACAGCATAATTCTATCCGTAGTGAGGGGCTGTAGCTCCCAGAGAGTTTTGATGGCATGAAGGATGGATGGTGTAATTGAAAGACGCTCTGGCCGGTTGTTGACTGCCGGAGATGATGCACCAGAAATCTTAATTCCTTGCAGAACTTGCTGAAGTCGTGGAATTTGACTGATGTCGGGTGGCGAGTGAGCTTGCTGAACATGAAACTGGCGAACCGCCGATAAATATACTTTGATAGTATTATAGGAGATGCCATTTAAGGCTAAGTACGATACAAACTTACGGAGTAATGGTTCCGGGGAGGGTAAGGGAGAAATATGTAAGTGATTACATAGTTGAGTAAACTTCCTAATTCCTGTATTGTACACTCTTCTGGTGGCTGACGCTATCCCCTGTGAAAAATCTCGTTCCACAGCACTGTCCAGCGAAAGGAGGTCCAGTCTGGTGCCTCCAATAGTAATAGGTGCAGTAGTTCTGATGGGATGGCTATTGGAACCTGATCTGCCTGCGGGTGGAGACAGTGAAATAACGATAGCTCATTGCGTGACAAGGCGTCGGCCACTGTGTTGTGGGACCCCGAAATGTGACGAGCAGAGAGTTGGCATTGAAAATGAGCCAGTATAAATGCTAATGAGCGGAGAAGATGCCCCATGCCTGGGTCTTTGGATGAATGGTTATTAATTGCCGCTACAGCTGCCATGTTATCCGAGAGCACACGTATCGATTTTCCTGCCCATAAGTGACCCCAAAGTACCACGGCCAGTAATTGGAATGAGCTCTTTGATAGATATGTGAACGTCAGTAAGTATGCCTGCCCACTCCAATTGAAACCAATGGGATTCCCAGAACGCTCCACAACCCCACGATCCTGACGCGTCCGAGGTGAGCGTATGCTCTGGGGGCTTAGGAACTAGAGAGTCCAGAATCGAGACTCCATTCCAGGGTTCCGCAAATTGAAACCACCATTCTATATCCGAGCGTGCCTCTACGTTGAGTCGAATCTTGTGGTCTGGATGATCAAACTTGGACGCGAGGTCGATGAGTCTCCGCAAAAAGATCCGGCTTTCCTTCACCACTTTACTAGCATAAGCCAGAAGCCCATTTAAAGACTGTAGTTCCTCTTTTCGACATGATGTTGCTCCGCGCCAAGACCTCAAAGTGTCCTTGAGCACCGTAAGTTTGACTACTGGAAGTCTCAAGCCACCTTGGATTGTATCAATCTCAATCCCGAGAAAAACAATGGTGGACGCAGGGCCTACGGACTTGGTCGGTTCGGTTGGGAGCCCTGCCTGCTCACACACTGCCTCCATGATGGCTACATTATGAAAGCATTGTAACGAGTTTAGGGCCCCGATCGTGAGGAAATCATCAATATAGTGAATGCCCCCATGTGACGCCATTCTGCCTCAATCCACAGGAGAGCGTCTGCTATCTCCGTAAATAGGAATGGAGCTGATCTGTAGAGTTGCACGATAATCGGTTCAATAATCGGTATCGGGCCGATATTGGCTACTAGCCGATTAATCGATTTTGATTAAATCAAGGCCGATGTTAATCTCCACTACGCTGTGTAGTATAATGATGTGGGGGAGGCTAGACATAAGTTATTTGGCATTTTAATTAAGTTATGTGTTAATGGTTTAGCAGTGACTACAAGCCATGCCCATAATAAACTGTCAGGGTTTAGGCCATGCCCAACAATAAACTGAGGTTTTTAGGTTTCTATGTAGTACCAGCCACTTGTCTCAACTGTATAGCAGTAGTAAAATGTACTTAAAACCTGTTTACCATGAGTAACTTTTACTTGTGGTATACATCTAACTTTACATTTTAGCCTAGAATGAGCTGTATATCAATGGTTATGTCACTAATATGAGCCATTTAATAATGAAGAGGATGAGTGTTAGTGTTATTAGTGTATATCGGATCGGTTATCGGTATCGGCTAATTCTGTTGCTTAATATCGGTTATCGGAATAATCGGCTAATTTGGATATCGGTGCAACACTACTGATCTGAGTCCAAATGGAAGCACCATTTCAATATACGCACATCCATTCCACTGAAAGCCAAGTAAATGGCGATCTTCCGGTGCTACTGGGATGTTGCGATATGCATGCTTAATGTCCATCTTGGCCAACAGAGCTCCCTTTCCTGGCGCAAGTACTTGTCTGGCTGCGTCAGCTACAGTGGAGTATTTGCAGAAGCAGAGTTCCTGTGAGATTCCATCATTGACACTCGCACCAGATGGGGCTGAGAGGTCCATGATGAGGCGCCACTGGTTTGGTCTACCTTTCTTGGGGATCACTCCTAGTGGGCTGAAGTGAACGCCCCACTCTCGCGCTTGGCGAGGCGAGTCTAGCCTGACGACACAACGGGCTGCTACCTCTTTCTTGATGTAAGCTGATACTTCTCTCGGGTGATCCATCGTAGAGAGTAAGTTACACCTTGCAGACTCTAGGGGCGAGCCCTTGGGCCTAAAGCCAATGCGAAAGCCTTTCTCAAGTCCGTTAAGAATCAGTTCGGCAAACTGCTGGTCTGGAAGTGTCTCCAGCTGCTTTCTCCAAAATAATACTTGGACGAGTGATACCACTGCATAGCAGTGCTCCGGAAGTCTGGGTGAGCCATCCGGTAGTAAGTTGCAGCATTGGTACAGCTCTCTGAGTCTGCTGGTAACGTCGGTTGATCCAGTTCTAGACAAACAGAGATAGCAATGATATAGCTAAGTACTCATCAACGTCGGACACACTTAACGTTAAGGCTAGAGTGGTTGCAGAACCGGAAGGAGAGATCCATTAACCACGCATATCATGCCTTCACATCTGAAAGGCCGGATGGTGTGCCCGCTGATACCACGAGGTGACAAGTAACTATCATGAATGACCATTATAGCTACCGCACCCGAGTGACAAATTGGTCTAGCTGCACTGACCACCCAAACGTGTACACACATTCCGTTCGCTCTGGGCGACGAACTGTAACATATCACTGCATCAACATGTACAAGGATATAACACTGAATAAAACAACTATATATTATGAGTTTTGAGCATGTGTCCGCACGTGCAGCCTAGATGAATCAATACAGTATCTGTATAGCCTAATATACACATATACAATAACACAAGTCTGCACCCACTGAGGTCAGGACTCAGTCAGCTACTTCTGGTGGAAATTGCGCCATCTTGCACCTTGTTTGAGGTGTGGCAATGCAGCCTTGAGTGACCTGGGGTGCCACAAATGATACACCTGTGGGCGAATCTGCAATAAGGGAACCTGCAGCCCTTCGGTGAATTGTACTTGCGGCAGATTTCTTGTTGACTCTGATCGGCCTGCAGGGCATCAGCTGCTCTGACCTCGGCAGTCCGCTGTACTGGATGCTTCCTGGGGGCAATCGGGCATGATTGCGACACATGATCAATGCCATAGCAGTAACGGCACCATGCCTCAGAAGGGTTCGATGCCATGTTCATGAAACATTGAGCATAAATGGTAGCGTCAACCCTTGCCCAGGATAAACCAGGTTTGCTGGCCAAATCTTGCCAAAAATTCTGGTCATAAATGACCCAGCTCGGCCACTTGAACCGTTTGGCATGGGTGGCTGTGTCTGACAAGTACGCCATCAGATCGGGTAGTAGAGCAGGGTTGTATGTTCCCAACACGGCTGTAAAAATGGCAAAGCATTGAGCCCAGGTCGGAAAATCAGGTATGAGCTTCTTAGCCCCTGCCACGTCGTCCACTTGTACGAGAAGTAACTGCCCATCCGAGCACAGGGGCGTCCGGATCCGCCCTTTAGCTGGGGAGAAATCTGCAAAATCTACGTACTGGCCTGTTTGGATTTTTTCTATCACCTTCCTTGGGATAGAGGGGAGGGTTCCTCCAACACGTACTGAAGGGTTGGATAGTTGCTGCAGTTGCCAAGCTTCTAGCACTGCTCTTGGTTCAGTAGCCAAGTGTTGGGCTGTTCTAAGCATACTAGAACCAAGCTTCCCTACTTGGTTGGCTGCCAGCTCCTGTGCTGAAGGGACGTTACCCAGCCAGTTACCTGTGAGGTAGACAGGAGACGATAATTGATTGCTAGATATAAGCCTGCACAATTAACATACAGACTCGACACCATGCATACATGTACAAAGATAACATGTGTGACTTGGGTACGACCTAGCATAGCCCGACCTGCCACCTGTGGCCGTTGTTTGCCCGGTCCAACGAGCTACCTCGAGTTGAACGGTTATAGTGTGCGTAGGTAAACCCTACGTGCCTCACACAGCAGTTCGACCCTGGCCCCGCATGCGGTCCGCTTGCAAAGATTGGGCGCCACTTAAGGGGGGGGGGGGGGCTCGGCCTGTCGAGAAATGACAGGTAAGCAGCCGCGTCAGCAAGCCAAGCATGCCCTGCTTGCCCGGATTGGCATGTCTGCGACGCCAGCACACATTGTGAATCGACGTGTATTGCCCCGCTTGTCTGCAAGCTGATAGGCCGAACGATAAGAGCACGGCTCCACTGAATAGCTGCGTTGTTTGTCGACACCCGCGGGGTGCACTTCGAATGGACGTGATTCGTCCATTAACCTACAGAACAGATGGCCACCACAGAATAGGGGACCTAGCCACAAAGGGTCAATACCATGCGGAGAAGCTATAACAAAAAAAAATCCACTAAGAAGTAGAGAAGAGTTACTACAAATGAGGTCACTCCCGTAAAGAATGGGAGGAGCTACGAGCGAGTGAGCTAGCCGCCTCGAGGCTAACGTCGTGTAACCAGCCACACATGTTGAGTTACCAGAAACACGTACCTTGGTTGGCCTCGAGAGATGGTTGAGGCTGGTGCTGAGAGGAACCGGACTGTGAAGAAGCGTCCTGAGCTGGAAGAGGTGGCTGAGAGAGGTTCTGAGAAGAACCGGTAGTAGCCTCCAGGGTTGGAGCAGTGTTTGGTCATGTAGCTAGAGCCACTCGTTGTGCCACACCTTCAATGCACTCCCTGTGCGTAGCCAAGCCCAGAATAATTGCCTGAACATCTTCGTCTCGCAACGAAATCTCCATTGAGCTGAATTCAGTTGAGCGTAAAGACCGAGTTCTCACCAGCAGTTAGTAGTTTAACTAAACCGTTGCTACGGGATTACGTGTTGGAGTGGTTAGACCTGTTCAACCGGTTTAAGAGGTGCAGAGCGCGCGCCTTTTCCGTACCCGGAGAAACTCGTAGCTTCCATGTTAACTCTGTTAAATTTATTAAACTTCAAATATCATATAACAATGTACTGCATGGCTATAGATATGTCAGTCAAGACTTAGGTTTATAATGTTTACATTTCCAGATGTGCAGCACGCAGTACAACCAGGAAGAAAATCAGTCTTTTGAACTATATCATCTTCAGTTCCACAGAAGTAGCATATCGGATCCTTTCCAGAAGAATAATATGGTATCTCTATGGGATTGCTGCAAGCCAAGTTTGCTTTCACAAAAACAGAATTCAGTACAGATTCCTCGTCACACTCAATGTCAAGAAGCAAGTTTCCACACACGTATGAAAAATTGTCCAGCAGACGTTCTAGTTCCAACTTTTGATCCTTTTTCAAGGAAGCTTTGGAGTAGAATAGTCTCCATTTTGAACACTCTTCACACTGCAAAACAGTGCCGACATTTTTTGCATATTGGGCAGAAGGAGAGAAAGGCATTCCATGGGATTTCGGAGCATCATCCTTACTCAGTGAAGGCCTGTGCTTTTCTGAAGTGTCTGTGCAAAATACAGTGGAACCTCAGTTATCCGGACCCCACTTATCTGGATTCTCGGTTAACCGAATTACGGAAATGACTGCTCTATTAGAGTAGTGACTGTTCTATTAGGGTAGTTAAAAATACTGATGTTTAAAAAAATTTTGATTACCGTAGATTCCCTAAAATTTTGGCATCTCTAAATATTCGGCACTTCCCGTGCTTTGAACGCAATGTGCTCTAAATTTCGGCAAGCGGAAAGAAAGTTTCTATTACAAGTGCGCTAATTTTTCGGCACTTGGAATACTAATTGACGAAGGTTTCTTTAGTACTGAGGATTCCCAGTGACCTCACATATTATGCTACCTCAATGCTGGATGAACTGCTTGAGCACAAAGTGTGAAATTGTTCACGGAACGAACGTGCCCAACGATATCATCGTGTGACATCACGGCTACCACAAAACGATCTTCGTTTCTGTTCACAGAATAACATCTTTCCTGGAGCCCACAAACATGATACATCCTCAGATATAATGCTCTGTTTAGTCATGGAACACTTCATGCAGCAACTGGGAGCTAGCGAGATTTAATTAATTATTACGAGATAGTTAGTTTAATAGTATTGATTGTGGTTTCTATTATTATTAGTGTCGAGTGACTGTATACAAAAGCGATACAGTAATGACATTGATCTCTCCTGGATAATGTAGGCAATCACGGTATATAGTGCTGCAGCGAAGTGAGTGTTGCGGCCAGTATCGTCAGTTCCGCCACAAGGCGTTCCTGTTGGTCCCTGTAGAAATAAATCCAGAAGTAACCAGTAAGCAGATTGCAAATAACATAGCCATGAAGCGTGTAGACTGTATTAGGGATAGATCCCTAAAAATTCGACAATAACAACGGGCTGGTACATTTTTTTCCTAATTGTTCGGCCAGACACGAACGGAATTAATTTATTTCTGCCGAATTTTTAGGGAAT
This sequence comes from Dysidea avara, assembly GCF_963678975.1. Taxonomy (NCBI): domain Eukaryota; kingdom Metazoa; phylum Porifera; class Demospongiae; order Dictyoceratida; family Dysideidae; genus Dysidea; species Dysidea avara. The sequence goes on along the minus strand of NC_089274.1, from coordinate 166,827 downwards.
CTACGGTATGCTATTTTAATGTTATTTATACAGAGTTTCAGAGATATGGACTTTTCAGACTTATGGACCATCTCTGTTCCCAAGGGGTTCGGATAACTGAGGTTCCACTGTAAACTGGAGAAATCTTGATACCTATCTCCTTGTGGGATTGGGTCTGGTATGTGGTGTATTAATTCAAACACATCCAAAGGAAGGTGGGGTGACTTGCATATCAAGCAGTCGTCATTCACACATTTCTTAATGCTGAACATGTAATGTCGTCGAATGCAATGGCTTTGGAAAAAATCTTGTATTTTCTTGGAGGCAAGGGACTTGGCAGTGATCTTGTGTCACCGAATCATCAATTTTTTGATTTCATCCCAGAGGTTGTTTGTGTCATCTGCACTTGCTGCATGATACGATTTAAGTGGCTCTTGTTTGAGCTTAAGACGAGAAAATTAAGAGTACAGAAGACTCTTTGGAGCTTGAACACTATCTGTAATCGCACTCTTTACTCCAGGAATTTCCTCAGCTAACATTTGAATTTGCTTCATGCTATTGCAAGATCTCAAGTTGTCTTCATACACAGTTGCACAGCGAGCTATACCAGTCCCTTGAAGTGCAATGTTGAGAAGCAACATACACTGCTTGGCTGGGTTCTTCCAGCTGTTGTAAGGGGGTGTTCTAATCACACACATAAAGTCCAAGTCAAGTCGAATGAATGTGCAAATCAAGGCTATTTGCACACTTGGAAATGTACTCTGATGATCTGGGCCTCCATCTGTATACAATAATAAAATTGGTTGAATCGTAAAATTTTTTTGGTAACAACTAGACCTTTGTTGTAGTTGTATCGATGTCTATTATCTGCAGGAGAGAAATCTTCAACAAGAATCGGTTCGTACTCATCAGCTTGTTCCATGGCTAAGTGAAGACTTTGATAGCGGGCAGTTAATGTGGGAGTAATAGAAGATTCAGGGTTAAGAACCTGAAAATCATCAATATCTGTCTGACTGCAGAACTGTTTAGCTTGGCTAGCCTGTACAGCTTCATTCTCAGATATACGGCATGTTTCCGTAAATTTTCACCCAGTTGCAAAATAGCTGTACGTAATTCACTCCATTTCTGGCTTTCTCAGATAGAGAAAATAAAGAAGATGAATAAACTAGTAAACTAGCCTCGTTCAGCCTATTTGAAGTGATTTTCTTCTTTTTGGACTGTTCAGGCCTGTTGTACCCGTGAAAAGCTTTCAAGAGTTGTGGAATTCTGTGTTCACGATCAGCAAGTGTGCGATGGTTTCCATCAATATCCCACAAGACTACAGCAAGAGAATTAACAAATGTAACCCCACAACTCTGGACATAAGCAGCTGTCCATCCCAGTGAATTGCTTTGCAAGAAATCAACGAGACCATACTTCAAATCCAAAAATCTGTTTGGTCTCACAACTGGATACTTTTGTGGCAGCCTATTTTGCAATCGGGACGATTCCATCATACGGAAAAAGCATTGACTGGGTGCGGCAATTGTTCCATCGACACGGAAACTAGTGCATTATCATTCAAAACAAACTGAATGTAGTGTCCAAGAATGCTTACAACCTCTGCAACAGGACAACTGGAATCTACAACAATCGATTCCTTCTGGCTTTTGCCGACTCTTGTAGTATATCCTGTGCTGCGATACTCGTCAGGAATAGCGAAACTATGGTCTATTGACCCGGAGCTGTACTCAACATAAATGTCAACAAACGAACTTTCATCTGGTACAGTACAACCATACCATCCTTTCAATATCTTCGCTCCACAACGAATCAATATCAAAACAAAGAGCATTGTCACTACGAAATACATTTACACATGCGCTTAATATATTGCACGTGAGCAATTATAATTTAAAAAAAATATGTCGAGGCAGTTCAATTTATTGAGGCGGGAAGGGATGATAAACAAGTAATTTATTTTATTCAGCTATTAAATGTGAAGTGTTCCCATAGCTTGCCCATTGCTAGCAAATTATCTTTTTCAATTTTGTACAATCTTGCTCATACTTTTCCACCTACAAAATACCAACTCACAACATAGCATGTGTACAGTTAATCTTCAACCATGCACAAATACAATTGTATGCAAGTTGACTCGCTCAGGCTCACCCCATGATGTTGTTAACATCTGTCCAGTACTGTTCTTTGTTTGTAGCGCTGTGTAACAGGCTTGAAAATGAGGAATGATGGCCACTCAGTTATTAATAGTTGCAGAGCATGTTCAGACATAAGCAATTCAGGTGCCATTCTTTCTTTTGATGTGGTATACGCAGGTTCAGCAGTCATAATAATGTTACAAAGAAATAGTGTAAACAAGGAAAAGTTAAGGGATCATAAAGGGTAGTGGAACAAGGGAGGTCTCCTACATTTGTAGATATACTAGTGCCCTAATTCAGTCATGGGTATAGACTGAATTAGGGATTAAATGTTCACTATTGTATCTTCAGGTGTAGGTGACCTCCTTACATTTTTATTTCTTTGATCCCTAGTCTTTCTTGTAAGGGTAACAGTGTCTAGTTTTTAATGGCCATCAAATATTTCTTTATATTTGTAAGTATCTTTATACTTATCAATATTTAATGCAAAATGTTTTCCTCTAACACATCTTCTAAGGTATGATGTCATATTTGGTGTAGCTATGAGTCAAATGGTTCTGTGTATTTTGACACAACCACCTTCTCACAACATCCTGATCATACCTATGCTAAACTAGTGCCTGAGGCTGTCGGAGACATTGACAAGATTAATGAAGGTGAAGGGGAACTCACTGTGGCAACAACACATACTCAAGAGAAGAAGTCTCGTAATGACTTTGCTTTGTGGAAGGCTTCTAAACCTGGGGAGCCATTTTGGGAATCCCCTTGGGGAAAGGTTAGTGTGTAATTAGTGGATCATGTGAGTCATGTCATCACATCAGGGCAGACCTGGATGGCATATAGAGTGCTCTGTAATGGCAAGGTATGTATGTAATGATGCTGTGTTTGTAACCCTCTGTGCAATGCTCCATGTCACACTCTGTGTCACACACAGTGCTATTCTTGGTCCTCACATGGATATACACACTGGGGGTGTGGATCTCAAGTTTCCTCACCATGACAACGAGATAGCTCAGGCTGAAGTATGGAGTCATAGTATATTTTGGTAACTATGGTAACACATTTGTGTAGGCTTGTAACAAAGATGACCAATGGGTGAACTATTTCCTACACTCCGGACACCTGACAATCGAAGGTTGTAAGATGTCTAAATCACTGAAGAATTTTATCACCATTAAGGTCTGTGTGTGTGTGTTTGTGTGAGCTTGTGTTTCAGTAATGTAGAACTGTCATAATTTTGCCTTCAATCTCACACAGCATTTTGTCCTACGATTCTTCCTCGTTTCCAGAGTTTTCTGACAATCCTTCATTCCAGGCTTCCTCAGGCTTTTCATACTCGATGTCTTGTCTTTGTAGCATGCATAATGTTTACGAATTTTATAATTTTGTTTTTCTCAAAATGCATGTTTGTGCAAACAAGTCAGGTTTTTGCTGAGATTATCACATGTTGGTCACATGTACTAATTTTGTTATACATGTAGCATAATCAGCTCACTGATCAGTTGCTGATTTGGCAATTTTTACTATATCAGTAATTGGCACAAACGCTCTAAGAGCCATATTACTACTGATAATTTGTATATTTGCATTGCAGTATTAATTTAAAACCCTTCTTGCTCAGTATACAAACAAATAGAAACCCTATGCTATATAGCACTAAGCTACAAGAAGCCATACAAGTATGCGTGTAAGCGTGGTTGTTATTGTTGATATTCAGATCTACAGTTATAGCACTATAGTTGTTACACTAAGAATAAAGAACTGTACCACAAGACGAACTAAACAATCCATTGTATAGCCAGTTAGCCATTTTGATAACTAGTCAAAATATGGAGTAATCGGGGGGGGGGGGGGGGGGGGGGGGGTACGACAAAAGTGTGCGAATGCTCATCAAATTACATAAACTACCAGAGAGCTAGCAAAAAGTATTTTATAAAAATGCACTTCTGGTATGTGTTCATAGCGTTATATCAGGCATGAACGATTGTATATGGTCATTGAAAGATTGTTGTAATCCTTCATGGTCTGTGACTGCCATTCGTTGTCATTACTTTAAGTCTAGTTTCTCCTTAACAAAACCATTTACAGTTGTGAAATTCACATCATTGTAAAGTACAGATAGAATAGAACCTCAATACCTTATTGGTACTTCTCTACAGTTATAGAACACTTTGATAGACCCACAGTTCTATACCAGGTATGGTACCACCAAGAGTACATAATGATGTTATATATTATGTACTCTTGGTGGTACCAAGAGTACATAATATATAACATTATTATGTACTCTTGGTGGTACCACTCATAACACAACATTGTCTCGCGAGAGTGCAAGTGATTATAAAACTAATTAAAGGGTGTGGCACTCGTTTTGCTTGTGAGTATTCATCTTGTTTCGTTTGGGATGGGATGGATGAATACTCATGAGCAAAATGGGTGCCATGCCCCTTAATTAGCAAGTTTTTTAATCCTCTGTAAGGTGTCAAAGCCTCAATGTAACTTAAGTCATTTATAATTCCCTTTCAATTGTGTTGTGTTTTTGTACTGTATATACTACTAGTTAAAGCATTGCCGTGAGTGCAATATGGAAAAAATAGCATGAGGACGTGGGCGAGAGACTAATGTAGCTTGAAGTGAAGCCGAGTACTGTATTCGGCTCGAGAGCATGCCGGAGTATTTTTTTCATATTACACTTGCAGCGGTACTTTGAATGGTTTATAAAGTACTTTCTGGTCATCTTTGTTGGAGTGTTTTTGAACCACATCAGTTTTCAGCCCCCAGACAATCAGTAAGTGTCTATATAGTACAAGCTTGGTCATAAAACAAACAGATAACATCGTTTTGGCTACTTCTGGCGATTTAAAATATATTACGCATGTAGCTGTATGGAAATAATAGCACTCTTATTTGTTTGATCTCAAGTGCTTTAAGGTTGCTTATATTTGTATGTAGGGAAGAATTACTCTACCGAGTACTATGAGGATAAAAAGTCTAATCAAAATGACGTATAGAATAACTTCAGCTGCAGCCTGAACAGTTGAGCTGATGAAGTGGTCAAGTCCAAATCCTTTCAGTGCTTACTTTTTGTTGTTTGTTTGTTGTAGCACACCTTTTTGGTGCTTACTTTTTTGCTTGACTCTTTTGCTCACATAGTATCTTCACAGTATCTATACCTACTTCTACTAGAGCAGGTCAAAGAGCAGCTAACTGACCTGCACGTAGGGAAGGTAGCAATGCCCATGGACAGAACAACACATTAATAGATGATCACTCACGTCTAATTTCTGATTCACAATATGTTATTATGTTGTGGGTATGTATTGTACATAGGAAGCCTTACAGCAGCACACTGCTCGACAACTACGACTAGCATTTCTCATGCACTCATGGTACGCTACTCTTGACTATGGGAAGAATACTATGGCTGAAGCCATTCAAGTGGAGAAGACGTTTAATGTACTGTGATTTGTGATGTTCAGAGTGTGTATTAATTAGAATGATTACTGTAGGAGTTCTTCCTAACCGTACAGGACATAATTCGTAGGTACAATATGGCCTCTCCTGAAGGCTACACTAAATGGACTCATCTTGAACTTCAGCTGCATGCCAAGTGGGTGTGGTCACTGTTGTATTACATAATCTAACACTTGGCAGATTTGATGAGAAGAAAGAAGCCATACATGTGGCAATGTGTGGTGGGTTCTGTAGTGTTATGTTGCCATGGTAACCATATGGTTATTTAGACTCTGTGGACACACCCATGGTGCTGCATCACATGAGAGGCTTAGTTACCCTTAGTAACAGCTACATATCAGAGTGTAAATCACCTAATGCTTCGTTGTTGGGTCAGATTACCAAGTACCTTACCTATTTGTTTAAGGTGAGTGGATCATGTGATCAAGTGGTATTTGGATCATGTTATCACTGGTGCTGGAATCATGTGATCCGGTAGTGCTCGGATCATGTGATAAATGTTGTCAGGATTGTGTTATCCACTGATAATGGTAGATTGTTGCAGGTGTTTGGTGTGTGTAAAGAAGATGATTTGATTGGCTTCCCTGTTTCTGCTGATGTCAGCAAACAAGGGGACCAGGTAAATGTTGTCATACCAATATTTGTTGCCATGGTGACTTGGTTAGAGTTTGGCATACATTGAAACACTAGCAGAGTTCAGAAATGAAGTCAGGACCATAGCTCTTCAACAGAAATGTTAGTAGATGTGTGTTGTATGTATTGTTACTCGTGTACTTTGTAGCTACTGCAATACTTGAAGCTTGTGATAAACTAAGGGACAACACTCTCCCTGAGCTGGGAGTGAGGCTAGAAGACAAGGAAGGTTAGAGGATTGTAAGTTAGGACATTATTTAGTGTGTTTGTAGGTCGTACAGTAGTGAAACTAGTTAGCCCTGAGGAACTGAAGTTGGAATTGGAACGAGAGCAAAAGGTAGCACACATGTAGTAAACATCCTGTAAGTTATCAATATACCAGTAGTGGTATTAGTCAGGCTAGACCTCTCATACATCTGTTATGAGGTCACTATGTGGTGTTGCTTACAGATGAAGGAAGAGGAACGATATCGCAAGGAGTTACACAGACAACAGCTCGAAGAGAGCAAGGTGGTTACTTAGCTGTTGCCATAAGTTTATAATATATGTTGTACAGAGAGAGAAGGAAAGAAAAGCTAAAATTCCACCAAACGAAATATTTCGTCAAGAAACAGACAAGTATAGCCAGTTTGATGACGATGGGATACCAACACATGATGCTGATGGCAACCCTCTAACTGCCTCTCAGCTAAAGAAATTAAAGAAGTTATGGCATCAACAAAATGAAAAGTATCAAAAACATATCAACAAGGAAAATTAGTTTATGGTGTGTGTCAGTTAATTTCTTCAATTCCAGTTTGGTCAATATCACACTGTAGAAACATTGTGTCGTCTCTCACAAAGTCATCGTCATTTAGTGTAGTCACTGGAGCAAACTTCGGACACCCCGAGGCAATATTCATGTCTGACTTGGGTAGTGTAAAAGATGATGAATAACCATCCGGCTTAAAGCAGTGACGAATGTCACTCTTTGATGGGTTTTGGCTCCTCAAGGCAAGACGAACTACTTGCTGAAATGGCCATTGTAGCAGAGCATCAAATTCACCCCTCATGATAGTCAGAAAGTAACTGAGATGTGTGCCTTTACCTGTGCCATCTCCATTAAGATATAGCCTTAGGCACATCCGGTAACCATGGCGAGATGTGTAGAACGGTGCAGAGTATAGTGACAGGGTTTTTCCCTCTCTAGCTTCCCTTGATCGACGAGCTACTTCAGGGATCTTCCAGATGTAACGACCGTTGTAACTAGTAGCCTGAAGGCTTTGTACAATCAACATTAACTCTGAGTAGCTTGCTTGTAACTCTTCAACAGTTTGTCGTAACTTCTGTACCTCCTCTTCACAATTTGCCAATCGAACGGTTTCAGTACTTGTCCACATTGGCACCTATAGTAACAATCACACCAAATAACCTTAATATTAGGGGAATACCCCACAAACTACAGACAAATACTCTCATGCATTATTTACAGAACTACACCAGACCAGTTATCAGTTATTTTTTGCATAACCAGTTAACCATTTTCTAAGACATTCACTCAAAATGTATAATTTAGTACTCTACTTGTGCTCTAACATTGATATTACAGAAATTCAGCTTTAGCTTGGTGCCTATATATTACTTTGGCCACTATAAAGATGACAAATTGTACTACAAATTTTACGGTACATAGTTTACATGTTGGGTATTGGTACCATGTTGGGTGTTGGTACCATTTTACAAGTTATTTTGACTGGCACTCCATCCACACTAGTTGTATGAAGGTAAGTGTATGGTGCAGGGCAAACTAAGGTTGGAGGCACAAAACTTGTCCGGTGAAGCCAGCTCACCTCAAACTCACTACCCTACTTCTTTTTTACACATGAAGATACCAAAGCTGATCCTGGCCATGGCCCTAAACTGAGGTTTGCCTATTAACCATAATAATATCTTTCACTGTCTGTACGAGGGTTCCAGTGATAATAAAAGTAGTGAAACAAGAGATGAATTATGGTAGCTATGAGGGAAAATCCTACTTAGTATAATAGTGATGTTGGATGATCCCTAAACTGGCATGTTTTTCACCATTTTTTCAATGTGCCAAAGCAGGAATTTTATCACACTACTACAATGCCAAATAGGAATTTTCCCTCATACCTACACTTTCACTACTTTTTATTGATGGAACCCTACTTCATTATTTTATTACACTAGCTACCATAATTTGCTTTATTCTCATGTAAAAGTATTTTTGTAAGATTTACATGAATGATTGCTCTATTAGAGTAGTTCAATCTTATGTAAAAAGTTTTGTACAAATTTTGCTTACAAAAATTGTTTTACGATGAAAAAAAAAGCTAACTATGGTTTTAACTGTTTTGTTAGAGCATAGCTATAAATACACACGTGACTGCTGTATTAGAGTCTCCCTATGCAGTAGATTAAGCTATAGGGAGTTGTGGTTCAATACCTTGTTTTCTATGGAGCTAGATTACCTAGTGGTATGGCCTCAGTACTGATTGTTCTGATTGTTTAAGGGATTGCAATCATTTTATAAGCCAAGTTTAACTGCTACCTGATACTACCAAGGATATATTACAGTCTAAATATGCCCTTTAGAGGAAGTGTTGATATGGAAAATTAACACCTTGGTATGGTTTCTTGACATGCACATTACTTTTGCTAGAACCATAAAAGGCACATCCCACCCATGAGTTTGTTGTCGTGGCATAAAATGGTGGCTGTATGCTGCTTTGTTTGGCTTCTAGCTAGCCTTGTGACTGGTCAGTAAGGAAGGCAGACCAAAATACAGGTTTTGACAATTTAAAAATGCTACATCCTGCTGCCTGTAATAAGTTTAATACTGCACTTAATGTTGAGACTATACTGTCATGTATGATATAACTAAGGGAGGTGGTACAGTAGTGATGCACATGGACTACAGAGTGAGCACTGCTGTTAACTGAAAGTTGTTGTCTGCTCAGTAACCAGTTTTGACATTCTATCCAGTTTCACGACTCTCATTGTACATGAACTGCTGGGGGTGGGGATGTTCCACTCTTTTCTTAAAAGGTTGGCAGATTAAAGCGGTATGATTCACATGGTTGATAGTGGTTGTCTTGAGGTTTCAACAAGTTCACTGCTGAAGGGACTCCCTAACTATGTAGTGGTTAGTAAATAAGTTCTGCATCATATACTCACACCTCAAATAGTCATAGGTTTTAAAAAGTAGTCTTATCATCTCAAAGAATGGGATGGGAGACAGAGAAGATACCGCCAAATGGTTGACATTAATTTTGTGTTTTGTCATCTTTACACTAGTAGGGATCTGTGCAATAAGAAGTAGTGAAACAAGAGATGAATGATGGTGTTACAGCATAGCTTGGTGGGAAAGTCCCTTGTTTGGCATTGAAAAAAATAATTGTTATAGCTAATGGGGATTTTCCCACCGAGCTATGCTGTAATACCATCATTCATCTCTTGTTTCACTACCTTTTATTGCATAGAATTAAAACTAGTTTTGGTTGTAGCATGCAGCTAGCTACAGTGTAACTTGTGACTGTTCTATTAGAATATCATACATGACTGTTGTATTAGAGTATCTTGAGTCAAAAAAGAGGTGTGCAACTAGCTAGACCAGGTAATTTTGTTTACTGTTAAGTAAAGCTAGATTGTTTAAGAGATGTGGCCTCTGTATTCTATTGCTATAACTAGATCTTTATTTGACGGGCGTGGTCGCAAACCTATCACAAATGGGATCCCAATCGCAAAGTTGCAGATATCTAGCTATTGTAGTAGCACCAGACTGAAGCACTTCTGAAATCCAGCTCTGAAGTAATTCTGTGGCGTCTAAATATGCTACTGAAAGAAAGTGTTGATATGGAAAATTAGTGCCTCGATATTGTTTTTGGATGAAAAAGACAAGCAGCCTGATTGAAGATAAAAGAATAGACAAGGCGCATAGGGCCTACACTCATCGGAACCCCAAAAGGCACATCCCACTGGTGAGTTTGTTATTGTGGCTGTGTACTGTTTCGTTTGGCCTCTAGCCTTGTGACTGATCAGTGAGGCTAAAATTTGAGTTTTGGCGATTAAAAAAAATTCTATATCACTTGTGTTTTGTTATATTTAATGCTGTACTATATTATATGGCCTTGTGCTATTTTGCAAAGATGATTTTCATCACGTAAAATGTCTCTAGAATGATTTTTAAAGGCAGAATTTTGGGCGGCACACAAATTTTAGGGGCAATCCCTACTTAAATAGTACTACTGTACTGTTTGATAAGTTCCTTGATTCCAACTGGACTCCAATATAATAGCTTCATGTAAATTAAGAGATTGAAGACAGTACATAGTGTCAATGATAGGGACGGGCTCATTGAGAAGGGAGTTCCCCCATCATTAAAGTCAATTTTAAGCTAAAAAACTGTGAAAATAGCATTGAGATCTGAAGCAACTTTAAAAAACAGGAAAAAGCTAACTATTTAGTTACGAAGTTGACAAACACCTCATATTATAGAGCAATTTTAATTAACAAATGATCTGCATTTTAAAATGACTAAATTTGGACAGTTAAACAAATAGTGGACCATACAGAGAATTTGGCCATCACAACAATAATAATAATAATTGGATTTTGAGGCATGTTGAATGTAGCTATTATGAAACTTTTAAAGTTACTAACTAGATAGATTATAGAGTGAGTCACGTTAACACCTCCCACGTTATAGATGTACGACTCTTAATAAGGATTGGAAATAACGTCATGCACCGTGTTTCGAATGCAAATATGGTTTCCATAATTTGCACTGCATACTAGGTTGGCCATTGATGGGGGGTTTTGCAAGAGGAATTAGAGCCTGTGAGTGAAGTGTGCCATCATCTTAATAACACTGGCAATAGCTAGTTTCACTAGTCAATAGTTTCACTAGACAACAATCATGCTGAGTTACAAACATGACGATATAACAATACTGAGCAAAGTTGTAACATAGTGTTTAAACTAAGGGTGTGACTTACAAACCGTTCTGTTAAATTCTAATGACCAAAGGGGTTCTAAAAGCCATTGATACCAGAAGGTGAGTACAGAGACTCTTAAGAACAGAAATGTGTTCCGAACCCTAACAGAAATGTACCCCTTGTGATATGGCATGTTTCTTCTGTGGGAAAGGTCAATCAATGGGCTCCACCAAAGCAGCTTGTATCATTCAAGCTTAGAGAGTTTATTATATAAAACCTACAATAATAGCAGAGTTCATAGTAAGGAAGATACCCTCCCTTACTTACAACTTGATAGTCTACAGTAAGCAATATTATATTGTCCTTTCAAGCTCTTCAAAGTGCCATGTGAACCATGCCTTGTATCTTGTCAGGTAGTATACTGTGGTCCAATCCCTAACTATGAGTCATAAAGCTATGCTAATATGGTATACCAACTATTGATGGTTAATAATAAGACTGTATGTAACAGACAAGCACTCACATCATTTAAAGATGTTAACAAGGTCACTGGGTCCCTCATTGAACCAGGTGCTGGGCCATCACGTTCCACTGAAGATGACTGTAGAAGAGATCCCAACATTATACACTAAAAGGTCACTGCCTACCCAAACATGTCTGCTCTTGTGCTGTTCCATCGTATTACGAGCGACTGGTTCATGACAGTCGTCACATTTCAGCAACACAAATCCACAAGTTGTCTCGTGCACCTACAAAAATAGTGTTTATAATGATGTAATGTGCCAGATCACCACCTTAAACTCGTGGAACTTTCCCTTCCATTCACACCCGCTCCAGTCGCACGTAACTGTTAAGGCGTTTAACTCACGTTGACAAGCAGAGTCCTTGAACGACTAAACCACACAGATTGCCACTACTATAATGATATGGCGAGTCATACCTGCGAGTTGTTCAGTGTCTCATGACAGCATAGACATTTGATGACACCACTATAACAGTAATGTCAACAAACTGGTCTCAAGAGAACACTTACTCTTTGCTAGTCAATTCGGCGAGACACTTTTCGCAATAGCGGTCACCACACGCGGCTTGGTGAGGCTTGTCAAATACTTCATTGCAGTATGGACACTTAAATCGCTCGCGCTTGTCTTCATCTACCAGAACCACTCTTACGCCCATTGCCTCAGGGGATTTCGCCGAGTTGTGAGAGAAGCCCCCTTGAACCAAATAGGGACTTCCTAAGGGTAATTCCCTGTTAAAGTACCCACAAAACATGCGCTCATAATGTAGTCTCGCGTGGCCAGACCGCTTTTTTCCGTGTATTGGCATATACAGACAAGTACCCGGGATTGGAATCATCTCATGTGAGCCCATTGACTACAATACACTCGCCGGATCATTGTTACCCCCTTGGAAAAAGGAAATACGCCATTCACAACATGTTGGGTATCGGTAAAACCGGGAACCGGGAGATGACGTGCACAATACACACCACACTGCAATAAACTGTTATTTTTGCACTAAAGGTGCAAAGATCGAGATACTCTAATAGAACAGTCAGCTAGGATCGAGATACCCTAATAAAGCAGTCAGCTACTCTAATATAGCAGTCATCTTTAATAACCGCGATAAATAGTAATATCGTGATATATTTCTGCACGATATATCGTGAAGCGAAACTCCAACACCGCCCAGCCCTATTCAGTCCTTCGTCGCCTTGCCAGTCGGTTGTGCTGTCACTTTGTTTGTCCGTTTCTTCCAGATGTCTTCCTTCCTCATGGCCAAGTTGGAGTTGGCATTCCAGGTGGCTTGGAAGGGGCTATTCATGCTGTCCGTCATGCTCTATCTCAGTTGGGTGATGATGAATCACTAGCTCTTCTGAAGATAGATATGAAAAATGCTTTTAATGAATGCAGCCGCACTGCTTTTCTCAGCCGTGTTTATAAGGATTTTCCTGAAATATCTCGTTGGGTGTACTGGTGTTATAACCAGCCTGCAGAATTACGTTTTGGCCACCGTTGTATTCTTGCTTCCACTGGTGTACAGCAGGGTGATCCACTTGGTCCTCTGTTATTCTCATCAGTTTTGCTTCAGTTTCTTGGTTCCAATCCTCTTAGTGAAAATTGTCTCCTAAGTTTGTGGTATTTAGATGATGGCACTTTTATTGGGTCTAGGTCTTCTCTCCTTGCTTTACTATCATGCTTTACTCAGTCTGGGCCAAGTTTTGGCTTGCATATCAATCTATCCAAATGTGAGTTGTATTGGCCTTCTGGAGATAGCTCTTTCCCTGAATTTCATCATGTAATAAAACTTATTAATCCTGAAAGCAGTGGTTTAGAGCTTTTAGGGTCTCCTGTGTGGGGACCACCTACTTTTTTTGATTCTTTTTTGGCTAGTAAACTTGAAAAAACTGCATCTATTCAGGATAAGCTTGCAGAACTTGGAGATCCTCAAATTGAATTGAATTTGCTTAGGAGCTGTCTCAGTGTTTGTAAGATCACTCACATATTGCGCTGTGTCCCTTCTTCATCATTAGGCTGCTTTCCATCTGTGTTCGGCTCTAACCTACGCAACTGTCTTAGTAGAATTTTGTGCTGTAGCATCTCTGATAATGCTTGGTCTCAAGCTACTTCAGTTGCCATTCCATTTAGGAGGCTTGGGTTTGCGTGAGTCCCAACGCTCTTCACATCCAGCCTTTTTGGGTTCCTGTAACTCAGCCCGGTTTTTGGTGTCCCGTTTAGCACCAAATTTTGATGTGACTTCCTTTTTTCCAGATGAAAATTGTGCTATCTCCTATTTCCAAAGTCTATCCATCTTGCCTTCTAACTTATCTTCCCAAAATGACTTACAGGCTTCCCTTGATGATCAATTATTTGCAAGCATTTTCAACACCTCCACAATCCGTGACCAGGCTCGTTTACGTGCTGTTGCTCACTCCTCTGGTGTCAGCAGTGGCTGGCTGAAGGCCATCCCTCAACCAACATTGGGTTTGGCCTTTTCTCCACATGAGTTTGTTATCGCTGTCCGTTTATGGCTGGGTGTTCCTCTTTTCCCATTGTTACCACTTTGTACATGTTTGTCTGTCATAGATCAGTTTGGTGACCATCTTCTTGGTTGCTCTCATGGCCCACTACGTATCCAATGCCATGATGCTCTTGTTTCTATAGTACATCATGCTCTACTGCAAGATCACCCTGGTGTTCTCCGTGAGCAAAGCATTGCCTCTGATCAATCTCGTCCTGGGGACATTTACCATCCTGATTTTACTCTAGGCCGTCCTGCTTACTTTGACCTCTCTGTCAGGTGCACAACTCAGCCTTCCTTTATTTCCGCTGCTGCATCTAAGGCTGGGGTAGCTGCTGCTGCCGGTGAGGGGGCTAAGGATGACCATTATTTGGAAACTGTTAATAACCATGGTGGTGATTTTTTTCCCCTGGTTTGCGAGTCGTTTGGTGTTTGGACACCCTTTGCTTTATCAACCTTATCCACGATTGCCGACCGTACCACTGTTAAAAGTGGTATTCCCAGACAGTTTGCAAGGAAACAATTGCTTCAGCGCTTGTCAGTTACTCTCTGGCGATATAATGCCAAAATGATCCTGAGGCATTATGGCTTATGCCCAGAAGATGGCATAGACTTGTTGAACTAAGTTATTAATTAAGGTTGTTTTGTAGTTAAGGTAGCTAGTTTTGTAGTTAAAGTACTTAGTTTGGTAGTTAAGCTAGTTAGAATTTTGTATTTAAAGTATAGCCTTATAGAGCTTTCAAATTTAAAAAAAAAAACCTGGGAAGGAATCATGCTCCCAGAATGTCACCCATCACTGTCTGCCTATTGTAGCGGTATGCTTCAAACCCCATGTGTTACTTTCATTGCTATAAGCATAGATAATATATACCTTAGCTACCCGGGATTGGAAACCGGAGTAAATTCAATACAAAATGCGCGAGCCGTCAGCATTGCAATAATCAACACCTTACCTTTGATTGGTATGGATTCATCTGGCACAAGAAGAACGAAGAGAAAGGGCAGATAAGCCTTCTAGGAGCGGAGATGAAAAGGATTTCTTATTATGGTAAGAGTTATACTGTTGTTTTACTGGTGTATGATCGTCTAAATTTCGAGAGCGAATCTCGTAGAACGCGTTTTGTGCAAAAATGATTATTAGATCGCACCCTCGTGGTTCGGGGTTCTGAGAGCACGATAGAAACGTTCTTTTTCCATGTAAATGGTACTGATTGAAAGCTAAGACGTTAGCATATCCATTCATGTAATCCAAAACCTTTAGTTCCGCCGTTCTGTGGTGAAATGACAGTAAGAATTTTTGCAGTACTACAGTTCGGGGTTCACAGGCCTTTTTATAGACGTTTTTAGCTAACTTTCTGACGTATTTCCATACATATACAAATGCCTTTGAAAGCTATTTTTTTCTGTACTGTTGTAGTGAAATATTCGATTCTTTGAAGCACATGCAAGTATTTCAATTTAGCTACAACTACACATTTTACAATGATTACTATTCCCACTCTACAAATGACAGCTAGGAGAGCTCATAGAAGCTTAGGCTTAGCAGTAAAAGCACTTTCAGCCTAAACACAAGGGTTTGCCAGTGTCCATCCCACTGAGAGGTGTGTCAATATGCTGAAGGACGGTGTCTCTGCTGCTGTTGTCTATACCTATGTCTTCCTTCACTGACACTGCACCTGATATTGAGTCTTTAGAAAGGTTGCATGCGTGCAGTGGAGAGTGAAGCGATGTACTGTCATCCCTTAAGGTATTATATAATGTGTATGCATATACTTTGTTTCCTACAGGGTGGATTGGTATGATCCAAAAACTAATTTTCTATATTTTTGAAGTTAACTGAGATGATGGACCATTAAGGAACACTTTTGTGGATGTACATTATAAGCAAAACAGAAATTCTGAAACATTCAGCTAGCATTAGAAGACAATTGCAAACTGTACTGGAGTTGCTCCTGCAGAAACATTCCTTTTGTGTGAATATAGTTACTAGACTTCAATTTTTATTTGCACCAGTATTTATGTCAATGTATTGCTGTAATCACAAAGTAATATAGCATTGTGAACAACTACATATGGATGTTTCGTATTTTCTTACATTATACATGCTATCGTAAAGTCTCTTATGCAAGCTTTTTAGTGCTGTTTTGGTTGATTTCAACCCAGAAGCTTGCAATGAAAATCCGAGTCCATGAATTGATATGCATGGTTAGACTATTTCATGTACGTTCTCTCTCACATTCTAATTTTCTTACATAGATGTCTATAAACATAGCCAGCAGCATAACAAAGAGCATTGCCCTCACAATGTGGTATAACTGGCTTGGAAATTTTAAATCAAAACTGAAACTGGAGCTGTTTTCAACAGCAAAACACCAGCCGTCTAGCAAACAGGCTCTGTGTCACTTCCTTTTGTTTCTATTGCCTCTGTGGACTTAATAAAAGCATCATCCTCAAAAGTGTCTTCTGCCTTGGCACCTGTAATGAAAAGAACCAGAGACAGTATTTCATTGCGGCAGTCATCTATCACCACTGATATCACACAAAACACTTAATGATGGTTTACAAACGAGTTTTAAGCTACCTGTACTGTAGTACTTATCCCTATCATTTATTTAACAACGACAACGGACCGTCACTGTCATTCCCACGCGTTGTTTTCTTCATTTCTAGCGTGAGTTCTTTTCGTTCCATCTTAAATAACACGGAGTTACGTTATACCACTAAGTTAGCTCTTTGCAATGCTGAGTGAATCTGTTGATTGGTGTTAATTGCCTCTTTCCAATCCCGGGTAAGGTATATATTATCTATGCTATTTCTATATTACGAACTCTTGCTATAAGTTTGCCCAGGTTCTTTGACCGGCTCCACCTCATATGCTTTGCTACTTAATTATTCTACTAAATCAAAATTTTTCTTGGGAAAGATTTCATTTTGAGTTCTGTCCCCATGCACAGTCCCTGAAATGATGCATGTTTCAACTCCGGGCTCAGCATATTCTAGATGCTGTATCAGGCTTCACTGCTCCAATAGCCCAAGATTGTTTGCACCAACTTACCGTTCTAGTTAACTTTTTATTATCCAGAGCGGCTCACCAGTATGTGGCTCCTTGGTTGTGTGGTGCCCCTACAACAGCTCTACATAAGAAGAATGGAGGGGTCCGCCCTGTAGCTGTATGTGAAACTATACGGCGTCTGGTAAGCAGGGTTTGTTGCCTTCAGTGTTGTTAGGAAAGATTTGCCAGATTTATTTCTGCCATGGGGTCAAGTTGGAGTTGGAATCAAGGGAGGGCCATTCATTCCTTTTGCTATTATTTGGACTGCCACAAAGACAACCCTGATATGTGCGCAGTTAAAATTGATATGTATAATGCCTTCAGTGAAGTACAACGTGTACATGCCTTTAATGCTACACACTATTCCAATGATTACCATCCATTCATCTCTTCATTTAATCCACTAGTACCTACCAGTTCCCACTTTTTCCCCTTTACCCTGTATTCATCCTTCCCCACTATGTGCGGCGTCTCCCTTCCAACTTGACAGTATAATTATTGTTTTAGCTCACATGTGTATGTTGTAACTAAATTGACTCCGTTTATTGCAAGCAGCACTATATCAGAAATCTCTTTCTATAATTACTAGATGGTACATTTTTATTTTATTATTTATTATACTGGGCAGACAGCACCAGCTGATTGTGCCCAGGGGACAAGGACTGTCCCAAACAATTACAAAAAAAATCAATAATTACAAAGAGCAGTGTTAAGATAAATATCTAATTGTTCCTGAAATAAATCTAGCGAGTTAGAATCAATAACATGTTGAGGGAGATCATTCCATTCTCTTATTGTTCTAGGGAAGAAACTGTTCATGTAGGCATCTGTTCTGATATGTGTAAAATGGTAGGATTGATGATGATGAATTCTTGTATTTGTGGAAATCGCAGTGAAATAATTGGGAATTTTTAGAGCTAAAAGGCCATTAATAGATTTGTACAGCAAGGTAAGACGCATCCTTTTACGATGGTGTTGTAATGTAGGCCAATTGAGACTTTGTAGCATGGTGGTACCACTGCATGTGACTGAAATTGTAGTCATTAAATATCCATCTAAGAGCTCTCCTTTGAATTTTTCTATAGAGGCAATGTGATTGTTATGGTGGGGATCCCACACAGAACTAGCATATTCAAGTGTTGGTCTGATGAGGCTAGTGTAGGCTCTAGATTTAGTTTGCTGGGAGCAATTACACAAGTTCCGTTTAAAAAAATTCAAAGTTCTGGTTGCTTTGGATGTGATGATGTTAATATGTGGAATAAAAGACATTGTTTGGTCAAATACTATACTCAGATATGGATGCTGCTTGACACTTTGTAGTTTTTAGGTGTTGATGAAAATAGTCTGTTAGTATTGGATTCTGTATCCTGTAACACTTCAAGGTAACACATTTTGAAACATTAAATTTCATTTGCCACAATTGTGACCATTTGAACATGGTATTAAGATCACGTTGGAGTTCAGCAATGTCCTCTTCACATGAGATCACATGATACAATAGACAATCATCAGCAAACAGTCTTAAACTTGAAGATAAACCTTTTACAATATCGTTGATATATACAAGAAATGAAAGTGGTTCCATTGAAGACTGTCCCTCGAGGTACTCCTGATTTTACTGATAACCATGTAGAACATGATCCATTTATAACAACTCTTTGTATTCTCTGTGTTAACCAAGATTTGATCCAAGAATATATCTTATTTTGAATGCCATAAGATGACAGTTTGAGTAGTAAACGGCAATGGGGAACTGTATTGAATGCTTTACAAAAGTATAGGAATGGAACTCAAAGTCATGGTAGCTACACAAGCTAAGATAGATCATTTTCAGTCATCGGTATTACAGAGCAAGAATTGTCCACAAAAAGCTTCTTATATGTAGTCATGTGTTAATAACATAATTGGTAGAATTAATACCATAAAAGCAGCATTGAATGATCCACTTACTTCAGACTCTCTTAATAAACATTTTCAAACTGTAGCAGTCACTTCCTCATATCAATCTGCTGAATACCTGCTACTTCATGTGACACTAATCCATTAGATTTTTGAATCTTTGGTCCTGTCTCATCTGAACTCTCTGGATCCTAGGAAGTCCACACGTCCAGATGGCTTGTCTGCTAGGTTCCTGAAAGAGATAGGCTGCTCCATTGCACCTTATACTGTTAACATTCATTGCAGAGTGGAGTTAATACATTCTGCATTCAGACAGGAAATGTTCACATAATTATTATATACTCCAGCTGATAAAAGTGCATGGTGCTTTGGACAATCCTGGAAACTTCAGACCAATCTCTGTTGTGTCTGTTCTTGCTGTTTGTTTTCGTGTACTTGTTCAACCATCTCTATGTTTATAATTTGCCTTAAGTTAATTGTTGCATTTGTGTATATTTGTTTTGTATCCATGTGTTAAGTTTTGTACTTGTTAGCTATAGGGACCCGCCGATTATGCTCATAATTTTACCTATTATGTTATGCTGCACTGCTCAAAAATTCACCTATTATGCTTAAATTAATGCTCAATATTTACCTATTATGCTCGATTATGCTCAATATTCATGCCTTAGTTCATACGCTTTGCTACTAGTTTAACACTGTATAGAAAGAAAAAAAATGAGTGGCTGGAACACAAATAATAAATTCTTGCTGCATGCCTGCATGTAAGAGAAAAGATCGATATACTCTAATAGAACAGTCAGTTTGATGATTGTTCTATTAGAGTTACTGACTGCTCTATTAGAGTATATCGATCTTATTTTGCAATTGTCATTTTTCCAGCAAGAATTTCCACTAATCATACAAATATTTAACCTATTATGCTGGCATTATGCTCAATGCTTTTAGGTACCTATTATGCTCAAAATTATGCCAGCATAATCGGCGGGTCCCTAGTTAGCTAGCTATGTTCATTAGTTTTGTCTGTATTGTATGTTGCTCTGGCAAGGAAGAATGGTAGTTGCCAATTGTCAGAGGGTAATTTATAAATCAATCAATCAAATCAGTCTATAATTTAAGAAACTTTTATTGCTAATGGACAAAGCAATTTCTTGCTGTACAAACTCCAAACATTTATTGAATTTATAAACTGACAATGGCTAACTGTGAAAAAATGCATGTACTCTGGATTTAACAACTGTCTACACAACCAGAGCAACAATAACTTGGTAGAATAAAACCAGTGGAAGTAGAGCTGATCAAAGTGTCTGGGTAAACTTATAGCAATGAAAGTCATAGCTACATGGAATGAAGCATACAACTACAAAAGGGAGACAATGATATTTAATAATAGGTGACATTCGATTCTGCATGGTTCCCACCCAGCATGATTTCTTTAATTTGAAAGCTCTAAGGCTATACTTTTAGACTTTTCACTTTGTTATTACAAATAAATTAACAAGCTACTGGCAGTTAAGAGACAGAATATGAGACTGTTTTATTAGAGTGGCTGACTGCTCTATTAGAGTATCTCGATTTTTTGTAAAAAGTATTGCAATTCCCAAGCTTATAGTTTGTATAATATCTCATTTTATTTTATTTTAACTGCTTTTTAATGCAGGCAAGGCCTGCATTAAAGGTCTGTGGGCAACTGGTGCCCACAGCCAGAAAAAGTATACGTACAACTTACATTTACAATTGAATGTATAAAAATTAAGTTAGCTGGCTAAAGTTATTACACACATTTACATTTGATATATAGTTGAACTATCCTATAATTTTAAAACTTACATGTGTATTTAATAATAAACTTACTTACATAAGTACTTATTTTAAGAGAGAGCAAGAAAAAAATTATTAATTACTGCTGAAGTTTGGTTGGCGAGGAGACTTGGAGCAGGTACTACAAGGGCAAACAAAGTGCAGACTGTGAGGATTGTCAGAGTCAAAATTGTTTGTAAAATGCTGCCAGAAGATCTTGAGTAACTGTGATTTAATGGTGGAAAAAGGTTGATTTAAGTCAAGTACTGGTAGACTGTTGTAGGTTCTTGGTAATCTGTTAAAGTAGAAGTTACTTTGTTTGTTGGATGATGTAAAATTGTGTTGAAGCTTGTTGCTGGTGGAGGATCTGGTAGGATTGTGGAAAAAGTTGACATAGTTACTGATATTGAAATGATTAGATGGATGCTGGATTGATTTTACGAAGAAGAGTATGTCATAAAGATCATGGGTGTACATCAGTGGTAGCATGTTAAGTTTGATAAGACGTGTTTTGTACTCGGTTACATAGTCATTTAGAATAAATTTGGTTGCCCGGCATTGGATTCTTTCTAAAGTAGAGATGTCGCAAATAAGGTAAGGGTGCCATAAAGGAGAACAGTAAAGTAGTTGTGATCGAACTAATGCTAAATACAAAGTTTTCTTGGTTGGAATGTCAACTGAGTGGCTGAAGGTACGTCTCAGTAGTCCAAGGGTTCTATAGGCTTTAGCTGATATATGGTTATAGTGATTTTTCCAAGATAAATCAGTTGATAAAATGACACCGAGGTCATCGTGAGTACTACTAGTTTTGATTATAGTGTCGTCTATGAAATAGGATGTGGGGAATTTTGTATTAAATGATAGATGTATAAACTTGCTGGTGTTAAAAAATTGGTTCCAATCTCTAGACCAGTTTGCCATTGAATCAAGGTCTTGTTGAAGTTGTATGGAGTCTAGATGTTCAAGAATTTGTTTATAGCATTTTGTGTCATCTGCAAAGGAGAGAGCATTAGAGGAACGGACAGATAAAAATAAGTCATTGATGTAGATAAGAAATAAAAGTGGTCCTAGAATACTCCCTTGAGGCACACCTGATAGGACCGGTAAGAAAGTGGAATATGAACCATTAAGGCGAACGCATTGCTGTCTGTTGTTGAGGTAAGATCTAAACCACGACCAAAGGTTGCCAGTGATACCGATTTTCCAGAGTTTTAAAATAATTCATTGTGGGGAACTCTGTCAAATGCTTTTGCAAAGTCTAAGTATATTACATCTGTTTGAATTTTACAGTGTTCATGAATACTGTTTAAAAATATAAGAAGCTGTTGTAAAGTTGAACAGCCTTTCATAAATCCGAATTGACACATAGAGATGGCATTGGAAATGGAGGCTATCCCTAACTAGAGGTGTACCGATAATCGGATCGGCTACAATATCGGCCACCGATATGGTATTTTTTCACCAATATCGGTAGCGGTATAGAACAGCAGGAGGGCCGATATCGCTACCGATATTTATACAGTAGCAAAAGTTTGGATTATGCACTGGTTTTCTTGTGGCTCTAGCTTATTGTTCACTCTGCAACAAGTGTTACGCTACGAGAAGCCATATAATTACACGCGATTCTAGTGTTTGTTGCTGGAAAGCTTATCACAGTCTTTACAAATGAAGCAGTTATAGAGTACCTTTGTAATAAAAGAAGGATCACAGGTTAACCAAGGAAACTTGCTGTACCAGCTTTCTCACAAGCCATTAGAATGCGGAGTAATGCAGAAATATCCGTTTAAGGCTTCATGGGAGTATACATAAAAATGTTTGTAGGTGCCTAATTGTCTGGATTGCACAATAGAAACCCAAGCTGTATACCACCACAGGCAATGAATACATGCACATGTTGTTGTAGGTTAGGTAAATGTACATTTTCGTTTGCTTAAAATATTAATGCAAATATCGGATCGACTATTGGTAATCGGCTTCTTTTGGTTGCATCAATATTGGATATCGGTACATGCCAAAAACCCATATCGGTACACCTCTAGCTATAACTTTGTTGTATATTATTCTTTCAAGTACTTTTGATGCAACACAAAGCAAAGATATAGGTCTGTAGTTGGTGGCACTGTTTTTGTCACCAGATTTAAAGATAGGAGTAATACAGTGAATTTGCCATTCAGAAGGTAGTGACATGTTTGGAAGGAGGGGAGACTAGCTACTTACATGAGTCTTCTTCTGCATCAATAAACCACCTTTAGTGCAAAAATAACAGTTGATTGCAGTATCGTGCACGAGATCTCCCAGCTCCCGGTTTTACCAAGAAATCTCCCGCTCCTGCTCCCCTCCCGGTTTTACCAATACCCAACACGTTTCTGTAAAATGTCAACATGTGAGTGTTTGTTTAGTTGTTGGTACCATATAGTGGAAAATTTTGGCGAATATGCATGGTTCGCCAAAATTTTACTCGCCATTTTTCTAATGCTGTTCATCAGTTAGTGAATATTGTTACAGCAGTGAGTGGTTAGTCTTCCACAAGTATCCCATTGAATACAGTATGGGTTTAGACTAATAGCTCAGGCATCAGCTCGAGCGATTCAGCTCAGTGCCCATGCACATGCCTCATTTCCTTGCTTGCCACAAAATATCGGCTAAGGGACTGGAACCAATTCCAGAGAAGGTTAGAGCTATTGTGGAAGCACCTGCCCCGAGAAATGTGTCACAGTTGAAGTCATTTTTGGGCATGCTGAACTATTATGGCAAGTTCTTACCTAACCTTTCTACATGTCTTGCTCCTTTGTACAGCTTGCTACAGAAGAAGCATCATTGGTCATGGGGAGAAAAGCAACGTAAAGCTTTTGAGAAGGCTAAGGCTTTGTTGACATCTTCAAGTGTCTTGACACACTATGACTCATCCAAACCACTGGTTTTGTCTTGGGATGCATCCCCTTATGGAATTGGTGCAGTTTTGTCTCACCAAGTTGGAGATAATGAACTGCCAGTTGCTTTTGCTTCACGTTCTCTGGCATCTGCGGAGAAAAATTATGCACAAATAGACAAGGAAGCACTTGCTATTGTTTTTGGAGTCAGACATTTTCACCAGTACTTGTTTGGAAGACATTTTACAATTAAATCAGATCACAAACCCCTACAGCACCTCTTAGGAGAGAGAAAAGGTATTCCGGTGATGGCATCAGGAAGAATACAACGATGGGCCTTAACACTGAGTGCGTATAACTACACAGTGCAGTATGTGCCTGGTAAGGATAATGCAAATGCTGATGGTTTCAGCCGATTGCCACTATCAGTGCAACCAAAAGAAGTACCAATGCCTCAAGAGTTAGTGTACTTGTTAGAAGGCTTGGAGATTTCTCCAGTAACAGTGGACCAAATTAGATCATGGACTGATCGAGATCCTTTGTTGTCCAAAGTACGCAGATTTGTACAACATGGCTGGCCACGAGCAGTTGATTCAGTACTTAAACCATATCAATCAAGACAGTTGGAGCTCAGCATTCAAAACAATTGCTTACTCTGGGGGAATCGAGTCGTGGTGCCTAGGCAGGGAAGAGAGAAGTTGCTGGCTTTGCTTCATGAAGGTCATCCAGGAATTTCTAAAATGAAAGGTTTGGCTCGTAGTTATGTGTGGTGGCCTAACATTGATTCAGACTTGGAAGCACAAGTAAAACAGTGTAACCAGTGTCAAGTCAATCAGCCTTCTCCCCCAGCTGTACCAATGCATCCATGGGAATGGCCAGAAAACCCATGGGAGAGAATTCATTTAGACTATGCTGGACCCTTTCTGGGAAAAATGTTTTTAGTTGTTGTTGATGCCCATTCTAAATAGATGGAAATAGAGGTTGTCAGTTCTGGTACTACTCAAGCAACGGTTGAACATTTAAGAACAATGTTTGCCAGATTTGGGTTACCTAAGGTGATTGTCGGTGACAGACAATGGCTCTTGTTTCACTAGCAGTGAATTTACTGAATTTCTAAGGAAAAATCACATCCGCCATTTTAAGACCGCACCTTATCACCCTTCTTCTAATGGTTTAGCTGAGAGAGTTGTTCAGACCTTCAAAATTGGAATGAAGAAGCAGTTGACTGGTACAATACAGACTAAACTCTTATGCTTTCTTTTTCATTACAGACTTTCAACTCACGCAACAACAGGAGTTGCTCCAGCAGAGTTAATCTTGAAACAGAGACCTTGCTCACACCTGGACCTGATTGTACCTAGCTTAAAAGACAGAGTTTCACAACAGCAACATAGACAGAAGTCACAACATGACAGAACCACCCAACAACGTACTTTTCAACAAAATGACTCGGTGATGGTTCGTGGTTTTAATAAGGGACCAAAAGGCAATTGGTTACCAGGAACTGTTGTTAGTACCAGTGGTGAGCACTCTTACAATATCAAATTATCAGATGGTAAAATTGTCCGAAGACATGCAGATCACATTCGCAATAGACGAGGTGACTGTATCCTGATCAAGACAATGATACTGATGACATTCCTGTTCCAGTTTCTCAGCAGCCACCTACTAGTGGAAGTGCACCAACTGAACTTCGCCGCTCACAAAGGTATCGTAGACCTCCAGAGCGTTTTCAGAATTAAGAAGGGAGGAATGTAGTAATCAGAATCCTTAGCTAAGTTGTACTGTGTACTTTGATTTGTTTTTGTACTTAGCTAAGTAATTAACACATGTATTAGCAGCTTTTCTTATGGTTATGTTAATTGTATGTAATAGAGTAAACACACTATTTATGGACTTGTATTGCACCTTGTACTTGATAAACATGCTATGTAAGGTTTCTTTTTATAGTATAAATATAGTGTCTTGTACCATGTATTTATTGTTGTGTAGTCTAAGATAAAAGTATTATCCTTAAGCGTGCAATTATTACCGGGCAGATACGACAGTGCTACTGGTACTACAAGATCTGCTGGCTCCAAGCTCTACCCCTTAGGGTTAGTGTGGGCTGTCTACACCAACCCTAACCCTAACCCTTTTTTGGAACTCCCTCCCTGAAGAAATTGTAGACTTTAAAATAAGAAATTCACTTGTTTATTTAGTTTTAATCTTTACATGTACATTATACTCAATTCTGAGTTTTGTACATTATAAATAAATACATAAATAACCCTATTATGAATTCATATTTGTATTGCCTAGCTATACCCAGACTGTGGAATTCCCTATCAATAATATGACTTGTCTCAATCTTTAGAAGTAATCAAAGTAAAGCTGAAGAAATTTCTATGGAATCATTTTCTAACCAATTTTGACAATACTCCCTGTAGATTTCTTTACCTGTGCCTTTGTTCTCGATGCTCCAAGACTCCTGCACCAAGCAATTATAGTTATTTGTAAGTTATTTTAGATAATTGTAATTAGATAGCTATAGGTAGTTAACTACATATATAGGCTACCATGCAGAGCTGGTATCTGGTAGACCCTCAGAATTGTATATGTCCCTTGCAAGACAAAGTTTTCTGTATGTGTAGCTGTACCACAATTCTGTAAAGCAATATATTATTATTACGATTACTCTAGGCCCGGGACAAACACAACCAAGTACAATCACCAACGGGACAACCTACTAATGGGGCATGTACAAACAGTGCATGGTCAACACAGTGTGTGCAGGTAGAAAAGATGCACAGTAATACAATTCTAGAGGAATTGACTGGCACATAAACATAAGGGGTGTATTAGTATGCAATTACAATCAGTGGTTATCTGACCATGGAGATGTGAGATTGCACTTTGAATTTTGAGAATTATGGTATTGAATCTGACGCCTACAAGCAGTAAAGCTTAAACATCCAACGAATACTTATTACATTAATTTTATGCAATTATACACAATTTGTGTTACATGATAACCTTATGTGTAAATGAGGGTGGATTAGAGTGCTGGATTAAGACATGGCTGGAGTTGCCAAGAGCAGACCACAGTAAGATTGGGATAAAAGCAGAGTATTTGAACTGTCTATCACCTACAACTGATATCTGAGTTCAGACTGTAGCTACATATAATAATAGCAGTTAATAGCAAGCACAACCATGCACACAGCAATTATCAGCCTAAGGGCTATGTTGTTATTGTTATTAGCGCTTTACAGTGACCAGCACTGAAGGTCTGACAACAACATGTGCTGCAGCCTTAGGATTACCTAGCCTAATTTGAAGGACTTTAGACTTAGTGACTTATAGCTGAAAAGGTGTAACGGAAAAGGGGCCAAAGTAAGGAAAATAATCCCTCCAACCCCAGGATTCGAACTGCAGGTCACCCAATGTCTAGTCGGGGCCACACTCAGTCTCCTCCAGGAGGGATGGATTGTTGTTTGTTCTCTCCATCAGTGTTCAGTACGTGGGATGCAATTTGGCAGTGAATTTTATGTAGTTTTCTCAGGGCCTATCACCAGTGATCAGTCTGGGCACTCCTGGCACTAAAAGGCTTCAAGTGGAGAGCTATGCATCACACAAACTTACCAGCTGGAAACTGCACCTTCTTCGTACAATGGCCTGCCGGTGAGGCTTTCTCCCATCCCATACACGAGTGAAGGTAGCCTAGTTACGCGAGACTAAAGAAACAAGACTATCAAAGTGTTTTTCCACTTCAAGAGCAGAGGTTTCATTTGAACAAACAAGAATTTAGAGATGCACTGTGTCTGAGGTATGGCTGGCAACTAGCAAATATTCCAAGTCACTGTGTTTGTGGAACTTCATTTAGTGTTGATCATGCCATGATTTGTCGACATGGTGGCTTGACTTTCATCCGCCATAATGAACTTCGAGACTTAACAGCAGAATGGTTACAAGAAGTGTGTCATGATGTTACTGTTGAACCTCCTTTACTGCCACTTAATGGGGAACTAATTACACCATCTTCAGCTAACTGCAGTAATACCGCAAGAGCTGACATCCATGCAAGGGGCTTCTGGGGCAGACGACAAGGTGCATTGTTTGACGTCAGGGTTTTCCATCCCAACGCACCAAGTTATCGTCAGACCCGGGTTGCTTCCCTTTTTCGTCGACATGAGCTCGAGAAGAAGCGAGAATATGGGGATCGTATACGCAGTGTTGACTGTGAATCTTTCACCCCGCTAGTTTTTTCAATTTTTGGTGGTTTGGGCAAGGAGGCTACTATTTTCTACAACCGTTTGGCAGATCTTTTATCACAGAAGCACCATACGTCTTACAACCAGACACTCTCCTGGATGCGCTGTGCTTTATCATTTTCCCTATTACATTCCGCTATACTGGCCATTCGTGGGAGCAGAAAGCTGCAGTCAACCGAGCTCCCCGCTGTCTCCACTGAGCTGCGCTTAGTGGAGAGCCGTATTCTTACTGATTAGAACAATTGCTTTTATGTGTTGTTAAAACGTGTTCATTAATAATGAAAACAAAAAAATCAAAGTGTTTTAACCAACACAAATTAACCTCCAGCGATTAGTAGAAACTTCCAATCATGTTGTTTATTAAGTAGGCGTAGCAACCACTCTCTTCCAATCAAATAGTCGCTGTCGCCCACTTTCAAACACAAAATGAACAGTAGTGAATTCACTTGTCTAGTGGGCGTCACGTGCCAACTGTTTTGATAAGTGTTAAATAGAATAGTCATACGTTTCTATCACCTCCACGAAACCATCCGTCCATTACACGATTGTCTCTTCATACAACATATATTCTATTCCCGGTGAGTGCAAAGCCTTAGGCCTTGTAGTTTTCTCAAACATTATTTATTAATTATTTATTCCGAGGGGTCACCAACTGACTCGAAATCTCGTACACCTTCAATGAAATCCTGCCTGCAATATGAAACCTTATGTTCTTATCGTGATTCTGATTATATACTCGTTCTGGTACCGTAGCTTACACTCAACTGCTCCTGCACAAAAGTAAGAATGAAATCCGATGTTCCGCTCCGCTTCGGATTTGTATTAAGCGTGTTGTGGAAACCGCACAAAACCAGGAGCTGTGGGAAAGAAGCCATGCAAAACCAAGATATAATTGCAAACTGCTCAAAAGTAAGAATGGAATCCGGCTATGTTCTGCTCCGCTTCGGATTTGTATTAAGCATGTTGTGGAAGCTGCACAAAACCAGGAGCTGTGGGAAAGAAGCCATACAAAACCAGGATATAATTCAAAACTAAGAATGGAATCCAATGTTCCACTCCGCTTCAGATTTGTATTAAACGTGTTGTGGAAGCCGCACAAAACCAGGAGCTGTGGGAAAGAAGCCATACAAAACTGAATATAATTGCAAACTGCTCAAAAATAAGAATGGAATCCGATGTTCCGCTCGCCTTCGGATTTGTATTAAGCTAGTTGTGGAAGCCAAACAAAACCAGGAGATGTGGGAAAGAAGCCATACAAAACCAGGAGATGATCGTTGCTGAGTAAGAATGGAATCCGATGCTCCGTTCTGCTTCGGATTTGTGTTAAGCGAGTTGTGGAAGCAGGAGCTGTAGGAAAGAAGCCGCACAAAACCAGGAGAGAATCCATGCTAATTGCTCAAACGTTGAAATCCGATGTTCCACTCCTACTTCGGGTTTGTAGTAAGCGAGTTGTGGAAGCCAAACAAAACCAGGAGCTGTGGGAAGGAAGCCATATAAAACCAGGAGATAATCCATGCTGAGTAAGAATGGAATCCGATGTTCCGTTCCGCTTTGGATTTACTTAGCAAACTACAAAAACTTAGTAACACAAACTTAGTAAAACTTCATAAACTTAGCAATACACAAACTACAAAAGCAACTTAAACATACAGGTGCTCCTGGTTTTGTGGGGTTTCACACCAGATAGGGCTTCGACAGTTGCTCCTGGTTTGAGGGATTAATCACGGGATTTCCTCTGAATGATTGGCCTTGTTTCCCGAGGGCTTCAGCTGCAAGTCACTCCTGGTTTTGTATGGTTTCCTTTAATAGTTATGTCTTCGCTTTGCTCCTGGTTTTATATGGCTTTGCAATTCTTCTCAATTTTGTGAGGCTTTGCTCCTGCATGGCTTTCTCCCACTATTTTTTGGTGTTTCAGAACTTGTCACTCTACGCCAACCTTTAATTGTGACTGAATTTGACAAAACAAGGCTTCGACGCACAAAGCTTTGTTAGGAGATATGGCGGTTTTAAGGAATCATTGTGTAATAACTTCCCAGTGCCTACAGCTGTGCAAACAAAATTTTCACCAATTGTTCATCTGTTCACTAGCTATCACTGAGTGGGTGTATACATTTCTGATGCCCAAAATTTGCCCTGTTTTGAGCAGCTTTTTTCGAGCGGGTAATAATATCACAGGTGGTAGTAATAGGGTGTGAGGGTGGGGGTGGACGGTGGTCTTAATATACGGGTATAAAATGAAGTAAGAAGACGATTGGAATCCAGAGGCCAAGTTTGGGCTCTCCATGGCCCTCCATGGCCCTCAAATTACTCCAAATTGACTGAGAACACTATTGGCGAGCTCTCTGTGAAGTCCCAGCTCACTACACATAATTATCACAAAGCCATGGCCATTTAATGGTGCCAATCTCACACTAGTGGCTTTGACAGGGTCGGAAGAAAGCTGCTACAGAGGCCAGACTTGCCAGTGCTGAAGGAAGAACAGTGTGAAATATGATAGTGTATTAGACCAGCAATCCATTTCTGGTAAAATCGTAAGTTTGATTGGAAGCCTTGTTATATGAAATCCGGTCACAATTTAAAAGCAGATTTTGCAGCTCTCATTCGATTTTGTGAAATCCTTTGAAATCTGTGAAATCTTGAGAAATTTGTTCAAGATTTTGAAATCCGTACCCCTTTTTCTTGAGTTAGTGACCCCTCGATTTATTCATTTCTTAGTACTTGGTTGTATAATAACCAAAATCCAAGCAAGTCATCCTCAGAAGAGAGGGCGTACTGCCGAAGATATGCACTCACCATGCACTGCATCAATTTTGTGTTGTGCCTCACACTCTTTAGAGGTTTTTGCACACTATTTTTATTATAATAATAATTATAACTAGGACCGCGTCACATACAACCAAGTACATACACCAACGTTGCAACCTACCCATTGGGCAAGTATAAACAGTGCCATAGGCAGCACTCAGAGCAGTGTGTGTGTACCGGTGGAAATGATACATATACATACGTACACAGGCAAGGGGGTTTAACTGGCATCAGAAAACCACAATACTAAAACACAACCCACACAAAAACCAAGTTAAGTTAGCTATATTGAAAGTAACTATATATTGTAGGTGTGACGTGTCTCTGAAGATGACTCAGCAGTGAAGTGAGGCTATGCAGAACAAGGGACACGGTGAAGGCACAATTAGCAATTGATCCCAATCAAGCCAATATGGCACAACAGACTCTGTTGTAACTAAAGGCCACTGGTGATGTGCCAGTATATCAGCGGTGTGGCATTGGCACAGTGATCACAGTCTATAATATTATGCATACAGCCATGCACAACATACAGGAGATAGTTACACATTGTTGTATATGCAGCACTGCATCGGCTTCTTGTTTAGCTATTACAGACTCACAGTAGAGTAGTAGTAGTTTAACCAAGTAGAAAATAATTCCAGCCGCTAGCAAGCCAGAAGAAGGATGAAGATGTATAATACAACTACTAGTACAAGTATTACATTACTCATTACCTTGTTGTTCCAGCTGGTTGTTTACGAGCGCATCAGCTGGTATCCCAACTAGTCATCAGCTGCATGACCAGTGGCGTAGCTACACCTGGGCATACCCGGGCATCACTTCACTTTTCCCAGGCATCAGAAGTACCAGTAACATGTCACTATACACGTGGTCACCTCATGCAGCCGTACACAAGAGTGGACACATACAAATATTCATATAATATTCATATATGCCATCATCGATTAAACTTTGGAATACTTTGCCAGGAGATGTTATCAATCAAAACTCAGTGGAAAATTTTCAAGTCAACTTGCACACACACACATGCACACACTTGTAATTAACTGACAACAAATAATATTAATATACATTCACACACAATCATAATTGTGATTCAGATATGTACGATTATACTCCACTTATGGAGGTATGTACATTAAATCTATATTAAAATAGTTGGGTCACGCAGCCACTCAAAATATTGCATTTAGCAAATAAATCCTCCCCATCACCGTTACCATTAACTCTACGCCATTTTCCAACAGCTTCTGCCTCGGGTTCTGCCTGCCATCGACACTTGCACCCTCTCTAAAAAGGGGTGCCCCGCGATATGAAACAAATTAGCGCTGTGCGTTTAGTTAAAATCATAAAATGGTGCCATGTGTTCTCCACGTGATGTGTGAGTGTTCACAGTTGGCTGTTAGTTGGATATTGTCTGATTATTGTTTGATGGTGCGAGGTCTGTAATAATGCTCTAAACAGAGTCCTCTAATAGTGCCCGAATTTATTTAGATGCAACGTGACACAAGGGGAACAGTGTAGAGCGAGGTGTGGAGTCAGTGTTGTACGATTTAGGAGTGGAGTGTGATATGTGATGTGAGCTATTATTAAAACACAATTGTATTAGTTGCAGTGGTGGGAGATCACCAGGATTTTTGCCAGTTTTTCTGCCATTTTTTGTAGACCTGAGTTCACTGAAGCAGAGCCATTCATTGGATGAATTGTCATGTTTAGTGAGTCACATCTTCAATGGAGGACTGGAGGAGGACTTATCACACAAGATCGCTTAAGTGTGTTGTGGCGCTGCACGTGATTACTACTACTACTACATATACATCCCACAGTTGATTAGGTGGCAATCATGCAGTAGCGATTAGCTAGATAGGCTGTATAAATGCTTATGTTAATGCACCATACAGATGGAGTTAGCAGCCATACAGAATAGCTAGCCATGCTTTGCACTAAAAACAATTTTTAATGAGTGTACATATGAACATCCTACAGGTTGCTCACTTAGTTGCTTGCAAGGTTAGTGGTTTGCCCGGGCGTCACAATTGGTCTAGATACGCCCCTGTGCATGACGCCTGGAGTGCATATCCTGCATACAAAATAAAGTTACAAACATTTAAACATACTTGTAATGTTTGTTTACGTGTAAGGTGGCCTCTGGCTCTGCTGTAGCACATCCGCGGACGTTTACTAATCTTCTCCTTCGAGCAATCTGTAATTAAACAAGGGCGTGGTGCTGGGCGTTATATAGAATTACACGTACGGCAAAATCATCAGTACGAACAAGCGTACTTATTATACGGTTGTGCCTTCATTCACAGGCGAATCTATCCCCGCTTACTTCATGTCTCTAGGCATCGTAGTTTTCTCAAACATTATTTATTATTTCATTCATTAATGACGTAATTTTAACCGCATTTCGTATTATTCTTAGTACTTGGTTGTATAATAATAACCCATCCAAAAACAGCTTTTAGCTGTAAAAAAGTGCGCGTCCAAGTAAAGCAGAGTTAACTGCGACAAAAAGTAATAATATCATAATGTGGCCATGTGTGAGGTGTGAAAGTTGTAAAATTAATATTAGCTAATCAGATAATACAATATTATTGTTAAAGTGTTAATGAGAACTATGTGATGCTGCTAGTTTTTAAGTGTGTGAGCATCTTCATAAATGCCACATAAATTTGATTCTCAATAAAGCAATGTGTATAGATTCTCTGATAGCAATAAATAGTTTGAGTTTGGCCGCCTTTCCTGTGTACGGCAATGCTATATGAACAAAGGAAAGGCGGCCAAACTCAAACTATTTATTGCTATCAGAGAATCTATACACATTGCTTTATTGAGAATCAAATTTATGTGGCATTTATGAAGATGCTCACACACTTAAAAACTAGCAGCATCACATAGTTCTCATTAACACTTTAACAATAATATTGTATTATCTGATTAGCTAATATTAATTTTACAACTTGCACACCTCACACATGGCCGCATTATGATATCATTACTTTTTGTCGCAATTAACTCTGCTTTACTTGGATGCGCACGTTTTTACAGCTACAAGCTGTTTTTGGATGGGATTTCAATACTTTTTGTTAGAGTAAGCATATACTGTTGAAAACAATAGGTGAGTTTCCATGGTTTTGACAGAAACTCCAGATTACAGTGATAGAATATTAAAATACAACTGTAATTTTAGTGGCATGCAACTGCAGTCAACTAACACTAGTAAACCCTTAGTAACACTTTGCCTTTCATCTTGTACTGCATCAAGATACTCTAATAGAGCAGTCACAAAACAGCTGTAACACAGCAATCAATATTACAGCATACTTACAACTTCTGCCTAACACTGGATTGTATAGTTTAAATCACTAGCTACTTACAGACTTTACAATATAAAAATACAGCACTTGTAGAAACGTGACTGTTCTGTTGGAGTCATTGACTGCTCTATTAGAGTATCTCGATCTACTTCACGCATTGACTAATTCAAGCGGAGAAACCACGCCTTTGCAATAGGAACTCTTGTGAAATGAAATAAGAATAGTAGAGAAATGGCAAGTATGTACAGAGACAATAGAGGGGCACGTAATTATGTCCTGTTGTAAATAAACGCTGTTGAAATTTATATTACTACTAAATAAGCGCACCAGAATAGGCTGTGATCTTTGAGAAACTGTTGTCTCATTGCTTGCCTTTTCGTGTTGAAGGAATTTAGTGCTACTGAGACACAATTGGTGAGTCTACCTATACATGTATTTGTGTTGTAAAACTTAATTGTAAAAAGGCGATTAGCACATACCGGCATGATAAAACATGTGTTTGTATTTAGAGTCTCTCACAATTATTAGAGATAGAGTAGTAATACCTGACGTCACAGTCGTTACATAATCACTTCCCCGGGGCAGAAAATGTACGTATATCATTGGGGCACGAGTTTACTTTTCCTGAGGTTTGTTGAGACTGTCTTTCTAAATGAAACCACGTTGTCAGGAACAAAGAAGAGAGTAGTATAACAAATATTTAAGTAGTGCAGGTTAGTTTGATCCGTGCTGGGCGAGTTATGGCTGATAATTGTGTGGGAAGCCGTTTTATCCTTTTAACCTGGGTAAAACCAACCTGACAACAAGATTCGGCAGAGTTTGTCTCTGTGCCCACTGTGAGCATTTATTATTGATTCACATTACTATCAAAGCTACTAGCTACCTTTTAAACCAACCTGATGCCCAAGTGATGTTTTTCATCATGTTTCTCATCTATGTCCTGAGTAAGTTTCATGCCGAATGGAGCACCAGAAGCCAATTGCAGCCTCTTGAAGGTGCTCCGCCATTGAATCTGCCCTGCGGAAGTTGCGGTTACACATTTTAACGTAATTTTGTGATGTAAAAGTTATCACCCTATTGGACCAGGGTAAAAATTTTACTGCTATATTTAGAGGTTGTAGCATTTGTATTATTGTATATCTTAGTATCTTAATAAATAATCCTCCATGATCACTAATCACTAATAGTACAGTGAAAACTGGTCATTATTCAGGTACAGACAAAATTTTCCGACCTAGCTTATTAAGGAGGTGGCTGCATTTTGTGGCCTTAAAATGGTAAGAAGCCTTAAGCATGCTGTTCTAACTGGTTATAGAGATGGATTTAGTGTGAACAGTGTATGAGACAGTGAGTACTGGCAGCAAGGGGGCAGCCAATCTGTTAGAGCACCAAAGGCACTGCTTCAGACATAGGCAGTTGGCTGTCAGCCCAACGTGTAAAAATTTTCACTTTTGGTCCTTATAAGTGAAAGTGATGAAGTCATTATCCATAGGATATTATATTATATTTTTCAGAGTATCCCTTCAGTTCTACTATATATTAGCCAAGCATAAGATGAACGTAACACAGCATTCCAGTGGTTTAGTGGTGACCACAACACTGCCTGAGTTAAACTGGTGAGATTTGAGACTACCAGAAGCCCTGGAATGCCTTGAACACATGAAATACCAACTATCTAATGCCTGGCTTTCATCCACAGTGGACCTGTCTTGGTGGCCACCTGTACAGAAGAGGAACAGCTGCCACACAGTCTTGCGAGCGAAACAGTTTCCATACCCTTAATTATAAATTTTTAAAATTTTGAGCAAAATTGTGCGTGCAAGCGAGTGCGATGTTGTGCTTTGGCAGTGCCGTGTATATGGTAGCCATATCAGATACTGCCTAGCAGTGACACATCATGAGTATTTAAGTCATAATACGTTACTTTATCATCCATCTAAATACTATCCCTGAATGTGTCATTTTGTGTACAGAGCAATCTGCCACAAGAAGTGACCTGAGTAAGGTTTCAGCGTATTATTGTTAACCATTAATATTGTTCACCATTGTTAACCATATTATGTATAGTGAAACCTCACTTAGTGTCCACCTCTTCAATAAGACCACCTCATTATATTGGCCACCTATGGAAGGTTCAAAATATAGATAAACAGTAGTTTATGACCTCATTAATAAGGCCACCTTGTTATTGAGGCCAAATTTTTTTGGTCCCAGAGCTGGCCCTATAAATGAGGTTTCACTGTATATATGTGCATTTTTATTTTTTGTAACTTTTCTTCAGGTTTACTGATGGGCACTATGAAGCATTGTTGACTGGTCTGTACATAATGTGGTGACTTGAAATGCTAAAATGGTACGTAGCATGTCTTGTATGCACATGTTGTAATGTGTTGTAATGTGTCCACACATCTTAGAAATAATTATAACTGTATTCTCTATAAATACTCAGTTCCATTGTGCCACTGGGTCATAAGTGGGTTGAGTATGGATCATCCAGGACATTTGGGTCACATTTTGTCCTGGCCAAGTGGATCTCATCCACTGACAGAATATACAAGATCAGATCACTGCATAAATTACGGTGGAACTTGTTTATTACCACCTTCACTCAATAAGCAGGTAGCAGTGTATAAATTCTCAATTTGGAATTGGCTTTTCAAGAGAGGTTGTATTTCTATACTGGTGGCCCATTAAGACAGGTTGTACTGATGCGACATACTAGAGATGCAACAATATCCTCCACTTAGTGTCATTTGATAGTGATACAATGGAGACTATGTATTGTTGTAAACTATACTATTATATTGCAACTCTAGCACTTATTTATAACAGGACTGTTTGTTAACTGTTTAGACATACTGGAGCCACACCCACTCATCTGGATTCTACAAATGGAGTC
Organism: Dysidea avara; assembly: GCF_963678975.1. Lineage (NCBI taxonomy): Eukaryota > Metazoa > Porifera > Demospongiae > Dictyoceratida > Dysideidae > Dysidea > Dysidea avara. The sequence continues at coordinate 129,738 of NC_089274.1, read as the reverse complement.
ATACCAACTTGTGACTGCACTTATTACTCGTTACTCCCACTGTGTTTGGATGAATATACATGCCGTCGTGTGAGACTTGCTACCATGGCGGGCCACTGGAGAAGAGTTTCATAGCAGTTATATCACAGTCATTGTTGTACAATTCTTACATTATTGTTGTGAAAACTATTTGGTATTCATGTGTCCTCTGTATGTTGTAATTTCATGTGTAATTTTGTGTGGGGGTGCTATAAATGCATGGTGACAATTGTAAATTTTTCAGGTGGTTTTGCATACTTCCTTCAGCTACATGTGCTAATTACTTACAGCTTGTGTCAACAACTGGTAACCGCAGTTGTGCTTTGTGCCATTCTTTAAGCCGCGCCCTTAGAGAGCAAATTACGTGGGGGTCACTAATTTCAAAATCGAATGATGGTATGCAGCACCATAGATTATAGACTATTATTATTATTATTATTATTATTATTACTGTGTAAACCTCACAGAGAGTATATCACACAGATAATGGTACAAATGAGTTCTATAATTACAGAGTGGTGGATGTTGAAACACAACATCAAGCTTGATTTCGTTAATATTGTTCATCACATGGTTTTACAGGTACATGTTGTTTGGAGTTGGCTGACTTCACTTGTTGCTTTGGAAAGTAGCTGCTTCCCTCAGAATTATCTTACCATGCTTGATTCTATAACGTTTTCCTTCCTTGTTAAGATTAGCTAGTTCTGACTATAATCTATGGCAGCACACTTCTCTTTGTGGCTACATGCACTGATTAATTAACTACACACAGCGCCAGTTCATCAATAACCAGTGACCGCAGTTGTGCTCTACGTCATTCTTTAAATTCCGAGTTAAATTCTTACAGAGAGCAGATTACGTGGGGGCGACTAAATTCAAATTTCAAACTAGCCATTCTCGAAGACATGTTTCAATCTCAACGAAATTTTTAGAACAGTTTAAAGACACATTGCCCTACATGCCAAGCGAGTATTGCGGAAAACAACAATATGGGGCCTCTAGGTCGACTGAAGACGACTGAAACTTCGTTTGGTGCTGAAATTACGACTGTAGGGTAATGATGTCTGGTGAAATCAATGATGTGAATCTTGAGGCGATCGAGATAGTACTGAAGCGATAGCAGGGCAATCAATGTTCGGAATGCACAAAGGAACGCAATGCATGCACCTGCGGTTGAGTCTAACCGCATGCGAAAAAAAAACGAAACATCCCCTTTCATGTCGGCAATCTCGATCACGAAACAGTCGGCATGGATTTGCTTCACTGCTTGTGTGGTAGTTACTAGTGACACGATGAGTTTAACTCTAGAGTTTCAGAGCGATAGCGTAAAAGACGAGTGAGTTATAGACAAGCCAAATTTGACAACGTTCGTTCCTGTAAAATCCTCACGGTAGTGGTCGCTACGCTATATTGCCTGCGGCGCGTTTCTGCTTTACTGGCCGCGCGACTCTACCGTGAGTTGTGATACAATCTCGTTATGTACAGACTTGCTCAACCACAAAATTACGTAATACCGGAAACAATAATATCACGTGACGATTGTAACACCGGTAATGCGAGAGCTGACTTTATCGATAAGGCGATTCTAATGGATTCAGGACTGAGTCATAAAGGAGTTTGCTTCACCTCAGGCTCAAGCTTACCGTTTCTTCGTGTTCCAGCATATGTGTTGTACTGTGGAAGGTTGGTGCTGATGACCGGTAAGCTATTCTACAACAACTGAGGAAGTAGGAGACTCAGTATTCTATCAGTGTGTTCAATGCTTAACTGGTAAAGCAGATAATAACATTAACATTGTATATGCACACCTTTATCATTACACTTAGGCATGATCACTGGAACAGTTTAACCAGCTAATCTTTTATGCACTTATCCGGGTGTTCAGTATGTAATTTAAAAAATATTCTAAGTGCAGAGTCATATGGTGGGAATTATTCCTAATGACAGGTATGTATACCAATAGGATTATAATTTCAAGCTTCTAGTATAGCTCTGTAACCAGTGATAGGCATAAACTGATGTCACCCATCTGCCACACTCACACAAATGGATTGTGTGATCAGTGTAGTGGCCGGATGTTCAAATATTGATTCATTAGGCCACATATTAGATTATCATCCCCACCTGCATTGCCGTTTTACTTACCTTATCAAGGATTTTTTGTACCACTGGTGGCTAAGGGATGCCAATTAGCACCTTTTATAGTTTGTACCTTGCTAGAGAAGTCTAAGAAATTTACATTTTGAGTCATTTTAGCTAGCTAAGTAAACTATCTAGTTAGTAAAAAATACAATAAAAATCTACCCTCCTGCACTGCTATTTTGAGTACAGGAGGATGAGAAAGTTTGTGGCCTTATAAGCCACTTTTCATTTAGAAATAATTTATTTCTTCATAAGAAGGACTTTCTATTTTGATTGTATATCAGTGGCCTTGTGAGGTGTACCAGTCACATTACAGTGGTGTTGTGTACCAGGGGCTCTTGTGAAGGCCAATGGTGACATTGTTGAGATTATTACTGGCATGTGTAGGCCTGGTGGGAGATGCTAGCAGTTGATTGTAAGGTGGAGCACTTGTGTGCTGTGTCATAGTCTTGTGCCGTTTGCCTCAATCTCCGCAGTGATGTCAATGGTAGATAACTGTACCACAACTCATCAAGGACTGCTCGTAGTATCCAAGCTGACTGTCAACAGAGCATTTTAATTGCTGGCACCAGTTTGGTTAATGTTTGCAGATCTTAAAGTAGATTGTATATACAGTGTGTGGGTATGTACTTAACTATTAGACTGACCAATATGTGGAACATGAAGTCTAGGACAGACAGTAAATCATCCAATGTGGTATTCATTATTACATAGAGTAGAACTGATTATTGTTAATGTTGGTTAGTCAAAACGTTAGGATCAGTTGCTTGTTCCTTTGTTGTGGTGAGGATTATAGTAAAGGTTTGCCAGGGTGGGTGCTAAGATGTGGAGCTCATGGATGATACGTTGAATGGAAAGAATGAGCAAGAATTAGATGATTAGAAGGTAAAACCTTGGAAAGTTGAACCCTTAACTATACGTGGCCATTTAGGACTCCAGCCATGTTAAATACATATCACACATAGCGTAGATGTATTTTATGAGCTCAGTAATAAGAACACCGCATTATAGTGACTATGTCAAGTACTGTACATATATAGCCTAAATATTTTGAGGGACAAATATTTCGAGGTTGAACAATGTTGCTAAAAATAAAAATTTTGCAGATTTGCAAACACTTCCCAAATGTATTGGACTATATGGAGGTCTAAATATTTCAAGGTTGAAAATTTCGCTGATAACCTCCAAAACCACGAAAAATGTCCTTGAAATATTTAGGCTTATATGGTAGGTTTCCCTAACATAGTTAAGGTATACTTCATGACCAGTGTTGGGCAAGTTACTTAGTAAAAGTAACTAGTTACATATTACATGCAACTGAACTATTTAGTTACAGTTACATATTACTCATAAAATAAAGTAACTATAATATTACATATTATATTACTTTGTGTCCACAGCCTTAAGCTGTCACATGTGAAACTACCACTTTATAACGTGACATGATTGCGTTGTTGGACAATGTGCAAATCTTGGTTATAAGTAAGAAGCTGGTGAATAAGCTTCATTCAGTAGGCTTCGTTACTTCATTGTAGCTAGGCATTACTCAGAGGATAACTAACGAAATTTCTTGAGTCTAAGGTGTACCTCATGTCAGGCAGCACTATATTAACAATGTGCTTGTACTGGTCATTGTCTTGATAATAAAGCTACAACACAAGTATTTTGAGACAGTTTAGGATGAGGAAGAGAAAAATAGCTTACACTGTACTTGTCAGAAATGTACGAGTCTGATGGGTGCTGTGACAGGTCAGATACATTGTACCTGCGTGTTACAATCATTAACATGTCATCCCTTGACCGGTAGAAACAGAAGTAGTGTTGCACTGATATAAGATTTGCCGATAACCGATAATGGATATTTTCAAGCTGATGAATGTAGCCAATCTGATATTGCACAACATGTCTATTTTGTAGCAATTTTTATTAGAAGTTTGATTGTGAAGGACCGATTTATTTACAGTGGTAGCATTGCTACAAAAACAGCTGACAGTACATGGAAGCGGTAAAAACAATATTGAAAATGCAACTTAATGCATTTGTAAACATCATTTGATGCATATTATTAGCATGTATTTTAAATAAATACACATATCTGTGTATGCTGCTTTTTTTCATCTTGGCACCGATCCGATACCGTTATACGTACAAAAACATAGCCAATATATGGTTTTTCTGATAACTGATCCGATTATCTGTGCAACACTAAACAGAATAGAAACAGATGTGTCCTCTTATGCTGTGTACACCATGCAACTATGGATGAGACATCACCATACAAACATGAACAATGTTTACATACATGTATTTAATCACATTAGAGTAAAAGCTAGCCAGCCAATCCAAGTGTCAGTAGCTGACATGTTCTCATCAGTCTTCACTGCTCCATAACATCTGTCCTCAACCTCCATAGCTAGTATATGACATCTGGTGTTTCGTGTGCAGGAGCCTCACCATACTGTACTAGTGTAATCAATTTGAGATAGTAACTCTGTTACCCTGTGGGTGATCATTATTATGAATAAGTGGATGGAATGTGTTTGATGGTTGACATTGTGTTCACACATCTGTACACAGAATAAATGGTAAGAAATAATCAAATGGGTGGGTGATTATACCGGAATATATCACCCAAGAGTAAATAATAGTATTGCGGAGTTATTGATTGATGCGTTGGCCCTTAATGAATGATTGTATGAAATAGCATGGATATTTCATTGATTTTGAAAATAGTAATATGAAAATATTTTCATTGGTATACTGGCTGAAAAGGCTAAATACACCAACTAGTAAAGGCAACCCAAAATAAAAATTACTTGAATATCTGTGTTACGTACTTCACATAATCATTTATTATACAGGCTAAAACACTCTTGGTAGTCTTATACATCACCATAAACTTTTTAAAGCTCCTGGTGTTCATAATCAATAAAATTGATTGGCCATATTTAAATATATTGCTACTGTAACTATCCAGTGCCTTTCGTCATTCTTTCAGTTTCAAAATATTTTGCTCAAGTGAGTGTGGACAAATACACATACGTAAACAATTTTCCCATGCCAACTTCACGTAAACCTACGGCCAACTGCACACCCACACACAGGCCAGCTGTTAGCATGCCACTTGAGAAGGTACAAACAGTGGACTGGATCACTGGAATGGACTACTGATTTTTGGTTTTCAATTTCATTGGACTGGTGATTCACTTTTTGTCCTTAATTGTCAGGGTACAGGAATGTGCTGTTAGTTGTTGTGTTAATGAAAACATATTCCTCAGAAATGCCTATGTACTCCAACAATGCACCCTATAGACCACTTACATAGCATAGCATGACTTGCTTATAAAGTTGAATGTGTACATTGATAGCAAACATTTTAATGCCTTTCCCTAGTGTAAACCATACAAAAATTAGATAATCTAGATTAACTGCATTTGCACAAAGATAAATATTTTCAGGAGCTTGGGATGAAATGATCTAGCTATGTATTATAATCTAATTACATCCGTACATGGTAGCTGCTGCATTGTTCAGTATACTAGCAAGTTGTAATAATGTGTACTGTGTAATGTATCACTACTACAGCCACTAGTCAACTACTGTGTTTATGTACGCATTAATTGGCTTAGCATCATTATATGTTTGCACATTTGGCATTTCTAAGAAATATATTGCCCATACCATACACCACAGTTTTGGGACATGCCAATGAAAACAAGTGGGCAGTTGTATTGAAGAAGGTGTAATAGCCAATGTGCTTAACAAAAAGTGTTGAAAAATGAATCATGAAGCAAAAAATCCCAGTCCAATAGTCCATTCCAGTAGCCCAGTCCAGTATGTGTACCTTCTCGTTCCAAACAGATGATGCCATTATACTAAACAGGATTATTACCTCAGTAGTGTAGACTCCAGTGGAAGAGTACCTGCTTGCTGTAAACACCTAATTTGGAGAGGAACATACTTCATAATAACATCAATTGCTAGTCTAAACCTGCATTAGGATGCCACAAGTGATGCACTAATGGAAACTTTGAATAGGGGACACCTGATGATGGACAGGGCCAAGCATGTAATACATCACCCAAGATATTAACAGAAGGTTTTTTAAAAATGTTGTAGTAAATGATGCAATGTATGTAACAGCTTAAAACAATGTAAGTTAATATTCTAAATAGTGGTGAAGTCTTACAAAGAATATTTCCAGTGAGTTTTCACTGCCCTCTAAATCCGGGATTTATAAGTCATAGGGTAAGAATTATTTCTTTGCCTTAAGTGATGGATATGCTACTAAATATTCAACCCTGACGTTATATGTGACTGGATCTGCAAAAGGGTGTCTTACAACGTTTTCAATTACATGTACCTGGTACCCACTCTTATTAATTGATTGATTAGCAAAACCCATTAAGGGTAAAACGCTAATGTATGAAAATCATGGTAGCAATTTAACAAGAACTGTACAGATAAGGCAAACTTGATTACTTGTTTCTCATCTACAAAAATTTGGATTTCCATGTGAGCAGGAGGTCATGAAATACTCCAAATCAAGCTATCTATTACTATAAAGGTTAGCCAAATAAAAGCCTTTTAAGAACTAGTACTTATGTTTTGCCACCGTCCAAGTGCCATTTGCTGTGCTGTAAAATGATAGCCAGCCTTCTTAGTAAGTAGGGTATAAAAAGAAGTTTGAATAAATATCAGGTCTCAACTGAACATTTAGTGTAGTTATAATTTCTAACAATTCTGTGTAGCATCTTGAAGGATAAAGTAAAAGAATATTTCATACAGTAAACTACCTTACATGGAGGAACACATCAAGGAGACTAGAGTAAAACACTGAAGTTATTAAAAGAAATATGAGAATGTTGAACTTGTATAGAAATGATAATCTTGTATAGTCACCGGACTTGTTTACTGGCCGGGGTGAAAAGCCGCTTAAAGTTAAACACACCTGGGCCATAACTCAAGACAACATGGTACAACAAATTTATGAAACATTCATATCTATATTCATTACCATTGGTGAGTTGACTGAAGTGGTTGTCTAAGCTACATTCACAACTGTGAGGTTAAAAGTTACGTCCATGTAACAACACTAACTACATAGCCCATAGCTTTCTTGTCAATATGACACCTACATCAGTGGAAATGATGGTGAAGGAATGGTCAGAAGTTGTTTACTGTAGTGTAGTGAAGACACCGGGTCACCTTGACATAACAAAATATAAAAACTGTTTGCCAGAATGGACGCCCTTATGGCATCATAGCATCACCATGGAGTGGTGGACATGGCAACTCAGATATAACGTAGTCTCATTGGTTGCTGTGGCAGTGGAGGTAGCAAGTAGAGAGCATTACACAGACAGATGTTAGCAAAGCAAAATGATGGGGTTGGCATATATGGCTGATGATGATCCGTCATGTGATAAGTGACCTACCTCCATCGGCATGACAACAAAACTTGATGGAAACCAGCTCCAACTACAGTTTGACTATGGTAATACTGCTGCTTTGCATAGACCATCTGTGCCTGCGAGTATTATAACAATTACGTACCATGGTAACGGTCACCATAACAACCTTATTGTAATCCACTATTGAAGTCTCAGCCAGCTGAAGCCACAAGTGTGGATTGAAACACTTGTACAGCTTCCAACAAAGAAGTGAATGCAACAGTTGGTTGACCAGCATATAGTTGTTGCAGTCCAAGATTATATAACAACACTCGACGACCATTTACCCCCAGTACTGGCAATGGACGACCTGACAGTGCTGCTACAACCACAGATCACATGACAACACAGGACACACCCACCCACTCACCTACCTTTCTCCAATGATATGGTGGGAAGTCATTGAGGGCATCATTGAGCTGAAGTAGTAAGATGCCAAACTGTACTTGCCCATGCGATTGTGTAGACAACCAAGACTGTTGAAGCGACCAGCGTCAGCTAGTGATGGTGGCTTTGGAGCTGAGGTTAACAGCTTGACAATTTTACAATAGAGTACTTGTAGTTGGCCTTGAGGAAGGCTACATGTGTCACCTAGGTGATCAGGTAACTAAGTAACAAGTAACATCACAGTTACTAACAGCATTCTCAATCAATGAGAGACTCTTAATCTCCTTCTTGCAACCTTTGAGGTTCTTCTGTAGCATCTCCAGCCAAACTCTGAATGGTAATTCATAAATGTGCAATATTATACAGGCAGTACAGACCTAAACACATTATATACACAGACGTACGTATGAAAATTTGATCAATTGATTGATCAATTGATTGATCATACCTAAAAACTGACGAATATTAGTTGGTGCTTGCTTTTGTGTCTCTGATAACGTGTATTTTGTCAGGATCAGGATGTACATGATTAACTGGTTGGCCTAGAAATTAATTTCTGACTTGTTGAATTCACACTTGTCTTTGCTCATTATTAGCCCAGCTTACTTGAAGTATGTACACACACCTGGTGTAATTGCAACTGGTTATAGAAGAGGAAACAGTGTTGCTTGTGATTGATAACAGCAATAATGAAATTAGAGGCAGTGGGTAAAAGGGATGCAGGAGGGGATGCAAAACAATTAAGTTTTTGCCTGGCCTAACTTGACTTGTGAATAAGCTGAAATTTGGTCATGTTACACCCATAACATAGCACTATTTCTGGGTGCAATTTTAACATGATAGGTTGAACAGGTGAAAAGGGTATAAAGACTATTTGAACACAGAACTGACAGAACACTAGTTGTACCTTCAAGAGCTCACCGGTCATCAGCACCACGGGTGGCAACCTTCAGTAGCGGCCACAGTACAACACATATGCTGGAATACGAAGAAACGGTAAGCTTGAGCCTGAGGGTGAACTCCGGATCCATTAGAATCGCCTTATCGATAAAAGGTCTCTCGCATTACCGGTGTTACAACCATCCTCACGTGATATTATTTTGTTTCCGGTATTACGCAATTTTATGGTTGAGCAAGTCTGTACATAACGAGATTGGTTTTCAATATAGTGCTACTTCCGGTAACAATGATCCGGCACGAAAAACCGAAAGATTCAATCCCGGGTATTAATCTGGTATTGGGTGGGTTTTTTCGCGAGACTACTCATAATGGGTAGTATGGGTACCATGGCAACATGTCAACCAAAGATGACCGTGGCGCAGATGCATAGAAATCTATGACGGTCGAGTGAAAGAAGAAATATTACAGGTGATGAATGATAATAATGATTAGGCTCGTGACGTCACTGATTCTACTACTCGTGGAGCGAATAGCTGCACAGGACGCAGCAACGCCCACTTGTGAGCTAGCTCGATCTAACGGCACATTATACATTGTTAATGTTTCCCAGTGATTTGTCCAGAGCATTACGAGATTAGGGGATCCAGCTGTTATCAACTGGTCCAGAGTGGGTTACTTTATCACGACGCCAACAACATGTGCCTGGGCGATGGAGGAACATTAGCTGTCATCGATGACTCCGCGGACGATCAGTATATCTGGTGAGACCAATGAGTATCTTTACTTGTCGTCACTGTGACTTAGGAGACAGTTCTACAACGTAACAAGACAATTATTCTGGATCGGATTGTCTGACGATGTCCAGGAAGGAATATTTCTGTGGGAGGATGGCAGAGCCTTTTCATATAGTAACTGGGCCCGAGGACAACCTAGTACTGTTAGTGGAGGAGTGAACAGTGCACAGAGTAATTGTGTAGTGTACAATGGCAGTGGCTGGCTGCTAGCTAACTGCGTCACTCGATTGTACAATTACCTGTGCGAGGCCTCTAGTAAGTATTTGTATGTTGCTATGATGTCATATGATGACATGTTGTGTTACAGTGTGTGAATCTATTGATGGTTTAGTGTGTATACCATCAGAACAACCAAGTGTTTCCTCTGATAATACTTCATCATCAACACTCATTATCATAGTCATAGTAATAATAATATTACTGGTGTTTGTAGCCACAGTGATCATTTTACTATTTGGCATCTACAAGAAATACAATGGATTGTTCATGAAATATTTCTGTTGTTGTTACCATGCCAACCAGGGTGAAGTACTCTCATTGCAGCAAGAGAACCAGCGACTCCGCCATGAGTTATCCCAGCACAAACTACAACTTAGTGCTAGTCCGTCTCGTAATGAACTCACCAGAGGTAAAAGGGTTAACTGTAAGGATTAGTGTTAGTTGCCATTACAGGATGGTCAAGATTATCTGGAGTACCTGATGGCCAGGGTGGATACCTCCCTGCAATCAGACAATCTCCCCTGGAAAAGTCATTGCCCACTTCAGCAGCTTGGAATGACATGCCACCATTGAGCAAGTCAACTAGTGGATCTAGAATAGTACCATTTGTGGCATCAAAGTCACCGCCTCAGTCCCCATTGTTCCCATCACATCCTAGTTTACCCTTAGTGAGTTGTCCTATTTATAACACATTACTTATATGGTCATTACAGATTGCTGCTGGGCAACTCCCCTTGTTACACACAACACAGGTAAGCATGACAAATTTAGTCATGATGATGACATTGTGTGTTACTGCAGCCCCCAGCTACTTCACAGTCCGACAATAAAAACATTTATAACAACAATAAACAACAAAATTAACAAAACTATAAATATTATAATTTATGTGTTGTTTAGTCCAGGGTATGGAGGGGGAAGGTCTTCTTGTTCCTCTGGTGTAGGGTTGATATCGAAGTATGATGGAGGAGCGTCAAAATGATCTTTACAAGTTGTCGTCTGTTCCTCAGCATGTGACACTGGCTCAGGACTACTGCTACCAGCAGAGTCAGGTAACCTAACAGCAGTCACTTCTCTGGTGGAATAACTCTGCTGTCTACAGTAACATCTTCGACAACAACCGATGCACACACACATGAACACAGCAAATACGATGATCAGCAACCTACAAACAATCAAACATTCGCTAAGCACATATTACATGTCTCATAAAATGAGGCCCCATTAGATGTTTGATCAACATCTCAGTATGAACATTATGAACACCACCTGTGAAGCCATTAAGTGAGCACTTAAAGCAACAACATTCCGGTAGTTTACGGGATTCTCAAGCCGATAGAGATTTGTGTTATTTTAATTGACAATTACTCTCACAAATGCTGCAATAAAAGAAATTTAAAAATTTTCTTTTGTACCTGTATTAATTGAGTGAAGATAGGTGGAAGCAGCTGAGAGTTAAGGTGTAGAATGTACTTTAAACCTATCAACAACTGGTTAGTAATTAGGCTACATCAACTGTGCTGTTAACATTTGTACCAGTGCTTTGGCATCTGATAGTAAAATCAATCTATTCTTTGCTATCTGGGAACAATGGTTCACTTGTTGATTAACTACTTAGCCTAGCTGTAGTGTTCAAAGGACATGAGGGTACAGTCAGCTACTTTAATGGATAACATACTAACTACAGCAACTTCTCATTGTAGTAGTTCGAATTCATCAACAGTAAACTTCTGATGACTGAGGAGGAGGGTTGTATATAAGTGCAATACACTGAAGTAGCCATGGTTTATATCATGAACCACGATAGCAGGTTCATAAAAGGGATCAAAATCCTAGTAGGACGCACACCTAAAAACCACTTGAAAAGCATCCTTCAGCTTGGTCAAGCCCGTAAGTCCACAAAATAGATTAGGCCTTTTTGTAGTGTAACTGGATTGATCCCAGAGGAATTTCTTGTACTGTAATGCTGTATTACAGATGGAACAAAACAGGAACTTAATTGGCCACTTTGCAATTGATAGTTGTGAAAGTGAGACACAGCTAACTCAGGTTTTTCTCTATTTGTGCATTGTAATGTTTTAGCAATTGAATTTGTCACTTTGGCAGATTAATTTGCTGTGCTGACACAAGAATTTGTCATAATTAACTAAACTGTCTTCAAGAAACTAACTACCCATTTTCACTATGAGAGTTGCACTTGACACATTAGTTTGTAATCGAAGCTCAGTGTTGGGGGTAATGCATTACTTACGTAACAGTTATGTAATATTATTACTTTTGTGGTAACACTTTTGTGGTAACTAAGTAATATCTATTTTTTAAAGCTGAAAAGCCATCCGTCGATCTGTCTACATTCCATTCGGGTCAGTCAGCTATCTCGCCAACCACTGCATGTATCGAAGCGGTTTGTTTGCTTCATGAAGCGCTCATCATCTAGCTTCACCAAGTTTGTTTAAAGACGTTTATACCTGCTGCCGTTTGCCGTCTACAGCGTGTTGAATGTAGGGCTGTAGAGCAAAACTCAATGGAATTTTTGTACAAACCGCATGGTGAACCGCAAGTAAACACCTAAGCTATTCAACTTACGCGTGCCTTTATAACTACCACGCAAGGACTCCATAGTTTAGCGGGTAGGCTGTGTGCCTCATAATCGTGAGGTAGTGGGATCGAGCCTCGCATGTGTTGCACTTTTTTTCGTCCAGTGCACGAACCTTTTTACTACAGCATTTTACATGTGACGCCTGCACGTGAATTCAAATCTTTTCAGTGCTAAAGTGTCAAGATGCTAAAGAGACGGTCTTCTTCTTATCACGCTTCTCAAGCAAAGCGACATAAACAGATTCAAAGACAAGTTCCAGATAAACAACAACAGGAAAGGGATAGAAAGTGCGAATTATATAAGCTGAGTGCCAGTGTTTCCCACAAAGTAACAGCAGAAACATGAGAAGATGAAGCAGAGAGAAGGCAACAACGTGATGCTGAAGCCCATCACCTTGCCCATCTTAATTCTGAACGAAGATCAAAAGAACAACAAAGGGACACAACTACCCATAGTCTGGCTCGACAAGACCCAGTAACAAGACATATAGAACAGCAGCAGAATACTGTTGCAAGATGGCAGGCGTGTTCTGATCCAGCCGTAAGGGAATAAGAACAGCAACAGAACACAGTTATCCGTCAACTCACCAGAGCTGATCTACAGTACAGAGCTCAGGAGCAGCAGATGAACAACACATGTCGACAACAGGTAAGTGCCAGTAGACTACCTAGCATAATGGCCATAAATTATCAGCCAGACACCTTCTACAACACAACTGATATAGCCGCCCCTGTGATATAGGCACACTTATTGTAGAGTGTTCACATTGTGGGGCATTGAAATTTTCTGGGGAGACTGAGTCATTTTGCTGTTCTAAAGGTAACGTCCAACTGGAGCCATTCCCTCAACCACAGCCTTTCTTGCAACACCTGTATGAAGGTACAGACAGTGATAGCAAACATTTCCTGACAAACATACATAAATATAATTCCGCATTTCAAATGACCAGCTTTGGTTGTAATGAGGTGACAATTTAATCCCTCCTTTAAAATACAGGGTCAGGTAATTATTGGATTGGTAGCATTGTTCCATCAATGGGTGAGTCTCCAAAATTTATTTCATTGACAATCAGGAGTCACAGGTGGCCACTAGGTGTCAAATAGTTGGTGGTTTAAGGCCAGACATTGTCAGCAATATCAACCAGCTATTGCATATTAACAATCACTATGTTTACGGTGGCTAAGGACTTATTTTACCAACATGATGTCCCAACAAACATCAGAGTTGTTATCAATGAAACAAAGAGGCCCACAGGTGAGCACCCAGGAGGTACAATAGTCCCATGTGTGATGAGGTAGGTGTGTTGATGCCTAATAAAAATGCATACAACAGGGACATAGTGTTGCATTATAGGGATGGTGGCTTGAGTCATATTTCAGAATTGCATAGAGGCTATGATCCATTGCAGTACCCACTGATTTTCTCTCATGGTACTGATGGGTGGCACATCAATCTTAAACTAGCTAACGATAAAAAATTGACAGCTAAGGTATATTACCACTACCACATCATGGTAAGGCAAAATGTGTCTGTGTTGCTTAGGGCCAAGTGCTGTTCCAACAGTTCTTGGTAGATGCACACTGCAAAATTGAAACAGAACGGTTGCAATTTCTTATACACGAGCAAAAAGCACTTCATGCTGACTGCTATCAGGATCTCCGAGATGCAATTGTTGATGGGGACGGGAACGGGAACCCTGGTCATAAGATTATCCTTCCGTCAACATTCACAGGTGGGCCACGTTATATACATGAACGTCAACAGGATGCCATGACTTATGTTAGGAAATATGGCCACCCTGATTTGTTTATTACAATGACATGCAATCCCAACTGGCCAGAAATTAAAAACAATCTATTGCCAGGATAGTCCAGAATTAGTGGCTCGAGTCTTTAGGCTCAAACTTAAGAAAGTGCTAGAGATGTTAAAAGCAGAAATGATTTTTGGAAAACTACAGGCTTCGCTTTACTCAGTAGAATGACAAAAGCATGGTTTACCACATGCTCACATCTTGGTGTGGTTGATTCTAGAACACAAGATCACACCAGATAAAATAGATGATGTTTGTGCTGAAATACCTGATCCAGCACTTGACCCTGAACTGCACCAGATTGTGATGTCCAACATGGTAAATGGACCCTGTGGGAACATCAATCCATTATCTCCTTGCATGGAACATGGCCAGTGCAGTAAGAAGTACCCCAAACTATTGATATCTGAGACCCAACTAGGTATTGATAGCTACCCATTGTACAGGAGGAGAAGCCCTGAAGATGGTGGACAGGTGAGTACCATCACCATTAATGTGAGAAGCTCTCAGGTAACTGAGGAAATTGACAACAGGTGGATAGTACCTTACAACAAGTTTTTGTGGCGAGCTTTAAACTGCCACTGCAATGTTGAACTATGCATGTCCATCAGTTTCATCAAGTATGTACTGAAGTACGTACACAAGGGCTGTGATCAGACAACCTTTGCACTACGTTCAGACCAGGTGGACAAGATCTCTGAGTATCAGAATGCCCAATACATCAGCAGCAATGAAGCAGCCTGGAGGATACTGGAGTTCCCGATCCATGAGAGATTTCCTCCTGTTCAACAACTAGCTGTGCACTTGGAGAATGGCCAGCGAGTTTATTTCACTGAGGACACTGCAAGGGATCAAGCTTCAGGGTCCCCTCCAAAGACTACCTTGATAGAATTCTTTGCTTTGTGTCGGGTGGACAACTTTGCCAAGACACTATTGTATGCTGATATTCCAGGAGCAACAAGTCTTGGCAGAGGAGGAAACAAGGAACAGAGGTTGTTGGGTACCCTGGTGTTAAGCAAGCTCAAGCCTTGGGTAGGGTCTACACCATCAGCCCACGTCAAAGAGAGTAGTTTTATTTCCGCTTACTTTTACATAATGTTAAAGGTCCTCAGTCATTTACTGCTCTGAGGACTGTTAATGGTGATCTGTGCAGTTCCTTCTGTGATGCATGCCTCAAGTTGGGACTGCTTGAAGATGACAATCAGTACCACTTAGCTATGGAGGAGGCAATAGTCAGCAACTCATCAGCAAGTATTTGTACACTTTTTGCAGTTATATTGGCCTCGTGTGAACCATCAACCCATTGGAAATATATGACAACCACAAGGAAGCCATGGCTGAAGATTTCTTATACCAACAACGTACCTTACACAGGGACAAGCAATTGGGGGTGAATGATAACATCTTCAACTTGGCACTTGATGACTTGCAAGAAAAGGTCATCTCCATGGGAGGTAGACAGCTGTCTGAGTATTGCCTACCTTAGCCACAGATGATAGGTTTGCAATGGAGTACTGCAGGGAAATAAACTATGACCGAGGTGAACAGCAAGCCTATGTAGAACACAATGCTGCTTTATTAACAGTAGACCAGCATTATATGTATGACTCTTTTTGTTCCATGGTTGATAGGAATCAGGGAGGTGCACTATTTTTGGATGCTCCAGGTGGAACAGGTAAGACTTTCTTAATCAACCTTATTCTTGCTAAAATGAGATCTGAAGGTAAGATAGCATTGGCCACTGCATCTAGTGGAATAGCTGCCACACTTTTAACTGGAGGTCGTACCTTACATAGCACCTTCAAAATCCCCCTAGATTTGAATGCTATGGACATTCCAGTCTGTAGCATTAAAAGAGGAACTGCACTTAGCAAAGTCATCCAGGAAGCTAAAGCCATTGTTGTAGATGAGACTCCAATGACTGATAGACGTGCATTTGAAGCTATAAACCGCACTCTAAAGGATTTGACAGGTAACAGTCAGCCAATGGGAGGAATTTGTATGCTGTTGTGTGGTGACTTTAGACAAATACTCCCAGTAGTTCCAAGTGGCACCAGAGGAAACATAGTGGACACCTGTTTGAAGAAGTCACATCTGTGGGACAATGAAGTTGTTAAATATCTACACACTAATATGAGAGTGTACCTCTGTAGGGACCAAGCACCTTTGCTGACCAGTTGTTAGCAATATGAGATGGCAAGTTTCCCACTGACGATGACTCTCCTGATGTTATCCAGCTACCTGAGACTATGGGTACCTTTGTGTGTAACATTGATGAATTGGTATCTAGAGTTTACCCAGACTTGCTCTCAAACTATACAAACATCACATAGTTATCAGAGCATTGCATATTGGTTCCTCTTAACAAAACCACTCGCACCATCAACACAACCTTGGTAGAGCAGTTATCTGGTGAGTGTGTACAGTACAAGTCGTTGGGACTCTGTACCTGATGAATCTCAAGCAGTTGAATTTCCAACATAGTTTTTAAAGTCTTTAGAAGTGTCAGGGTTGCCCCCACATTTGCTTATTTCATTGAAGGTTGGTGCACCAATTATAATTTTACGTTCCTTGGACACCCCACGAGTCACCAATGGTACTAGGTGTGTTATCACTAAACTTTCTGACAACACAATAGAAGCCAAAATGTGACCCGATCTTGGAAAACCTACTTTTTTGGCACATGGGTCAATTTTCTGTTTTATAGCTTAAATGAGGTACTAGGTGCTCATCTATCTTGTGTTAAAATTTCAGCTTAATACCTTTAAGCATTCCTGAGATATGGCCGATTTTCTGTCCTGTACATTACAAACTAACTTTTATGGCAATGTATTGAGTTCTGTGGGTGATTAAGGGTGACAAATGGTGACAAATCACTTTGTTTACTAATAATTCCACTCTTACCATCTAAAATACTTTAAAAGTCATTTCTGATAGTTTAATGAAGTATTCTTGGTACATTTCTGCAATTAAATGCCATGTATCATTGTCTAAAACTAAGTTTTAACCATTCCAGCACCTGAACAAATCACCCAATTTGTAAGTTACTTGTTGTCCCATGCATGTAAAATTACTACATGGTCTGATATAATCATCCATACCTCCTAGGAAAAAGAAGCTATGGGTGTGAAACTTCACAGCAAGAAGGTTTAATAGTTGCTTTATCCAAATGTGCAAAAAAAAGTTAATTTAAAAAATATTGTTGAAATTTTCATTTGAGTTTTCCCAAAAAGTTTGCTTGTGCCCAAAAGGTAGGTTTTCCAAGATCCGGTCACAAATTTCCCATGGTAGGCATGCAGGTCATGACATCATCATTCCTTGGATTCCACTTATTCCAAGCAACTCCACTTTACCTTTTGAATTTAGATGTGTGCAGTTTCCTGTTTCTCTGTGCTTTGCAATGACTATCAACAAAAGTCAGGGCCAAACTTTTAAAGCTGTAGGAGTAGATACGACTGATGAGAGCTTTACACATGGAATGCTTTATCTAGAGTAGGCTCCCCAGATTGCCTGACACTATTGGTTAGGGAGGACCACAAGACACGCAATGTAGTGTATAGTGAAGTTTTGTTTAAGTTGGGTTGTTTACCATATGAGTTTGTAATGAAGATTTGTAGTGGCTGAATTGTCTCCTGGATCATGTGAGTATCTCACGTGTGCCCTAAACCAGGAATATGGTTAGCTACACAATAACGATACAAGACAATTCATCCATTCCACCCTGGCACACCCATTCCTCCACACGAGCCTCATATGTATTCATATAATAGTATTGGTTGGTCATGGAAACCACAACTAGTTAATAATACTAATACTAATATGCCTCCAAAGTGATCCTAAACACTCCAACAAGTTTCTGTGGAATTTTAGATACTTTTAGCTGCATTTTCTGCTGACTGACTAATAGTTGTTAATGTGACACTGACTGAGCATAGTGTTCAATATAATGTCTCTTAAATAATCTGTCATAATGACAGATCAACATGCAATGTGGTCGGTCATTGGTCCATAATAGTTAGCAGTATCATACACAATGCCTTTTAGACACTTTGTTTTGACAGGTATAATGTCTAAGTATTTTCAATTTGGTCAGTCGTTGTGGCTTTTACAGCTGTCCATATTTTGACACCCTGAACCCATGTCACATTAACCATACCAGGCTAGGCATGATCAATGGAGACAAATTTAGATGAATTAAAGGGAGGGTGGGTGGGAAAAGTAGCTTCTCAGCTCACTACGGCTTGTCTGTTGAACGTTGCTAAGTAACCAGTTGGCGGGTGCCTCAATCTTATTCAAAATTCCCACCCACACTATGTTGATACACATGACTGTACTGTTGTTCATATTTCCTGATCAACAGTGCTAGCTATATGAATGTAAAAATAACCTTCTAGTTATAACCTGCAGTTAAACTTGTATTAATTACCGGTAAAGGCACTGCCTGTATACCAGGTTTAAGTTGGCTGGTTTTAGGGCAATACTTGTGGCCAGAAAACCCCAACCTTCACGATCCCTACTATACAGTACTACTGTACTGTATGATACATGGTATACAATATCACTGACAGTTATTGGTTTGCTTATGGAGCAATATTACAAGCTGACTAAGCAGTTCATAATCAACTCACCAAGTGTACCATAAACTTGCTCCAATCTTACAACAACCTGATTCATCTGAGCTGCAACATGAACCACTTTCACACCTGCAATATAATGGTAGGGGGGTTAACATGGTACTAACACTACTAGCAAGAGTTAATAATAGTGGAGAGGAGAGTGTCTAACACAATACAGAGGGGGTTTAGAAAACCCGGACCGGACCGGACCGGGCCGGACCGGACGGTACCAGGTCAACTTCTTCAAGTAAGCCAATTCACACAATAGCTGTAACATACAATTCACGCAATAGCTAGCTATAACATACACTCTTCACCTTGTAGCCACTCTGCCCGCATAATTAGCAAGCTACGATGGCTCAGACTGCAACAGCGATCGCACACGAAACTTCATCCACGATAAAACAACCTCACTAAGCTATTAAAATACTTTCTACTACATTTCACTACACAATCGCTACAAAGCTACAAGCTCTTTCTGTTGTACTCAACTGTTACACACACTAGTAACCGCCTGAATTTATTAGAATCGTGATATACAAAGTGAAAGGAACTAAGATAACAGCAAACCTCTGAATTTATTTCAGTAATGATGAATGAGTAATGGAGTATTTGCTTATTATTATTATTATTATTATTACTAGGACCGCGTCACATACAACCAAGTACATACACCAACATGACAGCCCCCCAGTGAGGCTATTAGGTGGTGAAGGCATGATCCCCAAATCATCTTAATATGTCACAGTAGTGACAGATATAACACAATAGTGGCATCGTAACTAAAGGCCACCAGTAGCTAAGTGCCAGTACATTATTGGTGTGGTAATGGCACAGTGATGTGTACAAAGTATATGTATACAAAACATACAGGAGAGAACTATACATTATTGCAGTATTGTATGCAGCAATACATTATAGGCAACATCACCAGATAAAAATTATTAGCCAATATACAGCACTGTATATCAACATCAACTAGAGCTAAGTAAGGTTCATCAGTGATGTAGCAATGGCACAGTGATGGGTGACACACTATAGTTATGCATACACAACTTTCAGGAGATAGCTACACAATGCTGTAGGAGTATGCAAGCCAGATGAACCAGATAAAGGAAGACAGCCAAGCCAGCCAGAGCCTAGTAGCTACGCCAGGTGAAGGCAAAAAAGATTAAGCACGTATTGAATTGCCTGACACCAACACAAAGGAAGTTCGCCATGCCAGCTGCACAAGACAAGATTGTTTACTTGTATTTTATATGTACTTGTATTGTAAAGAGCGTGGCATATGTTTTAATGTTTTCTTGTATTGTTTATTTACGTGAATGAATCCACTGGCAGCTGGCATGGAGACTTGAGATGTTGCAAACATAAAAACTTACTTGTAATCTTATTGTTTACACAAGTGGCTTCTGGCTCTCCTGCACGGGCATCACTAATCTTCTCCTTCGCGCAATCTGTAAATAATTAAGCAAGGGTGTGGTACTGGGCGTTATATAGAATTACACGTATGGTCAAGTCATCAGCACGAACAGGAGCGACGATTATACATTTGTGCCTTCATTCACAGGCGAATCTATCCCCGGTTAGTTCATGTCTCTAGGCCTCGTAGTTTTCTCAAACATTAATTATTAATTAATTATTTATTTATTTATTTATGACGTAATTTTAACCGCGTTTCGTATTATTCTTACTACTTGGTTGTATAATTATTATTAATGGACAAAAATTGCTTGGCAGTACAAGACTGTCAAGCTAGGCCGCAGGCCTTTGAGAGTGCGCATATCTTGTTGTTCTCCATAAATCATCAAGAATTCTTCTTAAACAATGCCACGGTTGGTGCAGAAATAACATCTGCTGGAAGAGAATTCCACAAATTAACTACTCTGTTGGTGAAAAAATTATGCCTCACTAGCAGCCGAGATCGAAATTTAAAGAGTTTACGGTGGTGACCTCTGGTGGTATCCGTATTACTCAAAGTGAAAAATGAGGTAGGGTTGATGTCATAGTAACCATTCAATATCTTGTAGGTCTCAATTAGATCTCCCCTTTGACGTCTACAATACAGTGAATATAAACCAAGTCTCTCTAGACGAGTTTCGTATGGTAAATCAAATAAACTAGGTAATAACTTGGTGGCACGTCTCTGTACTTTCTCTAAGAGATCAATATCTTTCGCCAAGTAAGGGCTCCAGACCTGGATGCAATACTCCAAGTGAGGTCTGACATACATTTTGTACAAAAAAGTCAACAAGTCAACAGAAAAAAGTTTGAAGGACCTTCTTAGCAAACCAAGAACTTGCATAGCTTTTGCTGCAGCCTTACGACACTGTAGAGATGGTTTCAAGTCTTCAGTGCACCAAATACCAAGATCTTTTTCTTCTTGCACTTCTGTGATTTCAAAGGGTAAGTTGGTGGAACTGTCCAGCATAGAGTGGGTGAACGGAGCAGAGTTACCAATCCGCATCAGCTTACATTTAGCTATATTGAACCGAAGCAACCATGTGTGAGACCACTGCAACAATCGGTCAACATCACTTTGCAGCCTAAGGTGATCATCAAAGCTCTGAATAACAGAATAAATTTTTGTATCATCAGCAAACATTCTTACATTACTTTCAATAAGGTCTGGGATGTCATTAACATATAATATAAACAACAAGGGCCCTAAAACAGACCCCTGGGGGACTCCACTCACCACCTGAGCCCAAGATGACAAGTGACCATTCAACACAACTCTCTGGAAGCGGTTGGAAAGAAAGTTTGATAGCCACAAAGACAAATTACCACGAACACCAAATGCTTCCAACTTGGAGATCAATCTATGATGAGGTACAGAATCAAATGCCTTACTGTAGTCAAGAAATATGACATCAATGCCAAATCCTTGATCCAAAGCAGAAGTCCACTCTTCAAAAGTTGATAACAAGTTAGTAAAACAGGACTTCCTGTTAACAAAACCGTGTTGCTCGCCATTAAGTATGCCTTGCCCATCAAGAAAGGTTACCAATTCAGAATGTATAATAGATTCCAGGATCTTAACAACTAAAGATGTCAAACTAATTGGCCTGTAGTTGGAAGCTTGGTTTCTTTGACCCTTTTTAAAAACAGGAACAACGTGTGCCTGTTTCCACTCATCAGGGAGGACACCATTAGATAAGGATTGAGAATACAGAATGGTTGAAGGTACATAAAGTGTGTTAGCACAAGCTTTTAAGACGTAAGAATGTATACCATCTGGGCCAGGAGCTTTGTTAACCTTGAGCTCAAGTAGCTTCTGAAGAACTGTTGACTCTGTTATGTCAATATCACAAATACTATCTTCAGACACAAAGGAGGGAACAGGCATACTAGATAAATTTTCTTTGGTAAATGTTGACTCAAAGAATTGGTTTAGGGTTTCAGTCACCTCCTGGTCATCAGCAGTGAGAGAACCATCACTCTTTATCAATGGGCCAATACTAGGTCTAATCTTCTGTTTAGACTTAATGTAACTGTACAGTGCTTTTGGATTAGAACGAAGCTTGTCTAACAGGGACCGTTCATAAGAATTTCTAGCAGATCGTATCTTACATTTGACATCATTGCGTTTTGCTGCATAGGTGGCATAATCAGATCTTGATTTGGAATGTTTATATTTGGTAAAGGAAAGTTGCTTAGCTTTAATGGCTTTAGAGAGGTTTTTGGACCACCAAGGAGTAGGTTTATTATTTTTAGGAATGGAAGTCGGGATGTATTTAGCTATGGCATCTTGAACTGTCACCTTAAACACATACCAATCATCATGAACATTGCCAGACAGAACTTCAGACCAGTTGATACTCCCAAAGTAATCATTCATAGCCTCGTAATTACCTTTTCTGTAATTGTACATAGGGACACTCTTTTTGGAAGGCAAATCATCAAAACACTTAAATTTCCACAGTAAACAAACATGGTCACTACTACCTAGAGGGGATAGATGTGTGACTTCATCAATAGAGTTTGGGTCAAGGGTAAATATTAAATCCAAAAGTGAAGGCTGTTGGCCCTGTCTGTGACGTGTACTACTGGCAACATGCTGGACTAAAAAACTGTCTTGAACAGTGTCAAAAAATGTGGATGCTGCAGAACTATCACTACCAGCACAATAGCTTTCAGCCCAATTGATAGTTGGAAAATTAAAGTCACCCATAATTAAAAGGTGGGTAAAGTTGACTAGCTCGTAAAGTCTACCAATGATAGATAATAGTTTTTGATTATTTATGTTAGATGAAGATGGAGCTCTATAAACGACACCAACAAGGAGAACTTCAGCGGAGGAAAGTGTGACTAAACACCACAAGGAATTCTCAAAACCTACATCAGATAAAACTTTACATGGAATAGCTGACAGTGAAGAATGTACATAAAGCACAACTCCACCGCCAACTCCAGATGGTCGATCGTCACGGAAAAGGTTGTAACCATTTAAGCAGAGTTCAGCATCGCCAATGGAATTGGTACACCAAGACTCTGCTATTCCAATAATCAGTGGAGAATGATCATACACAACTGCTTGTAGTTCAGGAAACTTATTCATAATACTTTGAGTGTTGGTAAAAAGACAAGTAATAGCAGACATGGTATAGCTAGACACATTCTGAATCTTCTCATGATTATCAGTGCGGATAGAACAACTCAGTTGTTCTTCCGCACTATCTTGCCGTTTTTTATCCTATAGTTCTTTCCATTCTTGTTAAGATCAGCAAGCTGGTTTCTCAAAGACTTATTGCATTCCTTCTCTTTGGGGGTCATATCAGGAGTGATAAAAACTTTGGACAGATGTTTAGGGACGTCCTTACCTCTCAACTTGGTACAATTTCGAAGAATCGAAGCCTTAGACTTTAATGAGTCAACTGAGATCTTCAGCAAACGAGGCTTGTCGCCTCTTTTACTCAACCTTACAGCATTAGTGATTTGAGCAGGCACACCCAATGATTTGTGAAAAATACTAGAAACATGATCAATATCTTCCTTCTTCCTAGACTGACCGTCATCAGCAGTGGGTTCGGTAACATTGTGAAGAATAACATTCAACTTCCTCTTTTCTTTATCTTTTTCTTCATTCAGAACAGATGCCACAGCAGATGAAATACCACCAACAGACAACGATTCAACTCTAGGTAGAAGGCCAGGTTTTGGCAACACACTATTATCCTCATTGGCATCAGTGGACATCTCATTACCCTCTTGAACTTCACAGACTCCTTCAGACAATCCATCGAGTTTGTGTTCTATTCTTTGGAGCCTCTTATCAAACAAGTCCTGCCTGGCAAACATTTTGTCAAAAAATTCAAAAGCACTATTAACCTTAGGCTGACATTGACAACAAAAAAACATGATACGAGGGGAGTTTAAGGACAACATATCATATTCACCTTTACTCATTCTAGCACACTTAAAGTGCTCCCAGGAACCACACCACTGACACTGCACTCCGTTATCCAAAACATCCTCCACACAGGAGGGACAATTGTTATCATCGTCTTTAGGTCTACGCCGCTTCTCTGGTTGAGAAGTTCCAGCTACATGTCAAGGTAAGCTTTAAATAGAACAAAACCTTACTACTCCAGAAATCTCTATAAAGCTACCTTGCATGGGCACTAGCTTACCTTTCTTAGTTTAGCAAGTCATCCATGACCATTCCTTTACATAAGTTCGAAGATTTGCTGTTATCTTAGTTCCTTTCACTTTGTATATCACGATTCTAATAAATTCGGGCGGTCACTAGTGTGTGTAACAGTTGAGTACAGCAGAAAGAACTTGTAGCTTTGTAGCGATTGTCACGTGTAGTAGAAAGTATTTTAATAGCTTAGTTAGGTTGTTTTATCGTGGATGAAGTTTCGTGCACTGCAGTCTGAGCCATTGTAGCTAGCTAATTGTTTTCTTGACAGAGTGGCTACAAGGTGAAGAGTGTATGTTATAACTAGCTATTGTGTGTTATAGCTATTGTGTGAATTGGCTTACTTGAAGAAGTTGACCTGGTCCGGCCCGGTCCGGTCCGGTCCGGGTTTTCTAAACCCCCCAATACAGAGCCTCTACAAATGATTCAGTGTGATTCAAAGGGATTCTCTCAGACGTGTTAACAAGTGCACAGAGGAAATGTGATAATTGCACATGGAAAGAACAAAGAAATGTGATGATTAAAACAATCTTCACGTATGGAATATAAAAATCACAGAATTTTACAAAGGAATCACAGTGAATCATTTGTAGAGGCTCTGTGTTGCATACCTCTCAATTATTAACTCTTGCTATTAGTATAAAGGTAGGGGGTTAACATGGTACTAACACTACTAGTATAAGGGTATGGGGTTAACATGGTACTAACATAACACTACTAGTATAAGGGTAGGGGGGTTAACATGGTACTAACACTACTAGTATAATGGTAGGGGGTTAACATGGTACTAACACTACTAGTATAAAGGTAGGGGGGTTAACATGGTACTAACACTACTAGTATAACAGTAGGGGGGTTAACATGGTACTAACATTGCTAGTATAACGGTAGGGGGGTTAACATGGTACTAACACTACTAGTATAACGGTAGGGGGGTTAACATGGTACTAACATTACTAGTATAACGGTAGGGGGGTTAACATGGTACTAACACTACTAGTATAAAAGTAGGGGTTGACATGGTACTAACGCTACTAATATAAAGGTAGGGGTTGACATGGTACTAACGCTACTAATATAAAGGTAGGGGGTTAACATAGTACTAGCACTACTAGTATAAAGGTAGGGGTTAATCCAAAGGTTTTAACTAGAAGGTCAACTGTACACTCATTACTGTATGTTAGTCAACTGAATGCTTACTTAACCATTTTATTCATGGCTACATTCAGCCTCTACCCCCTACATTCAGCCTCTCCATGCAGTGCCCCTCCACCCAGTGATGGCCCATCTGAGATCTCAGGGCATGAGAACAGTCATCTACCTAGACGACATACTGTTAATGGCAGAGGACCAGAGAAAACTATCACTCAAAGTGCTGCAATTGACCACCCTGCTAGAGCGCCTTGGGTTTACTATAAATGTTCCCAAATCATCTTTGCAGCCTAACCGCCTAATAACATATTTGGGAGTGATGGAGAACTCAGCCACCATGAATTTCCACCTGACAGAGGAGAAGATAAGCGAAGTCTGCAGCCAGGTTCTAAGGGAAAAGAGAGTTTCCTTGTCCTCAATTATTGGCAAGCTGTCAGCAGCATGGTCAGCAATCCTTCCAGCTCCTGTATATGTTCCCAACTCCAACACCAGTTAATTCAAAGTCTCAGAGCATCACACTCATTTCAGACTCTGATAATGTTGAGCAAGGAGTCACAGAGGAAACTTCAATGGTGGATCCACCATCTCCGGAAGAGACATGATATCGCCTCCACCAGACTTAATAATACAGTCTGATGCATCCCTGCAAGGTAGGGTTGGGCAATATTTCAATAAATCGCCACTATTGCATAAGCAAGTGCTTGCAATAGCATTATCGCATGCGTTTTGCCTTGCAATATTATCGCATAGGCAATATTTATCGCATTTCACAATAATTATCGCATTTATCATCTAATTTTTATCTCTTCTAGACCTCACATTTTATACAGTTTGTGCATACTATTGCAAACTATGTCAATTGGTTAACTTGTTAGCAAAGAAGTCATGTTTGTACTCAGTCAAAACAAGCAGTCGTAATATGGACTTTTTAAACTATGTGGTTGTGTTTCAATTTTCACATGCAAAATTGCATTAAATGACTCATGCAATAATCGCATGTCATAAAATTCAATATCACCCAACCCTACTGCAAGGCTGGGGGTGGGGGAGGGCAGTGTGCAATGGGACCAGGACCGGAGGCCACTGGTCAGTGGAGGAGAGACACTGGCACATTAACAGTCTGGAGCTTCAAGTGGGCACATTTGCAGTCAAGATATTTACTAAGGGAAAAAGAAACATTCAGATCCTCCTCCAGATGGCAACCGATCTGCAGTAGCCTATGTCAACAAGATGGGGGGAACTCACTCACTGACTCTATCCCTCCAAGCTTGCAAACTGTGGCAGTGGTGCCTGCAGAGGAACATCTACCTGTCAGCAGAGCACCTTCCTGGAAAGGAAAACTCAACTGCAGATCAGGAGTCCAGACAACTAGAGTCTTCAGCAGAGTGGATGCTCCACAAGGAAGTCTTCTACCAGATGCAACAAATACTGGACCCATGCAAGACAGACCTGTTAGCAACCAGACTGAAACACCAACTGTCAAGCTACATCAGTTGGAGACCAGACCTGTTTGCTCAAGGAACAGATACGCTCCACCTAGACTGGAAGATGCTGGAAGGCTATGCCTTTCCCCCATTCTGCTTCATAGGAGGATGCCTGCAGAAAATTCACCTGGAAAGAAGCACCATAACAATAGTAGTACCATGGTGGTGCTCCCAAGCATGGTTTCCAGTTCTGCTAGGGAGCCTAGTAGACCTTCCACTACTACTCCCCAATCGCAGAGACCTGCTGATGGGCCAAACTCACCCCTTAGTACACCAAGGGTTCCTACAACTAGCCAGCTGCAGAGTATCCGGGGACAATATGAAATGGCAGGAGTTTCTGGAAAAAGGGCTACTGAACTGCTGCTGACTGAATGGAGCAAAGGGACTAACACGGCTCACCAATCTGGTTGGTCAAGGTGGACCAGCTGGTGCAGTGAATGGGAAATGGATCCCCTTTCATGTGGAATCCAACCCTTTCTAGACTTCTTGTCAGATCTCTTCAGGGAAGGACTGAAATACAGATCAATCAACCTGATTATATCAGCTGTTTCCATGACCCATAACCCCATTGAATCAATCCCAATAGGCCAGCACCCACTAGTGTCAAGGCTGATGAAAGGTGTTTATAAAACTCAAAACCTCCGGAACCATAATATGCAGCTACCTGGGATGTGTCAATCATTAGAATTGATTAAGGGTGTAGGTAGAAATGAAGATATATCCTTGAAGGATCTATCTACAAAACTGGCAGTCTTGATGGCTCTAGTAAGTGCAAATAGAACATCTGAGCTGCAGTTGCTGCACACCCTAGGCCTCCGATTCAGATCATATGCAACGGATGGGGTGTGGTTCAAGTTAGTAGAGTTGTACCGATCTAGAATCGGATCGGTACCAATCTCGACAATTTGAGCAATATCAATTTTCTGTTGAAGCCACCAATTCATGATACCAATCTTTCTAATCACCATTCTTCAAACATATTAGACTTCTAGTGCCACATCTCCATTGAAACTATGAGAAGCCATATAAATATGTGCGAGTTAGCTGTTTAAATACTGAAACTTACCGTTGAACTTACCAGAGCTCCTTGGCAGAAAACAATGAAGAGTGCAACACCATATCAAATAGACTAAACTATTAGAATCTCTGCAACAACAGCCTACAAACCATTCCAGGCAAGTCTTGGTAGGAGCATGCATTAAAATATTTGTGGGTGTTGTCACTGCTAATTGTCTGGGTGGTGTAATTGAGGCCACACCACCATTGGTATTGACTCCAGTAACAATACTGTGATTAATTGTGTGCATCTCATGTCTTATGAGAGTTGAACAATATAGATACCTGTAGAGGATTTAAAGTACCTTGCGTTGGCGAGATCAAAGTGAAAAGAGTGCTATATTTTCCGTAATGCATTCAAGTGTGCTATATTTTCCATTTGTGTCATAATAAAGTACAGTTATGGAAAATAAAGAACACTTATGCATTGATTGGAAAATAAATACGAAAAACAAGATCACGTGCATAACATTTCTAATCGCCAAAAGTAGCCAAAATAATACTGTTTGCTTGTATTACTACCACAACTGTTCTACATAGACACTTACCGATTGTCTGATGGCTGAAAACCGACACGGTTTGAATTCACGAAACGAATGCTCCAAGCAAAACAACAAGAAAGCACTCTAAACCAGTTAAAGCACCGCTACGCTTGTACAGTATGAAAATAAAAGTACTCGGGCATGATCTTGAGCCTAATATAGCCTATGCCCTCGTGCTTTTATTTTCATATTGTACGTGCGGCAGTGCTTTAACTAGTATATAGAGTAAGGTTTGGCCATAGGAGGAATTCCCACCGGGCGGCGTGTGTTGTATCCACCTTAACTGCATTTTGTAGATCATGTGAGGAATTGTGTAGCACACAAAAAAAGTTATACATAAATTGTAATATTGGAGTATTTCTCCTAGTAAATGCTGTTTCTGTCCTTCCCCTGACCCATTCTTTGCCCTAGGGGCCTGGGAGGGGCAGCAAGGATTAGCCTTTCAAAGACCACTTCTGGGGACCTTGTACTTGGCACTAAGACTGCAGTTGCAATCAAATTGCTTGCAATGCTCTTCAGACAGAGGTGTAGGTGGCTAAGGGGGGGCATTTGCCCCCCCCCCCCCTCCCCCCATCATTTAAAAAAAACCTCCGTCGCAAGCTTACCAGTGACTGACACGCAAATGACTATGAAATTATGTGCTACTAGCTACGAGGTATCACCAGGGGTTGCTAGTGAATAGGCAGACAACATTCAACTTGTTCATGAATCCACTGAATGAAAATTATAGACACACTTCTCTATTTAGCCGAAATTATTCACATGATAGAGCATTTTTCGAACCTAAAAAGATCTGAAAGATAAGTGATTCACTTGAAGTGACCTCGCAGGAGTTGCATCTCACAAGTGACAAAGGAGAGCGACCAGGCAGATGACGCTAAGAACCTACTGCCTACGAGGTGATAAAGTGTTAAATATAACTTACCAAGTTTATTTTCTCGAGTTGATCACACTGGATCTTCGTATGGCAGTGCAGTGGCATGCCTGTCAAATAAATATTTTTTACTTTGTCAGTCAGGTGGATCCGTCATAAGCTTAAAAGTTCTGCTAGCAAGACAGGTTATGAACTCGCGTATGAACTGGGATTTCATGCATTTGGATTTTGCCGGCTGAAGTGAGTGAACACGTCATACTGTCAGTGCGCTAGGATTGCAGCACAGGCTGTGGCTAATGTAAGTAACTGTGATACATTGTGTTTACACTAAAATATTCATAATATAGTTCTACCGGATTATGGATGAATTTGTTGGGAGTACAGTTGTGGCACGTGCGATTATGCTCAACGAATATACATCCATCCTCGACCTCCATTGATAAGTGATAACTGATAGCAATCAGTAATGAAAATTACATAGCTAGTTATGGAAGCTGTAATAATACAACACCGTATGATGGCTAGCCCATGATTGGGTCATTAGCCTTTTTTGCAAACATGAACGATTTTGAGTACTTCGTGGGGGCATGCCTGCCCCTCCATCACCTTCTGGCTAGCTATTCCCTGTCTTTGGACTAGCGTTCCACTGAAATGAATCAGCATCAAATTATAGCCATGCATCTTGGTATTGAATGGTATCGGTTATTCAGCTATTCCAAAACCATTTGTAATAGTGGCCTACTATCACTGATGCTGCCATAGTTATAGCACACTAAAAACAGATTATATACATAAATTGTAATATTTTTTCTTCTCAGTGAAGGGTGTTTCTGTCCTTCCCCTGACCGACCCTTTAGAGCTCTGGGAAGGGCGTCAAGGATTAACCCTTCAAAGACCACTTGTGGGAGGCCTTGTATTTGGCACCAAGACTGCAGTTGTCATTAAATTCCCTGCAATGCTATTCAGACTAGTGTTCCACCAAAAATCGAATCAGGATCAAATTATAGCCAATATATGCCTCTTGGTATTTAATGGAATTGCTTATTCAGCTATTTGATGCCATGTGCCCAACCTGTCATCATCACAAGTGCTATGCTAGCAGAGCTTAAGGCATAATCGCCTGGAAGCAACTGCCACTTGTCGTTGAAAGAGAGATCAAGACACTCTAATGGGAACAATCACTGCACATATAATATCCTAACAGAACAATTATGCTTTGCTAACTCAAAAGATATTTACTTTTGTTAGTGCAAATATTACTAATGTCCATTTGGTTCCACATGGGGTACTTCGAGATAATAAGTCACTCTTTAGAGTTCCTATGGATGCATACACATGAAATTGACAAGGAGAAAACATCCTGATCGCCTGACAGACTCCTGTAAGCGTTCGAGTGTTAATTGGATGGCTGCAGGTTTGAGGCTGCCCAGGTCCAGTCATGGATTTTTTCTCTCCTTTCTCCATGCACCTTTTGAAACACACTTATATATAAACAGGCTGTAGGACCACACCTTCAGCACTTGTGCTGTAAAGCCTTGAACAACAAATAAACAACCTATCCATAACTGTAATGGTAAAAAAGATATTCACCACTGCATATCGTATTAGGAGTTATGTTTTATATTATATAATTACTTACTTGACTTTGTTTTGGTGGAATACTACCTCTGACTTCACCCCTTTACCTTTTCAGCACTTTGTGAAAGAGGCTTATGTAGGCATCACCCCTTTTTACATGTTTGCTTTGTGGAAGGAGGCTTATGTACATGTGTGCATCTATCAGTTGGGTGCTTCAATAACTGGCAGTTTTAACTCCAAATAATGCCCTAATTTTCTGGACCCCAGTTAAAGCAATTCGCATAATATGCTGACATAGCCATTCCTACAAACATACTGGTATTCTAGGTCCCTTTTTTGAACAATTAAAATCTAAGAATACTTTTGGCCATACTAGCAATGACATAGCCATAGCTATATGTCATCCCATCTCCTTGTAGCTCTGCAGTCCTCTTGCAGATCAAATATCAAAGCTTGACATTAATTTCGGAGACATTGAATGTTCCACTTGAACCACAATCGTGTGCCCTTCCAGATACAGTGGGCCAGCAACGCATGCTCAGTCCCCTGCATTAAGCTCCTCTGCCACAATCTTGACTATCATTAATTTTTATGCAAGGTACAGAAGACTAGCATACTCTTCCTATTACTTGATTCTGATGGCCTAGAATTCAGTGCCAACAGTGGCATTTGATGGGTGGAAGTATGACATGCTCCTCCTTGTGGTTGCTGGTTGGGTATGGACTACTGCCTCTGTGTCCTACTAGTGGTAAACACTAGCAGCTGAGAGGGCATTTCTCACAGAACATATTCATTTGAACTTAAACATGTATCTACTGCAGGGGGGTCGCTACTCTATACCTACATAACTGTTGCACTTGTTACTGCCTCGCCACAGCATGGGCCACTATTTATGGCTTGTTGCCACTGTTGCTATTGCAATGGCTTACTGCCACTGTTGCTATGGCGTGCTGCCCTTTCTCACTGCACTGCTCTCTGCCCTGCTTTCTGGCTTACTGCCTCCACTGTTTTAGTTCACTGCCACCGTTACCTTGGCACAATATCATTGCTCTCTCTTAGCCTGTTGCCATTGCTGGCTCCATTTTCTACCCTACCTGTTTTGCTACAACTGCTGTCTTGCTGCCACGACTATCGCCACTGCTGTCTCGGCTTGCTGCCCCCACTGTCTTAGTTCCTACCATGGTACAATATCATTGCTCTCTCTCAGCCTGTTGCTACTGCTGGTTCCACTTTTACCCTTCTTGTCTTGCCACCACTGCTGTCTTGGCTTACTGGCCCGGCTGTCTCAGCTTGCTGCCCCGGCTGTCTCAGCTAGCTGCCTGGCTTGCTGCCACTACTGTCTTGGCTGGCTGCCATTGCAGTCTCAACTCCCTATCATGGCTGCTGACAATTATCCGATGTCCAAGCTGCCATCTGGTTTTGTGCTGGATTGCTACCCAAGTTTTGTTGTTGTTACTTGGGACAAACCATTGCAGGTGCTAATTGTGGCTGAGATGCCAACCCAGGGTCATTATATATATATATATGTTGAGGCTGACAATTCTTTGGAAGGGGAGCCATCCCCCTAGAATCCCAGCCTGAAGAATTGTCACTCCTTGTGTAAACAAGGAGGAGAAACAGACTGGGAGGGAGGGGACTCCTCGCCCAAGTGCCATCCTCAGAGATTTCTTATGATCATCCTTCTGGTAGGGATTGATCCTTGGCTCCAACCCTTCCCCTTACCGGCTATCACTGGCAACCACGCCAGGCAGATGCGCGAAGACCATTCTCAACCCTGAACCTGAGTAACACGCAATTTGTTGCACTACTCACCTACGTCGCTAGTAGTAGTAACAGCTTGAGATACAGTCGAGGATGAGGGAACAAGGACTGCTCTCCCTGACTCGTGAATTCACTGGTCCCAATGTTCTGAAGGCATTCCTAGAGGTATTCTCCTACTCCCATGACTATCCTGCGCATATCCAGTTGTAGTATCACATCATTGGTTTGTAGGCTGCGAGTTAGAACGACATCACTTCACAACAACAAGCCACTAATCGGGCTGACAGAATGAATCATTTGCTGATATAAATTGCGCCAAAACACTATTTAGTGTGCCTAAAAACACATTGCATGCACATGACTTTGAGGGCGCCTATCACGCCTGCAGCTAAAGGCATTAGACTTCAGATTAACTCCTTTTAAACTCCATTCAGCTAACAATTGACCAATTAGAAATTATAAAATGCTATAAGAACTACCAGTACAATATCAGTCACCGTATTAGTTAACTGATATCAGATCAGTCTAATATCAGTGGATTGGAATAAATCTCCTAGATCGAATTGGTATCGGTAAAGCTCAGAAAAGTTGAATCGGTACATCTCTACAAGTTAGTATCATTAACTAAACAGGAGCTCCTTTTAAGACAATGTTTCAATGCATTATTTACAAAGGACAGTCGTCTCTGTGTAGTAAGGTGCCTCAAAGCATATGAGTAGGCTATGAAGAGTCAAAGGAACATACAGCCTGATACCGCAGCTCCTCTTTTCCTCTCTTATGTAAAGCCACACAAGCCAGTGACATCCCAAAGAATTGCTCACTGGATCAAGGATTCCCTGAAAGAGGCAGGTGTGGACACAGGTACATTTAAAGCTCACTCAGTGAGTGCATGCGACTTCTAATAGGGATTGGAAACGGTGTTATGTGCCAGAAATAGGCTTGTTTCGAATGATACAGGTGGTTTCCATAATTTGTATCGTATACTAATTTAATAGGCTCCTAATGAAGTTTTAAAGGTTTTGTGAGAGTGATTTAGAACTGAAGTGTGCTACCATCCTTCTAGCTTTGTTCCATAGCTTTGGCATTAGATTAAAGCTTGAAAGACAAACGGTTATGCTAGACAGCAGCTGTGCAGAGATAGAACAGAAACATGACAGTACAACAACACCTTGCCAAGTTGTAACCAAGGAAATACGCAACGTTTGAACTAGAGGTGTGGCTTACAAATCACACTGTTCAATTCTAATGACCAAAGGGGTTCTAAAAAGCCATGTATCGTCGATACCAGAAGGTGTACACAGCTGACAGCTGCTACAGGAACAGAAACTTACCTTGGTGTAGAAGCGATACCGAAATGGCACGATATGACGAGTTTCTTCTGTGGAAAAGGCCAGCCAGTAACTTCCACCAAAGCAACTTGTATTGCTCAACCTTAGAGAACTTTCATATTCTACTAAACCTACACTGATAGTCGACAGTAAAGAGAAATGTTAGTCTTTTCATGCTCTTCAAAGCAGTAACAAGTGAAATGCACCTTGTATCTAACCAGTGACGTTAATTGTACAGGTAGCATACTGGGCACGTGATGCCGTTTCGAGTTGTATATATATGGTGAGAGGAGCCTCAGCTTCAGCTGCAGCAAGTGGGGGTCTGCATTTCACAGATGTTCTGAAGACAGCAGACTGGAGTAAGGAGTCCACATTCAAACAATTCTACTGCAGACCAGTATCCACAACCGAGAATGAATTTGCTCATATAGTGCTCAATAGCTTGTTTGTATAACAACACAACTGTCACTATTGTTATAATGACAGTATCTGTTATTCACTTGTGGTCATGTATTTTACATTGAGTGTTATATCTGCTGTTGCTTTAATATTTTACTGCACATGCATAATATTACGGTATGGTATTGTCACAAACAATCTGTACAAGGATCAAGGTAGAAATGGGGCATGTGGCTTTAAGGTAGGGTCAACTAATGCTGCTACCTGTCAGTTGATAGTGGATCTGTGATCAGTTCGTGAGTACAAAGGGCTTTGAAATCTACAAGCAGCGAATGTCACGAAATATAATTGATGATTTGACGAGGCCCAAGATTATATGAGATGAGTAAATGTAACCTGCTGCCACCTGCTACACGGAAGTGATCCTGTGATAAAAGGAGCAATGTAACATGTACCGGGAGGGAGGGCTTTGGGCAGTGTTGGGATCTGGAACATGCGGTGCCCTCTTATAGGCGGCTGTGCCATATATGTGACAGATTTTCTAATTAGTTGAGCTACTAAAGTGCTGTATTTTGTGCTAAAGTGAAAGAATACCAGTGATTTGCACATCTCACTCATATAATCTTGATTTAACTTCTGGCCCCTTGGGCCCTCGTCAAATCATCAATTTTGTGGTCTTGGACCATTGACCTATAACAACTTCACCCTTAACTAGCTAGTAACCTCCAGCTGTCCAGCACTTGCAATTGACAGCCAGTGCTGGAGGTTAGGCAAGGGCAGTCCCTTAGCCATATTATATACATCTATGTCTTAACATTACAAAGGCTGGCATCTTAAAAATTTATATTGGCCTCCTTATTTGGTTCATACTTACATTGACATCATAATAAGGCACAGATAGACTACATAACTCACTTTCTCATAGTACCATGTTTGTCTTCACAATACTTTGTAGCACAGACCTGTGAAACAATAACGTCTCAGATACAGTGGGTGTGGCCTTCAAGCGCTCAACGAACGAACGATCAATCAATCGCGAATATTAACACTTACCAGGTGTAGTAAATATATCGTTAGCAATATTACTGTCAATCTTCCGGCACTCGCTAACTTGATAGACATTCCTCTCCTACTTATCCTTATCTTCGGAGTTTTCCGTAAACTACTTAGCTAAGGCTTAGCCTAAAAATTAATAATACTAGACAGAATGGCCGTACAACTGAAGGTCACTTATCAAGACGGTGACGTGTACGATGGACAATGGAGTGAGGACGGGAAAAGAAATGGCAACGGTAAATTGGTATTTGCTAACAAGGCCACCTACACGGGGCAGTTTAAGGACGGATTCTTTGATGGTAGCGGGGTGTTAACTCAACCAGATGGAGCCAAGTACGAAGGCGATTTCCAAGTGGGTAAATACCACGGGTACGGAGTGTACAGTGCGGCCAATGGGATGAAATATGAAGGCCAGTTTCAAGATGGAAGGTGATTTATTGTTGATTGTATCACACCTTTATATGGTGGTGTGAATTTTGTTTTCTTGTCACACCCACCACTATACGTGGTTGCGTGTCCAAGGACTCTCATCTCGCTAATCAGCTACGTGTATTAGTAATGGTTCTCTTTGTTGCAGGGTTCGTGGATCCGGACTAGTTACATTCTCAGATGGAACGCACGGTCGACCCCGTAATGAAGGAAGATTTGAAGAGAACAAATGTGTGGAGAGGTGTAAGGCTCATGATGAAGTTCGCAAATCTAAACAGTCAGCAACTAATGCTAAAACTATTGTACAACAACTTAATTGATACACACTAATTCACTTTGAGTACTTGGTACATGTTATTGTTGAAGACTTGTTGAAATGGCTTGGGTATTTGATGCTGTATGGTTTGGCAGAAGATTGGCTTGTGCACATTATCAGGTTCTTCATAATCCCACAATTGATATACAGCACAGCCTGGTCGGTATTGCCTATTACACCATGATGGTTCAATGATTACATAGTCCACTTTCATCTCTCGCAGTGTACGATGGATTTCTTGTGGCGAGTGACGGCTATAAATCTGGTAAACTTGCTTTGTCCTGTGTCTGTGACATGTGATGTAATAGGATAACAATGAATACTAGCTGGATTACCTGATCCCTGCATCCTCGTAATGAGGGTGGTTTACAATTGGTCGGTTTGTTGTCAACTTGATTGTTGCTGTGGTTGGCATGGCACCAGCAAACACTGCATCTGTAACCCAAGAACATCATAACCATAGCAATATTTACTATCCAGGTAAATCTAAATTGTGAGTATAGCAAGCAGGTTTATGCCAAAATGTCAATAGTTGTACTGAATAGCTGGACAGTTTGGAAGGAGGAAACTTAAGGCAAACTTGCCACCGTAGGATTTTGGCGAGAAAAGTTAGTAGAGCTAATACAGATTTGTATAGGACAAACAATTTGGCGAATTTTAATTCGGTGAAACACCACTCACTTGCCAGCTATACAGTAAGTGATGATGTCACTATCTGAGAAGCAAACGCAGCATTTGTACAATTGTGGGATTATAATAGAGGAATTGCTTAGCAACTATCCTACACTTGTCCATGGTCCCAATTGCATTAGTGGACACACATTTAGACCCCTGAAATCAGGACACCTCACTAAAGGACACCTTGATAATCACTTGCAAAGTCTACTCTAAATGTAATCAATCAGTAGTATGTACCTTGTGGAGTCGAGTTGTTTACCCACATAACCTAAGTAACAATGTGGATTATGTGATCATCAAGGTTACACCCTCACCAACTCTTCCTGTTCAAAAGCATTAAACTCATCAAGTATGTTCTGTGGGTATACTATCATCATGGTTACCAAACATGACACACCCACAATTTGCTCTCTCAAGTTTTGTACTCCCACAATGGATGAGGCACACAGAGTTACTATAGCAACCATCACAAACTGACGGTTGCTAAGTAGTGACAAAACCTGTTGAAATAACTAACAAATAGATTACAATTAATGATCACTCACTTTAGGACTGATTGCTATACTAGCCATTACTGCAAGTTGTGGAGTAAGAAATAACTTCAACCTCATTATTAGAATAGCCATAACTGCAAATGCACTACACTGTACTAAATGATAAACCAGCTACAACAAAATTATAGAATTGATCACAACACACTCAGTTACCATAGCAACATCTCCATCATCCTGCTTATCATCGTTCCTTATGGTAACCATGGTTACTGATCATGTGATAATTATAACACACTTTTTATGTTGCCTTGA
The DNA here is from genome assembly GCF_963678975.1 of Dysidea avara. Lineage (NCBI taxonomy): Eukaryota > Metazoa > Porifera > Demospongiae > Dictyoceratida > Dysideidae > Dysidea > Dysidea avara. The sequence continues at coordinate 91,697 of NC_089274.1, read as the reverse complement.
CAACACTTTAGTGATGATAAAGATAGCAGATAATCCAGCCAATGGAAGGAGAACTGTTGTAGTCAACTTTTGCACGGTCTACAATGTAGGCATTATCACAATTCTAATTGAAGTACACCATTACCTCAAAAGACAGAAAGTCAAACTCAGCAGCACAAGTGTACAACTGAGTATGAAAGTCTTGGTAACTGGTAAACTTGGCTAGTAATAGGGCTCCAATGTGCACCTGTCACAATATATACCATAACTAGTAAATTAATTGTGCGGCTATATGCTAAACATCAGTTGGTTATTATTTATTTGGGGACTTTGTAAAACATGGAATACAGAATAGCGGAATAAGCAAAACTTACCTTCTGTAGATTATGCAAATAGTTATATTCCATAGTAATTATACTGTTTACCTTGTAACAGCTTTTATTTGACACGCCACGCTGTGAGCACATCCTAGAACGATTTACCTTCGCCAAACTTACTTATCTTCTGCAATAGTTATATACTCTATAGTAATTATACTTTAGTTACCTTGCAACAGCACTGCATAGCACGCCACGGCAATGGATAAACAGCAGCTGGGCGAGCATTAAGTAGGACAAGCATACAACCAATCCTCCTAGAATGATCTACAATTGATACTGCTACAAAACTAAGGCCTAGTTCTATTCTTAGCTGGCCTTCACGTTCATCCGACCAAATTTATTAGAGTCACAATATCAGAGTCCAGTGGTTTTGTTTGTCCTTAAAAAGGATTTCAAGACGCTTCAGGTTTGAACCAAGGAGTGTAGGTAAGTAAGTTTAGTGAAGGTAAATCGCTCTAGGATGATTTGTTGTGTGCTCGTCCTATTTAATGCTTACCTAGCTGCTGTTTATCCATCATCGTGGCACGCCATGTAAAGCTGCTACAAAGTAAATAATAGAGTAGGTATATAACTATTTGTATAATCTGCAGAAGATAAGTTTTGCTTATACCATTATTCTGCGTTTTACAAACCCCTGCTTATTAGAAACGGTATGCATAAAATCTTTGGGAGATGGTGGGCTTTAAAATGTACTAAAAGATCTGCCAGGTTCTTAAAATGGCTAAAATCCTGCTGGCAGAAAACAAAAACCTTAAAAGGTGACTAAATTTAGCGATACACAAAATTTAGCAATTTTGTATATTGGTGAAATTAGTGCATACAAATTTAGCGATTTTATGAATTTGTGAATTGATGTAATTAATTAACCATACATTTTGCAGGTTTAGCGTGTACTAAATTTAGCGAACAAACCTAAATCGCTAAATTTAGTCACCTTAAGGTAACTCCTATTGTGGCAGATCGCCCTAGAGAGATAGTTACTAAGTGTAGGTTAGAGACCTAGCATGAGGATCTTTGTGGATTTAAAATCCGAGGCAAAGCCAAGGTTTAACATGAAGATCCAAGGGCGTGGTATCTAACCGACTCAGAAAATGAAAGTGCTTTATATGGGCACATAGGTGGACTGGATTAGACGTTGGTTTAAAATCATCATACAATGTTAACATAGTGCAGAAGATGGAGCATATTTTTGTCGAAGAGCTGAAGAGATATCGAAGCTAGCACCTCATCGCTGCTTCCAGAAGATAAACACTAGTTAAAATAATCATCTTGACAAGGAAACTGACCAGTTGCTACCATTGAACAGGTGAATTAACTTAACAGTTTTAAAAACCTTGGCTTTTTAATCCACAAAGGTTATTGTGCTAGATCTCTAACCTAGAAAAATAGATTATATTGTGCCAATGAAAATTGTGTTCTTCAGGAAGCCTGATATACAAGCTCCAACCTAAACTTGGTTTCTTCTTTGACTGAATAAATGGACTGGTCGTTGTCCAGAGTAAATCTGCTCGTAGGAATAATGTGGATAGGTTAAGTGTTGCAGCTCAAATCTTTTGTGGATTAAAGGTAATTGGAGTATAGTTATAGTGTAACATGGGAAACAAGCGTGTGATCAAGGTCATCTGTCATGTCAATGGGACTAATCAAGGTCATCTGTCATGTCAGCGGGACTAATCAAAGTCATCTGTCATTTTCACATTAACTGCAATAACATGAATCAGTGCTTTAGGAATGAAGCATTAAAGATCATGTCCTAAACTGAGTAGCATGCATGGTGATATCATGAACCTTATTTCACCACCATGCAAGCCTAATAATTAAAGTGATGTGAACATGGAGTTAAGTAAACAGCAGAATTATGTGGTGCTATCCTTGCATGCAAGCACTGCAATAACATGGTCAACAGTATTTGCAAACAACTGAAGGTTTGAGCAAATACACAGGTACACACTTCATCACATCACAAAGAATTGGAGTTACAAAAAGGAGGCTCTTACTCTAATAGAACACTCGGGACAAACATACAGACTGCACCTAATTGGCCTGCCCGTATACTTATCAAATGTGCTACTGTATACCTTCCAACAGTCCACATGTAGTGTAGCAATACCAGGATGCTATGAACTTACTATGAGAAAAAAAGTTCAGTTAGAAAAAGTATGCACCAAAAAGGTACATAAAACAAAAAAAAAAGTTTTGTCACTGGCGGGATTCGAACCCACACACTACACAGCAGTAACCACAACAACTTCAGGGAGGTGCTTTACCAGCTACCAGCTGAGCTGTTTATCGTGTGGTTAGCAACGGAATGCAGCTGAAGTTTTCTCTACATCATGGCCTTCAAGGTGCTGTAGCGGACAAAGGAACGCACGTAGAAGCTTGCAATAAACGTGTGTCATGAAAAGGTGGCACCGAGAAGAAAAAAAAAGTTGTCATGGGCAGGAATCGAACCCGGGACCTCTGGGTTAACAGTTCTATGCGCTAACGCTTTGGCTGTTTGTTCGTGGTTTTGCCAGGGCTCCTGTACTGCTCCATCAGCACATGGTAGGGAGAATAAACGTCTTAATGACTAAGACAAAATATACAGTACAAGCATAGACACAGGGGTAGCTCAAGCTTTCCTCTACACCAACGCACCCTCGTGCAGGCCTAGCCTTTTGGTGCCACCCCTTCCTATTTGGATGAATTAGATAAAAAATAATAAATAAATAAAATGCTTTCAACGCTTTAGGCCACTCCAAATAAATTCTGTTTCCCGTCCACCGGCCACATCTGGTTACTGTCAGCTCTAAAACTTCCATTATTCCGTATTCTTCCATTATTTTCCGGTTATTCTTGCATACTGACAGGCTCAGTAAAAGCCATCTCGAAACGGTGTAAGCTTGCGTATCAGCAGAGCTATCAAGTTGGCACACACTTCACGTTTGTGTTATTTTTGCAACTTAAAAAGGAAGGAACAAGCTTAAGCATGCTTTTATGCAGCTTTTTATGGTTGTTCCAGGCAAATAATGGCTTGAAAAGCTGCCAATCTTATAATGAAATAATGGAAATGGACCACCCGCCCACATGCAAATATGTCTGAGTCCAGGACGGGAAACAGAGAATTTATAGTAGCCTTATAGAGAACGAAAGGAAGCAAGTAGCGGTTTGTAACAACAAACGTGGAGTTGCCAGATGATGAGCGCTTAATCTTGTTAAAGTCCTGTGTCAATACGTGCTTTGGTTGTTGAGTTACGGACGTTGGAGACAGACAGACAGACAACTTTTCAGCTTTATATATATAGATGTAGACTAGAGTTGTGGCCACCATGTTGGCTTTTCGATTGCCATTGGCTGCTTACTTACTATACATATTGATGACGTTATGGCCCACAATCGACTTTTACATGTAAGGCTATAAAAGAGGTGTCTTTCCACCTATTAGGTGAGGTGTTGTAGTGGTCTCGGCTGCCGGCACTTGTGCAATGCTGCACAAAACTGCAGTCAGTGCAATATCTGTATTGCACTGTGGTCGGTGCATTATAATGTATAATCCACTTGTTGCAGTCTGCAAAACCACAACCAGTGCATTGTAAGTTAGGCCAGGCCAAGTTAATTCACAGTTTATCATCCCCGCCCGCATGAATGTTTAGGAATAGAGCAATAATTTCATAATTCATTATTTCTCACGTAATAATCATTTCTTACGCTTCCGAACTCGTTTTTGTGTATTAAAACATGGTGTGTGCAACAAACGTGACGATTATCCCCAGCCTGGACTCATTAGAACCTTCAATAAATGGATTTCTAAAGAGAGATTGCATAAACGAGTAGCTAAGTATTAACAGTGACGTAATCAAATAAGCTTGCAATTATTGTTAAAGTAGCTAGTAACTGTGTGAAGCTACTTTTTAAATGTTTTTCCATGTTAAAAATTTATGAAATATGAAAAATAACCTCCCACCTGCATGATTTTTTCAAATATCCCGGACGATAAACTGTGAATCAACTTGGCCTGGCCTTATAACTAGATGAATAAAAAATTGGAAATTTTAAAATGGGAATAGGGATCACTGAAAAAAGAGAAGGGATTGCTGGGGTGGTAATGTAAACCACAAATCTCTATTTTGACTCTCTGTCATAAATCTTTAGTTATGCTCTGTCATTTTGAAGTGAGTCAAAATAGGGATTTGTGGTTTACATAACCACTGCAGCGATCCCTTCTTGTTTCGTGGCTTTTTTCAGCGATCCCTATTCCCACTTTAAAGTGAGTCAAAATAGGGATTTGTGGTTTACATTACCACCCCAGTGATCCCTTCTTGTTTTGTGGCTTTTTTCAGCGATCCCTATTCCCATTTTAAAATTTCCAATTTTTTATTCATCTAGTTTGTGTACTTTTTATTAATTCAGTAATGGATTATGAAGAAGACTGTTGTGAATTGCGTAATTTTGCATTCTGCATAGTAACACCATCAACATTTCAGCACACACATAACATGAAACTGATCAAATTGCAATGTGCATACAGACTGAGAGTCTCCTAATATGAGCTACAATGTACATTACTGGTGCCTTTAATAGCTGTCAAATTCAGTGCAAGGATTGCTGTTATACACTTGACTGCATTATACATCAGGGTGAACTCCCTTCAGACTGGAATAGGGCATATGTAACACCAGTATACAAGAAAGGCCTGTGTACTAATCCATCGAACTATAGACCTATATCATTGACTAGTATTTGCTGCAAGTTGTTGGAACACATCATCTCCTCAGCAATATCTTCTCACTCTATTGACTACAATATCATGTGTACAAATTAACATGGATTTCTTTGATTGATAAAGAAAACTGTGGTGAATAGTGTAATTTTGCATTCTGCATAGTAATGCTGTCGATGTTTCAGTACAAACATGAAACTGATCAAATTGCAATGTGCATAGACTGAGAGTCTCCCAATATGAGCTACAATTTACATTACTGGTGTCTTTAATAGCTGTCAAATTCAGTGCAAGGATTGTTGTTATACACTTGACTGCATTATTAGAGTATTTACTTGACTGCTCTATTAGAGTATTTAATCTGGATAACTCGCCCACGTACAATAATCACGGAGCGAAAAAACCACCTTGCAACAAAGTCATCAGCCCAGATTAAGCTTCCTGGCCTATACTGAGTTTAATAAAGACAGATTCTATTAGCCACAAGTAGTGCACACCAAAAAAACTTAACTTTGAGTGCGATCTTGTATGGCTTCTCAAACGTAATAGCATTTTGGCAAGAAGAAACGGCCGGGTTTGAGCTGTTTCCATCCGAAAACGAAATCAAAAAATAGGTCATGGACATGAAAAAGGACTCGGTAAGCATGGCTATATAGTTTTTAGCACGAAAAAGTGGATAACTTTTGCTGTACATGAGTGAAACAAAATAATATTATGAATAATAAGAATAATGATAATATGAACAAAACGGCAAATTTCAGTTTTGTCTCAAATACACATACTGTTTCCTTTTCACTTGATACTTAGTAGTGGACCAATACTCATTGCAAATAACCACCAGAGGGTAGTTTTAAGTTGGAGGATGCTTTCCAAGGTAGTTTTTAGGCGTGTGTTCTATTAGAGATTTTGCAAAAAACATGGGCGATTCCTATTATGAACCCACAATCGTGGTTCATGATGAACAAAATGGCAAATTTCAGTTTTGTCTCAAATACAGATACTGTTTCCTTTTCACTTGATACTTACTAGTGGACTTATACTCATTGCAAAGAACCACCAGAGGGTTGTTTCGAGTTGGAGGATGCTTTCCAAGGTGGTTTTTAGGTGTGTGTTCTATTAGAGTTTTTGCAAAAAAACATGGGCGATCCCTATTATGAATCCACTATCGTGGTTCATGATGTACTCACTGCGGTCTGCAATAGTGCCATATACAAATTATGGCACTGGCGACGCCTATGAACTGCCCACACAGAGTGGTACATACCCATATAAAATGTTATCATTATCAAACAGCACAGTAGCACTGTTTAAGTAGGGATCACCCCAATATTGAACACTGAACAGTGCCCGCCAAAATGCCGCCTCTCATCTTATGGGGCAAAAATACCTTTACAGAACAGTCTTAGTGTCAACTAGTATATTAAAAATGAAGTAGGGATCCAAGCGATAAAAAGTAGTAAAATAAGAGATGAATGATGGTTTTACTATAACTCGGTGGGAAAATACCTACATTGGCATGTTATAATTAACAATCATTTTGTTCAATGCCAAAGTAGGGATTGTCCCACCAAGCTATGCTGTAATACCATCATTCATCTCTTGTTTCACTACATTTCAATAAATTTTAATACACTAGTTTGGGTTTTTTTGGTCATGTATACAGCTATGTATGTGTGACTGTTTTATTAGGGTGAATGCTGTACATGTAATAGAGTCAGCCTTCACTTACCAGGAGCATGTCACTTTCATATTTTCAATACACTAGCATTATAAATACAGCTAAACCAATAATAAGGGGTGTGGTCATTGTGATCAAGTACATAGATTATTAAGAGGTATGCTACCCGTGCTCGATTGTTACTAATCAGCCAAGATTGTTAATGGGTGTTGTGTCGAACCTATTGCGAAGTCACAGGTATCTATCAAGCGTAAGCGCTTTCTGAAATGATTTTGTGGTGCTTAAACATGTTGCTCAAGGAAGGTGTTGATATGGAAAAAATTTAACACCTCAACATGGCTTCATTGCATCAAGAAGACAGACGACCAGAAAGACAAGGTGAAGAGGGCACACACTTGTCAGAACCCCAAAGGCACATGGGTCATTCCATGTCAAATCAACAAGGAATTTAGGGTCACCTCTCGGATTTTGACGAAACTTGGTGTGCTTGTAGTACCTATGGTGCTTATCACTCATGCAAATTTTTAGCTCCATACATTCCATAGTTTCTGATTTATGACCACAAATATTTTGAATATTTCATGAAAATTTGGTCCATCTCTAGTTACAAAATCAACTGCAACTTTGTACTGTGTAAATAATTTTAAACACACTTTTCAGTGATGGAAGACTGTTGATTGAACTTTCCAGTGATCCCTAAATTATGAGATATCTACTTAATTATGGTTCAAAAGTACTTCATTAAAAACTTTAATCCTTTATATTTTGAAAAATGCTGCTTGAAATTTTTCGAATTCTTTTGTGAATAATGATTGGGTCATAGTCTATGTTTGATAAAAATTTTGTGGTGGGACCACAATGGGCTCAAGAGATATAATGAATTATGTTGTGGTATGCGGTGGAATTTACAGTCTATTATTGCTGTATTGGAGTGTACACCTCCAATAACCACTTACAACAAGGCCATGCCAAGTTTGTCTTAGAGTGAAGGTGTCTAGGTGCATTGCAACCTGTATTAGTGACCGCCTGTACTGAAAGACCATCTATAAGCTGTGGCTAATTTATACTTTAATTGGATATTAATGTATAGCACCAAAGCATAAACCCTTTCTAGCAAATCCAAAAATGGTCCTTATTAGACAGGTTGACTATAAATGAGATTATCATGCGTCCATAAACACATTAATGTTATACCATCTCTTCAGTTATACTTTATTTATTAAGTAAAATCTCGCTATAGTGCACTCACATACATATCCCAACTCTACACTATTCAAGTTACGTACATGGCTGCATAGGTACAATAGACCTCCTCAAAAAGGATACCTGGGCACCTTAATAGCCTCATGATCTTACTTTATAATTGTACGTACATTTTGTGCCCAAGACAAGTCTGTGGTTTCTCAAAAATGAACACTTCATCAATGGTCCAGGGAATAGAATAGTTACACTATATACAGTAGATGCATTACTTGTACCCAGAGTTTTTATATTATTAACACTTGCTTGCACCTCAATGTGCGATTTATAGTACTGTAATTACTAAAATGGTTTTTCAAAGTATTTTGGGTTGACGCTTTGAAAATCAGTACAAGCAAATGTTAAGTATGTGGTCAGCATGTCCTATGTGAGTATGTGCATGAGTTTATGACTTGATCTTCAAAGTGGTCATGAATGTAAAGTAATGTAGTAATTAATTTCACATATTGAGGTACAATTAATGCATGTATGGTAAAACCCCTCCATTGCTAGGAACATAATGAAGTGCTCATATTACAGAAGCCACAGAAGTATCTTGGTCTAAATGTATGTGCACCACTAGAGTGGGAGTACAGTGTATAAACAGGTGTCCTGGTTATCAAGATATCCAGGTATCCCTTCTGAGGAATTCTGTTGTATGTATCTATGTAGCCACATACGCTGCTTAAATATGGCTAAGTCCACTACGTGGTATTCAACTTAATAAAGAAGGTATTTGTGAAGAGATAGTACATTTACATGATGTTCATGGACACATGGTGGTCAGATCTGTAATTTATAGTCAACCTGTCTAATAAGGACCATTTTTGGATTTGCTAGAAAGGGTTGATGCTTTGGTGCTATACATTAATGAAGTATAACTTAACTGCAGCACATAGATGGCCTTTCAATACAGGTGGTCATTAATACAGATTGCAATGCACCTAGACACCTTCACTCTGTAAGACAAACTTGGCATGGCCTTGTTGCGAGTGGTTATTGGAGGTGTACACTCCAATACAGCAAAAATAGACGGCAAATTCCACCGCATACCACAACATAATTCATTATATCTCTTGAGCCCATTGTGGTCCCACCACAAAATTTTTATCAAACATAGACTATGACCCAATCATTATTCACAAAAGAATTCGAAAAATTTCAAGCAGCATATTTCAAAATATAAAGGATTAAAGTTTTCAATGAAGTACTTTTGAACCATAATTAAGTAGATATCCCATAATTTAGGGATCACTGGAAAGTTCAATCAACAGTCTTCCATCACTGAAAATTGTGTTTACAAATATTTACACAGTGCAAAGTTGCAATTGATTTTGTAACAAGAGATGGACCAAATTTTCATGAAATATTCAAAATATTTGTGGTCATAAATCAGAAACTATGGAATGTATAGAGCTAAAAATTTGCATGAGTGATAAGCACCATAGGTACTACAAACACACCAAGTTTCGTCAAAATCCGAGAGGTGACCCTAAATTCCTTGTTGATTTGACACGGAATGACCCACATGCCACTGGTGAGTTTGTTATTGTGGCATAAAATGGTGGCTGTGCACTGCTTTTTTTGGCCTCCAGCCTTGTGGCTGTGGTCAGGCAGGGCAGGCAAAAATTCGTGATTTTTAAAAAGAGTTTTATATCTGTCTGCCTGTTTATTTGATGTGAGATGGACTAATATTCCGTAAAGGTGATTTTTATCGCGCAAGACGTCTCCAGGTTTTAAAGGCAGAATTTTAGGTGGCGCTTGTCAATTTTCAAGGGGGATCCCTACTTAAACAGTACTGCTGTGCTGTATTGTAAACAGTACTGCTGTGCTGTATTGTTTGATACAGCAGTAAAATCGTACACATAAACTGTAATATTGAATTTTGAAAAAACTTTTCCAAACCTGGTCTGCCTGCCTGCTAGCCTTACCACAGTTGCAAGGCTAGAGGCTAAATGGTGCATTGTATGACCACCATTTTTTTTGCCACAATAACCAACTCACCAGTGGAATGTGACTTCAGGGGTTCTGATGAGTGCTTGCTTTCTGCACCTTACATTTCCTTCTATCTTCAATCTGCTTGTAGTCTTCCTTCATGCTAGGAAACCTTATCAAGATGCCTGTATCAACACTTGAGATGCCACAAATTTATTTAGCTACTGTAGCTAAAGCGCTCATGCTGATACATCACTGGCAAGAATTATAATAGTGACTTTTGTTACCGGTAGATAGTTGGTAGACACTGTACCTGCACTGGCTGCATGATAGGACCTTTTACACACTAGCTGGAACAATAAAAATCAAGTGACATGCTCCCTTATGGCACGCCTCTTAATGATCTAGCTGTTAAATTGTTCATTGTAAACCATAGAAGGACAAACTCACATCATCCTTAATATCCATCACTAAACTGGTCAACATTTTGATCCCGACTGTCCCCCCCAACACTAATGAGACCTCCATCAACTGTATCCATGGTAACAAGTCTGTACACATGGAATATGTAAACTCACCATACTTAGTAACCATGGAAACCAATATTGAATGGTAGGAGATAATAATCGTGTCACCAGCTGTAGTGGTCTCCATGACAACAAGTACCACTAATATAATACTTACCAGACAGGCCAGTAGACATGATGCATAATAAGAGCTATAATGTGTAGTGGTAGTACATTACATGAGTGATAATGTTACTAACCTTAATAATAAGGTGTTACCAAATTGTAATATGACGTTTAGTATAAAGCTGACCTATCAGTAGTACATGTGACAATTATATAACACACACACACACACACACACACACACACACACACACACACACACACACACACACACACACACACACACACACACACACACACACACTTACACCACATGACATTACAATCAACTGGAACTTGTCCATATTTAGTAGTCGTAGCAGGTAGACTCCAAATAGGGAAAGTATCTGTTAGTATAAGATCATGTGATTTACTGATCACATGGGTTCACCTGTGTTAGAAGGGCAAACTGTGCAAATTGCCATGGCAACATAAAGCACAGGGTAGCAACGGACAGACAGAGATACATTAATCTTGTTCCTTGACGACTCCTATTACTTTGCATGTGTCACATTGTGAACATGGCAATACACCCACCGTAATATGTTACTAAGCAACAGTAGTTGCAATATCAAAAAAGGAAAAGCAAAACTTTCTCTCAAAGGAGGTGTCCATTGTACTCTTGTAGCCTGACAATGGAACATACACACTGACTGACATACAACATCACATACCTCTCCATGATTATAGAAGAACTGTAATGTCCCTAGCAACGCTGCCAATACACTGTCACTAGGGAGGTAAACAATGAACAGGTTGCCATGATAAGTGGTCAGTGCTCACCTGACGAGGTAACAAAGGAGACAAAACACAGTTAACATGACGCCATTGAGGGAGAACACAGCATAGAGGTAGAAATATGATGGCTCTCCCAATCCTAATGAAACACAAGTGATGTAGACTACAGGTTAAGGTGCACAAGTTGATACCATACAATCACACAATAACCCTGAGGGTCAAGTTAGGGTACATACAACCTATTTATACTACACTAGATGGGATTATTATTATAACACTTTACAGTGACCAGCACTGAAGGTCTGACAGCAACATGTGCTGCAGCCTTAGGATTACCTAACCTAATTTCAAGGACTTAAAGATTTAATGACTTGACTTAATGACTGATAAGGTGTGACAAAAAAGAAGGTGTAACAAAAAAAGGGGTCAAAGTAAGGAAAAAAATCCCTCCAACCCCAGGATCCGAACTGCAGGTCACCCAATGTCTAGTCGGGGCCACACTCAGTCTTCCTCCAGGAGTTCAATTGTTGCCAGGCCCAGTACTGGCTAGGCCCACTCCAATCAGCAAAAACCACAATCATAATTTTCATCAAAGTAGAGATGGTTGATGGACCCTCTATTATTGTCAGGTTAGTAGGCATGACAACCTCTCCATTCTGTGGACTATTTACTCATGTGTACCTACAGTGTATTTGTTCTATCCTTCCATATCATTGCCTAAATACTTTCATCATTACAGTTGCCATTTTAGTTGTAGTTTACTGTACCTTTATTCCATTTATTAAAGCCAAATCAAACTGCAGGGCTGCAACCATTTATACTGGGTAAGTGTAGATTGAACCAGATGCACTGGCAAGACCATTTCAGGATGATTTGGTTTGATACGGTACCTGTTTACACTAACTGGAAAATTGCTCTGACTCAAGACAGCTCAAACTAGCCTGACTATATTCGAACTAGATGGCTATGCCTAAGGGTGACTGTTTAATTAGAGTATTAAACATGTCATGTTCCACTGTGTACCATGCAGAGTTTGTAGCTAAGTTACATAATAGATTAGCAACTAGAAATGTAACTAGTTACAGTTCTTGTAGCTAGTAACTAGGACTAACTGTCCAAAAGTAACTAAGTTACAATAGTAAAGAACTAAAACTACCCCAACTCTGGTCACATGTTGCTAGCCATACTACTAACCAACACAGGAGTGTATTGGTGGCTGGCCAAACCCACGATTTATCTGGTAACATTCCTTCCAGCCAGCACCACCAAATTGCTGGAAGACACGATAAGCAGCAGACAATATCACCTGCAGAACACATTATTAGACATCATCAAATAGACCACGCACACACCTCTGGTAACAAGTTGAACCTTCTAAATGTGTTAATAGTATCAGGATATTCTGTGACATTATCTTGTAGTAATTGGCGCAGGCCAGCAGTGAATGAGTCACTATACACAACAGTCTTGTAGTAGGAATAGTACAACCCCTAAATTGTAATTTGTGAACAATGCACTATTTGTATTATAGTAAATACCATTTCAGTTCTGAATGATAATTCTCGTTCTAATGGTGAAAGATGCGAGAAGAATCGTTGATTTTCAAACATGTTGTATAGATGTGTCCTGTTCTTTTATCATATCACATTCGCTATGGGAAATAAACACTTACCCATGTAACACCCCCGCAATTACCGCCACCGCTAACACTGTAATTATATAATTAATAGCCACACAGGTAATTAGTAGCTACACGATACCAGTTATAATTCTCCAATTAACAGTGGACGATCGCTTATCTTCCTGTAAATTCTCTGTCCTACTAGTCTGAATTTCATGACGCTTGTTTTTCGGCGACTTAATCCTTTGCCTCAAAGGCATCCTTGAATACGGTAGTACTTTAATCAATTAAACTGTACCCCAAATTTCAAAAGCGCTGTTTCTATAGTAACGAAGCTACAACAATGGCGGCCGAAGTAGAGGAGAGCATATACAATCTTATTCCTAAGCCAGTCCCTCCGCTAGTAAAGCCACCCAGGTATGACCTCCATGTTATTTTTGGTAGTTTAATATGAAGTCGCCGTACAGGCATACTTCTAAGTTCAACAGTTCCGTACGTAATGAAGTGATACAAACAAAATCTCCTGCAAAGACCATGGTGAGTCTTGGAGCGTTTAATAGTAGAGTGCCATGGGCTCTAATAGGGACCGGCCAAAGTCAATACTGGGCCAGAAGAAGGTTATTTAAGGAAGAACGACCGAACACTACCAGAAAGTAAGGTACAGCTAACAGCATCAAGTGTATCATACCATCCTATGTTTAGAAAGAGACTTCAAATATCCAAACAGTGACAAGAGGAAGCCTGCAGTACCTCGAGCGAGTGACAAGCCTCTAATGGGTACTCAATCCAATAAGAACTTTGTATCTACCAATGCTACCACAGCAATCATGTCAGGTATTGTTAAAATATTAGATGACATTGGTTTTGATAACAATGGCAAATAATAATGTATAAAATGGAGTTTGTACCACATGCATAAACTAGAAAGGGAGGCATGTAAAAAGCTCTTTATTTTTGGACCTTGTCAATATAACTATTTGGAAAACAAGTTGTTGTGCTACTTCTAAAAATCAGGTGCTAGTTATATAGCTGGAAATATATTTTAACTAAGGCTTCTGTTTTGTAATAATGCAAGTTATTGTAATTTCAGATTTCGTGATTGGTGAATTAATTCTCTAATTACGTTGCTATGCATTGCTAAGGAAGCGCATTTTGAACAAACTGCTTTCAACAACTTTTTACGCACAAAAGTATCTTCTCAACTGTTTTATAGTTTGTCTATAGTGTTTCCCCCCACAAATCCTCTCTACAAACCTCAAGGCTACCCTTCATTTTCGTTCGCGTATGTAGGGACATGCCCCTTTTGAGTCAAAGAGATATGCATTTCCTAGTAGCCTAAGAAGCCTGCTATGGTGTTTTTTGGTAATGTTATTACTGATAATGTAATCATGTGAAAATATTCCTTGCAGTTTATTAATATTTAAAAGGTATTTTGGTGCAGTTCCCAGTTTTATCCCTAACATTGAATACTTGTCAGGGAGCGCTAACACATTGCACACAGTACGTAGCCACAGTTGATTGCCGTACTGTGAGTGTTTCCGTAAGGCTCCTTGTGAGTAAATTTTGTTGTCTTTGCCACAGATTCAACAGCAATTGAACCACACTGATCTTTTCCTCTTTCCAGCTGATCCAGCATCATTACAAATAGTTTTCCAGTGCACGGAATGTTTATGGCACGGGAAGAGAATTTTCAACAATTCTGCAATTGACTGTATTACAGCCCAAAATTACCTACATCTATATGACAACATTTCATAGTGCAAAATTTTTCCTGGGATGGGGGGAAGACACATGCCCCCAAACCCATGCTTTAATTTGGACTGAACCTTAGCTACCACTTTTATTCTGATGTCCTAGAGGTATGTATATTGTTTTAAAGAAAACAAATGATGCTACACTCCATTCCATTGTCCACATGTTTTTAGTACATCATAGAAAACTGACTTTATCCGATAATTTATTTCTAAAGGAACTTAATCATTTCCAACTTCCTCTGATTTAGAGACTTGTTTACCATTTAGATAAGGATTTCATGGACTGTGCAAAGATACACCATATATGGTAAGTGTAGCCACAAAGTGTGGTATATCAGTTATATGTACCACTCTGCGTGGGCAGTTCAAAGGCGCCGCGGGTGCTATAATTCGTATATAGTACTGCTGTACTAAATATATTTATATTGCACTGGCTGCAGTTTTGTGCTACTTTGCGCAAGTGCCAGCGGCTAAGGACACCTCACCTAATAGGTGGCAAGACGCTACACTGTTTACTCAAATTCTTATATAGCCTAACATGCGTAATTCAATTGTGGGGCCATACAGGAAACGTCGCTACTACGTTACACATGCGATCTAAAAGCAGCCAATGGTGATCAAAGAGGCGAACACGGCAGGTAAAACTCTATTTACATATATATATATATAAATGTAGTTACATACCTTACTAGTTTGATCAAAGCTTCCACCGTAACAAATTGCTTTTTAAAATATTATTCTAATTGATACTCACCATAACAATCGATTGTGGCGTTGCTATGTGATATTGTATGGTCAAGGCCATGCTTGATACGTAATAATGTCGTTTTAGAGTTCCATAATCGATATCGGCATTCTACCTTATAAAAGAAATGTAGCTGCAGCGTTAGATCTTTCCACCTATCTTTGTCCTTGTGGCAATGGTGCACTCTTGACATGCATATGTAGGTAATGAGTGTCGTGGCTTTGAAGGATCAGCTGCAGGTGAGGTAGTGTGTTCTTATGATGACTTGGACAACCACTGATGACAATGTGAACATGTAAAACATTTATATAAAAGTAAAGACAATGAACAGATGTTGTTTACCTATGGCATGAAAAGGTGTGTGCAATCAATAGTCTATTGTCACTTGTAGCATGGCTTCTTCACATAGCTGGTGATGGCTTCTCTGTAGCTAAAGCCAGCTGCTACACATACACCACCAGTATTTAGTTAAGTACTATGCCTACCTAATAGATGACCACCCGTCAGTCCATAGTGTGCCTCTCCGAGGAGTCTTTCCCGAAAGTTTAGGATCAACATAGTACAACATTAGTCTTGTCCCCCAGACCATTCCTCAAGTGCGCTTATCGATTTTAGATTATAAGCGCGCATTGGAAAGGGTCTGGTGAGCACCCCCAGTCTTATCCAGCCAATCCCCAGAATCTTGGGAGTGTTAATTGGTGTTGAATGACTATACAAGGGGTGAAGATTATGCCATTGCGTCACGGAGCCACAAACCTCTGTGAAGATCTTGGAGTGAACTGAGAAACAGTACTCTCTGGCAAGCCCACCACCTCTACGATGTTTACAAAGACTCCCTGCCACTTCTTAAGTAAGTAGAGTGCTCATATGGGGCTTGTCACGATAATTCCGGGGCAACAAACCTCACTACTAAAGCTGGCCTACTTGGGAAGTGGCAGGGAGTCGTTGTAAGCATCGTAGAGGTGGTGGGCTTGCCGTTTCTCAGTTCACTCCAAGATCTTTACAGAGGTTTGTGGCTTTGTGACGCAATGGCATAATCTTCACCTCTTGTATAGTCATTCAGCACCAATTAACACTCCCTAGATTCTGGGGATTGGCTGGACAAGACTGGATGGGGGTACTCACCAGACCCTTTCCAATGTGCGCTTATAATCTAAAATCGATAAGTGTGCTTGAGGAAGAGACATGTTGTCTATGATAGCAAATTGTTGATGTAGGATATTGACTAATCACGCATTCCTACCTATTAATTAATACATCATGTGACTGTACTTGTATGGTAGCTATTACCACCTGTCTGTACAAATAGCATGTCAATATACATCATGATCAGTTATCTAGGCTAACCAACTACCACCTGGGTTGTCACCGGCCCAGGTTCCTACATGGTGCTGTGAGATGCTATCTTCTTTCCTCACTTGAGAAGATCAGTTATTAGCAGCTTTTCAGTCTCCAAGAAATAGATCAATTTGCTAACCTGAGTATTTTCCTTTGCTCCTTATTGTGGTAATTTAGTCTGCAATAACTTGCCAATAGCAGTAACCATCTTCTGCTACTTGTAACTCACACCCCACCAATGCCTTCCTGTTGGATAGCACAACACCAGCACTGTTATCAAACATTGTTTCAGCTTGTCAAATGTTTCTTAATGCTCCTGGTGTCCATTTAAATGTCATGTTTTCTTATTGAGAGCTGTCAAGGGTTGAGTCAGAACCACAAAATTCTTAATGAAACGTCGATACTCAGACCTAGAAAATGCCCCTAACTACATTGTATGGTTGAGGAGGTATTCTCTAAATCGTTAAAATCAATCCTTTCCTCTTATTGGTTGACCCTCAATACGTTTACTGTATTGTAAAGTATTATTAATAATAATAATTATACAGTACTCTAATAGATTTTCTGACTAAATAATGATTTTAAAAATGATTCAACCATCATTGATGGTTGGATAACTCAGATATTAAGTTTTGCTCCAGCAGATGGCTCATGCAATGAATAAATTAGGGGGAACCCAGAGATGGTGTGATTGCGTGTCTACAGACTTTTGTTGTGTGTAGTTCCTAGGAAGCCAGTGGCTCATTATGTGGACACTTGTAAAGGACAGAAACATCCTCTGGATCCATCAGGATTAACCCCACACTACACTAACAAATCGGTCAGCTTGTTGTGCTTGTATTTAACTCATTGTGTCAACCTATTGTGGTGTTTAAGCGTGCTAATCTATTGTGGTGTTAGTGTATAAACTGTTGTAGTGTTAACATATGTGACACAGTCTGGGAAAATCGGTTCTATCATCTATTTAATAGTATCGAGAAATGCTAGCTTCAAGTATTTGGTGTGTTGTAGCATGAAGCTGTGTACCAAATTTTCACTGTTACACCAGTTCCTTACCTTCCACAGCATCCACTATACAAGTAGCCAACAGCTAAGTTTCCCACCATTTAAAATAGATTTTAAACCAGTATCAGGTGAGCTCTGAAAGGTATGTGAGGAGGAGGCTGGAGGGCAAGGGGCTGTTTAAAAAAGTTTAAGAGGAAGGTGTAGGGATGAATGTTGGCCATTCAGGTATCTAATCAAAACTGGCTAAAATGAAAGGATATTTACAGCACAGGTCTTTATTCAATACGCTGCCTGCTTAGGAAAAGCAGCCAGCAAAAGCAGACCACTCAAGTCTAACTGATAATGAAATTTGATAGTTTATTAATGTAGCTTTGTGTTCTTGGAATCTGCTGTCATGGGTGATAAGGTTTTCTCAGACCCAGTAGTCACATATATTACCCTACTGTATTTAAAAAATGAAGTGATCAAGGGTGACCGCTTTATTAAAGTATCTCAAGTGGGCCTCAGACAGCTGGCTCACGTGATTTTTTCAAGGGGCATGGTCTTTCCATTAGTTGACTGATTGAAATAAACACAGCTAAGATGATTAAGGGGTGTGTCACAATGCTTGATCAATGTTGGTGCTGTTATATCTTATTGTCTACAGAGTTTACTAGCTAGTAATATGCGAGCACTTCAAATTTTTGTGGTGTCTAAATACAGAAAGTGTCAATGCAGAAATGACTTGACACATTGAATGAAGATGACTAGAAGAGATTAATGGAAAGTGTAGAGGGCAGGGACCCAAAGGGCACATAGCACTAGCAAGTTTTTTTATTGTGGTGTAACATGGCAGACGGTTTTTTCTGTAAGGTTTTAATGCTATAGTAGCACTAGGACTCTTCCATTAAGGCGTTTTGATCACATGATGTTTCTATGATGGGAAGCATAGGGGTTTGGGGGGGGGATCCCTACTGTACAATACTACCACACTGTATGGTAGCAGTGCCTTTGTGAGTTTGACACTCTCCTTTATACAAATAATAATGAACTCTTGCTAGTACACTAATAAATTACAGTAACCTAGTACGCTGGCCTATTGTTGTGGTAGACATGTTAGTATATTATGGTGGTGTTAGGTCGTGCTAGTATGCTAATCTATTGTGCGTGTACTACTACTATAGGACTATGGTATACTACCTGACTACATTCAACAAAGACAGAAAGAAGTGGCCCAAGCACAAGCTGAATATGACAAGTACATAGAAGAGACTATGAGACAGGGAGCTCTGTTGAAAGTGTCTGATGATGAAAGGTGTGGCTATATGTAGCATACGTATAACTAACATGACAATGGTGTAGGAAAGAGATATTAGCTGGACTGAAGAAGAACTGGGAACAGTTACATCACCAATATCAAGGACTATCAGTTGTGACTGATACTGTACCAAAGAAGGCCAGGTAAGCTGCTGCTGCTGTATCACTAGTTGTTAAGTGTAGTTGTAGGAAGGAACACATGGAGGCTGAAATGAAACAATTGGAACAAGATATAGCCATGGTAGAGAAACATCAACTTATCTACCTCACACAAGAAACTAGATAAAATATATTATTATGTGCTGTCATCTTTGCTTAGTCTACGTGAATGTCTTTTACCTTGTGAGCTGCTACTCACTCTACCAATACATTGGAATATAAATATGACCCCAAGTAATATAACCTCTGTACCTTGGTGTGTGTAGTCCTTGTCTTGTTAGCTGGTCAGTGTGTAGACATTTCTTTCTGAAGTTGTACCTGGAGTTGCACCTGGTTGTCCTGTTGAACTGGTTATGACAGTAACCAATGGTGATATTAACAGGTGTTGGTACATACCAAATTGTCTTCACCAAGTCCAGAGTCTGGGTGGTCCCCATCTACTGAATCTTGATCATGTCTACCACTCTCTGCTGATATAACCCCTCCAGCAGTAGTAGTAATTGTAGTAGGGTGTTGAGGTGTGGGCATGATGAATGCTTCTTGACTAATAACTGGTTGAGTAGGGGCTATATACAGTAGGCAAGGGATGACATATAGTATCATTATAATGCTAATCCTTACTAGAAGTGACTGGCCAATTCTCTTCACTAATTTCTTCCGTCTCCAATTTGAGATGTCTTTTGATCTGACGATTCTGTTCCATGATCTTGTTGAGCAGTTGATAATTGACAACTTCGTAATTACGATAAGTCATATAGCAGTGTACCAACACACCAAGACATAACAAGACCATTGTATAGCGAGCAATCCATAACACAAAATGAAGGCTCTCCTGCGCTAGTAATTCAACACCAGTTACCCAGCAATCACTACTCACCATAATATCATACTTGGTGTCTACATTGATACCCACAAGGTACCAGTTGACTAATTGTCTCTCCACAAACAGACACTCCACTACAATTATCACCATTATTAGGGGCCTGGCCCCTGCTGTATACTTACTACAAGTTAGCAGGTATGATATCACCATGCCAACTATAAATACAACAATACGTTCGAGGATAATGAACTCTCCCAGCAGCCAAGTGAGGATGAATTGGATATGGTCCAAACCAGTGGACAGAGACAAGAATATCTACACACAACAAATAAAGTTGGCCATTACTGCTACACAACTCAACCTCAATATAAAGGATGTATCCATTCACTGGACTGGATTACTGGACTAACAAAATTTGCTCAAACACCTTTTCAACCACTAAATATGATTACAAGAATACCATATAGCCGAGGGGCAAATTTTTCAAGGTTGAGTAATGTTGCTAAAAATAATTCTTTTACGGATTTGCAAACACTCCCAAAATGTATTAGACTATATGGAAGTCTAAATATTAATTTTTGCTGATAACCCCCAAACATGGAGCTAGGACTCTCCATGCCTTGTCTTGCATATTAGAGACGCATACAGCAACTGTAGTATTTAAGGCTTTACAGCACAAGCACTGAAGGTCTGTAAGACACCTGGTCTATACAGCCTGTTTAAAGATGTTATATTACATAATCCAATCCCACAATGACTCCACCTATATACCGACATAAGTTGGCTTGGAACCATGTCCTCAGTTCTTCATAGTTAAGCTACGTTCGGTTTCTAAATGTATGAAGAACCTCGGTCTTAGACTCGTGTAGCCAGACTATTACCTTTTCTTTTGTGTGTGGGTGGTGTCTGACAATAGAAATCCCATTCAGACTTTCACCAGTTTTCAGTGAGCGTTGATTGGTGAAGCCCTAATTAACAAGTGATACGCAGCCCGTTTACAACAACACTTAAAGAAGATGCCTAGCACTGTTAGTCCTCAAGTGGCTATAGTGAACAAGGTATTGTTAAGTTGTTATTGTAAATGGTGCAAGCATCATTGTGATAAGAAGTTTAGGGCTTTGCTCACTGAAAACTGGTGAAAGTCTGAACAGGATTTCATACCAGGCACTACTCTTTCCTGCCCACACACAAAAGAAAAGGTAGTGGTCTGGCTACGTGAGACTACCTCAGTCTAGGCTCCTAACCTATACTTCACAAATGTGATGGTTTAAAAACATCATGAAAAATTATCTACAAATTGATGTGGCAATTAATGTATGTAGTTTGCACTTGGGATAGATCATTTGGTTATAGCTTGCTAAGGTATACATCACCAACCCCTAACCATATTTCTACTAGCTTGTATAAATAGTACTACAAAAACAATGGACAAAGCCAGACAAGACAATAGTTAGCCAGAGAAACACTTCCTAATGCACACACACACACACACACACACACACACACGCTATCTAACAGGTAAGGATGCATCTTTGTGAAAAACTACATGTACAAACTATTAATTATGAACTTATCATACCATTAAAGCTAGTACCTGAATGTGCCTGTAAAATGCAAGACAAGATACTGAGAAGCCTGAGTGTGGTATACAATGATATCACTTTTAAGAGTTGGTAAAGCAAACTTTATGTGAACCCAATGAATGGATACACCGTATCAGTTTGTACAGATACAAGCTTGTAGTTTACCTCATTAAACTGTTCTTTGAAGGACCACGCTTGTTGTTGAATGTTGCTGAATACACTAGATACTTCTTCTCTAGCAGATTGTAATTGATCCTGCAATTGTTGACTTCCCTTGATCAGTTGATCTTGATTACTCAGTGATCTCTCCTAGTAAACAAGACTGGACTAATGCACCTATCAAAATCAAGCCCCACCCCTTAGGGTCCCCATAAATCTACTGGGGATTTGCCACCCCCTGGGGCTTTTGATGGTGGCAGTTTGTTAAACCAAAAACTATTTTAATAGCTGTTGATATTTAGCCGGCCATTGCAATGCACTGGTATAAGAAACGAAGTGGCCAGCAAGCACCAGTGGTACAGTGGTAGGGCGTAGGTATTCCAAACCATGACATCCGGGTCCAAGCCCGAGTTGTGTTGTTCTTTTTTCCTCACTCCTCTTAAATTTGTACTATTTAAATGTTACAATTATATTGTCTAGCCTATACCCTAACAGTAGACATACTAACCCCAGGTACGGGATTGGAAACAAACGGCATGCCTCAATGGTGCTGTTGACACACTCCATGTCTGATGAATCTTAAGAATTCGGCACCCTTTCCTGTCTTTAGAAATCATGCTCAAACATTCTGGCAGGTTTAAACAGTTACTGAGTTGAATAGACCGTCACCAAGAGTTATTATTAACTCTTGCCATCACTTTCCACTAGTACTCTTTTGCATGACTTTTCAGGCGAGTTTCAATGAGAAAACAAGAAATGGCTGTAAAGGTGAGTGGAAAAATTTTGTCTGCTTGTACTGCCTCACTGGATTAGTCTACGAGGTGTCTGTTTTGCTTAAACAGTAGTTCAATGTCTAGTTTTGCATGCAGTAACTTGTTTAAAACCTGCCAGAACGCTTGAGCACGATTTCTGAAGACAGGCAAAGGTGATCAGACATGGAGTGTGTCAACAGCACTGTTGAGGTGTGCCGCTTGTTTTCAATCCCGTACCTGGGGTTAGTACAGTATACCTATGCCCTAGTCCTAATATAACGACTAAAAATTAATCCTAATTGCGTATCTTCCAGGCTTGGGGTCAAATACATGAGTATTTGTATTTAGCTGTATTTAAATACTATTTTTGAGTATTTGCATTTGTATTTTGAAACAACATGTATTTGTACTTAAATACTTTGTGTAAAAACTTAAAATACTTTCTACAAATACTTCGCTTCTGAAATTTCTGAACAAATATAGGAAGAATCTGAACCTCCAGCCAAGAAAATAAAAACCTTTTCCAGTGATTTAATAAAATGAGTCTGACCTGCAACTGCTAATACTTCCAAGGATTTAAACACAATTGTTGAAAAATACTTACTTTCACCCTGCATACTGTAAGAAGACCCACTTGTGTTTTTGAAAGTAAATCAAACAAAATTTCCACCTTTAGCCAAAATGGCTTGTAGATTTCTCTGCATACCTGCATCCTCAGCACTGTAGAAAGACTGTTTAATGTAGCAGGTAAAGTCTTTCACCCTGATCGATGCCATTTAACTGACAAACAATTTGAGGGATATACAGTATGCTTATAAGACATGTATTCAATAAGTTAAGTAGCTAGCTAGTTACTAAGCTATTATGAGTGGTCAGTTGCTTTTACCATACACTTGAAAGTTTATTAAAACAATATTAAAACAATATTAAAACAGGTGTGTACTATTGGGTGGTTGTGTAACGTGTAGTTTAGATCAAAGTACAGACGTAATTTAGATGCTTTTAAAAGTATTTGTATTTGTATTTGAAATACATCTTGGGTATAAGTATTTGTATTTCATATTTTCAGAGTATTCGTATTTAAATACTTTTCAAAGTATTTGACCCCAAGCCTAATAGCACTTTTCCTAATCCTAGAAGTGCTGTTCCTAATCCCACAACCTTGTTTCTTAACTACAGTGACAGGCTAAATAAATATTTGCACTGTGACCAGTGACCGGCTAAATATCTTTTAATAGGTAAATCAAACCCCTCTTGAGGTGGGGACATAGTGGGGTTTTGGCAAGCTTCTTAGCCCCAGTACTGGGGAATTTGTGCCAAATCCCCTTTATTGCCCCACCCAGTGGGGGATGACATTGACAGGTGCATAATGAACAGACTCACCTGGCCCTTCTCCAATATCTTATGTCGTTCCAAACTTTCCGTAATCTTCTCTACTGCATGTTGTGATGTGTCTGACAAATCTCCTATCAACTTTTCTGTTTTCTCCTGCCACAGTTGACTTTGCAAATAGAAACAAGCGTCTTCAATATGATTATAAAATTGTGTGTATACATCAAAGGCTGACTCGCTCATGTCCTTAGTACACTCGCTAATGGACATTTCTTCAGTACACTCGTATGAACGCCGTCCAGCGCTGAGCCAGTGACAGTTGGCAAATGCGATGGCTAATCTTTGTTGAGCACTTTGACTAATAGTACTACAAGTTTCGTTGAGGTAAGATACAGCCAGTCTCCAACATTCGTCTTTGTTTGCTTGTTCCTGGTAAGTCTCTAATTGACTTCTGCCATGTTCCAGAGACTTTGACATTTGATCCTGATCAATTTGAGACAGTGATAAGTTAATGGCGACCAGCAATAAATAAAACGTCGTGAACATTCCCGCCCTCTGTTATTCAAATTCGCGCACTCTAATCACTAGCGTCTGCCTGTTACCATAGATACTAGAATACATAGATGTGGTCTAGATATGATAGGTGCCCACTATATCCACCTTTCTAATCCTATACTGAGAGGCTGTCAATACTATCCTTACCATCAGACGCCAGAGGGGTGATTTAATTGTTCTATACAAAATTCTTAATGACTACTTCAGCTCTGACTTTACTAATCTATACACCTACTCCATGCACTACTACTATTGCTCAAGCAACATTCAAGATGGTTATGCAGATCTAATTATTTTATGAACAGAGTGATTAATGAGTGGAACAGTTTACCTACCTCTGTTGTAGAAAGTTCTTCATTTAAATTACCATCTAACTACCACCCAATATCCTTAACATCAATCTGTTGTAAAGTTCTAGAGCACATCATCTATTCTTCCATCAGCTCTCATTTGGAAAATCATCAACTTATTCGAGAAGAACAGCATGGTTTTCAGAAAAATAAGTCCTGTGAAACACAACTGATCTACACAATACTTAATGACGGTGGAGAAGTGGATGCTTTATTTCTTGACTTTAGCAAAGCTTTCGATAAAGTTCCACATGTAAGACTTCTTCAAAAACTTGAGCATTACAGAATTTGTCCACAACTTGTCAATTGGATAAAAGATTTTCTTGGACAAAGGCAACAGCAAGTAGTTCTGAATGGTGTAACTAGTGCATGAGCAGTGTGAAGTTATCTCTGGCGTACCGCAAGGTACAGCACTTGGCCCTTTACTATTTACTTGTTTTATCAATGACCTACCAGCTCTAGTGAACTCTCAGATACGACTCTATGCTGATGATATACTTATTTTTAGACCAATTTATTCAAATGAAGACACTTTAGCATTGCAGAGAGACCTTGATGCCATAGTGAGGTGGAGTGAAGACTGGCAAACGTTTTTCAACCTTAGCAAATGTGTACACCTCAAGATCACTAACAGGATATTAACAACTAACTCAACATATTTTCTGAAACAACATCAAATTTGTAGATTTAACAATGCCACTTACCTGGGAGTAACAATAGATGAACACCTGAAATGGACAAACCATATCCAACTTGTTACCTGTAAAGCGAACTCAGCCAATACCTTTTTTTGCGACGTAATATTAGCTCTTGCACTCAACAAACTAAGAAGCTGTGTTATCTAGCAATGGTACGTCCTATCTTAGAGTATGCATCAACTGTCTGGTCTCCATACACTAACAGTAACATCTACAAGTTAGAAATGGTCCAACGAAGAGCTGCAAGGTATATTACAAACAATTATTCACCCTGGGCTAGTGTAACTGAGATACTAGATCACCTAAATCTACCAACTCTTGAACAGCGACAGAACAATTTGAAGCTAGTTATGATGTATAAAATGGTGCATAGACAAGTTCACATCGATAATAGAAACTATTTAATCCCAACAGCAAGCCAAACATGAGGTCACGATCAACGATTTTTGCAGCCACACTCCAGAATTGACTCTTACCTTTACTCTTATTACCCCTCTACAATTAGATTATGGAATAACCTATCTAGCAGTACTGTGGAATCACCTACCTTAAGCACATTTAAACAATGTATTAATTATAGCTAAGTACAATCACTACAATTTATTCTTAATTTAATCTGTTGTACTATATACTCCATATGGAGGTTTCTGTACAGTAAACAAATAATAATAACACTTTTAAATCACTGTCAGATAATTATTTTTTAGATTTTAGATCTACTTTTGTATAACGCATTGATTGGGTGGGTATACAGGCTTTGCCTTTACCCGTATTTAATCTTGGGGTTGGAGGGATTTTTTTCCTTACTTTGGCCCCTTTTCTGTTACACCTTTTCAGCTATAAGTCACTAAGTCTAAGTCCTTGAAATTAGGTTAGGTAATCCTAAGGCTGCAGCACATGTTGCTGTCAGACCTTCAGTGCTGGTCACTGTAAAGCACTAATACAATACAATACAATTTAATCATAATCATAATAATCAATTATAAATGATATCAAATATCTAACTCAGCATCTCATTATTATGCTGGAAATGCATATTATGTACTCATTGTACTGTACTATATTACATGATGTACGTGGGCAGGAGAAAATGTGACCCAGTCTGTGTAACGGGATCTTATAGCCTTTTCAATTGCATGTACTTGGCACCCTGTAACATGACTTGTGGATGTGGTATCACCCTGAAATTTAGTTGGCCCCTTATACCCCAAACGTAGCACTATGGCTTGGTGTAATATGAAGGTGATACGTTGAAAATATAAGAAATTATGATTAGTCAAACGTGACAATTTGGAAAGGCTATAAGACCCCTTTTCAGTTTCACAGACCGGGTCACACATAGGACTACATTTTGCTCTTATAAATGGTTATAACTTTGAATTAGTAAAAGCTATGGACATTCCTTAAAATGGTAGTGTACTTTTCAGAGCAAGAGCATTAATTTGATGCCAAGTTTGTGGATTTTAAACCATATACGTATAGGTGAGATAGATGAAAAACTGACCATTATGAAGCATTAATTATGTGTTCTAGTATCTATGCTGTTTCCAAAACATTGCTGATTTAGTGGTTTTGGGGGTTACCAGCAAAAATTTTATCCTTGAAATATTAGGCTTCCTTGTGGACCTCCAGTGTTTGTAACATTGCTCCTAGAAAAATTTTTGAATTTACTATTTGACTGTTCTATTAGAGTATATCAATCGCACCCTACATAAGATTTATAAACCCCAGGAGGCTATTTCTTGCAGGTTTTCACCGATATTTAAAACTGCACTAATATGCATTTTTATAAGCAAAATCATAGATATACTATCCACAGGTAGGGTTAATATATCTGCTAGCAACCAAAGACCAGCTAAAATGAACATTAAATGTCCAAACTCAGTAAGGATGGAGATGCCCCTCGTGCATACGGCAGGTGTCCGGGGGAGGAGCGGCACCAGTTACATTTGACTTTTCAAAAACTTGGTCACATTGATGGGCACAGGCTGGAACTACTGAGTCCAACCTGTTTTTGTATTTATTTATTCATTTATTGATTACTGAACATAAGTTTAAGTTGCAAAACCCAGTAAGGGTTAGCTGGGGATCAAGAAAGTGTTGCTGGATTATGGCACCCCACTGATATCCTCAAGTACTTAGGTATTACTCTACAATCAAACTTTAAATAGGATAATATAGGCGGCTCCAGTGACTGGTTTCTGATCAAAAACACAGCTGGATTTTAAGTGAAGACCAAAAAAATAATAATAAAGGTCGACACCTCCTAAGAATGGCTATTCTCCACTAAATAATATTTGCAAAGCACATAAACATCTTTATTCACAACTTCATAGTTTGCGTATCTCGATCTAAACGTGCGGAAACCTCAGAAATCCCCCTGATGATAAGCACATCAAAGAGAAAGTGGCAAATGCCAATTCTATTTTTGGGGTTTGATATGTAGTGATATTAAAGTTTCTTTAACTCATGTAGGAGAAGTTACCTACAAAGTTCTGGTGAGACCCAAATTAGAGTACGCATCTACTGTATGGTCACCAATCAGTGCCAATGAAAAAATTGTCTTATCAATGATATCATAGATACTCTACCCACCGAGTATCTATGATGATTTCAAATAAGTGCAGTGTCATTCCAGCTCATTATGTCTGCAATGACTATAACTATACCTCTAGTGTGACTGAAAGGATTGATGCACTGAAATGGGAAACCGTAGAAGATCAACGTGTTTACTATAAAATCTTTCACAACTTGGCTAGCATCCCATTTAATTAGTATGTTCAAATGTCTACTCCGTGGAATCAGCTTCCTGAAGAAAATCGTGAAAAGTAATTCAACTGACTCCTTTAACTAGATATCTTTAAATCATAATTGTAATTGTGCATTTTTTCTTCTGTTCCTGTGCACAGCCTTCGCTGAGCAAAGTTTGTACAGTAATCGTAAATTATTACAAATAACACTAATCCTAACAAGGCTAATGGCCCTGATAATCTCCCAGCCCGTTTCTTAGCTTTGAGATTGCACCTGCCCAGCTTCATTGGATAGGGTACATTACCAGAGGTCTGGAAGCAGCTTCAGTTGTTCCTGTTTTTCAAGAAGTGTAAATTCAGACCTACTTCACTCACCTGACCCTAAACTGCAACTTTACTGGAATGTCAATTAGCTTGCAATTGACTTAGTTGCACCTCCCAAGAGGTGGTGAAATCTCACTATGCATATACTACTGAAACACATTTAGATCATAGATTTATACTGAACCCCAGGGTTTTATAAATCTATGTTTAGATGGTTTAATCAACTTCGGATAAAACTGTATGTAGTACGGATCTCTTCCGAGGTGTGGCATCATCTGCATAGTCCTTCACTTAACTTTCCTTAGAATTGCAGTGGCAGAGAAAGGTATGAAAAGCTGGTGGGACTGAGTATAGCTATTGTGGCTATACATGCAAAGTACATGCTCTCCTTCTAGGGTGTCTAGGGGCATGCCCCCCCCCAGAAAATTTTTGAAAAATAAGTGCTGTGAGATTGAGTCTGGAGGCAATTTTAGCCAATAATCTTAATCACAGTAATATTAATGCTAGATATATATATATAACAAGTAAGCATTACTATAATTCAGCATTAAATACTTGAGCTATTATTCGCTATAGTGACCCTGTAAGCATGCTGACAAGCGTATACGATGTTGATCACGTGATATATATTATGACATCATAAAACACATTTGTTGGGGGGCTATCCCCCCCCCCTTCTGCCACCACTGAATTGCTATAAAAAAATCCTTTCTTCCAACTACTATAGGGTTTCACTGGCTATAACAGATCACTGATAACGTACCCCATTCTACATCTAGTCTTGAGAGGTGTACTACAACTTCGAGAGCCACCACCAGAATATTCTAACACCTTAACATGTGGTATACCATCCAGGTAACTATAGGCTGTTTGTCATTTGGCTCCAGCCACTTAATATAATTAATGAAAGCCAGCAATAACAGGAGGATAATTGTGGGAATTGGGAACCATCAATTTCAAGCAAAAACCATGACCAAGATTATGATTACATGGGAAGACAGCAATGTGCTGATATACATCCAATATAAATTGACTCTTGTACTCAGCTATATGTTCATCATAACTGCATGGAAGGTGCTGGCAGCTCATTCCTCAGTTTCTTGTACAGTTCTGTAGAAAAAGCATTGTTTGTTTCCTAACTCTAAGGTATTAGCGGTTGGTAATATGAAATGTAATTGTATAAACAACAACAGACTGGAATCTGCACAGCTCTTAGCATGACTGCGCGGCACTGGCGCATATAATCGTAACCCCCCCCCCCAAAAAAAAACAGTGGGCGGTTGACTATAATAAATTATAACTTTTGAACTTGGCACAAATTTAGCATATGCTAGTCACTGTTTTGTCTCTCCGATTCTTCAACCTTCGCCATTCGTTCTTTTCTTCGCTTGTCCAGTAACGGTTTGGTTAATATGAAGCTGCCTGCTCCCAACATCAGTAAGCCTAGCCATCCACCGGCGACTAATAAACAAACTCTAATCCTTCTCTTCAGCGGCTCCTCTAGTTCGTTGTACCTTGATCTACCCATAGATATCTGTTAGGCGCAATCTGTGAATTTGCGCAGTTTATAAATTGCGCTGCGCATTTTGTGAATTCATAAAATGCGCAAAAATTTATAAATTGCGCAGGTGTCGTACTAAGGATTAGTTGGCGTGGCCCGCCCCATTCGCAAAATCAATGCGGTCTTGTTAACAAAATTTTTATTAACCCGCCCCTAATGGCACTCCCTTGGGTACGGATAGGTTACAGCATATGGTTACAGAGTATATCACGTGGTGTAGTGGCTGCCATGTTCAGTAGTCTCGTGCCCAGACCGCTTTTTTTTCTCACACAAAAAGAAAAAAGGCGGTCTGGGCACGAGACTTATGTTCAGTGGCTGCCATACATACAATAATATAGGTACAAAAATTAATGTGGAGTGGATGAGTTCAGCATGTCAACTATTTTTCATCTTTTTTCTCCTTGCCATAAGCAAGGTTCTGATATTCAACGACAGGAGACTGGTATAATGGCTGTGATGTCTGTATGGAGTAATAGATGGCCATACATAATACTAAAGTATGGTGTATACCTGAGCTAGTTTTCCTTCAGCATCTCTAACTGACTTCTCAAATTGCCTCACCTCGACATAATCCTGAAATAAAAGCTGTTATCAAACACACACACGCTACCACACACACAAATAAACTACTATATGTGCACACACAGAGGTTGGATTACGTACCAACATTATTAAACACAATTTGATGATTAGTAAGATAATCAGTCCAATTACTAACAGCCCAATTACAATGGCAACAGGAATTATCCATATAAGGTTACTGGTGGAATCACTGGTACCACCCTCACAACCTACAATATTAATGAGTAAAGTGACAGAGTTGGCATTATGATACTAACTCAGTGAGTCTTCAATCCTGATTGGGTGTAGATTATTCTCACTATCTAATGCTACATAATAAACATAGAAACAATTGTCCCTGTCAGATAATCTGCAACGTATTGTCTCAGAACCTATAACAATGAGGATAATGAGATGACAGGCAAAACAATAGTTTCTTACCATCAATTGTGTATGTTGTGACCAACGAAGACTCTACTGGGGCAATTGAGACAGTCTCACTAAAACATTGGTTTTCACAGTTTTCAGGACGAGTTATTCTACGACGAATTGAATTGCTGTAGTTTGCACTTGATAATTCACATTGCACACAAGGTCGGTGGGCAGCACATTGAAGCAGCTGTGTAACAAAATAGTGAAAGCATTGTTAAACACCAGTGACATCATACCTTGTCCCTGCAGCGTTCACAGACCTCTCCAAGACATGTCGGTGCACAAGTACACTTGTTACATTCACACGTTCCATTTCCAGAACACAGAGTAGACTAAATGACACAACTAAAGCTAACGCCACACAAAATAGAAACTTACTTCAGTCATACATGCAGTTGTGTCAATAGGACAGTCACAACTGTCTCCAGTAAACCTTGTATCATTACATTCACACTTTCCATTAACACCAGCATTAACATCAGCATTAACATCAGTAATACATGAACAGTTACCATTGTCTGCACCTGGAATAACAATATACACCTCATGTGATGTCACATGACATGTTGAGCACACCTCCACATTCCATGCCATTCTCATCTGTGGGACAACGACATTGGTCCTCACAAGCTTCTCCTTTGAAGTTAAGCTAGACACACACAATGACATTAAGCGCATACTACACACTTCACATGAATACACGCCTTATCAATATCACCAATAGTGTGGTTATAACCTTCTCATGTGATCTCAACCAGAACACCTTAGTAATGTAAAGTATTCCAACAGGCAAATTGATATTATCAGTGCTCTTCTTTCAGATACAGAACACATTGTAGGGCTAAAAGATTGTGACATTTGCTACTTTCACAATTGTAGGATGCAACATACCACGATTATGATAAATATCACAATGTTATAACTCACATGTATCACTAACATTGTGTATGTTCAACTTTGTATAAAACATTTATTTTAACAATACACGGTGAAATTGTGTACAAACTGTTCTAACACAATTTAGGCCACACAGTAACAGTCAAACAGTATAATAAATAATGGTATCCTTTGAAATTAATTCATAGTTTCTCATGGGTAAGCTTTTAACTATGTAATAAAACTTATTCACACAATGAACTGTCTCAGAAGTGAAGTCCAGAACAAGTTCTCCCACAACAGTATGTGCCACCATATACATGTGATGTCACAGCATCACAACTATTTATAATACAGATGTACATATCAATATCACAATGTTCAGAAACAATCACGATTAATCCCACAATCGATATAACCTCCCAGCCCTAACACTTTGTATGGCTTTCCTAGTAGTGCTTCATCACACATACTTGGAAGAGATTGGTCACATGTCATGTCCCTATGATGTACTACAATGTGTGATTACACAATAAAACATGGCACCTGAAATTAGAAATTAGCATCATTATTATGAAGTGTTTTGTCACATTAACGAGAAGTATGCATAATGTAGTGTTAGTTTCTGGTTATAAAAACCACACAAAGTGTTGGGCAGCTGAAACAAGGGTACTGGGAACTGTAATCTATTGATATCAGTTTTTGTGCATTAGAAAACTTTATATTGATACTGAGGTGTCAGGTTGAATGAGTTGAACTCTTCTTTGAGATCACGAGATGTTTGATGATGCGTGACCAACTTCCTCTGTTGTGAATGTGACTAAAGACTTCGTAATGATGGTGCTAATTTCAAGCATAATTTCAAGCACCATCTTTTGGTTGTACAATCACACGTAATAATATATATATATCATATACGATGGTACTGTATATTAGGGATCATGAAGGTTTGGGCTTTTTGGCCAAAAATATCACCCTAAAACCAGCTACCTCACAATACCTTCATGGCATCTTGGCAGCATTGGTTAGGTATAATCAAGCCCAAAAGTGCCTTCAGTACAAACAGAAACACTTCCACATTACAATGAGTGACACACAGGAATACATTGTGGGATTCAGCAACAGTTTCTTAGCCAGGCTGAGTGTAGTCGCAAAATTATGATGACTTGATTGTTAAACTATTTTCTACAAGTATATTAAAATTTATTACTTTAAAAATGAAGTAGGGATTCAAGTGATAATAATTAATGAATAAGAGATGAATGAATAATGGTATCACAGCATAGCTCAGTGGGAAAATCCCTACATTGGCATGTTATAACAATTCAATGCCAAAGTAGGGATTTTCCCACTGAGCTATGCTGTAATACCATCATTCATCTCTTGTTTTACTACTTTTTATTGCTTGGATCCCTTAAATTAATCATTTTTAACATGTGACCATCTCAGTAAAAACTTGACTTGTTCACACAAGTATAAGTATTGAGAAAAACGGAAAAAAAAAATTGTAAAATGTATGCAAGTTTGTATCTGGTCATTACTCGAAGAAGGAAGACTCTGATTGACTAAAACTATACACCATCTTATTTTCCTGTTCATGGGGAGTTTTAGCAAATGGAAGTTATGCTGTAGTATATTTTCAGTATAATTGCTGTACAAATTGATTATCTTGCTTTTCCTACTGTAATTCCAAAACTAAATAGTGATGTGTCTCTGGTAGGTGAAAAGCTGACTCAAGATACTCTAACACAGCAAATACAGCAGTCACCCTAATAGAACAGACGCACGTGTATAGCCGTATGCTATAACAAGAAAACCAAACAAACTAATATGTGACTGTCTCAGCAAAAAACCCGATTTGTTCACACAACTTTTTTTTTGTTTTCTCAGCATTATCTGCTACGTCCAAGGAATGGATCACCAAAGTTTTAGCCTTCTGTGGTGAGTCATATTTTCACTCTGCTAGCTAGACCAATAATAAGGGGGTGCGGTCATCGTGATTGAGTAAATCAATTATTAAGAGGTGTGGTCTCTCTGTCCTCAAATGTTGTGATCAAGTAAAGATTATTAATTAGAGGTGTAGCTTGATCATGGTAGATCATTACTTTGAACCTATCATGACATTACCAAGCGTAAGTGCTTTAAATAAGTTGGTGGCGTCTAAATACATATGATGCTCAAGGAAAGTGTTGATAGGGGAAATCAAAGACTTGAGTTGATATGGTGAAGAAGACGAACAACTACCCTGACTTAAGTTAAAAGAAAGATAAGGTGAAGAGGGCACACACTCATCAGAGCCCCAAAAAGGCACATGCCACTGGTGAGTATATTATTGTGGCATAAAATGGTGGCCGTGCGCTACTCCATTTGGCCTCCAGCCTCGCAACTGTGGTCTGGCAGGTAGGCAGGCAGGCAGACGAAAAGTTGTAATGCTGTATTTGATGTTAAATAGACTAATATTCTGTAACGGTGATTTTTTGAAGTGGTGTTTTAGGCGGCACTCATCATGCACTTTTGGGGGGGATCCTTACTTAAACAGTACTACTCTGTTTAATGATGGAGAATCACTAAATAATTGTTTGGGTGATGCATGAATGTGTACTTCTACACATCACATGTTAGCCATTGAGCAGACCACAGAACAAGATCACTCTTTTGAAAATAGGTTGGTAACTTATAGTCCTAAATACTTTATAGCTACAGTGTACTTACTGTCCTACTAGTGAAGTTAGTAGCCTTAATGTGGTGCAAAGACAAACTCAAACCCACAATTATAAGTTCACATGAATCAAACAGTATGGTGGTACTGTTAAGTAGGGATTGCCCCAAAGTGATGCGCTGCTGCCTTTATCCTAGAGACATCTTATGTGATGAAAGTCACCTTTACAGAATATTAGTCCATCTAACATCAAATACAGCATTAAAAAACAAGACAACACTTACAGGTAGCCGGATATAGAATTTACAGGTTTTTGCAATTGAATTCGGCGACTTTGCAATTGAATTTGTCCTGTTTGCAATTGAGTTTGTCGCTTTTGCAATTGAATTCGTCCCGTTTGCAATTGCCCAGTTTTGCAGTTAAATTCGTCCAACAAGAATGGCAGCTGGAGCAAACACGAAAACATGATGTAGCGGCTGCTACAAGAACTTGTTCAAGTACAACAGTAGTAAACAACTCTTTATAAGGCAATAATTCTTCCTCTACAGCCTATCCAGCAACATTCCAAACTCTACTACGCCATTCGTGATGGATGTGGTCACTCGCGAGCAAGCTAATTAACTTGTCAGACAGCTATCAACTTCGCATACTACCAGCTTCAATTACCTTCTAGTGTCTCAAGTGTAACTCTCCATGACATAAATAATTCATCTCTTAATGAACGGTTGATTTCTTGGAGCTGTTTTGTTTATGACGAATTGTAATGCAAACGCGATGAATTCTATTGCAAAACTGACTAATTCAACTGCAAAACCGACGAATTCAATCGCAAAGGCGATGAATTCAATTGCAAAAACCTGCAAAAAAACCCCCATCAAAACTTCAGTTTTTGTTTGCCTGCCAGACTACGGTCACAAGGCTGGATGCCAAATGAAGCAGAGCACAGCCACCATTTTATGCCACAATAACAAACTCACCAAGTCACCAGTGGGATGTGCCTTTTGGGGTTCTGATGAGTGTGTGCCTTCTTTTCCTTTTATCTTTAATCAGGTTGGTCATTGTCTTCTCCATGCAATGAAACCATATTGAGGTGTTAATTTTCCGTATCAACACTTATCTTGAGCAGCACATTTAGAGGTAAAATTATTCAAAGTATTTATGCTCAATAGATACCTGTAAATTCATAATAGGTTTGAGACCATTTGCCTATTAACGATCCTGGTTGATAAATAGCATTGGACTTTATCCACTATGACGTCGTGAGCAGAAGATAGTCGCATTATTTGGGATACTATTGTACAGGCACCTATGGAGAAATTGTTGTGATTGATCATATTTCACTCGTGAAGAAACATACCGACATGTAGTCAACAGGTATGGGTATAACGTAACAAAAAGCCATTGCAAACAAGCATTATCTCAAAAATTTTCAACCATGCTATACAAATCGTTTATTGTGTTGTCTTGTACCCATACCCGTTGCTTAGAGCTCGATATCTCCTTCCCTGGCTGAAATATGATCAATCAAAACAATTTCTCCATAGGCCCCTGTACATTAGTACCCCAAACAACATGGCCATTTTGTGCTTGTAGTGTCATTGTGGATAAAGTCCATCAAGTGAGAAGACCACACCTCTTAACAATCCATTTACTCAATCATGATGACCACACCCCCTTATTATTGGTCCACCACAGTGAAAATATGAAATAGTGATATGTCCTTGGGTGAAGGCAAACTTGAAATACTCTAATACAGAAGTCACCTCTAATAGAAAAGTAACACGTGTATGGATATAACCTACAGGTAAAACCAACCAAACAAAATAATTGAACATTATAACATGCCAAGGTAGGGGTTCTCTCACAGAGCTACACTGTAATACTATTATTGTATCACTACTAGTGTATAGTGTGTACACCAACCACCTTGTTGCGCATGCACATTACAAACACTACAAACACTACACACACACACACACACACTACACTACACACAAACACAACACACATTGTTTATACACACCTCACACATACACTGGTTACAAACACATTCCCCATGTCCACTACAGAGTAAACCATTAGTTCCTCTCCTAAAATTTGCAGTAAACACATCACCAAGACAATTAGAACACAACAAACATGCACTGGTCATGTCCAGTCCCCTGGTCTACACTACGATCTGCTCCACTTGCAAACTCACACTCACAAAACCGTCCAAACCTAACAACAAATGATCACCATGGCAACATCCTATGGAAATGTTATGGCAACATTGTACCTATCATCATCACATTGACAACGCCCACACTCAATGTCTCCATGGTTACTGCAATTACCACTTCTCTCACCCTAATAATTAAAATAGCAGCCAGTACAATTACCATGCCAACCAACCCTGTTTGCTGTACAGTCACAGTCACACAAAGCTTCCAATTCTATCGGCACGGAAACAGTGAGGAATGCATACTCCAACAATATGCTATAATACTGCATAATGCATAGTGATAAACAAAAACAATTCACTTTTGACGAAGTGATTTCAACTTGGTACAGTCTGTCACAGTAACTGACACATTAAATTCCACCTGTAACATCATACCAAAACAACTATACTACACTCACTACACACTAGTACACACACACATAGATATGGTACAATAGTCAATATACTACTCACAGTTTCATTACGTTGAATACCCGTACATGCAGAACCGTCCGTTCTAGCAACATACAAGTACACTCTAGTTAAGGTAGAGTAAGGAACACTTACTGGTTACAGAGTGGCTGTATCTCAATACTAACACCTTCAGGAGTACTAAAGGACAGCCTAATATTTTGCGACAAACTCTACAGTGTTACTATAGCAACCAGTTAATAACAACCATGACCCACATTGTATCCATCCCTAATTAGTGGCAAGATATTTCCAGAATCGGGCTCCAATTCATCCAAGAAACTTGTTGTCTGCAGTTGACTGCGTAGATCCTTTAAACCACACTCAATTACACTGTTCCCATGACAACTCCAGACTAACCATATACTGCTCAACACTTTTACTAGCTTGCACGTCCTTAGCGATGGCAAATATTGGCACTATATTTCTCTGCCTCAAGACTGCCTCTACTTGTCCAATGGAGGGATAGTCCTACATATAGCAATACCATATATGTACATGTAGGGTATTAGCAGTGTCTAACTGGTGCACCAAATTATTACGTAGTAGCAATAAACTTTGGATATCTCCATACCTACAAACTTTTGAGATTTTCTGCTAACAGGGCTATATTGGATCAGCTTATTTTGCAGAGTAAGTGCACGTATCATCAAATATGTCGTGTGGCAAGGTAAATGATATAGATGCTACCACATGCTTCTTACCAACTGCAAGCTCTGATCATATTGGTATATTCCTTCTCCCTCGTCACTCCGTGACATGTGACATTTTCCATCGTTAGGTTTCAGTGCTCCAACCACCTAGTTAACAGTCACCATGGTTACCATCAACATGATAACCACTATTAGTTACCTTGCCATCCCCAGCGATATGATATGCAGCATCCGATGCAACTAACACAATATGACTAGCAGCAGGACGCCAGCCAATCAGCTATAAAGGTTTCTTAGTAGCATACGAGGAAAATGGGGTGTGGTTACCTCATTACACACTGCTGCTTGCATTAAAGCATCCAAAGTAGACTCTGGGTTGTCGATATTTGATGTGATGTTTAATTGAGAAATGCTATCCTATATGACCATAAAAAACAGCCTAGCAACAAGCAGTTATCACTCACTATAAATAAAGTCTGGTTGTCAGTTAATGACAAATAATGGATGTAGTTAAATGGAATATGTTGAGGATCTAACGGAACAGTCCTGTCCTTACCAGAAACACAAAATGGCGATTCCCTATAAATGCTATGACATCAATTGTACAAACAATATTAATGACATACTTTCTCTCAAAAGTAAACGGCAGAGCTTCTTTATCTGAGAAGGCACCAAATCCAACCCGAAAATCAGTTGTCAAATTCTTCAGTGTGCCAACTGTAATGGTTACCACAGTAACAGTGGGTGCCATGACATACTTACTAATATCTGTAGAGAGTCCTTGAATAGTCTCTAAGTCGTTAGCCATGGAACAGGAGAAGTCCATCAAATAGTAGAAGTCCAGCGGATAATTAAGAGGGATGTGGATGTTGATAATAAATGAATTAACTTTGTCTGTTAACGAGTGTGACAATAACAACATACTTACAACTGAGCACTTACTGGGCCGAGTACGTATAGCCACCCTCTCAAGATCCACAATTGTGTCGAGTGTTTTGTCAACCTGTAGGAGACAAGCCTCTGATGACACAATTACGGGTGATATATTGCGTGATAGGTTGCACTAGTAGCCACTACGGTAAATATGTGGGTTGTGTTTGTAGGTGTGCATGCATGTGCGCGCGCGTGTGTGTAGTGTGTGCATGCGTGCGTAGCCACTTAGCAGTGGCAATTGCCATAGTAATTCAAAAATTCCAGGTGTGATGCTAAGCTGGTGTTGGTGTTTCCTTGAGTTTTACTCACATTACTCCAGCTGCTTAAATGGGGACCTGGTGTCAACTGGGACTGCCCAACTGTCGTTTAGCAGTGATGGAACTTTGGGTTCTGTGACCTCTCTCTTTGAGACCTGGACAGTCCTCATGTGAGTTACTAGTCCAGCCCCAGGAGGATTAGCATGTACAAGACTTGAGTGAATGGGTGGTGCACAGTGCTGGCTTATTGGATGGTAATAATTGTTTTGCAGGCTGCTGGAGGCTTTGTTTTGTGTGTGTGTATGCACAGGTGTGTGATATATGTATAGCATGTATATGAGTGTGTACATGTGTACGAGTATGTATTTACATGGGTATGTATGTGAGTATATGTGTATAATGTGAGTATACAAAACAGGTCTAGTAACATGCCACTCTGATGGTGTGGCTAATGGTGGCAGCCCTGATCCTGACAATGTGGTGGAGGCCAGCAGGGTCAGGGCGCCCTTGAGTTAGCCTTGAAAGCCAACAGATAACACCATGACAACAGGGTTAACAGTTAGTCTGGCGGCGCCTCCCCCTTTGCGCATTAAAGGGAAGGGTCTGGTCACTCTAGCATTTATTTTTTGAAATTTGTAGCGTGTTACAAAAAACAGGTAACCAGGTATTGTTGTGCTTTATAGCAAAAGTTACATAACTTCTCTTTTCTCAATGTTACAGTACACCTCTAGTTGGCTCACCACATCCATGACAGATCTGCCATTCCTTCAACTCTCCTTTTACCACTATAATGTTATTCTGGGTGGTGATTAAGTGTGGCTGATGCTATATGCATGGTGTTCACTAAATATAGATTAATCAATTTAATAATTGATGACTAGTGGAAACTGAGAGCCCTAGTTAAGAAGTGAGGCTATGCACGACAAGGTGGTGAAGGCTATCAGCATTATGGTCTCAAATCAAGAAAATATGGCACAGACTAAAGGCAACTGGTAGCGAAGTGTTGGTACTTCAGTGGTGTGGTAATGTCACATTGATGTACATACGCTATGTGGATACACAACATACTGAACCAGAGATGACATACTGGAGATACACATTAAAGCAGGGGTAGTGTATGCAGCAATGTATCGTATTGTCTCAAATTATGGCCTGGACGTTTATTTCTTTCAAGCAACTTTTACCACGGCTACTAAATGAGACTGGCAACTATACGAGACCAGAATTTATATACCTGATCAGCATTCACGAGTCAACTTCATACCTTGGTGTTGTACTCTCCTTGATGTTCCCCTCAGCATATTTTGCAGATTCAAGTTTAAAAGGAACTCTGTAAAAGTTCTTCACTTCCTCGTTTATAACACCGCCCGGAATTGTTAAAAATAATGAATGCACTAGACATTTATTTGAGACCCAACATTTATTTTTGTTATGATGCTGTGTACCCCTGGTGACTAAATGGGACCAGGCGTTTATACGAGACTGGCCGTAATTCGAGGCAATACGATATTACGCACTGTGCCACCTGGAAACAAGACTGAACACTTGTAAAACAAGAAGACACCAGTCATAAACAACCTTTAGTCTGAATCAAAAAAAATGTGGTTCAGTTACCTACTTTGCAATTTAGGTGTGAGTCATGAAGCACAAAAAGGTGGTGAAGGCACAACTCTGTTGTAACTACAGGCCACTGGTGATGTGTTAGTAAATAAGCGGTGTGACATTGACACAGTGATCACTGCCTATAATATTATGCGTACACAACATACAGGAGGTGGTTACACATTGTTGTATATGCAGCAATGCATCTTCTCACTGATTTGACTTGGTCTATGCAACATGTTAATATGTGGTAATAAGTATCCAATCTATTCATGTTAACGTGTTCATTTGGAAACCCTAATCATTACTGTACAATTACACTCCTGTCTCGATTATAAACCGAGGGGTTTCCAGCATCTTTGGAATATAAACGCCTGGTCTCAAATAGAGGCCCGGGCTGTACTGTTGATGGCTTTAATTGTATCCCTTTTTGCTGCTTCTTCATACTTGAGTTTAGAACTCTCTGAGGGATAAAGGTACTACGAGTAATCATGCGAGTAGTCTGGGCGAGTCCTCATTCATGCAGATATGTATGATACAACTATTTTACAATCATTTTAAGCCTTGACTAGTCAACATACTGTATCACTGTTTTCTAAGCTTCCATTAAAGTAATCCCATTCTATCACCACCGGAATTTGATTAAACGGTCAGACCAATCCAAAATAAATGCCCAGTCTCAAATAAAGGCCCGGTCTCAAATAAATGCCCGGTCTCAAATAAAGGGCCGGTCTCAAATAAAGGCCCTATTTGTTTACAGGCTGGTCAAAAATGCTGGGAAAGAAATACAAGCCAGGGATTTATATGAGGAAATATGGTACCTATATTTAACCACAGTATATTAATTTCATACCAGGGCAACATTGTTGTGTCACATGTATGCATACATACTATCTGAAGCCATACATTCCACAGCATGCTAACCACAGCATGCTATACATTACAATGTGTTTTCAAATATAAATTTTTGTAATTTATCAGAATAGCTATAGCTAGCCGGCTACAAGAAAACGTGCATTATTACTGTTACTTGAAAAAATGTTACCACATAGAAGGAAACTTTGGCAGGAGAAAACTTTGGCGATTTGCTACAAATTTGCCAATATTTAACCCATCAATTACTCATAGCGCCACAGATTAACATCTTCATAGCTGTAAACACATCGAGCTTGAATTAGCCAAAGTTTATTTTGCCAAATGCAGTATAGCTTGCTATTCGCCAAAGTTTCCTCTCTATATGGTATGGGCCAGAATAATGATAGAAGGTTTGCACACAAAACAATATAGTGGCTCATTACAAACTTTCAATGGTATGGAATGGGATGAACACTGTTGCTGGTCACTTTTAAGTCACCCACTACACATAACACATATCGCTGTAGATGCTAGAAACAAACATTGAAGGCAAAAGTCCACAAAGCATTAATATTCACAAATATTGAATTTAAACTAAGGGCATGTGCGTGTTTGACCAGTTTTTTAATTAATGCAAGTGACTAAACCTAGTGAATATCTTCTCTCTACACACTGAACCATTGAGAAAACCTGTAGGCTTTACCTTCAGACCCTCACAATATCTGACAATCAACATTTTTGCTGTTTACGTCATAATTTGTTTTGTGTGGAATTCTTCAAACACCAGTAGAGCTTTAGTTGTTGTGGCCATTTAGTTCTAATCATAGACATAAGACATGTTATCATCATTCCAACTTGTAGCTAATGTTGTAATGAAACAGATGTGATTACACTTTGTCACACTTGAATCATTTCTTGTGACACCTTAAGGGACGCCTGCATATGTCCAATTGTTCTCACCTCGGTGATGTTTAAGCTGCCCACAACATCAACGACATTTTTAGCTCCGCACATTAGACGGCTGGCGTTGTTGTCTCTCTCGAAACAGCTATCGTTCTCGTATGTCTGTGGAGGGAGCAGATGTTAACGCAATATTGTGTGGAGCCATAGATTTATAAACCCCAGGTACCTGGGGTTTATAAATCTATGGTGGAGCAATAACCGCTCACCAAGTTGTCACA
The DNA here is from genome assembly GCF_963678975.1 of Dysidea avara. NCBI lineage: Eukaryota > Metazoa > Porifera > Demospongiae > Dictyoceratida > Dysideidae > Dysidea > Dysidea avara. The sequence continues at coordinate 48,890 of NC_089274.1, read as the reverse complement.
CCAGACACATTGTGGCGAGGATCGTATACAGTCATTACATGTAGTGTAACCCTTACAAGGCTGGCCTATTGTGAACATATACTAACACATTAACTATTCTAATATCTTACCAGATACACCTTGGACTATTAAGACACCTAGACACAACGCAATTACTAGCATCTTGAAGAAAATAACTCGGAAGAAAAAAATGCTGAACTTGTGGTCAAATTACGTCACAAAAACAATGTGTTTAGGCGCGTAGCGCTGAACAATCGGCGTACACTGTAATAACAAAAAGATGTCGCTAAAGATCGACCTTCACGCTCATATTCTACCTCAGCGATGGCCAGACCTGAAGGAGGTATGGTGTGTATAGTAGAATGGTCTAATGATGATGAATAACTTAGCGCTACGGGTACGGAGGCTGGATACAACTTCAACATCACTGCAAGGGTAAAGCGAAGATGATGAGAGATGGGCAGTTGTTTAGAGAGATCGATGAGAATTGCTGGTCGCCTGAAGCCAGAATTAAGGAGATGGATGAAACAGGTACAGGCTAGCTGGCATACCATATAGAATAGCATTTAAGTTGTCATGGCTGGCCTAGTCGGCCAGGCCTAGTATAGTAGTTGGCAAGTGAACTGTATCTATAACTGTTCTGTCTCAACCTGGAAATCACTACATACATATGGCCAAACTTTTCTGATGTTAGGCCAGTGGAAAATATTGCTAAAACTGACTGGTATTCGTTGGATATGTGATATGGGCATGAGGGATCTGCCTGATACATCCGAGGGCTGTGGGCATGCATATCAGGCATATCCCAAGTGCCCATGTTACAGCTAATATGTAATGTTTCTGTTTCAGGCTAATAGCCTGCACCAGGTGAGGACTGATACATGAGTACAACCACTAGATTCGTTAATGCTTGAAAGATTCGATTATGGCTAGGCAGCATGCAATAAGACTAATTCCAACATCTACTATAGGAATTAGCTTATTTATATATATATATATATATATATATATATACAGAGTGGTTATCTGGTATTATCTGTAATGTGGGTGTACACGTGGTCTGTATTCGAAAATGTGCCGGAACATTTGTGAATGCGTTATAACTCATTCTCATCTTAAACTACTTGTAGAATGGTAAGGATACTGAAATGCCTCCTATTTGTGATAATAGTCACATGAGCATTAAGCATTTCCCATAATTGATTTTAGTCTGAGCTTTTAAACAGGGTGGTACCACTATACCTCAAGGCTATGCTTGCTTTGTTGAAAGTGGCTTGCTCTTTTGAAGTACAACCACTTTCCTGGGATACATCTCAAGTGTACATTTAGTTATCCCCGTGTAGTCTCGTGCACCCAGACCGCATTCTTATTGTGTGGGGGTGGAGAAAAAAGGGTCTGGACTCTGGTGGTTCTCCAATAGAACTTTTGTGCAGCTGGATCTACAACTTTTGGGGGTTGTTGGTTAGTGATGATGAATAGAAAAGGCCTGTTAGTGAAGCAACAATGAGAAAGCTGTGCAATTCTACATCCAAGGGCACAACCTCAGTATTTCCATTGTTGCTTCGTTAATAGGCCTTTGCTATTCGTCACTGCTAACCAAATGTTCCCCAAAAGTTGTAGATCCGGCTGCACAAAAATTCTATTGGGAGATTCGATCCACCAGACCCTTTTTTCTTTGCCCCCACACAAAAAAAGCTATCTGAACACGAGACTAGGGAAGAGGCATTCATGGCAAATGTATCCTCTTTGATCTGAGGTGTGAAAGTGTTACATATCTTATGTTCCCATTGCAGTTGGTTGATTTACACAGCTGCGGGGAAGAGAATGTTCACTATTAATGCTAATGAGTAATTTAGGCAAACACTATTTTCAGGTGTTGACTTACCTAGTTCTGTTGGTATATGATCATGTGCTAGTATAGGGGATTCCAGAATTTACAAGAAGTAACCCTATATGCAAAAACATTTTTCCACTTGAAAAGACCCATTGAAAATTTTCTGTGAACTTTTCAAAAATGGTTGTTGGCACCTGGTTTTTAGAAGTAACATAACACAATATCAATTTGTTTCTTCAGTTTAAAAGAATTAGTTCCATAGATACCAGTAGAAACGCATTCTCAGTAGTCCTTGGTTTAGGCTAGGCCGTTGTTTAAATTGCCTTACATTAAATAACCCACTCACTGCCACAACCACCATATGGCGCAATTGATTATAAACACTTGTAGCATCACTTTCTAAGCATTCTGTAGCTTCTGCCTTACGTTTTAGTAGCCCCTGTGCTTACCTGTATCAGTCATGCCCTTATGGGAGCAGGGATAACTGGTCCCTCACACACAATTGTGGGAAAGATGACATCATCACACACTTTTTAATGGTCGATAATAAACATTGTAGACATTTTTTCAAAGTGATATTGGCACTACTAAAGGAGATGGATTATGTAGGTTAGAGTGGCCTTTCTATGCGTCGAATCAGTAGCCTTGTGTATATGCGTGCTTGCTGAAATGCCTGAAAACTAGACTTGGGAGATAATCGCTCCAACTGTCGATGTTTATTGTGTTATTATAAACAGTACTAGACTGCCTAATAAAGAACTGCCTAATAAAGAACTACCGTTGTTCAGTTTCTGTCTAGTCAGCCAAACCACATTATCACAACTAGTCAGTGTATGCAGAACTTTACACCAGATTATGAAACTTGCTGGACACTTATTTGCACTGGTTGCCATTTGCTTTCCAAACTTCTCTTTGCCTAATGGATGTCTTCAGTATATCCCATTGCCATTTTTGGCTTTCAGTGGGGTTTGCCCCACGATAAGAAAAGGTTCCCATTATCTTTTATTGATACCCTAGCTTTTCTAACTAGTCCAACAGCTCACACTAATCCTTTGCTAGCACCTGATGGTCTGTAGCAGGTAGCTAATCTTAGTTTGTAAGGGGAGGGTGGGGGTAGCTGCTAGTAGAGTATCAAGACCTCACTTTAGGGCTAGCATTAACCCTCTCACCATCACAATGGCAGATCAAACTAATAACTTATGCGCTGAGTATAATTCCGACTTCACTACAGCTTGTTTGTGCATTTAATAATGCAGTGCGCTTGCGCTGAATTCCTCATGCGCACAGGTTCCCGGTTACTGGGATAGTTGGATCCCTCACAGATTATTGTGTGAGAGTTACATAATAGTGGAAAATGTCATGAAAGAAAACTTGTTTGTTAGTTCCTTGAATTGTGAATCATGTCTATCATTAATAAAGAAGACACTGAGACAGTTTCAAGCTACTTTTGAAATGGCATGGTGGCCATGTGCATTGGGCGTGACATTGGAAAATTTGAAGCTTCGTGAGTTAACACAAGTAGTATTATACTCTCGGGTTTGATAGAGATAGGATCATGTCTACAGCTGATTTTACCGTTTTAAATTTTATTGTTTAATAATAATCTTGCAGTTTACACTGTGTATGCAAAAACACCTTAATCAAGTTCCTTAGTCCATAGGAAGCATTTTGATATATAGTTACAGTGAATATCCGTACAGGTGGGCTAATACAGCCCCATTTTCAGTCCACAATGTGCTTTGCTGAAAACCCAACAGTTAGAGGGTTACCTGTCTCGGTCTCTAGTAGAGTTGTACCTACTTGTAGATCTTGTTCTGTTTGCCAGCCTGATTATGCTAGAGGCATTCTACAACCACCATTTGCCTGGTTGTTATTCTACAACCACCATGTTGCTGCATGTACTCTTTGAATTCTTGCAAATGCTTGTTGTGTGCATATTGCTATCTTCTTAAACCATATTGAGGATTTGAGGCATTAAGTGTCCATAGTGACACTTGTTACAGATAGGTGCATAATTAGTCTATGAAAAATTCTATTTAGGGGCTCTTATATTTTCTAGTATTGTTTACCGTATAGCCTAAATATTTCGAGGGCCAAATATTTCGAGGTTGAGCAAACATTCCCAAAATGTATTACACTATATGGAGGTCTAAATATTTTGAGGCTAAAATTTTTGCGGATAACTCTCAAAATCGTGAAATCAGTGAAATTTTCCCCCTCAAAATATTTAGGCTATACGGTATTATGATGACAAATTTTTGATGAATATCAAATTGTGTTGATCAGGTAAACCAAGAGTCAAGAGTACATAATAAAAATAGTGTCTAACTGTACTGATTCCATCAAAATCGCTGTGAATCTTAGCAGTTTAACACATTCAATGTGTAAACTCTACCTCCAGTGGTTTTACGTGAGAGAGATGATGACACGTGGAGTGGATTAGGGTACACGTGGAGAGGACTAGGGTACACGTGGAGAGGATTAGGGTACACGTGGAGAGGACTAGGGTACACGTGGAGAGGACTAGGGTACACGTGGAGAGGACTAGGGTACACGTGGAGAGGACTAGGGTACAGGTGGAGAGGACTAGGGTACACGTGGAGAGGACTAGGGTACACGTGGAGAGGACTAGGGTACACGTGGAGAGGACTAGGGTACACGTGGAGAGGACTAGGGTACATGTGGAGAGGATTAGGGTACATGTGGAGAGGACTAGGGTACATGTGGAGAGGACTAGGGTACATGTGGAGAGGACTAGGGTACATGTGGAGAGGACTAGGGTACATGTGGAGAGGACTAGGGTACATGTGGAGAGGACTAGGGTACACGTGGAGAGGACTAGGGTACATGTGGAGAGGACTAGGGTACATGTGGAGAGGACTAGGGTACATGTGGAGAGGACTAGGGTACATGTGGAGAGGACTAGGGTACATGTGGAGAGGACTAGGGTACATGTGGAGAGGATTAGGGTACATGTGGAGAGGATTAGGGTACATGTGGAGAGGATTAGGGTACATGTGGAGAGGACTAGGGTACATGTGGAGAGGACTAGGGTACATGTGGAGAGGACTAGGGTACATGTGGAGAGGACTAGGGTACATGTGGAGAGGACTAGGGTACACGTGGAGAGGACTAGGGTACACGTGGAGAGGACTAGGGTACATGTGGAGAGGATTAGGGTACATGTGGAGAGGACTAGGGTACACGTGGAGAGGACTAGGGTACATGTGGAGAGGATTAGGGTACATGTGGAGAGGACTAGGGTACATGTGGAGAGGACTAGGGTACACGTGGAGAGGACTAGGGTACATGTGGAGAGTAGGGGTGTGCGATATCAGGATTTTGATTTTGATACGATATCGATAGATAATTAGTAAAATATTGTGATATCGATTCGATTTCTATAATTAATTAAATAGTGTGGGTGGATCAATTGGGTGGGCGGTTGATATGTGCTTTAAATGCAATAGATGCACTAAAACCATAATATGTAGTACTACTAACAAGCCTAGGAAACCAATAGATAAGCTTTTAAAACTAAATTGCACATAACTGACCTTTATTTCTAGCACAATTGCACAATCACAGACCAAAATACTATAACTTTATCTAAATTTTCTCGATATATTGATTAATCAATTAAATACCGAGATCAGCATTTGCAATATCGAATTCGATACGATAATAATACCAGAAAATTATTGTGATATCGATAAATTTTTGATATATCGCACACCTCTAGTGGAGAGGACTAGGGTACAAGTGGAGAGGACTAGGAGAGGACTAGGAGAGGACTAGGAGAGGACTAGGGTGGAGGGGACTAAGGTACACGTGGAGAGACCGCGAAGTAAGAACGTCAAGACAGCCATGAAAAAGAGCATCTGTGCAACCCACTCATAAAAGTAAACGCACTCAGTCGTCTGCAGAAGACACTACGGATGGCTCTACTCAAGGTCTAACCGGTTCTACTGGGAGGAAGAAGACCACTGTAGCGGACCATAATACAGAGAAAGATGGGCCGAATATTAACTCAACAAAGAAAAGCTCTGAATAAGACCAAGAAGACTAGTGTTGTCGATCACGTGAGTAGCATGCACAATGTGATGCTGTCTATGCTTACCATGATGGGAGTATGCAACCAATTGCTCCTTTCAAGCGAAGACCTGAAAACCTTTCAAGAAGATTTGTGATACTGTATGAAGAATGTGCTACCATCTCAGCAGATATCTTCAGTTCCAATTAAAATGGCATCGCGCTACTGCAGCTATTTTCTGGTTGATTGGAACTGTGAATTGTCAATGATAGAGCTGCATCCTTCAAACTAGTTGATGTTGTATCGATCCCAGTTTCAACAAAGTATTTATTGCGAAAAGAGAGATCGAAGATCTTCCTTATAATGTACTGTAGTTGTGTACAGTATATGGCGAGTTGCTCCGCAAGTGTTCCCAAGTTTTAAGGGTCAATACATCACTTTGCCAGCTGATAAATCTTTTATCAAGTGCACCAACATCATCTATTTTGTATAAAATTTATCCACATCATTACACTTTATACAAAAAAAAAAAAACATTACTGTCTTTTAATAGACCACTATGCCATGAATTTCTTAAAGTAAACGAATCCCTGTTTGCTACTTGGATCACAATGGCTCAACAGCCCTCTTTCAAATATCTTGTTACCAGCTTCAAGGTAGCGCTAATGTTGCTTTGACAATTTTAGAGTCAGATTCATCTGGTAGGGGATCCTGAGTAATGTATATGTAGTTGTACTACTCAGACAAAACTTCTTGCTATATAGCAGTATGCAACTAAACTGGAAAGATATTCTGCAAACTCACTTGCATAATTTTTTATTACTGGTGCCACATTAAATTTTGTCCAGGAGTCGCACAAAACATATCGACTCATGCAACTTGGGAACCGTTTGGGCACTACCAGCATTTCTCCTGGAGCACTCATGTAGTATACCAATCGAAGATATAGTCTTCCAATTCCCTTTGTCGTTGCAGAAACTTTTTATTTCTCTACTTTGTGATGAATAGAGTGTACGATAATGGAGAAGTTGCAGCTGCTAATGAGAAAGATGATGATGTAAAAGCACAGGTTGAAGGAAACATGACAATGTAGAAAGGTTATAGAGAAGATTTATAGTTAGACTAGTAGCCAACAGGCAGAGAATGACTGCATTTTTGCTGATCTGGAGGAGAAGAGAGTAAAACTTGAATATGTTAAAATGCAGAAAGGTAGACAACAAAAAGACAGCAAAAGACGTGAGGATGGAGAATTTTCAGTTTAAAATGATATATGGTCAGCAGCCTACTGCAGCAATGTTGGTGGTCATCAAGTGCAAGCAGTGAAGGTGACTGTTACAGCAATACTGACAGCAAATAATGCAAGCCAGTGTAGTCAAACTTTGATCAAGTGAGCTGTAACATGTGCTCAACATTACTAATTGACTCTCTCGCGCATGCGTGCAGTGTGCAATATAATTAGAATACAAGTACAGAATGTGTCAGCATGATATAACTACTAGTGGTGCATGCACAGGTGTGAGTCAACCAGTTCAGTCCATACAACATCTCCCTTTCTTAAGAATAACGTTTCGGGGGTCTCATTGTAGTTCCAGTTTGTAAACGAGTCCGGATCGGAGATCTTGGCACTGTCTGATGTTCTGTAGCATTAGCTGCTCCCTCACTTATGGGTTCCTCTGGAAGAGGTGTGTCAATCTCAAGGTCTACATCTCTGTAGTATTGTGAAGGACCTCCTATCCTGGGTGCTAGGTGATAACGGTTTCTGCGAACTAATCCTGAGGAAGTCCGAACTGTATAGGATCTAGGCATGAGAGACTTTGAAACTATTGTCCCTGGTACTTGCTGTCTCCCGGTTCGCACCCAAACTGGAGTATTGGTGCTAAGCATTGGAAGGGATCTAGTTCTGTGCCTGCGGTTGAATTGTATTTGCTGTTTGAACTTGTAGGCTTCATATGTTTTCTTAAAATGTTTTAAGTGAGACCAGTGGGGAGTCAGCCGAGGGGAAAGTTGAGGTAAGTCTGTGGCAATTTTCCGTCCAAACAATAACTCTGCAGGGCTGAGAGGATACCATGGAAGTGGGGTGGCTTGATAGCTGAGTAATGCCATATGCAGATCTGAAGATCCTTTCAGTAACCCTTTAACCGTCCTCACTGCTCTCTCCACCAACCCGTTGCTTTGTGGGTATCTTGGGCTACTTGTAACATGATGGAAGCCATATTGCGAGGAAAACTGTTTAAAGGTACTGCAGTTAAACTGTGGTCCATTGTCAGTTACTAGTGTTGACGGGATACCATGTCATCTAAAAATTGATCTGAGGGCATTCACTATAGTGGTTGAAGTAGTGCCATGTAGCTGAATGACTTCTGGGTATCTTGAGTAGTAGTCAATTACCAGGTGTTGGGTGCCATCCAGTTCAAATAGATCTGCAGCTACTCTCTCCCAAGGTCTTTGTGGTAGTGGCAAAATGATCAGTGGCTCTCGGGGAGGAATGTATGTCTTCTGACAGTGGGGGCAGCTCTTTACATAAGCTTCAACAGCTTTAGACACCCCAGGCCACCATACAGATGACATTGATTGAAGGAGGCACCGGTTTATCCCTTGATGACCGTGGTGGATTTTTTCTAGAGTCTCAGTACGAAGTTTGACAGGTACAACAATGCGACTCCCATACAGCAACAACCCATTGTATAGGTTCAACTCACCACGAAATGGCCAAAAAGGTTTGAGGTCCTTTTGAAGTGAAGAGTGCTTAGGCCACCCTGATTGACAATAGGATATGACTGTTTTCGTGACTGGATCCTCAGATTGCTCTTGACGGTAGACTTGTAAACGTTTCTCACTAGCTGGTAAATAGGAGGTAACACTTTGTATGAAATATTCAATATCCTCCTGCTGTCTGGGCATCCGGAGAGGTATGTTGTGGTACCCTGGAAAGTAGATCAGCAGTATGAAGGTATTTACCAGCAACATGAACAATATTGTAATCAAACCTCATTAGACGGAGTCGAAATCAAAGTACTCTTGGAGGAAGATTCTCTATGTGCTTGTAAGTCAGCAGTGGTACAAGGGGTTTATGGTCCGTTTCTAAGAGGATCTGATTGCCAATAATGTAGCTACTAAACTTCTCACAAGCCCAGGTGATAGCCAACGCCTCTTTTTCTATTTGGGCGTATCTACGTTCAGTGCTGGTCATAGAACGGGAAGCGTATACAACTGGATGCCAGGATGTGCCCTTAGCCTGAAGGAGTACTGCACCAAGACCAAAAGATGAAGCATCTGCGGATATTTTAGTTTGTGCTTTAGGGTCATACATGGTCAATATGTGAGGTGTTATGAGTTCTGTTTTCAGTTGATTAAAGGCTATATCTTGGTCTGGACCCCAAAACCAAGCTTGGTTGGTGCTGAGCAGTGTACGTAATGGAGCAGAGAGTTCGGCTGTGTTTGGAGAAAACTTTCCAAGCTGGTTGATTACCCCCATGAACCTACGTAGTTTGGTAATATTAGTAGGGGGAGGCATCTCTTTAATGGCAGAAAGCTTCTCAGGGTCAGCAGAGATACCAGATTGGTTGATAATGTGGCCAAGGAAGGTAATTTCATGTTTCCCAAATTCACACTTGGCTCTGTTCAGAGTTATTCCAGCAGTACGAATTCTAAGCAGCACAGCTCGTAGTCGAGTGTCATGTTCGGTTCTGTCACTGCCAAACACTAATATGTCGTCTAAATGACAAAGGACACCCGGCAGACCTTCTAAAATGTGGCTCATTTGTTTCTGAAAAAACTCCGGGGCGCTAGATATCCCAAACGGGAGTTTATTGAAGCAATAACGCCCGAAAGGTGTAATAAAGGTGGTAAGGTGTCTGCAGTTCTTAGCTAAAGGCACTTGCCAAAAGCCACTGTTGGCGTCTAATTTAGAAAACACTTTCCCTCCTTGAAGTTGAGCCAAGGTGTCTTCCACATGTGGCATGAGATGTACCTCTCTAAGCACGTTCTGGTTTAATGGTTTTAGATCAACACAGATACGAACCCCTCCAGATTTTTTCTTGACTACTACCATGCCTGCCCACCAATTTGTTGGTTGGTCAACTTTACTTATAACTCCTGTGACCTCCATCTGCTTAAGCTCTTGTTCTACCGTATGTCTAAGGGGAATCGGTATCCAGCGGGCTGAGAACAGTGCATATGGCATAGCATCTGGTTTGATTTTTATTTCATATTCATCTTTCATTGTTCCAAGCCCTTGAAACAGTTCTGGGAACTGGGAAGGAATGCAGCTGGTAGTGTCACCAGCAGCATCAACCTTTGTAAGGATATTTAAAGCCAAAATAGCTGGGAGACCTAACAAATTCTGGTTCAGTGTTTTTACAACATACATGTGATGTTTTATTGTGTTGTTTTTGTACCTTAGCTGTACCGTAATTCTGCCCAACACATCCAGAGGCTGTCGACTTGGTCCACAAAGTACCTTTGTTGGCTTGTGAAGTCTGGGCTGACCAATGGCATCATAGACTTCCTTTGAAATTGCAGTGACCTCTGCTCCTGTATCAACCTTGAACACCACTTCATTATTGTTCACCATTGCTCGGATGTACCAGGCTGTAACTGATTGTTCACACTCGTCATTTATGGCATCAAGGTAGCAAGGGGATGTCTCTGTTTGGCCATCGTCATCAGGATCAGGAATGTCTTCGGATACCATAGCCACTGTTTTAGAAAAGCACATTTTGCCAAAATGTCCACGTCGGTTGCATTTAAAGCATGTTACATCTTTAGCAGGGCAGTGGTCCCTAGGGTGACTTTTACCACATCTGGAGCACAGTGATGCTTTTGTCTTGGTGCGGGCCGGGTTACCCATAGGTTTCTGTTTAACATACTCCAGAGTACATCCTTCTTTAGAAAGGGCCGTTGCTCTTTAACTGTCTCTCTTTGGCGAACGAGTTTCTTTGCCTTCTCTAGGGTTAATGATTCATCCATCTGGAGTCGTTCAGACAAACTACTATCACGGATGCAGACTACTATCTGGTCTCTGATCATCTCTTCTTTTAGGGTGCCGTACTCGCAGTGTTCTATAAAATTATAGAGACTAGTGATGTATTGTTCAATGGATTCCCCCTCAGCTTGCACTCTGGTGTTGAAACAAGCACGCTCAAATATCACGTTTTTCCGCACCTTAAAATGGCCATCAAATTTCTCCAGCACCTCGGCGTATTTCTTGCAATTGTCACCAGAAATATTTGTGGAAGTAAGGACATCATCTGCATCATCTCCCAAACAATACAGAAGCGTACTAACTTATCTTTCTTCGTCTTCTTTACACAATCCAGACACTACTCGAAACTGTTCAAAGCGTTGACACCACTTGGGCCATTCATCTGGAGAACTGAAGTTAAATGGTGGCAGAGACTGGAGAGATACGTTGTACGTAGAGTTCGAGGCAGTAATTTCACTGATTTCAGAAAGGCACTTCTGACACCATGTAACATGTGCTCAACATTACTAATTGACTCTCTCGCGCATGCGTGCAGTGTGCAATATAATTAGAATACAAGTACAGAATGTGTCAGCATGATATAACTACTAGTGGTGCATGCACAGGTGTGAGTCAACCAGCTCAGTCCATACAACATGAGCTGATTCACACACACGCACACGCACACACATGCACAGGTTGTATGAAACACACTCAGTAAACCAGCACCGGGATACCTGTGCACCACTCAGGCGCTTGAGCCTTGTGTAGGCAAATCCTCCTGGGGCAGGACTAGTAACCCACAGGAGGACTGTCCAGGTCTCATGAAGAGCGGTCACGGAACCCAAAGTTCCACAACGACCTCAACACCACTAAGCGAGACAAGGGCAGTTGGACATTTACTTCCCCAGATACCCATTGATGTTACAGCTGGGTGGGCTGTTTCCCCAGTTGACACTAGGCCACTAGTTTGAAGGGATAGTAGTCGGACTAGCGTCTGGGAGAAATGTTGAGAGGTTCTGCGATCAATGTGTTTACCAGTATTGCCTGCACCTAGCTAGTCAAGAGATGGATTGTAATTTCTCTTAACAGTAGGGGTGGGCGGTATACCGGTATTTAGTTGTTGTGAAATATATTTTTAAAACCGATTAACTAAATGTTTAACATTTATAAATACCGCATACCGATATACCTGGAATACCGGAAATAACTGGTTCTCGAACGGTATACGTATTATTCCAGCTGGTGCTAGTTGCTTGTACGGTATGGCAGAACTTGTTAATATAACTGGAACGAAGAGTGTAGCATGGGATTATTTCGATTTAGAGAAAGGTGCTGATGGGAGAGTGGTTGACGATGGAAGTGCCGTTTGTCGTCTTTGTCGTAAACGCGTGTTGGCTATACATGGAAACACCTCGAATTTGTTTTCACATTTAAAGAATAATCACTCAACAGTGTACAAAGAGGCTATGGATGCAGTGAAAGCTAAGGAGGACTCCACTGAACGACGAGCAAGATGCGTTCCACCGGTTAATCAACCTACTTATCAAGAAGCGATGGTCCGCTCACAGCCATACGATCGGAAGGGAAAGAAATAGAAGGAACTAAGCGATTCTATTACTTATTTCATAGCCAAAGACTGCTTACCTATTAATACCGTCGAAGGTGCTGGCTTTAGAAAAATGGTTAAAACTTTTGATTCACACTACGACATTCCAAGTCGCAATCATATTTCAAGAATAGCTTTACCAAGCCTCCATGCCACCGTGAAGCAGCAAGTTAAGCAAGAAATTAGCTTGATAAGCCATTTTTCATCAACTACAGATATGTGGTCAAGTTTGGAGATGGTACCTTATATCAGCTACACCATACACTACATCAATGATGAATGGCAGCTGTGTAATAAGTGCTTACAGACCCAATATTTACCTGAGGATCACACAGGAGCTAATTTGGCAGAAGCAATGAAAGCAGCATTGGAGACCTGGAGCTTGGATGTTGTTAACCAAATTTGCCTTACAACAGACAATGGTAGCAACATCATTTCTGCTGCGAAGATCTTGGACTGGCTAAGGCTTCCCTGTTTTGGCCACAACTTACACCTTGCTGTCACTAAAGCTGTGCAAGATGACAGTTGATGCAGTCGGGCACTTGGTGTGTGTAGGAAAATTGTCAGTTCTTTTTCAATGAGCTGGAAGAGGAAAAGGGAACTGACAAAAGCTCAGATTACCATGGATGTCAAGCAGCATTCCTTAGTTGCAGTAAGTAAGGCTTCAATGTTTGTACAAACATGTTTGTACAAATTAAAAAATGAAATATTTCTTTTACCTGTAGGACTGCCCTACCAGGTGGGGTTCAATGTCAAAAATGGTATCAAGAATTTTGGAACAGAAGGAGCCTATCAGATTAGTGCTGAGCAGTGACCGCATTACTAGCCATCTGGTACCTACTTGACAGGACCTTGATGTTCTGGAATCAATTGATAGTGCAGTCTCACTACTGTCTGGCTTGACAGACATCTTATCAGGGGAGCAGTATGTACAGTGTCAGCTGTCATCCCAATGCTGTATTTGTTGGAAACTGACTTGCTGAAGGAAGGTGCTGAAGATACAGCGTTAACTAGGGATATCAAGCATCGTATTGTTGATGACATCAAAGGCCGCTATAGCAGATTAAATGACACCGTGAATGAAATTCTTCAAGTAGCTACATTCTTAGATCCTCGCTTCAAGGTAAAATACTTTGAACATGTGCAAGAAGTTGAGTTGATGTCCATTAAGCAGAAAGTGACTGATGATGCTTTAGAAGTTTGCCACGAACTACAAGAAGTACAGCAGAATAGTTCTAGAGCAGAATCATCTAGAACACAAGAAGTTGCACACTCTTCTCTCCAGCCATCAGCCCCAAAGAAGAAACGTAACCTTGGAACTTTGTTCAAGGACTTTGAGTCTAGGATTAGAGAACAAGAACAAGAGCACGCTTCCCCTGTCAATCAAGAGGGGCAGCATAGACAGATTGTGATGAAGGAAATAGATTGATATCTGTCAGGACACAGGCTAGATTTTGAAGAGGATCCACTGATGTGGTGGAAAAGGCAGCAGTTTAACTTTCCAGTACTTGCAAAGCTTGCACAAAAGTATTTGTGTGTTTGTGCCACCAGTTCGGCATCAGAGAGGCTGTTTAGCACAGCAGGAAATGTTGTCTCACCGTTCAGAGCTACTATGAAACCTGACAAGGTTGATATGCTAGTCTTTTTTATCAAAAACTTGTAAGTTAATGATCTATAAAAGTATTAGCTTTTTGTTGTACAACTTTTTGATGACGAAAGACTGGCTTATCAACCTTATAGAACTCATCAAGACAAATAATATTGTTAATTGTGATTGTATACAGTTTACAGTATGACATTATAATTGTGAATAATTAAAACTTGTTCAACTGCATTCCAAATCCTAAAAAGAAAAAGAAACACAGTTAAGCATTAATTGTGGGTAATAGTCAGTATCTGGCTTGTACATATTTAGTAGGTATTTAGTAATACCGCAATATTTATAATCAAAATACCAAATACCGTGGTATGATATTGATCAATACCGCCAAAAGTTCATAATATATATACTAAGGAGAGTATCCTACTCTCATATACCCCTGTAGAAAGGCGTATCGTGAAGTTATGACGTAACACTTCTGAGTTTGCCCGTTTTTCTTTGTATAATTAATGATGTCATTAGTTGAACATGGTATCGATTGAGCGCGTGCCTAACAACGTCGCTAGCAACCAAATCATCTCCAGCTCTAAGCGTTTCACCGAACTACAATTGTTCCCTCATGGCTTAAGACCGCTTAGTAGGTGTTTCTTGCTTGGCCATTCGTGAATACGGCTATTCTGAGCGTCGCGAGTGTGAAATGGTGCTAACGATACTTTCACTTTTACGGCTGCTCGTACGTCACAAACCACAACATCTTGTCGTTACGTCATAACTTCACGATACGCCCTTCTACAGGGGTATATGAGAGTAGGATACTCTCCTTAGTATATATATTATGAACTCTTGATACCGCCCACCCCTACTTCACTTTTATTCTCAACATTCTTCATCCAGCATCTTCAATTAATGTAATCTATTACAGTTTAAATGTAGAAGAGTGATGATCCATGCATGCATGTGTTATGGAATAGAATGGAGCTTTGAGGTCCAACCTTTTGAAGGGGAGGAGTATTGTGGACTCGTGCGTGTAGTGTATATTCAGGGTTGCATTAATAAGAGTATTGCGGCCAGATTGTCCAGTCCTTGTGCTGTGACAGGGTGCCCCAGTCTGTTACGGTGTGGCTGGAATAATGCTTAACGAACTTTCATATGAATGTTTGAAATTTGTTCATGCCCTACCATCTGTACTCCTTTTGGGTCAGTGAATTATCTCTCCGACTGGTGCATGTATCAAAGTGTTTATCATCTGACTTCACTGAGTTAAGAGAAGTATTAACTGCTGCTGTTTGTTGTCTATTACGTGGTGTGTAGAACAAAACTTGCTGGAATTCTTTGCATAGTGAACTGCAGGTAAAGACCTGAGCCATTCAGCTTACTCATCATATGTGACCGGATTTCACATAACAAGGCTTCCACACACACAAAATCAAACTTACGTTTTTACCAGAAATGGATTGCTGGCCTAATACACTATCATATTCCACACTGTACTTCATTCAGGACTGGTAAGTCTGGTTTCTGTGGCAGCTTTCTTCCGACTCTGTCAAAGCCACGAGTGGGAGATTGGTGCCATTGAATGGCCATGGCTTTGTGATAATCATGTGTAGTGAGCTGGGACTTCACATAGAGCTCGCCAATAGTGTTCTCAGTCAATTTGGAGTGATTTGAGGGCCATGGACAGCCATGGAGAGCCCAAACTTGGCCTCTGGATTCCAATCGTCTTCTTGCTTCATTTTATACCCCTATTTTAAGCCCACCCTCCCACCCTATTACTACCACCTGTGATATTATTACCCGCTCGAGAAAAGTTGCCCAAAACAGGGCTAATTTTGGGTATCAGAAATGTATACACTCACTCAGTGATAGCTAGTAAATAGATGCGTACTTGGTGCAAATTGTGTTTGCACAGCTGTAGGCACTGGGAAGTTATTACACAATGATTACTTAAAATTGCCATATCTCTTAACGAAGCTTTGTGCGTCGAAGCTGGGTTTTGTCAAATTCAGTCACATATGAGTGTTAGAGCTAGTGCTTTGTAATAGCGAGGTAGTAAGTTTTCAGTTGTATGTATGTACATGTACTGGCATAGTCTGTCATCATTTTGGTGTGTTTGTAGGTGTTAGTGTGCAAGTGTTGTCAACAGTTCCTATCATGTTTAGCTATTGGGTAAGTGGCTATTGTCTCTTGTACTAGTAACCATGGTAACATTACTAGGCTAAGCCAGAGGACACTCTTGATTTGTGTCAAATAGTTAATGATGATATTTCCAATACTGTCAAGAAATACCCAACCAGATTTGTTGGTTTGGGCACACTGCCAATGCAGGTGAGCTCATCCTAGTGGTAAGCGAGTGTCATATGCCTTGTTTGTTAGGCCCCTGAACTAGCTGTTCAAGAATTGAAAAGATGTGTCAAAGAACTTGGCCTTCCTGGTGTAGAGATTGGCTCTCACATCAATGACTGGAACCTTGATGCTCCAGAGTTACAGTGTGTCTTTGCAGTAGGTGTATGTTATTGTGGTTGGTGAAGATGATTGTAGCACACTTTCAGGCTGCTGAAGAGGTTGGAGCTTGTATCTTTGTCCATCCTTGGGATATGCAGCGTGATGGAAGAATGTCAAAGTTTTGGTTGCCATGGCTGGTGGGCATGCCAAGTGAAACAGCTGTGGCTATTTGCTCAATGGAATTTGGTGGAGTATTTGAGCGGTTTCCAAAGTTACGTGTGTGCTTTGCACATGGAGGTCAGTTACATGGTATTTTGTGGAACTATTTTAATTGTCATCATAGGAGGGGCTTTTCCTTATTTGGTGGGTAGAGTGGAACATGGCTATAATGTGCGACCTGATTTGTGTGCAACAGAGAACCCATTTAATCCTAGGTGAGCTAACAAAGTATTTTTATTTCTGTGTTCATTGGTACTTGATTACAGGAGATATGTTGGTCAGTTTTACTGTGACTCCCTTGTTCACGATGAAGCTGCTTTGAAGTACCTGGTGTCCACAATTGGCGAGGTTTGTGACATCACATCAACACAGTGGTCATTGTTGTTGTAGGATATGATCATACTAGGCAGTGACTATCCATTTCCTCTTGGGGAACATCATCCTGGGAAGCTAATAGAATCCATCACAGACTGGACGGATGTTTTAAAGGTACTGTGCTATAATTAATACTTTATGTGTATGTTACCACTTTAGAATAAACTGAGGGCTGATAATGCCTTATTGTTCCTTGGATTGGATAAAGAATCGTTTGTAACTGATGATGAAAAAGAATTGGATGACAAACAATAATACATACGCTTTACAATCTATAACCATTAAAAACAGCCCTATTATCACCTAAGGTATAGCTTGCGCAACCTGTTGCCATAGTGACAACATAGCGGAAAGGCAAGCCTACGCCAAAAGTCTGTAATATGTTTTAATAGCGCTTGAGGATAAAATATGGCGACAACATAGCGTTTCTAGCAGAAGTGTAGAGTTGCTGACGCATTCTATTGTATTAAGAATGTCACGGGGCAAGGAGAGGGCCAGCGAATTGGCTGTACATAAGGTGATAATGGTTGGTAGCGGAGGTGTCGGCAAGTCGGCTTTAACGCTGCAGTTCATGTATGACGAGGTAACTTCGTCTAATTTATAGCGGTCTATATTATTGCAACTGTTCCGTTTAGTTCGTGGAAGACTACGAACCAACTAAGGCGGACAGTTATAGGAAGAAACTGACGCTTAATGGTGCAGAGTGCCAAATCGATATCCTAGACACTGCCGGGCAAGAAGATTATGCAGTGATTAGGGACAACTACTTCAGAAGCGGAGAAGGTTTTTTGTGCGTATTCTCCATTGTAGAAAGGGAATCTTTTGCCGTAATGAGTGACTTTCGTGAACAGATACTCCGTGTCAAAGTTGATGTACAAATTCCCATGATCCTGGTTGGTAATAAGGTAGACTTGGCTGATCGTCGGGAGGTGTCACAGCAAGAGGCAGAGGATTTGGCCCAATCATGGGGTGTCAATTATGTTGAGACTTCAGCAAAAACTCGTGTCAACGTTGAGAAAGTATACCTGGCATTAATGACGGACATCAGTAAGAGGAAGCATGGTTCAGAACAGCAACAAGACAAGCACAAGAAAAAGAAAAGAAAGTGTATTTTACTTTAGATTATTGCAATTACATACACCTGAATTAATGCGCACTAACTTTCTACCTTATATGGTAACATTTGTGTGTGTCTAGTGTCAAAACGTTTAAAATGGAGGAGGTGAAGAAATGGCTTAGCGGGTTAAATCTAGTAGTTTACTATGAAGGTTTTATCGATAACGGTTATGACGACTTGGATGCGATACGGTTAGGCACGGGTGGGGGACGTGGGATCGCTAATTGCTTAATTTTTCTGATCTTGTAGGTACCTTGAAGATGAAGATCTGGATGCTATCGGTGTTACGGATCCCAGTCATAGAAAGTTAATAAAAACTCGTTCTCAACAGCAAGGTGAAGCAGAAACGCCCGTAGAAGATTCGGGTGGTGATTTAGACTTTGCAAATGTGTTAAGCGATCTGGATAGCATTATTGGAGAATTAGGCGCCTTTGGAAATGTGAGTTTGTACTTACACGCAACGCTTTATTGTGCCGTACATCCAACATATAAATAGCCTAGTGCTCCTGCCCCCAGCGTGAAGCCAAAGCCAACAGTTGCGCCTAAACCAGTTCCCAAGCCATTTGCTAATGGGAGTGAACCAGCAACTAAAGTAACTGTGGTATCTCCAGTAAAGAGGACATCAACCGTTTTTGTGAGTAGAAGTTACTTGTAGCTATAGGTGCCTTACACTGTTGTGCTATAGGTGGAGACGGAAACTGGCCAAACAAGAATAGCAGAAGGTAGTCACCCTAAGGTTAGGATTGGGGAACACAATTTACATTGTATTCTTCTATAATAGAGGATTTTGATCTGGATTCTCTCCTGTATGATATTGTAAAATTTGATCCAAACAAAATTGTCCAGCAACAACAGCAACAGCAAAAGTCACCTCAGCAGCTGCCACAAGATGTGGTTGATGGTGTCCCTTTAGTAAAGAGTATACGATCCGAGGTAGTAGTGACACATGATGCTGCTGCAGGTGAAGCCCCTCCCTCTGAGCAGCAGGAAGAAGGTACAGGTGTACACCCTGTAATGTAATGTGTTCATATTCTTGGTAACCTTGCATTGTTGATGTGTTGATAGAAAATGTGGAAACTATTGTGATGCCAGACCTGAGAAGTGCTTCAATGATGGTATAGTTATGTGTACGTGTATGCGTGTTCAAGGATAAGTCGTGTAGCTGTATAATGGGACCTGGTGTCCACTAGGGAAGCAAACGCAGTATGGTTCATGTCTTGCATAGCAGTGCTGGATTATGCTGGCACAGTCTTCCTGTTGGTTAATAGTTTGTCCCAGGAGGGTTTACCCATGCCAACTCTAGCATCTCAGCAGTGTGTAGTCACCCTAGCTATGCTGTGTTTGACTGTACTTAGTAGGCTAACTGCTTGTTATTACAGATTAGTGAAGAAGAAGTAAAACAACGGTTGGATAAATTAGCTGAAGACCTGCGTCAGAGTCACACATTGTCAGAGGTACCTGATGGGATATGCTGTATGAGTGGTTACCATGTCTACATGCTCAATTCAGGCAGAGATACAGCAGAAGTTGAAAGATGAAAAACTGAGAATTGCTCTGGAGAAAATGAAGCTTGCTAATGTTAAGAAGGTGGATACCACTTTGCTAAGGAATGTTAATTTAGTGTTTACTGATATTGTCAGGTTGCAGTAAAGATATTTAATGCAGATGGCAGTAGTAAGACTGTAGTGATTGAAGAAGGAATGACTGCAGCCATTGTTTGCCATTTGCTGGTTGTTAAGAATATGGCGCAAGAGAGTCCCAAGTGGGCATTAGTTGAGAAGTGGGAAGATCTAGGAATTGGTATGCTGTCTTGTCAAGTGTATGTTAGTTGATTGTTTTATACCTAGAACGAGTTGTTGAAGACCATGAGATTGTAGTGGATATATACTGTACATGGCCTCGACAGAACTCTAATACTTTCATTTTCAAACATTTAGACATTAAATATGATTTATTTGAGAATCCTATAGTAAGTCAATTAGTTGAGGAGATTGTGTTTATAATAATGGGACATGTAGGGTTATTTTCCATCCCATTTATCATTGAGTGCTGAGTCAGCTTATAAACATGGAGCTCAGGAAAGAGCAGAGAAGGCAAGAAAGATTCTGTTACAAGAATATTTTTCCTCTACTCATCGAGTACCGGAGATTGAAGGAATTCTCTATTCCAAGGAAGGCTATAAGAAGCCTTGGAAGAAATTTTTTTTCATATTGCGTTCTTCTGGTGTATACTATTCAACCAAAGGAAAATCAAAGGTGAATTATCTTGTTAGTAAAAGGCAATTATTGTTATACATGTATCACTTTAGTTACCAAAGAACCTGCGAGTGTTCGTACAGTTTGAAGGACACGATGTGTACTATGGTGTTGGGTTGAAGAAGATGTTGACAGCTCCTTCTGATTACTGCTTTTGTCTGAAAGTAATGGACATTTATTGTTTGTTATGGGGTCACTGTTTCTTCTCCAGTCATCTGCTCAAGTCAACCCACCAACAAGCATAAAAGATGCCAAAGTTTTCTGCTGTGAATCCGAGCAACTTTTGAAGACCTGGGTAGCTGGGATACGATTAGCTAAGGTGGGGCTGTAAATTATATGAATTAGTGTATGTATGAATGTGTGTGTGGGTGTGTAATGTGTGTGTGTGTGTGTGTGTGTGTGTGTGTGTGTGTGTGTGTGTGTAGTGTAGTGTAGCGTGTGGGTGGTGTGTGTAGTGTAGTGTGTGTGTGTATATGTAGCGTAGTGTGTAGTGTAGTGTGTGTGTAGTGTAGTGTAGTGTAGTGTGTGTGTGTGTAGTGTGTGTGTGTTAAAGTAGTGTTAAAGCGACAGTGCAATAATTGAAGCTGTTTAAGTTTTGTAAACACCAATGATTATGCATTTGCTATGTGTAATGTAATCACATGTTTGCCGTGGACATAATGGCTGAATGTTTTGCCGAGACGTGCTAGTAAGAAGAGCAGGAAGAGTTAAGAGTCTGTTAATCATGATGAACACAACTCAGATAGTCGAGTATTTATGTTAACGTGCTTCCTATCGTGCGGTGTAGTTTTGCCAATGCAAGTCCACGTGTAAGAGAACACAACAATGCCCATACAAAGGAAATGGCTGATTTTGCATGATCTGGTAATCAAGGTGAGTAAGGTCCAGAGAGTCAACCAGTAAAAGAAGAGACGTTATCTTCGTGCTTTTTAAGAAATGATACGAACAAGCACATAGGAAATGAAGAAATAATATAGTGAACTAAGAAATCAAATCTGAACATTATTGGTTTAATCTGTTGGCAGCAAGAGTCCTTACTAATAAAGCTTCTCCGGGATCAAGATGGAGTTGGCAAAGGGTATGCTACAAAGGAGTAATATAATTGTAATGATGATCATCCAGGGTGGGTAGGACAAGCCCACATCAATTCGTAATGGCATTATGTAAGGCCCTTAGTGCTACTAAAATATATTGAAAAGAAACGGATTCTTCTACCTCTCTGTAGGGATATATCCAACACAGACGATTGTTTGTGATTGTTTGATAAATGCAGAGACTGTTAGTGGCGAATTGGTGATCACCATGTGTCATCATTTCGGAACGCTGATTTCTTAGTAACGGTTTTGTATTTCTGCACGAAAATCACACCTTCGTAAAGTACAAACATGGTAGAACTCAAATATCTATCGAACCTTGTTGAACGTCTTCATTGATATTTTGTACAGTAACCATTTGCTCACGTGAAATATTTTCAAGCATCACTTAAGTGCATTGCGTAATGTACATTAGTTCACGTGGGCTTGTCCTACCCCCCGTGATGATCATCCATGGTGGCAATGATAATGACAGGCCACCCCAAAAAATTCTACTGTGATGCAAGTGAGGTAAACACAGGCATGTGGAGAAGGCAGAAGAACGTATCTATAGTCATAATGAATGACACTTGCCTGCATAGGAGGAATGTACTGGCTGTTGGCATCATCAACAAAAGTGATAATAAAATTTCCAGCTATTGCAATATGTGTAGATTGTTACATCGTGGAAACGAGAGGAAACAGCAGGTTGTACCAGCAGATTGTGTCTGGTGAAAGCTATCCTTCACTAGATGGTAATTATCAGAACCCATTAGCGTACTTTGTAGACAAGTTGTTCGGTGTACTCATGAAAATGTTTTCTTGTTACCAATAATAGTGTATGCTTCATGTGTGTTGAATATTTATTGAATCCTTACCAAAACATCCAAGTGGGTACAGCCCTTCTAAAAAGCCAGGTTGAAAAAAGTTAAGGTGGCAGCCAAGAAATGGCTGCATTGATGCTAATGTCATCATTAACCCATTAACCGTCATTGGTGCCTTATGGAGGCTTTGTTTCTAAGTAACGTACAATAGTCGTCTGGGAATTCTTTCAACGTCAGTTTGACAAGTTTCCTGCCGACGCACGATGTCGCAAAGGGTCACGCCCACCTACCCCCCGTAACTATGATGAAAGGATCCCTCCCGCAAAGTCGATTCATTTTGCGTGAAGGTGATGTAATGGCGTCTACACAGGTTTTAGAAGAGGATTTGATTTAAGCCGTTTTTGATGGGCTTTCTGAAGAAGATGAAAGTGATAACAATGAAGACAACAAAATCTATACCTTCTTGGGTACTCCGACAGTACGGCGAGCAGACCTGATGGTGGCAAACCTTGTTGAGGACGAAGGCGAGGATCAAGAAGAACAGGAAGACCAATTTGATCATGCTGATCTGATGGCTGGCTACCTTAGTATAGCTGGAGGTGATCAAGAACACGAAGAAGTCAGTAGCACACCATTAGTAGCTAGCACGACTGGCTCAAGCAATGCTAACCCTGACACTAGCGCTATTGAAAATGATTTATCTGACAGAGAGGTTTTGGCAGCATACACGGTAAGAATAAAACCATAATTAGCATAAATACAATAGATAACATGAAAATCTAAACAATCATGTATTACAAATCAGCTACATATGTACAACACTATCTAATTACAGGTAATAACAAATGACACACATGTAATTATATTGTACCCATTTATTTATTATTTATTACATTGTTTACAAAACAATAACTATATTTCAGGGTAGTAGTAGTAGTAGTGATGATAACAGTGACGATGATGCACATCCAAGTGCTCCAAAATGGCCAAGGCGAGCTCTAGTAACCAGAGCTCAACGCCGTATGCCACGGTGTGACTGCACTACAAGGCATACACCTACGGATGATCACGTGGATACCAGTGCTGGACGAGGACGAAGAGTTAGAAGAGGTGGAGATACAGTTGATAATGATGAAGAATCGATACCAGCAGTCAGGGGACGTGGAGTAACAGCTACAAGGGGGGGTGAAAACAGTGATGATGAACAAGTAGCATTACCTGTGCGTGGACGAGGAAGATCTAGAGGTCGCAGCAGATCTAGAGGCACGGCCAGAAGTCATAGCCGCAGCACTAGAGGCCGTGGTAGAGGACGAGGAACAACAGCAACTCCAGGATCAACAACAACTCCAGGGTCAACAAATTACCTAGAGGCAGTGTCTGATAACTGGCACAAAAGAGAACCTGACTCTTGCACTTACGTATACAATAAGACTCCAGGTTCCACTGTGCCAATTCCAGATGGTACATCTTCACTAGATTTATTTTGTAGGTTCTTCACTGATGAAGTGTGGGACCTACTAGTAACGGAGACTAATAGATATGCTCACAATCATCCATCCACAAAACCCAATGCTCTGATTTATGATGATGTTGACATCGATGAGATGAAGGCGTTTATTGGAGTACTTATCTTGATGGGAATACTTCGACTGCCTCGTCTTGAGATGTATTGGAGTACATCAGAGTTACACAAATATGTTTCCACATCAGATACCACAACAAACTGTTACAGTAGACGAGGCTATGATCCCTTTCAAGGGACGCTTGTCCTTCGAACAATACATGAAGGACAAACCGGCCAAGTGGGGAATAAAGGTTTTTGTACTAAGTGATGCCAGCAATGGGTATGTTTACAGATTTCAAATATATGCTAGAAAGAGCATGGATCAGGGTGTTGAAGTGGGGCTGTGCTCTAGGGCAGTGCTGGAACTCATGGAAGGCCTAGAAGACCATGGGTTTGAGCTGTACACAGGTAATTATTATACAAGCCCACAACTGTTTTTGACCCTCCACAAAAAAGGTGTCAACTGCTGTGGAATAGCTAGAACTAATAGAAAAGGCTTTCCAAAAGTATTAGTAAAAAAAAAGGAGAACAGAAGATATTATGACTATAGATAAAACGGATCTCTTCTGGCAGTAGCATGGTTTGATCAGAAGTATGTCTACTTCATCACCACTATGCACCGAGTAGAGATGACTGAACCATGTACCATCCGTCAGCATAATCAGGATGAGTCTCGTTTGGATGTACCATGTCCTCCATTGCTCCCTGATTACCAGCAATACATGAGGGGGGTAGACAGAGGTGATCAGCTGGTGGGCTTCTATAATGTTGGGAGAAGATCTAGAAAATGGTGGAAGAGATGTTTTTTCATACCTGCTAAAATGCTCCCTTCTGAATGCCTATGTGCTCCATGGATTGGCATATCCTCATCTCCACCAGGCCAAAGGACAAAAAAAAATTGACTTTTTGCAATTCCGGGTGGAGGTGGCCACTTCACTGA
Source organism: Dysidea avara (assembly GCF_963678975.1). Lineage (NCBI taxonomy): Eukaryota > Metazoa > Porifera > Demospongiae > Dictyoceratida > Dysideidae > Dysidea > Dysidea avara. The sequence continues at coordinate 24,042 of NC_089274.1, read as the reverse complement.
TAAATAGTTTTTGCTTAAGGCAAAGGGCTGCCAACCAAGACAGTGATTGTTTGACCAGGAGGAATGTGGGACTTGGCCACTGGCCTACAAAAGTGGAAAACAAGCGTGATTGTATCGTATGTATGAAAAAACACCAGACTAAACTTACCAAGAGCAGAAGTCCGCCACCAGACAAGAAATAAGTGTTCCCATTGTGATGTATACCTGTGTATTGAAAAAGACAGAAACTGTTTCGCCAAGTATCATACCAAGTTAGAATATTGGACTGACTAGCTAGCTACATGTAGCCAAATAAGTATATTGTATACTTTGCAATATATATATATATATATATATAGTAGTTACAGTATTATTATTGTGTACAACCGTCCAATTAAGTTATGTAATGAACTAATAGTAATAATATCACAGTGGTAAACAAAGCAAGACAGTATAACACACCTTTCTTTCCGAGAAGATAATTGGCTAAAACTGGCATGGCGTCTGGGTGAAGTTTCCGTTGTTTAATGGCGAGAATATGATGTCAGATACAACAAACTTTTTGGGTACTCAGCGACGTCTTTCTTACATGAAATCTTCCACGATAGGTTTAGTTTCACACAGATTACATTCACGGTGTGGCAACTCCATTTTTGTGCGCAATGTATTATACGCATGCGCATTTGTTTGAACCAGCGATGGGGAAGATGGCTTCTACAATAAAGGACTGTATCTTCCGCAGGATTTAATCGCTACTTCCGCCAATGGTATGATGGTGTTCCTTGATGCCTGTGACTTACCTCAGCCAATTGTGAAAGTGCACCTGCAATATTTTCAGTCGCCGCCATATGCGTGAATAGTTATTTTGGGGAAATCAGCCTGTTGCTTCGACTTGGTAAGAGTTATGGGATAACTGACATAAGAACTATTTTATGCAGTTCATGAGCAGTGTTTTGATGTATGGTTGCTAGGTGTTTTGTATTATATCTAACTTTCTATAATGCCAAATCCAACATTGGCACTAGCATTATTGCATTTCTTTTCACCCTAGCCTTTTAGAAGGGCTGCACCCTTTTTTCACAGCTTGGCTGTTTTGGTAAGGATATCGCTTTGTTTGTAATTGTAAGTCCCAAAGCCAGCCTAGGGTTGCTTTGAGGCTTCCCAGCTTTTAACCCTTTATTATCGAAGTTTTTTTTTATAAAACCGCAATTGTGAAAACTTTTATGGCTTGTGTGAACTGTGTGCGATACGAGTGGACCCCACCCATTAATTAACCCATCAAGCTATATACCGTTTGATAGCCATCTCTCTCTTCTACCAACACAGCTAGAATACTTACAGATCACACACACACAACTCACGCGCTATGAAGCGAAGAAAGCGTATCTTCTCCGTATCGCCATGGCATTGAAAGATGGGCGCCGCCATCTTACTAATCAACGCGATGACATCACACTATTTATTTTTAGAATCCTTATCACGTGGGGAATGGAGTAATTCTAACTAAAGCCTCCTAGTAGCAGGGAGAAGGCGAACATGGAGTTTTAAACAGGTATTATTGTTTTGTATACGCTATTTTATATTGCCAAGTGCCATAACTTGCCCATGCTTCTTCTTACCGCCGAACGGTAAACTTCATTAGAAGCGCCCGGTCCTTCTGAGCAGTTTGGTAACAATTTCAGCTTCGTAGCCCCTAGGAAAAAGGAGTTATGGTTCCGTTTATAAAGGGCACTCGTTATGGCAATATATTAGCCATTTGATAATAAAGGGTTAACTTGGTTTTTCAGGAATCATGGAAGATTGTTATTTGTGCGAATCTATGTATTGTATTGAATAAAATGATTTATCATGTATATAGCTACTGAACCTGTACGGGGTTGTGATGTGTGTCTTCAGTGAGGGTTTGTTACACAAACCGCTTTTAACAACATATTGTGCACAGGTGTATCTTTTAAGCGGTTTTATATAGTGTGTTCGTGTTCACCTGAGCCCTCGTTTCTTGTTAATAACACTTGTTACATGAGCTAGCTTCCCAAACATTTAGTAGCGCTGTGAAACCCTTTAAACGCGCTTTGATACGGGTAAGAACAAGTGAGTTATGAGGCTTTAAAAATATCCCATACATTTAGTATGGACGATTCAGGCAGCAATTTTATTCATCTAATTTGTGTACTTTTATTAATCCAGTAATGGATTATGAAGAAGACTGTTGTGAATAGTGTATTTTGCATTCTGCATAGTAACACCGTCAACATTTCAGTACACACATGAAACTAATCAAATTGCAATGTGCATACAGACTGAGAGTCTCCTAATATGAGCTACAATTTACATTACTGGTGCCTTTAATAGCTGTCAAATTCAGTGCAAGGATTGTTGTTATACACTTGACTGCATTATACATCAGGGTGAGCTCCCTTCAGACTGGAAGAGGGCATGTGTAACACCAGTATACAAGAAAGGCCCATGTACTAATCCATTGAACTATAGACCTATATCATTGACTAGTATTTGCTGCAAGTTGTTGGAACATATCATCTCCTCAGCAATATCTTCTCACACTATTGACTACAATATCATGTGTACAAATTAACATGAATTTCTTTGATTGATAATGAAGACTGGTGAATAGTGTAATTTACAATCTGCATAGTAACGCTGTCAACGTTTCAGTACAAACATGAAACTGATCAAATTGTAATGTGTATACAGACTGAGAGTCTCCTGATATGAGCTACAATTTACATTACTGGTGCCTTTAGTAGCTGTCAAATTCAATGCAAGGATTGTTGTTATACACTTGACTGCATTATTAGAGTATTTACATGACTGCTCTATTAGAGTATTTAATCTGGATAACCCGCCCACGTACAATAATCACGGAGCAAAAAAAAAACCTCCTTGCAACAAAGTCTTCAGCACAGATTAAGCTTCCTGGCCTATACTGAGTTTAATAAAGACAGATTCTATTAACCACAAGCAGTGCATACCAGAAAACGTAACTATAAGCACAATCTTGTATGACTTCTCGAGCATAATGGTGTTTTTGGCAAGAAGAAACGGCCTGGTTTGGGCTGTTTCCATCCGAAAACGAAATCAAAAATAGGTCATGGACACGTACAATGATCCATTCAGCAAGCCTTGCTACTTTTTATCCCAGGATTCTCCTTGTAAACTTTGCTATGCCTGTAAAAAAATAGTAATTATACAACCAAGTACTAAGAATAATATAAGATGCGGTTAAAATTACGTCATAAATAATAATGAATAAATAAATAAATATTAAATAATGTTTGAGATAACTACAAGGCCTAAGGCTTTGCACTCACCGGGAATAGAATCCGTGTTGGCAATCGTATAATGGGTGGAAGTTTTTGTGGAGGTGATAGAAACCACGACTATTCCTTATTACCAATTTTGTCTTACACAATGAAGGTGTCCACGTACAGTGCAACCTGTATTAGTGACCACCTGTATTGAAAGACCACCTTTGTGCTGCTATTTATTTAGTTGTATAGTTTTTCAAATGCAGCCAGCTTGTACAACTTGCAAAAGAAGTACAATGACCAACTAATGACACCACGTCAGTTGCTTGATTGAGCATGTAGCAACATACCTGCTGCTTACTTTGGGTAATTGTAATAATGAAGATTATTCAAGAGAACAGGGATGTCGCTTTCAACTCTCATGTACAATCCCTGGTATGAGAAAACTGTGCCAATCTCAGATAGCACAGTGGAAATAAAATTTCACTCATAATCTGATGTTTTCAGGAAAGAGCAGGTTGCTCTAGCAAAGAATGATGTCTCACCAGAATTGATTGCTGGATTTATCACTTGTTGGCATGAAGAGAATTGGTGGTTAGCTCATTTGCTTGACGTTTGCAGTGACACTGAGGAAGTTAAACTGACGTTCCTGCATTTACACGGTCCGTAAAACTTGTTCAAGTACCCAGAGCCCCACAATATCCACACTATACCAATGGATGACAATCTAACTCTTGTAGACCCAAGGACAAGAAGTGGTTGTGTGTACTCTGACAAAAAAGATATGACTTTGCTACCAAACAGCATCACACTGTATCACCACAGTAACAAACTTGTATTACATGCCTTTGTCACAACTTGTTTATACATGCATGCATTTAACTTGCAAAGAGTCTTCTGTGTCTGCCAACCTAAATCAGCAGAATGGGCTTCAAGGTGTGCAATACTACATGAGATATCTGCTATAATACCATAAACACTGCTAGCTACCTATCTCATAATCCCATAGAGACCCCAAGCTGAAACCTTTGCAACTAATAGGTGAATGTCTGATGAGTATCCACAATAAAATTCTAATCAGCACTTTTTGGTAGGGCAAAAGTCAAAGATTTGGAAATGTGGCTGATTATCAACTTCATCAAATCAAGACCCACGGTAGTGAGTCGCGCAGCCAGTAAAGCAGAAACGCGTACCGCAGGCAATAAATGACGCAACCACTACCGTGAGGATTTTACAGGAACGAACGTTGTCAAATTTGGCTTGTCTATAACTCACCCATCTTTTACGCTATCGCTCTGAAACTCTAGAGTTAAACTTATCGTGTCACTAGTAACTACCACACAAGCAGTGAAGCAAATCCATGCCGACTGTTTTGTGATCGAGATTGCCAACATGAAAGGGGATGTTTTGTTTTGTTTTTTTTTGTTTTTTTTTGCATGTGGTTAGACACAACCGCAGGTGCATGCATTGCGTTCCTTTGTGCATTCCGAACATTGATTGCCCTGCTATCGCTTCAGTACTATCTCGATCGTCTCAAGATTCACATCATTGATTTCACCGGACATCATTACCCTACAGTCGTAATCTCAGCACCAAACGAAGTTTCAGTCGTCCTCAGTCGACCTAGAGGCCAAATACAAGCCCCATATTGTTGTTTTCCGCAATACTCACTTGGCATGTAGGGCAATGCGTCTTTAAACTGTTCTAAAAATTTTGTTTAGATTGAAACATATGTTTTCGAGAATGGCTAGTTTGAAATTTGAATTTAGTCGCCCCCACGTAATTTGCTCTCTGTAAGAATTTAACTCGGAATTTAAAGAATGACGTAGAGCACAACTGCGGTCACTGGTTATTGATGAACTGGCGCTGTGTGTAGTTAATCAGTGCATGTAGCCACAAAGAGAAGTGTGCTGCCATAGATTATAGTCTATAATCTATGGTGCTGCATACCATCGTTCGATTTTGAAATTAGTCGCCCCCACGTAATTTGCTCTCTAAGTGCGCGGCTTAAAGAATGGCACAGAGCACAACTGCGGTTACCAGTTGTTGACACAAGCTGTAAGTAATTAGCACATGTAGCTGAAGGAAGTATGCAAAACCACCTGAAAAATTTGCAATTGTCACCATGCATTTTATAGCACCCCCACACAAAATTACACATGAAATTACAACAACAGAGGACACATGAATACCAAATAGTTTTCACAACAATAATGTAAGAATTGTACAACAATGACTGTGATATAACTGCTATGAAACTCTTCTCCAGTGGCCCGCCATGGTAGCAAGTCTCACATGATGGCATGTATATTCATCCAAACACAGTGGGAGTAACGAGTAATAAGTGCAGTCACAAGTTGGTATGACTCCATTTGTAGAATCCAGATGAGTGGGTGTGGCTCCAGTATGTCTAAACAGTTAACAAACATTCCTGTTATAAATAAGTGCTAGAGTTGCAATATAATAGTATAGTTTACAATAATACATAGTCTCCATTGTATCACTATCAAACGACACTAAGTGGAGGATATTGTTGCATCTCTAGTATGTACACTCTATCAGTACAACCTATCTTAATGGTCACCAGTATAGAAATACAACCTCTCTTGAAAAGCCAATTCCAAATTGAGAATTTATACACTGCTACCTGCTTATTGAGTGAAAGTGGCAATAAACAAGTTCCACCGATCTGATCTTGTATATTCTGTCAGTGGATGAGATCCACTTGGCCAGGACAAAATGTGACCCAAATGTCCTGGTTGATCCATACTCAACCCACTTATGACCCAGTGGCACAATGATGTGTGGACACATTACAACACATTACAACATGTGCATACAAGACATGCTACGTACCGTTTTAGCATTTCAAGTCACCACGTTATGTACGGACCAGTCAACAATGCTTCATAGTGCCCATCAGTAAACCTGAAGAAAAGTTACAAAAAATAAAAATGCACATAAATACAGTGAAACCTCATTTATAGGGCCAGCTCTGGGACCAAAAAAAATTTGGCCTGAATAACAAGGTGGCCTTATTAATGTACTGTTTATCTATATTTTGAACCTTCTATAGGTGGCCAATATAATGAGGTGGTCTTATTGAAGAGGTGGACACTAAGTGAGGTTTCACTATACATAATATGGTTAACAATGGTGAACAATATTAATGGTTAACAATAATACGCTGAAACCTTACTCAGGTCACTTCTTGTGGCAGATTGCTCTGTACACAAAATGACACATTCAGGGATAGTATTTAGATGGATGATAAAGTAACGCATTATGACTTAAATACTCATGATGTGTCACTGCTAGGCAGTATCTGATATGGCTACCATATACACAGCACTGCCAAAGCACAACATCGCACTTGCTTGCACGCACAATTTTGCTCAAAATTTTAAAAATTGATAATTAAGGGTATGGCAACTGTTTCGCTCGCAAGACTGTGTGGCAGCTGTTCCCCTTCTGTACAAGTGGCCACCAAGACAGGTCCACTGTGGATGAAAGCCGGGCATTAGATATTTGGTATTTCATGTATTCAAGGCATTCCAGGGCTTCTGGTAGTCTCAAATCTCACCAGTTTAACTCAGGCAGTGTTGTGGTCACCACTAAACCACTGGAATGCTGTGTTATGTTCATCTTATGCTTGGCTACTATGTAGTAGAACTGAAGGGATACTCTGAAAAATAATATAATATCCTAAGGATAATGACTTCATCACTTTCACTTATAAGGACCAAAAGTGAAAATTTTTACACGTTGGGCTGACAGCCAACTGCCTATGTCTGAAGCAGTGCCTTTTGTGCTCTAACAGATTGGCTACCCCCTTGCTGCAGGTACTCACTGTCTCATACACTGTTCACACTAAATCCATCTCTATAGCAAGTTAGAACAGCATGCTTCTTACCATTGTAAGGCCGCAAAATGCAGCCACCTCCTTAATAAGCTAGGTCAGAAAATTTTGTCTGTACCTGAATAATGACCAGTTTTCATTGTACTATTAGTGATTAGTGATCATGGAGGATTATTTATTAAGATACTAAGATATACAAATGCTACAACCTCTAAATATAGCAGTAAAATTTCTACCCTGGTCCAATAGAGCGATAACTTTTACGTCACAAAATTATGTTAAAATGTGTAACCGCAACTTCCGCGGGACAAAAAGTGGGGCAAATTCAATGGTGGAGCACCTTCAAGAGGCTGCAACTTGGCTTCTGGTGCTCCATTCGGCATGAAACTTACTCAGGACATAGATGAGAAACATGATGAAAAACATCACTTGGGCATCAGGTTGGTTTAAAAGGTAGCTAGCAGCTTTGATAATATAAATCAATAATAAATGCTCACAGTGGGCACAGAGACAAACTCTGCCCAATCTTGTCAGGTTGGTTTTACCCAGGTTAAAAGGATAAAACGGCTTCCCACACAATTATCAGCCATAACTCGCCCAGCACGGATCAAACTAACCTGCACTACTTAAATATTTGTTATACTACTCTCTTCTTTGTTCCTGACAACGTGGTTTCATTTAGAAAGACAGTCTCAGCAAACCTCAGGCAAAGTAAACTCGTGCCCCAATGGTATGCGTACATTTTCTGCCCCGGGGAAGTGATTATGTAACGACTGTGACGTCAGGTATTACTACTCTATCTCTAATAATCGTGAGAGACTCTAAATACAAACACATGTTTTATCATGCTGGTATGCGCTAATCGCCTTTTTACAATTAAGTTTTACAACACAAATACATGTATAGTTAGACTCACCAATTGTGTCTCAGTAGCACTAAATCCCTTCTACACGAAAAGGCAAGCAATGAGACAACAGCCTCTCAAAGATCACAGCCTATTCTGGTGCACTTATTTAGTAGTAATATAAATTTTAACGGCGTTTATTTACAACAGTACATAATTACGCGCCCCTCTATTGTCTCTGTACATACTTGCCATTTCTCTACTATTCTTATTTCATTTCACAAGAGTTCCTATTGCAAAGGCGTGGTTTCTCCGCTTGAATTAGTCAATGCGTGAAGTAGATCGAGATACTCTAATAGAGCAGTCAATGACTCCAACAGAACAGTCACGTTTCTACAAGTGCTGTATTTTTATATTGTAAAGTCTGTAAGTAGCTAGTGATTTAAACTATACAACTGTTAGGCAGAAGTTGTAAATATGCTGTAATATTGATAGCTGTGTTACAGCTGTTTTGTGACTGCTCTATTAAGAGTATCTTGATGCAGTACAAGATGAAAGGCAAAGTGTTACTAAGGGTTTACTAGTATTAGTTGACTGCAGTTGCATGCCATAAAATTACAGTTGTATTTTAATATTCTATCACTGTAATCTGGGGTTTCTGTCAAAACCATGGAAACTCACCTATTATTTTCAACAGTATATGCTTACTCTAACAAAAAGTATTAAAATCCCATCCAAAAACAGCTTGTAGCTATAAAAAAGTGCACGTCGAAGTAAAGCAGAGTTAACTGCGACAAAAAGTAATGATATTATAATGCGGCCATGTGTGAGGTGTGCAAGTTGTAAAATTAATATTAGCTAATCGGATAATACAATATTATTGTTAAAGTGTTAATGAGAACTATGTGATGCTGCTAGTTTTTAAGTGTGTGAGCATCTTCATAAATGCCATATGAATTTGATTCTCAATAAAGCAATGTGTATAGATTCTCTGATAGCAATAAATAGTTTGAGTTTGGCCGCCTTTCCTTTGCTGCTTTACTTGGACGCGCACTTTTTTACAGCTACAAGCTGTTTTTGGATGGGATTAAATATACCAAACGAAAGCTTATTCTTAGAGCTATAAAAACACCCAAGTTATGATGCTTTGAATGGTACAGCAAAAAAATAGAATACTTAATAAGCCATTCTGGGAAGTCATACAAGCAATGGTTGAAGGGACACACGACCACTTAGGCTACCCACACACCAAATTTTGTCCAATTCTGAAAACTTTGGTCAACTGATATGGATTATCCATACAGTCAATCCAACTAAAAAATTGCAGCACAAAGGTGGTCTTTCAATACAGGTGGTCACTAATACAGGTTGCAATGTCTTCATTGTGTAAGACAAAAGTTGGTATGGCCTTATCAGGAGTGGTTATTAGAGGTGTGCACCCCATATAGTAACAATAGGCTATAAAATTCCACTACATACCACAACATATTTAATTATATCTCTTGAACCCATTGTGGCCCCACCACAAAAAAATTTACCAACAATAGACCATAACCTAATTATTATTTACTAAAAAATTCGAAGCAGCACTTTTTGAAATATTAAGGATTAAAGTTTTCAATGGAGCCTTTTTGAACCTCAATTGAATTGATACCCCATAGTTTATGGATTACTTGAAAGATCAATTAACAGTCTTTAATTGTAGAAATTTTATTTTAAAATATTAACACAGTGGTGAGCTACAGTTGATTTTGTAACTCAAAATGAGATAATTTTTCATGAAATATCAAAATATTTGTGGTCATAAATCAGAAACTATGTGGTGTATGAGGCTAAAAATTGGTATGGATGATGAGCACCATAGGTATTACAAACACACCAAGTTTCGTCAAAATCCAAGAGGTGACCCTACAATTCCTTGGTGATTTGACATGGAATGACTCCTGGGGGAAACTTCACAAAGTCTCAAATTCTTCAATGATATTCTTCAGTCCTTCTTCTGATGTGGCAGCTTTCCATACCCATGCACCAAGTGTTCAGCCATGGCACGGCAAGATCAATGACCTATGTCACAGACGGTGGAAATGTCTATTCCAAATAATGCTGAAATAGTACAGTACTCCACATTAGTAGCCAACCTCCATATTGTCACAGCTAGCTGTAGGTCTATATAGGAATCGGCTTTCGGAGTCTGGTGGCAGATTTTGTCAAGTGTGGTTGTAACTCATTGGCGACTTTAATAAAATAATGTTCTCTTGGTCATTTGTAAGTTTTCCACCCACCAATCTTCTCCGAGCAAACTTCCTTTCACGGCATTCCAGTATTCTTGAGGTCTTGGTTTAACCCTTTATTATCGAATGGCTAATATATTACCATAACGAGTGCCCTTTATAAACGGAGCCATAACTCCTTTTTCCTAGGGGCTACGAAGCTGAAATTGCTACCAAACTGCTCAGAAGGACCGGGCGTTTTTAATGAAGTTTACCGTTCGGCGATAGGAAGAAGCATGGGAAAGTTATGGCACTTGGCAATATAAAATAGCGTATACAAAACAATAATACCTGTTTAAAACTCCATGTTCGCCTTCTCCCTGCTACTAGGAGGCTTTAGTTGGAATTACTCCATTCCCCACGTGATAAGGATTCTAAAAATAAATAGTGTGATGTCATCGCGTTGATTAGTAAGATGGCGGCGCCCATCTTTCAATGCCATGGCGATACGGAGAAGATACGCTTTCTTCGCTTCATAGTGCGTGAGTTGTGTGTGTGATCTGTAAGTATTCTAGCTGTGTTGGTAGAAGAGAGAGATGGCTATCAAACGGTATATAGCTTGATGGGTTAATTAATAGGTGGGGTCCACTCGTATTGCCCACAGTTCACACAAGCCATAAAAGTTTTCACACTTGCGGTTTTGTAAAAAAAACTTTGGTAATAAAGGGTTAACCCATGTGCTACGATGGACCCTACCTTGACACAGTAAGGTTAGCCAATAAATCCTATAAGTATAATTGTATTGTTTATATTAAAATGTGCAATACAAAAGGAATAAATTGTGTTGAATTTAATAGTTATTCCACGGCTGTGAGGGATTTGCTGATATATACACCCAAAGCCCAAGGGTGCAGCCCTTGGGCTGTTGGTATGTACTATCAGCAAATACCAAGCAGCCGTGGTATAAGTGATATATATCACTTAGGGCACACTTACCCAATAGGTGAAACAACTAATGCAAACTCACCCCATTTGTTTTATACAGTAGCATCTGAAGATCAATCGTGGTTTTAATAACTTGGGCTAGAACATTATCCATATGTTAAAATGTCATTAATACGTTATTAAGCTTCAACGTGTAATGTTAGAAAACATGTGATTGTGGGATGGAGTTTATATTATCATTTTTGTACTAAGTTAAGCCAACTAACTTCATTATTGGGACAGTAACTTATATTAAGTTAAGTACTTAAGACTGTAAGTTACTAACCTATTTCAGCGTAGCAGTTCAAAGGCTGATAAGCGGTGGGTAGAATTACGCATCCACGATTGCCCAAACAATTATTTTGTGCCTTCATTATCCTTTACTAACAACTGACTAGTCTATCTTAGCAAATTAATTCAGCTTAGCAACCACTACAAAAACGAGTCCCACAATATAAGGCTCTATGTCGCTCAATATAATATAATGAGTCAAAGCATATCGTTTCTTTGAATTAGCTGGGCATCAAAGTCATTGGCAAACCGCTTTCCCATGATACAGTGGAACTTCTCTTAAAAGACTCTCTGAATTAAGGAAACCTCTGTACTAAGGACAAAGGATTTTGGTCCCAACAGGTCCAATTCCATATATTTTACCTCTAAAAGAGGAAAGCCTCTATATTAAAACCTAAAAATTTTGGTCCCGAAGTGTCTGTTATTGAGAGGTTCCACTGTATTGCCCGGGCAATACACGAGTTAAACCCCAAGCGGCACCTTTGAACACACACGCTAAAGTGGTATATATTTACAAAAGAATATTCAATAAACATGTTCTTAATACATTGAGTTACACAAAGTTATAGCAGCTACTTGCATCCTCACTCGTCTCTGTTCTGGCATCGCTCTCCGGAATTTCATTCACTTCATTTTGTCCAGTCATCTTCAAAGTCTGTAATGTTCATTTCTCTGCCTAAGGGTAAAAAAATAACTGTACAGTAGTAGACACGATAAAGACACTGCTGCAGATGCGAAATCTATTGCCATTGCAACAGAGTCACGTGCTGAAATAAGCAATAAATATATCATATGATTGTTATTAATGCGCTCTCAATGTGCCATTTTGAAATCCTTTTATGCACATTCAATTCACCTTTGTCGATTCACTTGTTCAATTTGCTTTCAGTACGCATTGAGTGTAAGAATGCCTTTAAATGGCTTTGATCATCCCTTTATAGTAGTGCGTGTCAGTGTGAGTGTGTGTGTAGTAGTGTTGCACCGATAATCGGATCAGTTATCGGAAAAACCATGTATCGGCTTGTTTTTGTATATCGGTATCGGATCGGCGCCACAATGAAAAAAGCAGCAGATACAGATATATGTATGTGTTTAGAAATACATGCTCATGTGCACCAAATGATGTTTATAAATGCATTGTGTTGCATTTTCCTGCATCACAATGTTGCTATTGCTGCTTCAGTGTACCGTTTGCTATTGTTGTAGCAATACTGCTGCTATAAACATGCTAAATTGGTCCTTCACAATCAAATTTCTAGTAAAAATTGCTACAAAATAGACATTCTCTGCTATATCGGATCGGCTACGTTTATCGGCTTGAAAAAATTATCCAATATCGGTTATCGGAATATCGGGTAATTCTCTTATCGGTGCAACACTAGTGTGTGTGTGTGTGTGTGTCAGTGTGTGTGTGGTGTGAGTGTGTGTGTGTGTGTGTGTGTTTAGTGAGAGATGGTAGTGTATGTAATTTGATGTGTCATGACAAAGTTATGGTGTCATATGATGTTTCAATAGTATGGTCTTCAGTTGAGAGATAACTATCACAAGTCACATGTGACTCAATTCAAACTAGAAGAAATGGAAGGTGGTGGTGGAGAGCAGACAGTGGAACAGAGACAACAGAAACTAACTGGTATGATTGCTGAGACACATATAGACAAGGTCAGACAGGAATACCAACAACAACAAAAACAACAAATGGAAGAGCAAGAACAATCTCGTATACAATTAGCCAAACAAATGTCTGTCCCAGCTTCTTCTGTTAAACAACCATCTCCAGTTCCTGTTACTGGTGTTGTCAAACCTGCTTCTGCTGGCTTTAGTTATCCTAAGGCTCCTAGTGAAGACCTGTCCAATGGAAGCCATAGTGTTTTGTCACCAGTACATCATCCCAGGGTGCTACCTGCAGTACCCATCAAGCAATCTAGTGGAGGTGGCCATAGTAGTGGGCATGTTGCATCATCTCCAGCACAGGTTTCATCACCTCCTGCATTGTCTACATCACTGCCAGCTGTATCCAGCTCTCATTTTGTACCCTCACAACCTTCATCTCTTCAGTCGTTTCCATGGTTTCACGGTGACATAAGCCGTGACATTGCAGTGAAAAGATTAGAAGAATATTCCATGACTGATGGGTATGTGTGTGTGTGTGGGGGGGGGGGGGAGCATAGCCAAGTGGTTAGGGCATCGGCCTGGTAATCAAAAGGTTCCAGGTTTGATTCCCAGTTTGCATGAAATATGTGTGATCACCTACTAATCACATAGTGACCACCTTTCGTGCTAGCAACTGTTACTAAGCAACAGAAATTTAAAAATTAATCATGGAAAAATGGTAATCACACTTAGCAACTGTTGCTATGGTGCAAAATGACATTTACCTTAGCAATGGTTAACTAGCAACCATTGCTAAGCAACCACTATGTTGTTATGCTATGAGCACACACCGTACTGTCAGATTAATAGTGCGATTTTAGCAACTACCAGTGCAATTTTGGATTAATTGTACTCCTGCTATTGGGACTATGTGATCAGATAGTTTATCATGATAGTAGATCCAATAATAAGTTGCATAATTTAGTAGTAATTTTATTAATCCTATGCCATACTGAGATGTAAGAAATGTTAATACAGCTTAGAAATATAGCAAATCTAATCTTGTGAGTTAATTAAATAATTGAAATAAACCAACAGGCAGTTTAATTGTAAGAGTATTTCATTTATAAGCTGTTCTCATAACATGATAATGGATTACTGCAATACAATTCAGACTATTGATATTATTGCACATCACTAGTGTTCGTGTGTTTGCTTGTTTGTGTTTGTGTATAATAGTGGGTGATAGTGAGTGGAGTGAGTGAGTGAGTAATAATGTAGGAGTGTATGTGACACGTTTTTTTTTATATATATATATATATATTTCATAGGACGTTTCTCATAAGGACAAGTAAATCATGTGTTGGCACATATGTATTGACAATGGCAGCTGAGGGAATTATTCGCAACTTTCAAATTCAGCCTGTAAGTGTATTGTGTTATGCACCATTTTTCTCATGGCATAAATTACTGTCTTGTGTAGTCAATTCCAGGAATAATTTTGGGAATAATAGGTCAATTTAAAAAGAATTGCCAGAAAGAATAATTGGAAGATTTAAAAGCATAATAGACTCCTGCCTAAATACTTCCTATTAGGAGATATAATGAGGCTGTACTATAAATATATGATGCACAGCTTGCATTATATGAAAATTACAAAGGAAGATGCTAGTGCTGTGAGGTGTTATGCATAGGACTTGGTATTAACAGTAGCTTGAAGAGTCTAGGAAACTGGTAACGCAAGCTACACTGTTAACTGCACAAAACGTGTCTCACAATCACATAGTAGTTAAAGCACCACTGTGAGTGTAATATGGAAAAATAGCACAAGGGCGTGAACGAGAAACTAATACAGCATGAGGCAAAGGCAAGTGCTGTATTCAGCTTGAGACTATGCCAGGGTGCTGCTATGCTTCATATTGCACGAGCGTGGCAGTGCTGTACTGGTTTATAGTGCTTTCTGGTCACCTTTGTTCTTAGGATTCAATAGTGCAGTATTTTCCGTATGCATACTGTATTTCCCTTTTAGTGCTGTATGGAAATAATAGCATTTTTGTTCATTTGATCTTTGCCCACGTAAGTGCTTTAAAGTATTTATATCCAAGCATGATATTGGTATCATGATACAACCAGAATATCATGATATTCCAATATATTGCACATCACTATACCACACTATACTGTACACCTGGATTATTGTATTTGTCAAGTTGTGATGTTTTATTTTACAGCACTCTAGTGGCAGCTCATCGATGTCAGTGTTGTACAGGATTGATGATGGTCCTGAGTTTTCTACTATTCAACAACTGATTAATCATTATGCAAAAGATGCTGACCGGCTGCCTTGCAAGCTATCACATTTCTGTCCAAAATGACAATGAATGTTCACAGCACACACACTCACAGTATGACATCGTGTGTAATATGTACAGAGTATAAAAATTAATAGTGACAAATGCTAATTATATATTATTGCTTATTTGTACAGCAGGGTCAGTGTTGGGCATAACGTGTAATGCAGTAACGAAGTAATATAATGCACTACATTTCTTAGGCTATAGTAATATCTAATGGGTAGCTATTTTGCGTAAGTAATGTGTTAACTAAAGTAGCACATACTACTTGTTATTGTAATATTGTTATCTAATGGAAGACCAATGTGTTACTTAACTAGCGCATTGCTGTAATATTGTTACCTATCAAAGCCTACTTAGCAGGGGTGGATCCAGAGTTTGGTAAGAGGGGGGGGGACCTTGCTGAAAAACAATTGAAGACCAAAAAAAAAAAAAAAGGTCACAACAATAATAGCTAGTGATCCTTTACCAAATATATCACGTCTGTTATGTAAAATAAAATCCTATTTATAGCTTCATAGGTAAGCTACACTGCCTGATGAACATTGTGACTGCTTTATTAGAGTAACTGACTGCTCTTAGAGTATCTCGATCTTGTATGCAATTTCTTGAAGGGGGGGGGCATTTGCCCCAAATGCCCCATCCTGGATCCGCCATTGCTTAGGGTTAGGGTTATTGTAAATGGTGATGGCCGCCCGACCCTGTCAACCAAGTTAGTGAACAAGGTTATCTCTGTAGTTGATCAGGTTTTATAAAGTCTGAACAGCAATGTTTTAGAGTGGCTAGTGAGTTTTGGCCATTTCTATACTGCTGTAAGTGTGTCTATGAACTTAAGTTGTGATGTGATAGATGAATAGACACCAAAGTGTTATGTCAACCAATGTGCCTGTTTTGTTTTGTTTTCATATATATATATATATTTTTTTTTTTTTCTCTCTCTTTCTTTCTCCTTACTCTTCTCTCTTCTATTATGTCTCTATGCCCTGCAGTGTTGTATATGTGTCTATACTGGTTACAGGATAGCATAGTATACACTATTGATTCATACAATTTGCCGTACAGTTGATTTGAAAAGGCATGAAGATTGTACGGTGTTTCAGTTACAGGTTGAAGTGAGCTCAGTTTGGTATATACTCTCTGCTATGTTTCTTGCAGGTAATGGCAAGTCAACATGAAATTTTGTTGTGATAGACTCTTAAGGCCATCCTCAGCTTAGCAACAGTCATTGGTATTTAATCGCAGCCTATTTGTGCTGTGTTGTATGATTTAACAGTCATGTACGAAATGTTAAAATAGGAGGGGCCCCTCAGGCTGTATTGAAGACTATGCTGTGTTCAGTTGAAGAGGCAAGATTGTATGATACACCGGTCCAGTGTATGTCACTATGAGTTTGCTGAGATATAGCTGGATAGCTATGGCAACAGAGTATAGTTATGTTGGTTTAAGAAGATCAGTGGAGTATGGTTGTGTTATATGACTAGTTCAATGGGCTCACACTGTAGCTGTTTAGCTACCTACACTTGTAACTGTGTAATGGTGGAATGCTATCTCACCAGGTGGCAATGCCATTATACACAATCTCCAGGAGTAGATAGCTAGTGATATAGCTAGTCACTCTGGTTATTTGAATGTCTCTAATTTAAATATTAAGTCACTGCACTGGCACAACTGGTATGTTGTATCCTGGTTTGGGTTTCTACGCCGCTACGCGTTTTGCTTGCGCCGGGGCAGTCAAGCTCATCAGGCAGCTTCGCCCAAACTCTTAAAGTTACTGTTTACTTAGATGTATGTACTAAGTAGTCTATGACAAGGATTTAACATTGCCAGAGTGGTGTTGAACTACACAAACGTTCAGTAATCAGGGCTGGAGGAGGGAAAATTGAGTTGGTCAGGCCATTGGCTATAATGTTGGAATTGCTACTACATACATGTCAATGAGAGCGGAGCTGTTGCACAGTGTGTGAAGCACACTCTGCAAAGTGCAAAGTACGAGCATTCTAGGGGCTGATCTGGGGGCATGCCCCCACTGGAAATTTTTGAAAATTAGACACTCAGATATGCAATTTTAGTAATGTTTCACTGCTAGCTAGTTATATAAAAATGCTCAAGCCTATCTGTTCTTCAGACTTTCTATACTATGTATAATTGTAGACCTGACTCAGGGTTAGGGTTAGGGCTGTAACTGGTGTCCCTCAAAAGCGGATTTTTATCTGTTATTTTGGCTCTTTCTTGTGTAAACATTTCGCAGTGTGTAGTGTAGTGTGTGTGTGTGTGTACCCGTGTAGTGTAATGTGTGTCCACCTGTGTATATAGTGTGATGTGTGTCCACCTGTGTAGGCTTGAGCCAATTATACTTTGAAAATTGCCTATTATGCTTTTGAGCAGTGCTCAAAAATCCAGCCTATTATGCTAAAAATTATACTCTCAATCAAAATCTAGATTATGCTCAAGCACTGACTGTTTTATTAGAGTATATCTGCATTTCTTGACTGCTGTATTAGAGTAAGTGACTGCTGTATTAGAGTACCTCGATCTTATTGCCATGAAGTGTGAATAATCAGACAAGAAATGGTAAAAATAATAACACTACAAGGTTTTTGATATGAAATGCAGTAATAATCTGCAGTGTGTTCATGTTGTGCAATATTTTTGGAGTACGCATTGCACATTTTAATTACAATTTTTCCTATTATGCTGGCATAATGCTTGATGCTTTTGCTAGCCTATTATGGTCAAAAGTATACCAGCATAATTGGTGCAAGCCTACACTTGTGTAGCGTAGTGTGTGTCTAGCTGTGGTGTCCAATTATATTAATTATATGTAATAGTTATACCACAGGCACGAGTGCGTATATATGAGACAAATGTACTTGTGCCTGTGGTATAGCTAATATTTTTGCTGTCCCTGTTCTTCATGTACAAACAACACACACACTACCCCTTTTTACTCTATATGTAATTAAGTAGTATATTTAAGTAGGTAGTTAGTTTTTGTAATTAGCTATTGGCAGTTCGTGCCTTTAGCTATCAGCCACCCCACTCCAATCACCAATTATCATCGACACTCTTGTAATCAACTATAATTTTGTACATGTACGGTGTGGTTGTAAAACTAATAAATAAATAAATATACCACTTTCCTTTGATGTATTTGAGAGTGCCTTTGATGTGGCCTGGTATTATGTCAAACTCCTTTGAAGTGGCTTAATATATTATTATGGTTACTATATCAAAGTTTATTAGTTCCAACTATACTATGTAAGGTTTTTTAACAAACCTACATCACCAAGAGACAGTTTTGATTGTGCGATTCAGTTGGTCTCAATTGAGAGCCACAGGAGACTCAATTGTAAACCACAGGAGAACTGGAAAATTCAATCCCACAATCACCATACTTTTGGTTCCATATATAACAGAAGGGAGCACAATGGTGTATCAAAGACATCTGATGAATTTTAGGAAAGTTTTATGAGATATATGCACACTTAACTGTGCAATATCAATGTTATTGCACAGCGTATATCTCATTAACATTCCAGAACCAGTGCAATATGTGATATATACACTGGGTTTTCCCTTTGATCTGAGGTGTGAAAATGGTATATGTGTGTTTAATATTCTCTGCAGGGATAATATATGCATCTAAATGTTGGATCAATGATTCATAATTTTACAGGTAATGGTATTGAGTCGGAGCCGTGTGAAGATATTTGGGGGTTGGAGTTATTTCTAAATAAAGGTACATGATAGTGTTACACTATACTGTACTGTATTGATATTTATGTGTGTTTGGTATGTATTTTAAAGTGATTCTGTATATCTGAAATTTGTACTGTTGATGTGTACTTACAGGTGGTACCCTACTGTAGCAGTGAAGCGGAGACGTATCGGATTTGAGTTGTTTGAAAATGCAGGTACGAATTTAGTATCTGTCCTCTGTGTGTGTGTGTGTGTGTGTGTGTTTAGTATGTACTCTAAAGTGATGGTGAATAGAACAGTCACTCTAATGCAGCCACCATATCAAGGTACTCTTATTCTTATAGAGCAGTCACTCTAATGCAGCCATTAGATCAAGATACTCTAATAGAACAGTCACTCTATTACAGCCACCAGATTGAGATACTCTAAATAGAATGGTCGTTCTAACACAGCTACCAGATTGAGATACTCTTGTGTAGTGTAGTGTTGCATGTGACTACCTGTGTAGTGTAGTGTGTGAGTTTACCTGTGTAGTGTTGTATGTGACTCTAAAGTATTTATTAGAGCATAGCTCTTATATGGTTTCTTGTGCTGCAAATGATTGCTCGTTGGATGTTCCCTGGTAAAATCGTTCACAGGTTGCCCTGCTGTGGCTCATCTGATCACATACCTCATCTATGCAACTTGTCTTGTGCTTCTTGGTTTCCGTGGATACAACTTGGCAATGGATTGTGGCATTTGGAGTTTCAAGATTAAAACACTTGGCAACTTTGTTAATGGCTTCTGATACATACTACCTGTGTAGTGTAGTGTGTGAGTCTACTTGTGTAGTGTTGTATGTGACTACCTGTGTAGTGTAGTGTAGTGTGTGTCTACTACCTGTGTAGTGTTGTATGTGAGTCTACTTGTGTAGTGTTGTATGTGACTACCTGTGTAGTGTAGTGTAGTGTGTGTCTACTACCTGTGTAGTGTAGTGTGCGAGTCTACCTGTGTAGTGTTGTATGTGACTACCTGTGTAGTGTTGTATGTGACTACCTGTGTAGTGTAGTGTGTGTCTACTACCTGTGCAGTGTAGTGTGTGAGTCTACCTGTGTAGTGTTGTATGTGACTACCTGTGTAGTGTAGTGTAGTGTCTACTACCTGTGCAGTGTAGTGTGTGAGTCTACCTGTGTAGTGTTGTATGTGACTACCTGTGTAGTGTAGTGTGTGTCTACTACCTGTGTAGTGTAGTGTGTGAGTCTACCTGTGTAGTGTTGTATGTGACTACCTGTGTAGTGTAGTGTGTGTCTACTACCTGTGTAGTGTAGTGTGTGAGTCTACCTGTGTAGTGTTGTATGTGACTACCTGTGTAGTGTAGTGTGTGTCTACTACCTGTGTAGTGTAGTGTGTGAGTCTACCTGTGTAGTGTTGTATGTGACTACCTGTGTAGTGAAGTGTGTGTCTACTACCTGTGTAGTGTTGTATGTGACTACCTGTGTAGTGTAGTGTGTGTCTACTACCTGTGTAGTGTTGTATGTGACTACCTGTGTAGTGTAGTGTGTGTCTACTACCTGTGTAGTGTTGTATGTGACTACCTGTGTAGTGTAGTGTGTGTCTACTACCTGTGTAGTGTTGTATGTGACTACCTGTGTAGTGTAGTGTGTGTCTACTACCTGTGTAGTGTTGTATGTGACTACCTGTGTAGTGTAGTGTGTGTCTACTACCTGTGTAGTGTTGTATGTGACTACCTGTGTAGTGTAGTGTGTGTCTACTACCTGTGTAGTGTTGTATGTGACTACCTGTGTAGTGTAGTGTGTGTCTACTACCTGTGTAGTGTTGTATGTGACTACCTGTGTAGTGTAGTGTGTGTCTACTACCTGTGCAGTGTAGTGTGTGAGTCTACCTGTGTAGTGTTGTATGTGACTACCTGTGTAGTGTAGTGTGTGTCTACTACCTGTGCAGTGTAGTGTGTGAGTCTACCTG
This sequence comes from Dysidea avara, assembly GCF_963678975.1. Classification (NCBI taxonomy): domain Eukaryota; kingdom Metazoa; phylum Porifera; class Demospongiae; order Dictyoceratida; family Dysideidae; genus Dysidea; species Dysidea avara. Next base: position 3,001 of record NC_089274.1, on the reverse strand, counting down.
TGTAGTGTTGTATGTGACTACCTGTGTAGTGTAGTGTAGTGTCTACTACCTGTGCAGTGTAGTGTGTGAGTCTACCTGTGTAGTGTTGTATGTGACTACCTGTGTAGTGTAGTGTGTGTCTACTACCTGTGTAGTGTAGTGTGTGAGGCTACCTGTGTAGTGTTGTATGTGACTACCTGTGTAGTGTAGTGTGTGTCTACTACCTGTGTAGTGTTGTATGTGACTACCTGTGTAGTGTAGTGTGTGTCTACTACCTGTGTAGTGTTGTATGTGACTACCTGTGTAGTGTAGTGTGTGTCTACTACCTGTGTAGTGTAGTGTGTGAGTCTACCTGTGTAGTGTGTCTCGATGTGTATTGTGGTGAGTGTGTCACTGTCTCGCATAAGCCTCTACGTCACTATACATATTTTGCTTTAGTTGCAGGTAGCCATTTGAAATGAACAAACTAAACTTGATTTTTTTCTATTGTGTATAGTCAAATATATGTTCTATTTAGCCATGATTTTAAACTATGTTTTTATTGTTCCATATTGAATTCATCAGGAGCAGTGTGTCTGTGTGTATTTGGTGCATGTGTACGTGCACATGTTATTAGATTGATTGTACTAGTGGTGTAGATAATTATACTGTATGAGAGAAAGTAAACATGTTCAAAACAGATAAGTACAACACCTCGGACACATGCAACAATAGAGATGTAGGAAGCTACAAAAATAAAATAAGCTATAGTACAACACACACACAAACTACAAAGGCAAAGTAAATGTTCCAATCTACACAATCACATGCCAAAAAGATCTATTGCGAGTAACTGATTGCTTGATAAGCAGCTTTAGGACTAGAATATCTCTAAATTGCCATAGACTGTTGTATTACTGCTTGGAGGGCCTTCTTATGTATTATGTCACAAATAATCTACTGATTCTCATTGTTAGCCATTGCATACTGCTGTAGCTCAAGATTATTTTAATATTCATGCTAAAAGTGCGACCACGATATTAGGCAATCACATGAGTGCACTCCTACAGTAAGTTGATGACGTCACTGTTTGACTGCTCTATTAGAGTAGTTGAACATTCTATTATTAGAGTACGTCGACTTTTCAACCTGTGCTCATAGACATCAATCTCTTGATTCTCAGGTCTTTAGAAAGACAAGTTCTCTAACCCTAATTCCACTCATTATTCTCGTGGATGCGGATTGCCCTATAAAGCCTGCATTGGCCCTGCAAACGTCTTGCTATGTAATTCAGGGGGTGTAGTATGCTAGAATAGTCGCAACTTACAAGGGCTAGTTTTTTTCATTTCGTGCTAATGTTCTTAAAATTTAGTGCAGGTTTTTGTAGACTACTTTTCCTTTATTACAAATCACTATAGCAACTGAACGTTCTATTAGAGTATTTCGATTCAAACTCGTGACGACTGCGTGGTGAATCAATTTTGCCAGAACCTTAATACGTAAAACGATTTCCAGGTGCAGTACTTCACAGAAAGTCCTATAGTAACATAGAAATTGCTTGGTGGTGCTCTGGTGGCCCGGATACTGCTGGAAGATGTGACGCGGAGGGAGCTCGGGGACGGAAACTACTGCACATTCTCAAGTATCAGCCATGACTTGTATGGTTCAAATTAATCAATGAGAACATACTTTAGACTGAGATATACTTATTGGTGTAAAATATACAAAATTGATTAATGAATGAGTGAGATATGGACCGGACATTGTTGAGGTTTCAGGGACACCAAAGAATTTTAAAAGGACAGTACTGATATATATGGCCTCTCTATTATGTTTAACATGTATTGTAAGGATGAAGGTACAAGATAGTGAGGTTAGATATGATTGGTTTCCATTAGAATAAGTTATGGGCCTGTAAATTCATGAGAGGTTAGGGTTAGGGTTAGGTTAGGGTTAGGGCACCGGACATGCGACCATTTAAAAAAGGGTTATGGTTAGGGTTAGGGTTAGGTTAGGGTTAGGGTTAGGGTTAGGGTTAGGGTTAGGGTTAGGGTTAGGGTTAGGGGTTAGGGTTAGGGTTAGGGTTAGGGTTAGGGTTAGGGTTAGGGTTAGGGTTAGGGTTAGGGTTAGGGTTAGGGTTAGGGTTAGGGTTAGGGTTAGGGTTAGGGTTAGGGTTAGGGTTAGGGTTTAGGGTTTAGGGTTTAGGGTTAGGGTTAGGGTTAGGGTTAGGGTTAGGGTTAGGGTTAGGGTTAGGGTTAGGGTTTAGGGTTTAGGGTTTAGGGTTAGGGTTAGGGTTAGGGTTAGGGTTAGGGTTAGGGTTAGGGTTAGGGTTAGGGTTAGGGTTAGGGTTAGGGTTAGGGTTAGGGTTAGGGTTAGGGTTAGGGTTAGGGTTAGGGTTAGGGTTAGGGTTAGGGTTAGGGTTAGGGTTAGGGTTAGGGTTAGGGTTAGGGTTAGGGTTAGGGTTAGGGTTAGGGTTAGGGTTAGGGTTAGGGTTAGGGTTAGGGTTAGGGTTAGGGTTAGGGTTAGGGTTAGGGTTAGGGTTAGGGTTAGGGTTAGGGTTAGGGTTAGGGTTAGGGTTAGGGTTAGGGTTAGGGTTAGGGTTAGGGTTAGGGTTAGGGTTAGGGTTAGGGTTAGGGTTAGGGTTAGGGTTAGGGTTAGGGTTAGGGTTAGGGTTAGGGTTAGGGTTAGGGTTAGGGTTAGGGTTAGGGTTAGGGTTAGGGTTAGGGTTAGGGTTAGGGTTAGGGTTAGGGTTAGGGTTAGGGTTAGGGTTAGGGTTAGGGTTAGGGTTAGGGTTAGGGTTAGGGTTAGGGTTAGGGTTAGGGTTAGGGTTAGGGTTAGGGTTAGGGTTAGGGTTAGGGTTAGGGTTAGGGTTAGGGTTAGGGTTAGGGTTAGGGTTAGGGTTAGGGTTAGGGTTAGGGTTAGGGTTAGGGTTAGGGTTAGGGTTAGGGTTAGGGTTAGGGTTAGGGTTAGGGTTAGGGTTAGGGTTAGGGTTAGGGTTAGGGTTAGGGTTAGAGGGTTAGGGTTAGGGTTAGGGTGTTAGGTG